>NW_023425377.1:126870818-127508718 GCF_014108415.1 Molossus molossus | reverse complement strand
TAACGACATTAGGATTAGACTCGGAGGGAATTGGTAAGCTCACCCACACGGCGACTTCTGTCACCTCTCACAGTGTCCTGGTACCGGAACCACTCTCGCTGTACTGCGAGTCTCTGTGGCAGGAATTCATTAGAGTCTTTTATGACATTTTGGAAAGCCAGAGACGCAAGTTATATCAATTTTCTTTCCATACATCTTAGGGAATTTAATTGAATATGAAAAAGTTTCGAGTTGCCGAACGGTAGGCTGGTGACTGGGACATACCCCTGCATGACCCCCTCGTTAACACCTGTCCACTCAGATAATTCCTGGTGAGATACTGAAGGCTGCTGACCCCTGCCGGTTTCGCATAATGGGGTCTAGGGACATTATTTCTGAATAAACACATGCACACCTCCCGATGATCTTTGCCACTCGTTTGCTCTGGGCGGAGGGGGGCGGAGAATCAGCCGCGGGGAGGACATTCCCACGTGATCCTACAGCCAGCCAGTCGCTTACCTGCGTCTGTGCTACACGCGGTCTCGGTCCCCGCGGGCTCTGTGTGCCGCAGTTTCCGTGCTGACGTGTTGAACAGGCGCAGAGCGCGCTGGGCTTGGCGAGGTTGGACAAGTCGCTCTCACGGCTACGCCAGGGGTCACCTTCAACCCCGGCTTCGTGTGCAAGTGTAATTCTCATGGCCCCTGTGCCTTACTTTATTTTATTTTTTTCCTGGATGGAATATATTTGGCTTTAGCGTCAACAAGTTACTCAGTTAAGATTTAGGTGCACACGATCACGTGTGTGAGAACCGACGTCTTCCGCCACTGCCTGTCCCCTGACGCGTTCAAGTCCCCTGACGTTCGCATTGAAGACATCTATCGCATTACGTGACTCGCATTTGGCTCATCGTGACTTTCTGGACGGCGCTTTGGAGGAAGGGACTTCGTAAGTTGGACACGAAGTGGCCCGTGGCGGACTCGCGCTTGTCGGCGGAGATGGCCCGTGACTGTCCTCTGCCTCCCACTCGGCGCGCTGGGAATCCGTTCCTCTGGGGTCGCTAAGCATATCAATGAAAGGCAGTCACCGTACAGGTCGCTCTTTGTACAGGTACAACCACTAAAACAGGTACATGTTCAAAACTGTGGTTCGGGTTCCTGGGGTGGCCGGGAGCCTCGAGAGAGGAAAAGGGTCCCTCATCCAAGGAGCAGGGACTTGGAACCGACGACCAGGCCCTGGCACCAGCCGCCTGTGTGGCCCTTCTGGGCGACAGTGACCGCGGGCGTCCTGCACCACCCTGTGCCCTGCATCGCCACGCCCCTCCCCCAGCGGGTGCCTGTCCGCTGCTCTGCTCCTCTGCCCGGCTCGGGCCCTTCCCTGTCCTCGTGTCATGGGTCCCGGTTCCCCCGCTCTGCCTGTCCTGCCCAGTCCCACTGGCCCTTCCAATTCCAACTCCACACTGTTTCCCTCCAGCCCTCCTCTTCGTCACCGACTAGCTGTGTCCCTCCAGAGGGCGAGTCCCCAAGTTTGGCTGCTGTATCCCTACTTCCCGGGCCCGTTCCTTCTATGTGAGCCTAGCTAGGGACGGTGCCAGGTGCTTGGCCGAAGGTTTGTGGGTGTTTCTGAGATTCTCCGGCATGGGGACTTCTTGGAGAGGCTCCAAAGCACACCAGTGCCACCCTGTCCACAGGGAAGGTGCAGAATGTCACTCGGCAGCAGGGCTCCCGCAGAGGACAGTGAGTTACCGGGACACACTGTGTCCACCACCTGCTTGGAGTCGTGTTGAACAGTCTCCCTCCCACTGCTGCCGAGGTCGCGTAGGGTCACTTGTAGACTAAAGTTAGCAGTGTTATTGTTGAACCCTTTTCCCAGAGATGAGTGTCAGTCCCTGTCAATCACTCCAAACCAACCGGCACCGGGTAGAATGTGGCCGGATTATGACAACGGCGGGGGTACTGAGAAAGCAGATTCGGCTTATTTTTCTTCCACTTTTCATTCATATATATTTAAAAAAAGGAAAGTAAATGCAGATATACATCTTTCCTGTAAATGAGAGGGTCATTCAGTGGTCTCCATGCCTCCTGTGACCTGTGTTTCTAGGTTACTATAATTCCAAGTCAAGAGACTGTGATATGGCTGTTGCTTCTCCAACTTCGACCGTTCCTGGACAGTACATTGCAGACGCCTCTGAGAATCCCATGTTTCCATTGCAAAGGAGAAAGAAACAGTGTGACAGCCATAACTGTAACGAAATACTGAAAAACCAATTATGCTAGCTAGCATCACGTATTTTGAAATTCCCACGTATACCCATAGATTCATCTAGAGAGGCACATGGAAAATATTTGTATTTCTATCCTTGGATCTAGACATTCCTAGACTTTGGGGATATACATGGAGATAATACTGAGTAATTTCCAAATAAACCCCCTTAGGCGTGAACACGTGCGTGCAAATGCCGACCACCCATCACGAGCACCTCGCTGGACGGGGGCTGTGTCAATGGAACGACTCTCTCTAAGGGAAGACCTCCTGCAGCCAGCAGGCGGCCCCGGCCCCGGCCCTCAGCGGCCGCTCCGCACCAGGTATAAGGGCCCGCACCCCCGCTCCTCCACCAGCTGCCTCCCTCCGGTCGCAGGGCCCTTCGCGGCTAATGCTGGTCTTTAAAGGGGACACTCTTGCAGATGGCATCAAGACTGCAGTTCCTTCTTGTTCGAAGGGAAATGATGTCGGTATTTGGCACAAGGTCTCCTCTACGTGCATGACTAAGTCAGATAACGAAGGGGGCGTCGCTTCAGACCTTGAACGTCAGTCCGCACACGTACTGCCCTGTGGAGAGGGGACAGGCCGCGGGTAACCCGCCTGGAGCCACTCAGACACGCACGGCCTGTCTCTCGCGAGCCGGGATAAAGCAGCGAGGAGCCGCGCTCTGTGCAGAGCACATCCGCAGACACAGGTAAGAATGACGTGGTCCCGAGGTTACACGTGTGGCTCTGTATCCTGACCGGCTGGGGTTCCCTCTGACTTCCTGGCACGTGAACTTGAAAAGTCACCTTGGCTCTCTGCACCTGCACTTTTCTTGGTGAACTGGGTGTTATATGCGTGGACATTGCCATTCGCGCGGACAATGCCTAGTCTTAGTAGATGCTCAATAAACGTCAGTCTTCACACTACGAGAGATGCAATGTGGGTACCTAAACACTGGTGATTCCATCTTTTTTGTTCTGATTGTTTCGGCCACTGCTTTGATTAATTTGACGTGTGGACCCTAAAACCGAAAATGCTGAGTACTACTTAAGAGTGAGAACACTGAAGTTAACTATAACCGAGAATGTGATACTCGTCCTTAGAATAAATGCCCTGGGAGACAGTAACTAAACAGCGTATCGGGTGGCATCTTTTATGTTGTGTTCCTTGAAGAACGTGGAAGGTTCAAGTTGGCAGGAAAGGAGAGACTGTCACGTAAGAGAGAAAGGGACCCAGACCCCGATGGCTACTGCGTGTGAGCTGGAAATCAGCCAAGGAAACCGAGAGTGTGAGGCAGTGCAGGTCCTCAGAGACCCCTCTGCCGTCCTCAGCTGGACTGCAGCGCTGTTTGTTAACATAGACGACGCGTTCCTTCTGCTGTGTGCGTCCTCCTCGGAGGGATGCTATCATGATGGGAAAATGAATCTGTCAGGCTCATTTACATGCAGACAGCATCTTCCTAGCTTCCTGACTCTAAATAAGCCTTATACTATTGAACAAATGATTAGGCATTTTTCACATCTCAGGATGTAAGACCAATATTGTTAAATCTTTAATCAAGCCCAGAGGCAATACATCAAAGGAATCAACTATTGTAATGATGATGACTTCAATTAACTAGTTTGTAATCCAATAATGCATTTCCTGCGAGTAGTCTAAGAAGTTTCCAGGCGTCATTACCATCATTTTCAGGCTCCTGTTTGGTGTTTATTTTGGGTCCTGAACATGATAAATAGAAAAGCACAGCCCCAACCACCAGATTACTTTCCTATCCTAACAGGAGCACTGCGGAGTAACCTGCCTTGAGAGGAAACCTCTGCAACAATGTTTCCACCGCGGATTCCCAGCGGGTCTGGGCGTCCTCCGCAGGAGAGGGAGGAGCAGGTGAGGATTGAGGTCCTGGCAGCCTAAAGCCAGAGAACTGAACGTTCAAGCTGCTACCATCTCCAAACGAGGGCGAGAGTTTCATTCGGGCCGCAAAACACATGTGAGAAAGATAATGAACAGTATTCACAACTTCTAACTGGAGAGTTGCGGCATCTGCTAACACGAGGAACCGGGACCTCGTGATGCCCTCACCACCCAGGTTAATTCTCCCGAACCGCATGTCCCTCTGTTCAAGTCTGCACCCCCTCTCTAAGGTAACGTCTCCCTTGACAGCTGCGTCTTTGGGGGTCTCCATGTATGTGTTCTTTTACAATCAGCTCATGTACAGGGTGTCCCGGTACCAGAGCGAGCGTGTGAACATGCGCACACCTAGCACTCCACACCTGGCGGCCTCCCTGACGAACAGGTGCTTGGGCATGTGGAGACGTCGCGGAAACAGATACTTGTCTTAGGCAAAAGGATCTGCTCATTTGGGGTGCAGGAGAGGGTGCAGTACCCGTTTTCTGGTACTGCAGGGATACCTCCAGGAGAGAAGGTGGAGGTCACCCAGGAGCTATGGAGGCAATCTGCCATGACCACCTGGTGACTAGGATGACCCGTCTGCACAAAGAGCGGTCCCCGCGCATCTGTCAGGTTGGTTCCTCCCCGTGGGCGCGGCTCTGCCTAGAGGACATTTCGCTTAGCCAGGTAACCGTCTCTCAAACACCTACCAGCAGGGGGTCACAGTGATGTGTCCGTCACTTCAGCGGAGTGCTAGTCGTCATGATCATTTCTTCCCCAGCTAACACGCTTTCTATAAAACCACGGATTAGAAACATTTTGTTAGTTTTTAACTTCAACGGATGAACCTAATCATTTCATCAGTCATACAATCGTTCCTTCTTAATGGAATTAAAAATGGATTATCCGTGGTCAGAACTTTGATGTTTCATGTTATTTTTTATTTTACTTTTTAAAAATGTTTTTATTGATGTTTTGAGAGAAAGAGAGAAGAAAGGAGAGAGAGCTAGAAACATCGATATTTCAATTGGCCGCCTCCTGCGTGCCCCCTACTGGGGATCGAGCCCACACCTCATCTCAGCCTAGCCGTGTGTTAGGGCTTGTTCTCTGCACCCTCGGACCCCTTCTTACACAAAGCTTCCCCGTCAGTGTCCCCTGGAATCCACTGAGAACATTCTCTCTGCGGTGCTCCCGGCTGCACCAACTGCTACTCCATCCTGGGTTTCGGTCACTGTTTTCACTCAGCAAACACATGCCCGCTGACCACGCATTTGGGCAGTTCTAATGTTCGGTCTTCTTTTCAAAATACATTTTTATTGACTTGTTTAGAGAGAGAGAGGAAGGGAGAGAGAGATAGACACATCGATGTGAGAGAGAAACATGGATCGGCCGCCTCCTGCGCGCCCCCCACTGGGGATCAGGCCCACAACCCCGGCATGTGCCCTGACCCGGAATGGAACAGGACCTCTCAGTCTAGGGGATGATGCTCCATTCACTGAACCACACCGGCCGGGCTACTTTGAGTTCTTTTTTTTTTTTTTATCCTCACCCGAGGACATTTTTGCATTTATCTTCAGATAGAGCAGGAGGGAGAGAGAGAGAGAGAGAAACATCTACATGAGAGAGACATCGAGTGGCTGCCACCTGCACGACCAACCAGGGCTGCGGGGACAAACTGCAACCGAGGTACGTGCCCTTAGCGGGAACCGAACCTGGGTCTCTCCGGACCACAGGCGGACGCTCCAACCGCTGAGCCAAACCTGCCAGGGCTACTTTGAGTTCTTTAAACGCCCACTTCTAATTTCAATACCCAAGTGCCGAGTTGTCTAAATCAGGCCTATGCTGGGGTAACCGCCCTCAGGACGCTGTTTGGCGGCCGGTCTGCTGACCCTGGGTTCCCTCCTGGGTGACGTGCCACAGACGGGAGTCTCTGGAGGCTAAACCAGGAGACTGTGGTCCCAGGAGCCCAACACCTGCTCCTCTGTGAGGTGGAGTCCGCGATGCTTGGGACGTGCTCCCCCGGCCGCCAGAGCCCACAGCCCCCTCCCTTCGCTGCTCAGACCCTGGGCCATGGAGCTCTGCCCCACCCCCGAGCTCCAGTCCGCAGTATGCGGGTCCTTCTGAGTGTCCAACCCCAAAGCTGCATTTCCCACCTCCAAACGCGCTTTTTCCCGGCGTTGATACACTGACGTTTTAAAACCTGTTTAGATTTATTTATACAGTGCTTAGAGTGAATTATTCACTCTTTTAATTTATGGATATTCATGTATATATTTTCATAAAGTTATATGGCCAATTCATTACGTAAGATTTCCTGGATCTACGGGCCGAGGAAACCCTCGGGAATACTGGTTCTCTCTTTACAACCGTATAACGGTACACAGCTTACATGCCGAGCCCATGAAGTGAGGAGCTGTCTTTTCTGGTACCCAATACATAAACCTGATTTAAACTGATTGGATTTGTTGTTGTATTGAAATAAGGCACTCCATTAATAACTAAAGCTTCGGAGAGTATATATACAACAGGAAGTCTGCCCACCACAAATCACCGGCGAATACAACAGTGTTCTCACTGGAGGTCATCACAGTCGGCACAGAAATCAATTCAAATCAAAGCGAAGGTAGCGGCACACATCTGAGCCCTTAATGGGCTTAGGATGCTTACATTAGGGTTACTTGTACTACTTAATTTGAATCTTTAAATCACGTGCAGATGAAGTTTCAAATATAACATATTTTTAGCAAAAATATTTGTATGATAGAGTGTAAATATAATTTGCAACGATGCTTTAAGATATAACATAATGTCCATTAATACCCTCAAAAGGTTAAGGCTAATTTAATATTTTAAAACATTCTAGAGTCTCTTTAAAACCAAATAGAAACTGCACATTTTTTATCACATAAAACTGAGAGACCCCCATTCAATCCAAACAAAAGCTACTTTTTTTTATTAGTTGATTTAGTCAATTCATTTTGAGAATTTCTTTATGAAAACACTGCAGCCTATAACTATACATTTCTGTGCACCCCGCCACTACAATGATGCTATAAAAATGACAACTAAGTAGTGTTTGCTTTTGAGATCTCTAAGCCATTTGATTGACGGTGAAAGGGTTGTATCAGGATGGTAACAACATTTCATACCTTCTATCTCTGTAATGAAATGATACTGTCTATCAACTGTTCCCGGAGCGAAAACCACACAGGAAAATTGTGTTTTTATCTGAGAAATTAAGCCCAAGCTAATCTGACTCAGGTTTGAAGTATAATCTTTCATTTAGGCTGTAATTTCTCTTTAGATGTAAAGTTTCAAGCGTACCCCATTTCCCGCCTGGAGGCTACGCCCTCAGAGTTGGAGCTCGTTGACAAAGGACCGAGTTGTGACGACTTGACCCACTCGCCCCCGTCCTCTCGTCTCCTCAGGATTCCTGCAAACTGAGGCCGGAAGGTCAAGGGCACACCCTGCGTGGGATCGAGCTCGTGGGAGCCTCATGAGACACGATGTTCACGTGACCCGTCCAGGCGGCCGCTGTGTGCTGCCCTCAGGCTGTGAGCTGGGTGCTTTCTGTGCCCTCGGGAAAGCCGTCCCTGGCTCTCGGGTCCCGAGTCCCTGGATGGAGGCTGGCCCTCAGCTCCTCTGAGGAGCTTCCTGGGGAGAAGGGTGCACCCCTCGCAGCTCCCCGGGGTGCCCGGAGGCCTTCCTGACAGGTGAGACCTTCCTGACTCGTGGATCACGCCGCAGAGGTGCAGAGATCTCAAGACCCCTGTTTCCACTCTTTTGGATCAAGACCCAGAAGCAGGATGGTCAGATCACCTGCCGTGGAAACAGTGCAGGTTCCTAAAAAATTAGAGCGAGAGCGAGAGAGAGAGAGAGAGGGCTTTCCTTGGCTCACTCTTCAGCTGGGCTCCCGGACTCTGGCTTCTCAGCACCCGGACCAGAAGATGTGGCAGAGAGGGAGCCACGGAGACTCAGCGGCCGCTGGGCCTCGTCCTCAGGCCTCCAGACGCCCGCCTCCCCTCACCGCCTCCCGGGTGCTCCCGACGTTCACTGTGCGCACTGCCCAGGGCCCCGTCTGTGCAGCACTCACCCCCCGACTCAGGAGCCCTCCGGTGACCTCATACCGACGCCCTGCACCTGCTCCTGCTCCCCTATATCCAATCGAGGGAACGTACACGCCCTAAAGAGTGAAAGCTGCGAGGAAGGGACACAAAAGTAGAACAGAATGGAAACACTAACACATTGTCCTAGCAGGAAAACACACGTCGTTAAATAGACACGCGTACTAACTGTATCCTCACTGGGCCGGTCGGCGTGACCCACCTTCGCCTCTGTAGGCGTGACCTGCGTCACCTCCTTAACTTCATTTCCACGCGGAACAATCTGGATAAAGATTTTCCCTCTTCACAGCTCTCCCGGTGTCTCTTTCCAGCACACGAGGCAGAACTTTACTCGCCTTCCCGATGTCCGGCGGATCTCAGGCCGCTTGGGAATTAGTCTGATGTTCTTTCCTCTAACCCCTGCCTCGCATGTTTATTGTCTGGTTCCAGATGAGGACACATTCCTGTCTTAACGGAAAGGTTTTCCAGTGAGTTGAACGAGTGAATATTTCCTCTTCTTCCTTCCACTTGAGACGGGGAGTCATTGAGAGAGAAGGAAAAAAGCTCTTTGATCAACATGTCACATTTGTATGCGTCAGTTTCTCCAGCGACAATGTAGCAAAAACCCGGTGCGACTACCTTGCTGGGTTATATAAATGATCACGAACCATTTCTGAAGTTATTATCGCTCCATGGAAGAAGGAAGCTAACCCGGCAGAAACTCTCGTTTTACTTTTTCAGGGACAAAACGTAAGTGGGAGGGAGCAATATTTTGGTAACTGATCTTTGAGGGGAGCGTGGTAATTCAATAAGAAAACATTTCGTTTGCTTCAAAAGACTAAAACGATTTGGGATCACAACCCATAATTAAAGAACTCTAGATGATAGCTAGTCTATTGGGCCACATGCAATGTAATTTTCACTTGCTATATCATTTAATTCTTACAAAAAACTTCAGAAGGGGGTGTTAACTCTGTCTCACGTAGGGGAGCATGAAGCCACACTTCCCCGGAGGGAGGGAAGCGGGAGCCAGGACCCAGCCCAGCCTGGTCCGTCCCAGACTCACGGTCAGTGTTATTAATCCCACCTGGAGGGTATGTTGGCTATTTTACAATTATTTAGGTGAGGGAATAATATTTCGTTATGGAGGCAAATAATAAAATGTTTCGTCCATTTTTCCAGGTTTTTCTTTATTTTTTCTCCCTCTCTCCCCCATTTTTTTTTTTTTGTAAATAATATGTATGATTTATTTTTTAACTGACAGGTAACTAGTATCCTTCTTGGAAGGACGATACTTCAAAAAGACAGAGTGAATAGGCACATTTTTATGCATTTCTGCTGCTTTCTTGAAGGCAGATTTATGGTGATGTGTTGATAGGTTGTTTTTAAGGCCTCAATAAAAATCCACATGAAAGTTAGCTGAGCACCTTTGAAATAGAGAAAGTCAGCATCAAAAAGGCTGGGGTATGGCGACCAACATCCTCTGCTATTAGGGTGTTAAGCAGCTAACTCAGGGCCTTTATCAGCCGGTTACTTCACTGTTATTTCTCAAAGACTATAGAGACACAGTTCCACCCTTTGAATGAAACGGAAATTTCATGCGCTTTTTCTCCCTGGGCTGAGAGGTATGAAAAATCACCTCTTGTCACGGCTCATGTGCTCTGTGCTCATCCCCGTACGGACCTACGGGGAAATGGTTTCCACCTGTCTAGGTCCAAGGGATTATTAGTATGCTTCTTTTTTTAAGACGTAGAAGATAACTCGTCTCAGGGAAAATGGAAAACTGTCTGTTTTCACAAAACAACTTGGAGATACTGAATCGATGGTGCTTGGGAGGAGACTGGAGCTGGACATGCTTGTGTTTGTTTGGAGGTACTCTCCCTTTGAAAATGTATGCGTCCCCACCAAGTTCCAGGGAAACTAAAAAAATATATGTTCACATCCACTCTCATATTTAACATTTTTGATGTAGTGAGAATTTCATTTTATATATATATTTTTTTTTCGCTGCAGACACGAAAATAAACTTTTAAGTGACATAACCCTTGAATTGTTTTTAAAGCATGGGGTGCAGGGATTGAGAATAACTGTAGGAAAGAAAGCCTCTTGACATGGAATTATTATCAATTACAACTGAAAATTTCTATCGAACCCTGGATACATTTCAATATAATACAGTAGAGTTCCGGCGTGATGCTATTATTCCTGGCCGTAGTAATAACACCTACCATTCCTTGCGGGCTTGCTGTGAGCATCGATTCAAATGCTTCATCTAATTATCCCACCCCCTAGACGGTAGCAGTTGACAATACTTTCATTCTAAAGAGGACAGACTCGAGGGCTGGCCGATTGAACGGCTCTCCGTTGGAGACAGATGCCAGGTCTGAGCTCGGCCGCCGCAGGACATGCCCCGTGCACGGTGCTGAGGCTGCAGAGATGCACACACATTGGGAAGACAAATGCCCCCTTTTGGACATTTTTCTGAACCCCATTTCCTCTGATTTACGTTTTCCGGGTCTCGCTCGTGAACCCTGGCTGACCTGAGCATGAAGAAATGCTGGTGCTCTTGGCTGACAAGTAATCCAGTCCCCGGGCGTTTTCGATCTGAATTGGAGGAACGTGTAATTTCTCAGGCTGCCTGTGGGAGTTTAAACATGTAGCCCTGGGAGGAAAAAAGAAAGCCCTTCCATGGGTTATAGGAAACCTCAACTAATGCCATGCATTATTGATTCTTCCAGGGCCCCTGCACCGCCTACGCTACGGCAACCACAGGAAACTCAGAGACCTGCGGTCGAAATAGGCAGAATAAGGAACTGTCTTTAGCAAACACTTTGCGAGAATGTCTCCCCCTGAAACGGAGCCTCGCACCACTGTGGGAACGAGAACATTCAAGGCTCGGTCCTGCCAAGTACTTTACTCTGGGGGTTCAAGTCAACACACTGGGACAGTCGAGCCAGGTGTCGTTTCTGACCAAGTTACCGGGCGCAGGCGCGTCATCGTGATTTGCAGCGCTCTGCTCTGGGTGGGCGTCCTGTGTTCTCAGAACGTGTCAAGCACCTTCCGCCATACAC
Organism: Molossus molossus; assembly: GCF_014108415.1. Taxonomy (NCBI): domain Eukaryota; kingdom Metazoa; phylum Chordata; class Mammalia; order Chiroptera; family Molossidae; genus Molossus; species Molossus molossus. The sequence continues at coordinate 127,497,434 of NW_023425377.1, read as the reverse complement.
TCGTCCACGCTGGCATCCCTTGACGAAAACAGAGCTGATTCGACCCCAGCAAATAAACGAGCGCGTCACACTGCGCCACACGATGTCTTTTTATTCGAAGGAGTGGATTCCACCGGCATGTTGTTTGCCAAGCGTGGGAGAGAAATCAGGGGCCTGGACACGCCTCGTCTTCCCACACAGGCAGGGACGTGCTGGGTCAGCGAGGACAGCCACAGTGTTTCCCTTGCACACGCAAGACTTCAGGGCACAGTGTGGCAAACGAAGTTCCCCTGGAGAACGTGTGCAGAATCTGCTGCCACGAAGCCAGCGTCTCCCAGGGGGATGAAAACGCCCGTCGCCCGGGATCTGGGACACGGGACACGTCGGGCACCCGCACTGTTACTGTGAATGAGAAGACGGTGTCGCCAGACGCCACAGCATGTCCGCTGCTCGTGAGTTGTCTGAGCAGTTTTAGCAAACTTCCAAGTGCCAATAACTAACAGAGATTTAACCCCATTTTCTCACATGGGTTTCTTTAAAGCCGTTGGGACTCGCATGTTTCTTGAAGGGCAAAGTAACGATGGCTCCTGAGCTCTTCCTGCTTTGGGATCAACCTGACTTCAGGAAACTAAGCGACTTTCCCGATCTGGTTTCTGCAGAAGGAAGGGTTTAGTGTGGTGTACTCGATGTCTTGCGATTTGTGCCCATGTCTTTGCACCAGAAAACTGGGACGCGCCGTTTGTGCGAAAGAAAGGGAAATGGAAAGACTGACTTCCGTTCAAACCCGTCTCGATAGATAGATCGATGCAGAGATGGACAGAAACAGATGACAGAGAGGTAGACAGACGCCAGATGGCTGTACGGCGTGTGGACAAGCAGACTGCCAGGTGGCTCTGCACAGACCGTGAGCCAGGGCGCAGCTCTGAGAGTCCATGAAAAGGTCGGGAATGATGGGTGATGCTCGTGCTCAGACAGGGACAGTGTATCAGCCAGAGAGTCTTTGTCCATACGATCCTTTGAGCCGTGTCAGCCATCGATGATGCAGTACAGTCACCTCCCACCCGCGACCACCGAAACCCAGCTGGAAAGACGGTGCAGCCTGGAACGTCCTCAGGAAAAGGGAGTCCCAGATGTGCAAAGTTTTTCATCGTTTGGCACGTTCATTCTTTCAGGGGCGTTGGGTGGCTCCCTAGGACCGTTAGCACCAGGTAAGTGTTAGGGTCAGTCCCCATGCAGCCCAGGACACGGCATGGAGCTCCGTGCAGACGGGCCCGGTCAGCCTGCCCCGTGCTCACTGCACACACAGCCTCGCGCTGTGCAGGGAAATCCGCGCACCCCCGCGACGCCCCTCACACCGGGAGGCACGGGACAAGAAGTCAGCAATATTCAGGGACAGTTCTCAACTGTCACTAAAGAAACAGCCTCCAACATTTCTTAGATACTTTTCGGATGCATCATAAAGCAAATATTCTAACGACGCTTTGCCTGGCTCGATTGTGCTGTCACCTTAAAAACAATTACAGATGCCAGCGAGCGACCCTTTCCTGTAACCACGGAGGTGAACCAGCCTGTACTTTTAAACCTATTTGCATATCCCATGTTTGGCTCCACGAAAAGACCTCTCCGTACAAGTTAGAAGTAACCAAAAGGAGCGGCATACAGACTGAGGGTGGACTTTGTCAACGGAAACTGAAAACTGGGACAATGCACACACGCGTGTGCGTAATCAGAGTCCGACACGTTTTCTACCAGGAAATCCGCTCCTGTGACCAGTTCACAGACAGAACAGAACAATGTCAGCAGCACAGACATTCCCTCTGACCGTGGGTCACAGCCCACCGAGGTCACTGCCGCCCTGACTTCAGTGAGAGGGCCTCCCTGACGCGCTGGAGCCGCACCCACGGCCCCCGCTGCCCCCGCCGCCCCCGCCGCCCCCGCGCGGGTCCACCTGACACCTGCTGTCGTGCTCAGAGCAGCAGGCGCGCCATCTGGTCCCCGCGTCACACCCCCACGAGGGCCGCTCCGTCTGGACGCTCACGTGGACGGACACGTGCTTGTCCCGGGTCCGGATTCTCTCGAATTGTGCTGCTGCGGACACGCTTGTGTTTTTGCTGAAAACACGGCCGCGTCTCTGCTCAGGACGAGCCGTGCTGAGGTTTCTGTCTGCCGTGATGGAGAGCCTGCTCGGAGACCCCCGTGTGCAGAGCGCCTCGCTCGTCTTCCTGCCCTGCCAGGCCCCGTCCTACATTTGATGTGTGCGCGTTCTTGCTTATTTCCTGCGATCGTACATTTTCCCTGATTTAGGCTGACTGTGTTGAGAATGATGTTCGCCCCAGAGAATGACTGTTAATAGCCTACTTATTCTCTGTCTCCTGCAGTCTCCCGAACCCCCCTAGTCAGGGAGGCGCTCACGCGTCACTCAGGGCGCGGTGGCCCCGCGCGGTGAGCCGGAACTGCCTCCGTCACGGGAACCTCACTGTTCGGCATTTTAATCAAGTAGTCATTGGTCTTATGGTTACTTTAGTTCCTTGTATTTGGGGATCCTGTATCATTAAGCAAAGTCAACGCCCAATTTACCAAAGCTTTTCTTTTTATGACTCTTTTATCTCACAGTGTAGACTACCTTCTTGTGTGTTTCTAGAAATTTAGGAAGCTTTGGGGGAAAAATAAAACGTGTTCAAAATAAAGTAACTGAAATGCCCAGTCACATCTATTCCACCAGGTGGCCTGGGCTCGGCCTCGGCCCGGGCGCGGGGTGGCGGCTCCTCACACGGTCTGGGGTTCTCTCGATCACGGCCCTCAGCCTTTCCCTGGGCTTCACCTCGGCGCTCGGTCCCCGACACTCCTAAAGCTCCATACGAGCTGTGCTTGGAGCTTCACATTTCCTGCGACTCACAGGCAATTCCAGCACGCTGTAGAGAGTCTGACCGTACCGTGTTGAGAGGAAGGCTCTGGTGAACACTGTGTGAGCATGAGATGGCTTCGGACACACATGGGGGCAGGTGATCGTGGGGGGCCCCTCCCTGACTCCTACCAGAGGCTGAACACAACCCGGAGCAGCCGCTGTGGGGAGCTATGTCATCTTCCCCTCAAGTGCTTTAGAAAACAGTTATGGATGTGACGGACTGGCATGTTTTCATTCTGGGAGACAGCAGGAAGCCCGTTTGAAAATAGTAAATTAATACTAAACTGTCCTTGAGGCTATTATATGAACAGTCAAAGGAAAACGGCACCAGACAGAGTGACACAGGCTAGGAAGACTTTATCCAAGACTATTGCAGAGGTCAGAGCTATTGCAACAGGACCACTGCAGCAGAGGCCTAGACTGTTGCAGCAAAGGACAGGACCACTGCAACTGAGGTCAGGACCACTGCAACTGAGGTCAGGACCATTGCAACAGAGGTCAGGGCCACTGCAACAGAGGTCAGGACCATTGCAACAGAGGTCAGGACCATTGCAACAGAGGTCAGGGCCGCTGCAGCAGAGGTCAGGACCACTGCAACAGAGGTCAGGACCATTGCAGCAGAGGTCAGGGCCACTGCAGCAGAGGTCAGGACCACTGCAACAGAGGTCAGGGCCACTGCAGCAGAGGTCAGGGCCACTGCAACAGAGGTCAGGGCCACTGCAGCAGAGGTCAGGGCCACTGCAACAGAGGTCAGGACCATTGCAGCAGAGGTCAGGGCCACTGCAGCAGAGGTCAGGACCACTGCAACAGAGGTCAGGACCACTGCAACAGAGGTCAGGGCCACTGTAGCAGAGGTCAGGGCCACTGCAACAGAGGTCAGGACCATTGCAACAGAGGTCAGGGCCACTGCAGCAGAGGTCAGGGCCACTGCAACAGAGGTCAGGGCCACTGCAGTAGGAGAGAGAGATTGACCTTACTTCACTAACCACAGGCTAGGGGTATTTCAGAGGATGGGGTGAGCTGGAAAGTCCCAGAGGACACTGAGGATGGAGGTTGGTTTGTGAGGGTAGGCAATGTGTTTGCTAACTGGCTTATCAGAGGTGGGCTTCCGCCTTCCCACAGAGGCTGGAAGAAAGGGGCCCGTCTTCCCTGATGCCTGCGTCTCCAAGGGGTGCACTCCACGTCCTTGAGAAAGACAGCCTTGGGCTGTGGAAGATGTACATCTCCTTGGGCAGAGGAAGAATTTTCAATGGCAAGTTTTCTAAAGTAAAAGCTCTAAGAAATAAGGGAAGTCAGGGGACTGTAGTCAGGAAGAAACTTCCAAAGTTTAGTCAGGTTGAGGGGATGTTAGGGCCCCCTTGGTCAATTCGAAGTATTTGTTTTCACACAAAGAATCACGGACATAGACACAGAGAACACACTGGTGGCTGCCAGGTGGGGGTGGGTGAAAGGGGTACGTGGGTTAACGGGTGGTAATATAAAACAGTCCTGGGTGTAACACAGCGCAGGAATAGAGTTTACAATGTTGCAACAGCTTCCTACTGCAGGTGGGCACTGGAGTTACTGAGCTCATCACTCGTCAATTACATAAATGTCTAATTGCTAATACTGAATGTCACTATAATTGAAAAATAAAATTACAAAAAAGAGTAAGGTACAGAAGTACCTTTGTATTTTCAATCCAGTAATTTCCCCCCAAAACACACAAAATAGCAAACCTTGTACTTAATTATGGCTCAAATCTGAGAAATGACCTTTACTCTGGTTCTTACTTGGGCAGAGTTATAAAAACAAATAAGAATCTATTGATTATATTGGGCATAGTTAATATCCAAACACATATTCCTATAACTTCAGTATAAATATAATGAACTCACAGGAGTAACTTTTCACAAGATTTGAAAATTCAGTCTTAACACCAACTGCTTTCGGTAGCTAATGCTCTTGAAATGAGCCGAGTTACTGGTAGAGCTTCAGCTAAGCTGGGTGAGTTTAGTTTCCTCTGACTATCACAGAACACCAAGGACAATGACCCCCTGGACCATGGACAGTTTCTGAGTCATTTAATGTCAGAGTAAAATAGCAAATTTTTTTTTCAGCTTCTTTGGCTATGTGCAATGAATCTATTTAATCATCATTAAAACAATGCAATTTTATCATTAGCAAAGAAATCATGGGGGGAAACATCCTTACATTACCGTCTGTGTGTCCGGGCCCAGCGCAGGGTCTGCTGCCCTCGGTGGTTTGCACGGTGCTGGTACGTGGCCACTTCCTGTTTTGCTCCTGCTCCTGAGCATCCTGCCTCCTGCCCCCCTGCCCCCCTGCCCCCCTGCCCTACATAAGCACCACTCCACCTGCCTGTCAAACCGCCGCTTCCCAGACAACAGAGGACATGAAACATAGACGCCGGCAAATTTATTTGGTTACAGTGGCTTATACTTTGTATCATAAATATATGCAAGGCCAGCAGTTTTCAAATGATTTCTCCAGAGCGATACTGCTTCAAATGGAAAACGATTTTCTTCACCGATAAATCAAACTAAAGTAAACTGAACCCAACGAAAACACTGACTTTTAAAGTCTGTTCCTGTCCCTGGGAATGGCAAAGCCCCGCACACGCTGCTGCCGTCCAAACACGCGCTTTCTCAAGCCCAGCCGGACGTGTTGAGAACAGAGGAATAAACCAAACATACGTGAAACCTTTTGGTCTCACGACACTTTAATATAAGAGCTAGTCGTGGCTGTTAAACAGAAATACAACCACACAAAACCTTTGTGACATTATGTTCCCGGCTTCATTTGCAAACAGTGCAGGACTCTCTGGTCTCCACACCGCTACTGAACGTGACTTTGCAGACCCGCGGTCTGTCCTCTGCTGTGTACCGTCATGCGCGACTTGCAGTCTGCACGCTGGCCCTGAGCGTGCCGGGCGCCCGAGGGCACCTGGTGGCGCCGGCCCTGGTTCCTCTGAGGTGTGACGCAGTGAGGGGAGCAGGTCCAGTCCCAAGGCTATTTCTGGACGCCCCCCCCCCCCTGGAAGTTGTAGAAGAAAGTAGGGGGACAGGTTAGGGCACAGAGATGTCACCGACGGGGACCTGACAGGAGAATCCGTGAGGAGGATGGAAGGTGAGCGGGCAGGCATGGACGCGACCGGTGTCTCCCAGGTGTGACCGCAGCATCTCCTGTTTCTCCGAGCCAGACCTTCCAGGATGCTGCTGAGGTGTCTGCTCAGTGGTTGCACAGGAGCTCCCTGCTCGTCCTCCCGGCCCGCTGCTCGGGGACGCGCTCAGGCCCCTGTGGGCACTGGACACACGGCAGAGCTGTCGGCGACTCTGGAACACGCGGCTTCTCGCCTCATCCTCGAGTCCTCCCGCCTTCCTCGTTGACCGACGAGATACAGGCGGTCAAGTGGGGCATCCTAGGTCTTCCCAAGGTCACCCCAAGGTCTTCAGGAAACCACGCAGGAGAAGCCTGGATCTCTGAATGCCTCTGAGAAGTAGAGAGTCCCCGGAAGGCCACTGCCAATGAGGCACCGGTGAGCGAGAGACTGTCAGACGGCAGTGAGGGCCTCCCGAGCCGGGCTGGTCTTCCATCGGGACGGTCGGTGCTCAACTCGCCCAGCGCAGCCCGAGGCTGGTCTCCTTCCATCGGACGGTCGGTGGTCAACTCGCCCAGCACAGCCCGGGGCTGGTCTCTTCAATAATCACTAATACTCAACACACCCAGCACAGACTGGAGCTGGTCTCTTCAATAATTACTAATACTCACCACGACCAACACAGACATATTTTGTTTATTCGTTGTCATTTCCAGGCCACTGAGATACGAGGGACAGACATCAGCAGATGTCCCGTCTGGGATGAGGCTGCAAGTCTTTGCACCAGAACATGGACCGTCACGTCCACGGGAGGTCCCGGTGTGCACACGTCCCTGTGAAAGCCTATTGCAAACGTGCTTGATCCCAGGACTTAAAAACAATCACAGATGTGACAGAAATACTTATTTGAATTACAGAACTTAGCTATCACATGAAATTACATATACGTGTACATTTGCAGATATGGACTTGTACTTATTGTATTATATAGTTGACTGTGTAAGTATACTTGTTTTCTTTAACATATGCTTAAATGTGTTATATAATTATATTTCAGTACATAGATACATGTTATGTACTTACTATTTCATTCACCACAGGATACAAAGATCACAGTTGAAAATTTGATGTGAATTTAAAATATTTCATTGGGGAAATGTGAAAACCCCCGTTAGCCAGTGTCGCTAAGAGAAAGTTTGTGTCCTGCGGCCGGGACTTCCCGTGCTGGCCCGCGGGCCAGAGGACTGCTCCGTGCTCCGTGCTCCGTGCTCCATGCTCCGTGCACGCGCACTGTGGAGACGGTGTCGTCTGTCGTCTTGGTTCAGGTGCAGGACCCGATTCGAGCGCACACGTCTTGGCGCACTGAGTTCCCTCACTGTGGTCTTGAGCAAGCAGAGCAGGGCGTAGGCACTGCCTCCCCGTGTACGTGTGGAGGGTCCGAGGACCCGGTCCCTTTGCAAGACGACCAGGTAACCCGGAGCACACCCCGCAGAGCCTGGAAGCAGACAGGAGGCCGCTGGGTCAGGGACAGAGGAGTTCGTCCCTCACGTGGTGACGCTGGGGGTGTCAGCGTTCCTCCTGGGAGCTCCCAGGTGCTGCTCTCACGAGGCCACGCCCAGAGCTGGGGACCCCATCTGAGGGGCCATGAATCCACGTGGCAGTGGGCCCCTGCTTTGCTCCAGGGGGCACACTATGGGGATCCCACACTGTTCACCACAAATGGTCTTGAAGGAGTCCTGAGGAAGGCTGTTGGAACGTCTGTCTGTGAGCCCCGCAGACACAGGGGTCCAGGGGACCCTCCCAACCCACCCAGCAGCCTCTCTGTGAGCTCCACAGACACAGGGGTCCAGGGGGTCCTCCCACCCCGGCCAGCAGCCTCTGGGAGCCCCGCAGACACAGGGGTCCAGGGGGTCCTCCCACCCCGGCCAGCAGCCTCTGTGAGCCCCGCAGACACAGGAGTCCAGGGGACCCTCCCACCCCGGCCAGCAGCCTCTCTGTGAGCCCCGCAGACACAGGGGTCCAGGGGGTCCTCCCACCCCACCCAGCAGCCTCTGTGGGCCCCGCAGACACAGGGGTTCAGGGGACCCTCCCACCTTACCCAGCAGCCTCTGTGAGCCCCGCAGACACAGGGGTCCAGCGGTCCTCCCACCCTGGCCAGCAGCCTCTGTGAGCCCCGCAGACACAGGGGTCCAGGGGGCCCTCCCACCCCACCCAGCAGCCTCTGTGAGCCCCGCAGACACAGGGGTCCAGGGGACCCTCCCACCCCGGCCAGCAGCCTCTCTGTGAGCCCCACAGACACAGGGGTCCAGCGGTCCTCCCACCCTGGCCAGCAGCCTCTGTGAGCCCCGCAGACACAGGGGTCCAGGGGGCCCTCCCACCCCACCCAGCAGCCTCTGTGAGCCCCGCAGACACAGGGGTCCACAGGGCCCTCCGACCCCGGCCAGCAGCCTCTCTGTGAGCCCCACAGACACAGGGGTCCAGGGGACCCTCCCACCCCGGCCAGCAGCCTCTCTGTGAGCCCCACAGACACAGGGGTCCAGGGGACCCTCCCACCCCGGCCAGCAGCCTCTCTGTGAGCCCCACAGACACAGGGGTCCAGGGGACCCTCCCACTTCACCCAGCAGCCTCTCTGTGAGCCCCGCAGACACAGGGGTCCAGGGGGCCCTCCCACCCCACCCAGCAGCCTCTCTATGAGCCCCGCAGATACAGGGGTCCAGGGGCCCTCCCACCCCGGCCAACAGCCTCTGTGAGCCCCGCAGACACAGGGGTCCAGGGGACCCTCCCACTTCACCCAGCAGCCTCTCTGTGAGCCCCGCAGACACAGGGGGTCCAGGGGACCTCCCACTTCACCCAGCAGCCTCTCTGTGAGCCCCGTAGACACAGGGGTCCAGGGGGCCCTCCCACTTCACCCAGCAGCCTCTCTGTGAGCCCCGCAGACACAGGGGTCCAGGGGGCCCTCCCACTTCACCCAGCAGCCTCTCTGTGAGCCCCGCAGACACAGGGGTCCAGGGGGCCCTCCCACCTCACCCAGCAGCCTCTCTGTGAGCCCCGCAGACACAGGGGTCCAGGGGACACTCCCACCCTGGCCAGCAGCCTCTCTGTGAGCCCCGCAGACACAGGGGTCCAGGGGACCCTCCCACTCCAGCCAGCAGCCTCTGTAAGCCCTGCAGAGGGTCCAGGGGGCCCTCCCACCCCACCCAGCAGCCTCTCTGTGAGCCCCACAAACTCAGGGGCCCAGGGAGCCCTCCCACCCCACCCAGCAGCCTCTCTGTGAGCCTCACAAACTCAGGGGCCCAGGGAGCCCTCCCACCCCACCCAGCAGCCTCTCTGTGAGCCCCACAAACTCAGGGGCCCAGGGAGCCCTCCCACCCCACCCAGCAGCCTCTCTGTGAGCCCTGCAGACACAGGGGTCTGGGGGCCCTCCCACCCCACCCAGCAGCCCCTGTCTGGACCCCCCCATCTCCACACTGTATGCAACAGGGAGACTCCTCTACTCCATCTGCCTACAAAGAGTCACGTCCAAATGGCCACCGGAGCCAGAATCCGTCTCTGCCCCTAGTCCGAGTCAAATGTCTCCACACGTGTTTGAGGTCACCCCTAAGCAGACGCTTGTCCGCACCCTGTTTGCGGGGACATTTAACTCCCACAGCCTGCACCCCAACATAGGTCACGTGAGCCACAGAACACGTGTTCCCGGACTTTCCCCGAATGGAGGTGCGTTACAGTAGCTGCTGCGAGACGGCACGTGTGTGTAAAAACAACGGAAGGAAAGGGGCTGACTGAGCAAAGTGAAGTGTAAGGGACACGTCAGCGCTGCTTAAAGCCACTAGTTCAGACCGAAAGCTGTTCATGAAACTAGGTGGTGATGCACCATCCTCCTTAAAAACTTACTTAATTATAAGTTTTATTTTTTTCTTATCTTTATTGATTTGAGAGAGAGAGGAAGGGGGAGGGAGAGAGAGATAGAAACATCGATGAGAGAGAACATCGACTGGCCGCCTCCTGCACGCCCCCCACTGGGGATGGGCCCACAACCTGGGCATGTGCCCTGACCGGGAATCGAACCGGTGACCTCTTGGTGCAGGGTCGACGCTCAGCCACTGAGCCACATGGGCCGGGCTACATGGAGTTGTGACGTGTATGACTATGAAGGCATGGTCTGCAGAGGTCGACAGACTGAGTAGCATGTGCTCTGAGAACCCCGGAGCAGCACCACCGGATGGAGAAGCAACACGAACCCCATACGCAATCTCGGAACTGCGCGTTGGCACATTCAACATAGAAAGAAACAGGTGAATTTAATTTTCATGCCTTTTATTTAAGCCCAGGTGTCCAAAACATTGTTATGGACAGTATACAATCCACATAAAATCACCGATGAGACCTTTACCGTATTCTCTGTCCTAAGGTTTCCAAGCGCGGTGTGGAGTCCACACGTGGCACCTCTGCAGGGCGTGGGCACGACACCTTCGTGTGCTCAGCAGCTACAGGCGGCGAGCGCCCGCCTCAGCGAACAGCGTGGAAAACGTCCACTTTCATGTAACTGCTTCATCAGACTCAAAGATGGCTATTCAGTCAAAATGACACCGTGCCAGGGAGACCCTGTGGACGTGCCTGACAAACGTTTGGAACTTAATCTTCCATTGTAGCAGAAATGTACGGCCAGGAGCTGGTGGGCCAGGCTAGGGCTCCTACAGACACACCGGGGACCTGGAGTGACCCGCTGAGCCTTGGGTCCCATCCCATCCTACGTATAAGAGAGCTTTCAGGTTTCATGAGGTCGTTTTAGTTCTGAAACTGTGCCAGTCTGCACAGGCCAAATAGATGGGTAGAGAGGGCTGAAAAGCATCATTAACTTGAGAAGGGGGTAACCATGACTTTGGAACATCAGTGGCTGCACTTGAGCACACGTGGCCCCTAAATCTGCTTTGCGCGTGGTCACGTCCGATCACGGAAACACACGCAGTCAATGTCACACAGAGCACTGGAATCGCATGACAAGAGTTTAACACAAGTGTTGAGGACGATCTCCTGTTTAGACTTGAGGGTTGAAGGTGAATCTAAGTCGTCTGATTCGGAAGTGCGTTTTTTCCTCCAAAAAGCAAAGCCAGACGCCGATGAGGGAATGGACGCTTTCGGCGTGCTGCGGTCTTCCTGTCCAGCGGAAGTATTTGCTGATCCGTTTCACCCGAAACGTTGCTTTGAGAGCTCACAGCTTACAAATCCAACCTTTTATTTATATTTATTTATTTATTTATATAATTTTTTCCTTTATTGATTTTAGAGAGAAAGGAAGAGAGGGAGAGAAAGAAACATCAATGAGAGAGAACATCGACTGGCTGCCTCCTGCACACCCCTCACTGGGGATCAGGCCCACAACCTGGGCATGTGTCCTGACCAGGACTCGAACTGGCAACCTTTTGGTGCAAGGTCGACACTCAACCACTGAGCCACACCAGCTGGGCACACACACAAAATACCTTTTACAGAGCAGTCAGTTCTAAGAAACATTCAAGTTCAAGTTCAACTGCAGCGGGAAGTGATTCGTTAAGTGAACTTCCTGGTTTTCCTGTAACACCGAGTCAACCCTATTGAATTTGCCCTTTAACCTCTGGGCTCTTTGTCTGCCACAGAGTGATCTGAGCCCAGAAGAAAGACATGCCAGTGTGGATGGAACCACTAGAGGAGTATTGGCTTGGCAACCTTCGATGATGCCTCGTGTTTGAGACCAGAGTTCATTTCAGAAACAAACATTGTACTGTTTCCTTAGATTTGATGGCAGCATCTGCCTACTGTATTCAGTAGACCCTGCCTCGGACTTCTGTGAACTGCCAACACCTGCTTGTGCCATATTTGAGGATAGGTCTCGGACTCAGCACTGAAAACCCCTGTTACCTGCAAAGGTGGTGTTTTACCTGCAAAGGCAACGTGTAAAGAAAGTATTCCGGTGAAACTGGCTCACTACCTGTTTTTATCTTAGGTGACCTTCGCGGCTCTTCCTGGCAAGCCCAAAACCTCAGGATATTTTGGGGACCCCGAGTAGACAGAAATTCTCCAGGATCGGCAATATGTCAGGGGTGAGAGGGGCTCCCGAGAGGCCCAGTGCTGTGCTCTATGTGGAAGCGTAGGGTAGACTAGGTCCTTGGCGAGCGGTTGCTCAGTCGTTAGTTTCCTAGAGCTACGCTGTTAGTGGATGCGTTTAGTTGTAAACATTCAAACCAAACACGTTGAGACCAGCCTTCTTGTTCACTTCCGTGCTGTTTAAGATTATTTATGATCAAAATTAAAAAACTGCTAAGGAAAACCACAGGAACTATGAAAATGAAAGAGTTCTGTGGCAGTTCTAACAAGCCCACCTAAGACCCTGTTTCTTTAGGAGAACTGACCAGTGACTGGCTATTGGATCGAGCTCAATTGCTCTAAAGCTGCATGTTCACTGCTGAATTTATTTTTTGATTGAAAAGATAATTCACAGAGCTATGAACATTATGTCTGTGTTTAACCAGCCGTCTTCCCACAATATATATATAATTTTACTGATAAAGTTATATTTAAGCAAAAATTCACAAGGAAAAGGGGAGATATTTTATTATGATAAAAGGCATAATTTACTATAAATTATATCATGAACCTGTTGTATCAAATGATATTAGCATAAATTCACAAATACAAGTTGCAGTAATTCAAGGAGAAATTGAAATAAATCACATAATGGCCCCCAAAATTGGAGAATGCTTTTAAAGTATAGTTTGCATAATAAAATATGCCCATATATTTATTATAACATTTACAAAGCATTTCAATGGACATAGGAAAATGTTTTGATATATTAGAAACAGCACCAAAAATTAAATACAGTGTAAATTTATGCATAAAATATAATTGTAACAAAGACAAGTAAACTTTCAGTTTCTAACTCATGGGATTTGTCCTCATAAATTTTGGCTAGAATACATATATATATATATATTTAAATTTATTTCTTTTTGTTACAGATGTTTCTCTTTTTTCCCCATTGACACCCTCCTCCCAATCCCGCCCCACCCCAGCATTACTGTCCATGTCTTTGTTCACGCATACATGCGTTTAAGTTCTGTGGTTTATCTCCTCCCTCCCCCACATCCACCTCTTCTGAGGTTTGTCAGTCTGCACCCCACTTCCATGTCTCTGGGTCTATTTTGTTCCTCAGCTTGTAAAATGCCTTTCATGATGGACCATATTTTCTGGCTCGTTAAATGCTTGTGGGTCATCATCTTCTCAGTTCATGGATCAATGAGTTGCACAAGACAATTAAAACACAATCATTCTATTAATGTATGCAAGTCTTGCTTTTAACATTTGAAAATGACAATGTAACCCTTAAAACTACCTCGGAATTCCATTATTGATGTAATTTAGTTACCTTACATGTATAAAAATGTTCACATAGGATACCTTCTCCATTTCTAGTTTATGTCATTTTATATTAATTATGTTCTGAATTTAATGATGAGAAGAAAATCACTCATAAAAAGTGGTTTTAAAAATTTTTAGATTATTTCCAATCTTTCTTAACTGACTAGTGTTTACTCCTTTAGGATTAAATTTCTTTTTTATTTCAAAATGTTACCACGCAATCCTTCATTATTTGGGAACATAAATAACCACAATAAATGAAAGTACAAGATTCGGACCCCAGGCCGATGCTCTAACCGCTGAGCCAAACCGGCCAGGGCTAATTTTGTTCTTTCCTTAAAAAAAGTACCAGGCCAATCACTTCTCAGTGGCAAAGTGTGTGCATTTCCACGGCGCACGTGTGTCAGAGTGAAATCGAAGAGGACCGTCCGGAAGGGAAAAATACCCTGGACACTGACATGGCGAAGCCCAGGGTTCGTGTGGGGCAGAGTGACAGAGAACCTCGGCTTCGACACCGCCCGGCCCGTGTCCTGGCCTGTCCCACCGGCGCCCTGGGACAGCCGCTGGTGCGCAGAGAGAGGGCATGCGAGTGGCACAGAGCAGACGCTCGGGGACAGCACTGCGACCGCAGGCCCACAGGAAAGGTAAGGTGAACGCCTCGCTGTCATGCTTCCCAACACACAGTTCACCTGCTGCTTCGGTCACCACGACAGTCACACCCTCCACAACACAAGAACATGGAAAAGGGTCACCGGCTAATGAAGAAAACAATGGCATTGCAGGACGGTCGAAGGTTCAGGAGCACCGGGGAACGGGGATCGGCCAGGAGCACCGCGGAACGGCCGGCAGCACCGGGGATCGGCCAGGCGGAACGGCCGGCAGCACCGGGGATCGGCCAGGAGCACCGCGGAAAGGCCGGCAGCACCAGGGATCGGCCGGCAGCACCGGGGATCGGCTAGGAGCACCGTGGAACGTCCGGCAGCACCGGGGATCGGCTAGGAGCACCGGGGATCGGCTAGGAGCACCGCGGAACGGCCGGCAGCACCGGGGATCGGCCAGGAGCACCGCAGAACGGTCAGGAGCACCGGGGATCGGCCAGGAGCACCGTGGAACGGCCAGGAGCACCGGGGATCAGCCAGGAGCACCGCGGAACGGCTGGCAGCAGGGCCACAGTCCAGCCAGGCCTGCATTTCCCTGGAGCCTCTGGCACGGCACCTGCGGCGGAGCCAGGCCGTGGACCTGAAGCCGCCTGCTTTCTCTCGTCTGCCCAGGGAAATGGGTTCGGGTCCGAGAGCAAAGCCGGGTTGTGTCCCTTAGGTGCACGTGGTCCCCGCGGGCCACGGTCCTGGAGGCCAGACGGGCTCCGATGCCTGAACAGGGCGGCGAGTCACCCTCTGGAAAAGAGACGCCCCACAGGGTGGGCCATGCAGCCGCTCAGTGTTCCCCGCGACCTGCCCTGGGTGCTGACTCCACAGCCTCGCTTTGCCGCCCCGGAGCTGCAGGTGAGACGCCCCGTAAGGTGGCACCTGGCGGTGAGCCCCCACCGCCCGCCTTCCCCCAGTCTCCTCTCCATTTGCTTGCCACACCCTGCAACTTTCTTTTGTGTCCCCAAAGAAATCACAAAAACAGCAAATCACACGTCTCAGAATTGACAAGTGCACTTCATAGTCTGTCACTTGCGGCAGCGTTTGTAGTTTTGCCACTGGTGATAACAAGGGGAGAATCTGCTCACAGAACACGTGTAAGCAGCTGGACGATGCACCGTCATCATCGTTCTGCAAATCGACAGCAGTGCTCTCAGTAACCGATGGTGGTACGTTCACTATTGGGACAGAAAGCTACCCCTGTGAGTGACAGGTCAGTACCTACCTTGAAAGTCTGCAAAATACTGGAAAACATTTGGAATCTAAATCTCAAATAAAAACGGTGTAAACTGCATGACAGGGTGATGACTTAAAACACTGAGTTGCCTTCAGTCACTTCTCCAGGTGTTAGACAACCGCTCATCTGCGGTCAGGAGAGGAACACGCGGGGACAAACACAATGATCGGACGTCCTGCTCAGTGCCTGCTATTTAACTTTCTCTGCTTTTTGAGAAAACACACTCGGTTGAAAGAGACATTTGCCGACGGAGGTGGACAACAGGAGCTGGGCTGAGCGAGCCTTCGGCACCGGGCCTGCCGCTCCAACGTCTTACGGAGGCCGAGGCCCCACTTCCGTCGTAGGAAGAAATGTGGGCCAGGTTTGGGCCAGATGTTCCATTTTTCAAGAGAAGCTATAAATCCAGCTTTTTATGTGGAACCATCTGTGTTTAAATGTGAGCACGTAATCAATGTTTTTAAACATTCTTTTTTTTTTTCTGAAACAAACAGTCTTAAGGCTGAAGAGACCCTGGGACGCTCTAGTGCAGGCTCCATGCAGATGGGGGGGGGGGCTGGGATTCGAAGAGGGGCAGACACTCCCCTGGGGGGTGGCGCACCTCATCTAACCTGCGGGCAGACGCAGCACCTGCTGGGATGTGGCTCCCTTTTCTCAAGAACCGTGTGGGCCTGCAGGACACCCGTATCGGTAGATACAAGGATGGACCTGTGCCCATTCCACTGGGGAGGTTATGACCCCTTGGGGCTGCACCTCAACTTGGGAACAGGCGTTTCCATGCCTTCTCTGAGGTTGATGCCCTCTGGTGAGACAGGTGTAGACGCGATTACATTTCATTAAGGGTCATAAAACAACTATATGACATTTACTATGTGCATGTTCTTGGGCGAGCGCATGTTGCTACAGATGTTTTATAACGACTGTCTCAGCAAAATGTCAGTTTGTAAAAAGGATCAGCGATGATGAAGCCTGGGGGAGGTGAGACCAGTTAGTGGGCCGCCTGAGTCGGGGTGCTGGTCCAACTGGGAGACACATCGGGCGGCGTCAGTGAGCGAGGAGAACGCGACAGGACTTAATAATGAACGGGGCGAGGCCAAGGCAATTTTCAGAGAGTTCTGTGGGTTTCGAGTTTAGTGGAACAGGTAACCCAGGTGGCATCCATGGGCCGGAGAAGGCTGTTGTCGAAGCCAGTTGGGGGCTCCACCACGCTGGGAGAGTCACGGGGACCCCTGGTCAAGGTGCCCAAGAGTCCTTTCGATGCTGATGTGAAGCTTGGTCGTGAAATCGGAACCAGCGGTAGAGATGCGGGATCACCGATTTAGGGAAGATACTGACAGCAGACAAACTGTCACGGAAAATGTGTAGAGAAGAGAAAAAGGTCGACAGGCAGCTCATAGTGACATCCATGGTCCCCTTCCTGTCCCCACACGTCCTTGCTCCAAACTAGACCCATGATGAAAGGCCAAGGTTGCCCTGGCCGGTTTGGCTCAGCGGTTAGAGCGTCGGCCTGCGGTCCAGAGGGTCCCGGGTTCGGTTCCCGCTAAGGGCATGTACCTCGGTTGCAGTTTGTCCCCGGCCCTGGTTGGGTCGTGCGGGTGGCAGCCACTCGATGTGTCCCTTTCACATCGATGTTTCTCTCTCTTCCTCTCTCTCCCTTCCACTCTATCTGAACAAAAAACGAGAAAATGTCCTTGGGTGAGGATAAAAAAAGAAAGGTCAAGGTTACTGCAGGAAGGAGCAAGGGCGCGCCCCAGGGAGGTGATCAGGGCTGGGAGAGGGGCTGTCCCTGCTGCGTGATCTCTGCAGCCCGCGGGGAGAGCCAGGCTGTGATGGAAGAGACGGCGCCCACCAAGGAGAGCTGGTCCTGCCAGCTCTGGGGACCCGGGGTCTACTCCTCCCCCAGCCAATCTCTACGAAGCCCACATAGGTTACCCATGGTCTTCAGCTACTTCTATCCAAATATACAGTTTCAAGACACTCCGTTACGTGGAGGGTAAAAGCACCTCCACGTAAAATCACAGCTGCAGGGCAGAGGGTGGGGGAGTCTTAGACAGAAGTCTGTTGCCCTGGCCAGTGAGGCTCAGTGGTTGGAGCACCCTCCCATGCACCTGAGGGTCACAGGTGCGATTCCCGGTCAGGGCACAGGCCCAGGTTATGGGGTCTGATCCCCAGTGGGGGGCGTGCAGAAGGCAGCTGATCGATGTTCTGTCTCACGATGTGTCGATCTCTCCTCCCGTCTCCCTTCCTCTCTCTCTAAAAATGAACAAAGAGAAAAAGTTTTAATCAATGAAATAAAATTATTATTTATTTTACTTTTTTTTATCCTCACCCAAGGACATTTTTCCATTTTTTGTCCAGATAGAGGGGGAGGGGGAGACAGAGAGAAACATTGATGTGAAAGGGACACATTGAGTGGCTGCCACCTGCACGACCAACCAGGGCCAGGGACAAACTGCAACCGAGGTACGTGCCCTTAGCGGGAACCGAACCCGGGTCTCTCTGGACCGCAGGCCGACGCTCTACCGCTGAGCCAAACTGGCCAGGACAATCAATGAAATATAATTATTTTTAATGAAAGATATTTGTTTTTCATATTTGTGGTTATACTGAATACACACACACACACACACACTTAAATTATAGACAGAAAAAACAGGTGTCTCTAAGTGCCAACGGGAAAGAACCGGAAGTAAAGAGAGTTGAGGTGAATCAGACTGAAAAGGGTAATCCTGATTCTTAGTTTTACAGCTCACAAGTAGGGAGTGACCTAAACGGACCTACAACAATAATAGTTTACCTTTTATAAATGTGCTGTTTTACCAAAGTAATCACAAAAGAAAGAATACCTTTCCCAATAAAAACAAAGTGAAGCGATTAAAATGAGGAATTTGAAATGTGTGAGAACAAATAATGCAAAATGGTACATAGCAATCTTAGCATTCAGTGCTTTCTCCCTGGTTGTTTAAATTAAGTTCTCCGGGTAAACCAAACAACACCCTGCTGGATTTACAAGTCGATGTCCCTGCAATGAGTAGTACATTGCATATTAAATCTAAAATAACCAGTATTCTCAAATGCACTTCTTAAAAGTTTTCTGGGGGGTTTACCCTTAACTTATGTTGATCTTTAGATAAAACAACAGTAGAGCCTTCTATAGCAATTCTGTCTGTGAGCCTGACACCAGTGACTGGTGCTAAATTCGTAGAAATGTGGACACATCGGGAACTATGATGCTGTCACTATTCCATTCGGAGGGGGAACTAAGCCATGCAAATAGCTGAGGTTAGGTTGAGCATCTGGTGAAATGATCAATTTCTGTTCCCTGTAAATGATGGTAAAAACCCATACGTGACATTCCCACAGGATGGATCTGTGTTAGGAAACACTATCTGATATGCTGATGAGTAAGCCCAGGCCAGAACTATCATGGGTGCAGGTCTCTATTTTGAAGGTATTTCAGAAAATGCTCTCATTGGGTGTTTCCCACGGAAGTCTGGGTAAGCAGAGGTCCACCGTCGGTCACCTGGCCACTGATTTACCACCGAGAAATGATGTTACCAGAATGTGAGCCTCATTCCTTGGTTCGATTAGTTGTGAGAAGTAACCACGTTGGATTTCAAATGATATGTCATTACTAAAGAAAGTTATTTACATGGACTTCCATTAGTAAGCAGAATCACGAGAAGGCCCCATTTGTCATTAGTCTCATTTAATAAAATCTATCTTGGTCTATTTATTTCCTTTTGGCCAAAGACAGATTATGTAGAAGATAGATCCATTAGGATTGCTATATTTTACCTTAAAGTCTATGGAGAGAAAGTCAGGGTGAACTGCATTCATTCCAATACTTGTTTTCTATGTGTTTGGACAGAAAACACATCCATTGATTTAATTATTATTATATTAATTTCAATATGTACTCCCTATATTTTTTAGACTAGGCAAGTACATGCTCAAAATTAATTATTTTAAATGTGTTATAAACAGCCTGCTAGTATGTTGATGGAATATACCAGAAGCTATTTTTTAATTTGATATCAATCTAAGAACTAATGTGCACGGTGGCCGGTATGTAATTATGATTTTCACAATGAGCTCCTGCCAGGAAATGAGAGCATTATAATTTCAGTGGGGCTGGAGATCTGGTTGGTTTTAATTTGTGACCCAGAGGTCAATGGTTATTGGGTGTAATAACCCTCCGGTAATGGGGACACTCGAGCACATTTGTGTAATAAGAAATCATAACTAGTTATGGTCCAGGACGACAGTTCTTCTCCTTGATGTGCTGCCCCGCTGCGAATCTGCCCTCAGGGGACAGAGTCCACGCCCCAGCCTGTCAGGCAGCTCCTGGCCAGGCGGTCACAGCGTCCGACTTCGATGGACACCTCAGCCCATGGTGCCCGCCACACCCCATGCAGTGTTCCTTTCTTACACGTGCTCTCTTTAAAGTGTTTGCACCACCTTTCTTGTAACTCTGGTGGTAACACTGGACTGTCTTGCAGCGCATCAGATTTTCCTAGTTTTTTAAAAATGTGTCTATTGGACTCATTAAAATGCCCATTTTCTAGATAGAAGAGAATGCAGAACACAGCTGTCTGTGCCTAAAACATTTGATTTTCACATCACGGCAAGAATAAAATGTATCACAGTTTAGAAACCAGCATGTCCAGCTTCAGTGAGAATTACACCCAGTAAAACAATATAAAATCTGACCTTTCGTCAGCATTACCCGTGTCAGCATTTAACCGCGAACTTAGAGTAAAGTGAATCAAAACACAGTCAGCACTTTGAAAAGTGACTGAAAGAACCCTGGCCGGTTTGGCTCAGCGGTTAGAGCGTCGGCCTGCGGTCCAGAGAGACCAGGTTCGGTTCCCGCTAAGGGCATGTACCTCGGTTGCAGTCTGTCCCCGGCCCTGGTTGGTCGTGCGGGTGGCGGCCACTGGAAGTGTCCCTTTTGCGTCGATGTTTCTCTCTCGCCCTCCCTCCCTCTCTATCTGAACAAAAAATGGGAAAAAATGTCCTCAGTGAGGATAAAAACAAAGTGGCTGACAGAGACGTCACTGTGTGGAGGGCTTTCCTGGTGAGTCACAGTGAGGCCAGGTGACAGCCCTTTGAACAGGGTGCAGCTCATGGTAGACAGTCCCTGTTTAGGTCCTTCATTTAATCTTTTTAAAAAATTTATTATTATTATTTTCATTGTTGAAAGTGTTACAGGTGTTTCCCCCTTTGACCCCTATTGACCATCTCCTCTCCACTCCTAACCCCTCCTGCTTTCCCCAAACCACTGTCTGTGCCCACCGGTTATATGTATATGTATACGCATTCTTCGGTTTATCTCATTCCACCCCCTCACTCCCCATCCCCCATCCCTCTGAGGTTTGTCAGTCTGCTCCCTACTTCCATGATTCTGGATCTATCTTGGTCGACAGCTTATTTTGTTCATGATAAGCCATAAGTGAGATCATGTGGTATTTGTCTTTCTCTGACTGGCCTATTTCACTTAGCATAATCCTCTCCAGGTCCCTCCATGTCGTCTCAAAGGATAAGAGGTCTTTCTTTCTTACCGCTGCATAGTACTCCATTGTGTACATGTACCACTGCTTTTTTATCCATTCGTCTACTGATGGACACTTGGGCTGTTTCCAGATCTTAGCTATTGTAAATAGTGCTGCTATGAACATAAGGGTACATATATTCTTTCTGTTTGGTGTTTCAGGCTTCTTAGGGTATATTCCTAGAAGTGGGATCACTGGGTCAAATGGCAGGTCCATGTTTAATTTTTTGAGGCAACACCATGTTGTTTTCCATAGTGGCTGCACCAGTCTGCATTCCCACCAGCAGTGTACTAGAGTCCCCTTTTCTCCACACCCTCGCCAGCACTTGTTGTTTGAGGATTTGTTGATGGCCAACAGATGAGATAGTACTATCCTTAGACCCACTGAAAAGTGGGAAATCTGAGAGGTAGGAAGTTGAAGTACTAGGTCAGAGTCACATTGGCTATGAGGTGGAGTTGGGTCTCTGTGGCTTTGAACCCGGGGCTCTGGGAACATCCTCTCTGGGAAGGGTTTTCTGCGACCATCCATCATTGGCCTTGGACCTGAATCTCTGCTTTGCATGTGGTCACCTACAGGTCCCACCTGCAGGTCACATGCTTACCTGGGGCGGCCGGCACCTGACAGGAAGACCACTGAGCGGCTCATTCCGACTGTCATTCACTTCGCTCGACAGACAGGACTGCAGCCGGCCGGACAGTGCTGGGAGACAAGAGGCCTGCTTCCGATGCCACACGAAGTGCGGAGGCCTGTGGACAGCACTTTGGCTGGACCGGCCTCTTCCGGTTCAGAACGAGCTCTCCACCACCTTGCAGTGCGCCCAGGACGGCTGGTCCTGTCCTCGTCTCTTGTCCACATCTGGCCTGAGCACCTGGTGGAGAGACCCAGGGGGCTGTAGGATCCACCAGGTGCCGGGCCAGGCACAGGTCCCAGGTTCACAGGGAGCGGTCTGTGGACACCCCCTTGTTTTCAATGAACACATCTCAGGGGGTTTGCAGCCGCAGTCAGAATGTCTTTAATGTCAACTCTCCTTGCCTGGGTTTTAAAAAGCTCTAGCAGGTGAAACAAATATGGATATTTAAGGTCTTTGATATCCAAACAAAAGGTTTTTTTGTTCACCATTGGGTATTAAAAACAAAGTCAGAAAACTGATTTATTGGGGTTACAAATGAAAAGAAATGGAAATCTGAGACTATCAAAGCAGGAATTGAGACGTTGAGTGTTTGAACTGTGAGTAAAAGAAATATTCGTCGTGTCTACGGTTTTTGAGTAGCTTCGGTGAAATGTTGCATCTGGCTTACTGGGATCCCGAGAAAATATCCATATGATCAGGTGACACGCGATCGGGTTATTTATGGTAGCCTCCTTGTAAGTGGCTCTTCTAAAAGTGAAGATTATACTTTAAACACAAAACAGACACAAAACCAAAGAATGAGGTGAAAGTAAAAATAATGCTTTTGGTCGTGTGGATACGTAAATGATAAGCTGTTCCTTGCCTGGCCACCGGGGCGCAGCAGGTGGCCGCTGTCCGGAAGCCTGGGCCCCGCACACGCCGCCCAGGTGACCTGAGCGCTGCGCTCCTCGCGGCCGTCCGAGGGGACCGGCGACCGCCACAGAAGGCCGCCTTCCACATTCCGGGAGGAAGAGGTCGCGGAGGACTCGTCAAAACACACGTACAAGCAAAAAGAGCCAAAGCAAAGGTGGCCGTGGCCTGGCAAACAGACCTGGGCGTCACCGTTTGGAGGGTGCTACCCCGCACCCCCCCGGGACTGGAGTCCGAGGGGGTGACCCTGATCAGGCCCCTCCTCCCCTCAGAGTCCGCCCCGGATCGTGTCACGTCATGAAACGGTATGTGGAGCTCCGCTCTGAACCCCATTCTTCTCCCCCACTGAGGACGTCGAGAGTAATGATAAGTCAGTAGCCGATTGTTCACTCAAACAGCCACGCGATCAGGGGACTCAGCACAGGCTGTGGCTGGGGGGGCAGCCTCTCCGAGCTGGTGGCTCGGCCCTGGACGTGATTCTCACTGTACCCCGGCTTCGTTTACTGAACCTGCAGACGGACACATCCGTCTTCTCATGGAGTTGTCACGAGGCTGCGTGACCAGAACACGGAACTGCTCACTAAATATTAAGTGTTATAAAGACACTGGTGATGCTGTGGTACTTTCCTGAAAATAGAACATCAGAGTCAAAGGTGACGCCTCTCAAGAATTTGCCCAGGCTCGTGCAATGGAATGCACAGAAATTACTTACCTACCTGCCCACCTCCCTATCCATTTGTTCATCTTTATAGCAATGCGATTATTTCCGCTCTCTGAATCAGAGGGTCAGATCAAGTTTGACATGCAAATCATCAACATTTTTTCCAGAAGTTATGAAACTAACGTCCAGAGCACCGAATCCCGCTGTGTGTAACGTGTCCGTCTGTGTTCCTTGTAACGTGTTTTATCTGCTGTGACAAGCGACACGTGGTGTTGTCATCCCTGGGTGGTTTTGTGGTCTCTCCATCCAGGCTGAGCTGCACATGTTACTACACGTTCCTGATCCATCTCAGCTGGAGGTACAGACAGTCCTTCAGTCTTGTCCTCATGTTCATGTTTGATGCTTTTAAGGTAAACGCTCTTTTATCTTCTTTTGGACGGCTTGTCTTGAGGGATGTTTCTAGGAGATGCGAGCTTTCATTTGTTATTTATATATTAAACTTCTCTGCGGTATGTTTCCCTCCTTTTTTATAGCTTGTTACTTTATTTACCTTGACTTCCCTTTTGTTTCTTCTTAATAGGAGCTGCGTATAGTGCGTGAGTGTGAGTGTGTGTGTGCCTGAGTATGTGCATGCATGCATGAGAGTGTGGAGTGTGTGAGTGTGCATGTCTGAGTGTATGTGAGTGTACATATCTGAGTGTGAGTGTGCATGTATGTGTGTGTGAGTGTGTGAGCATATCTGACTGTGTATGTGAGTGTACACGTCTGAGTGTGTGTGTGTCAGTATCTCTGAGTGTGTGTGAGTGTATATGTCTGAGTGTGAGTGTGCGTGAGTGTGAGAGCATGTCTGAGTGTGTATGTGAGTGTGTGAGTGTGTGAGCATGTCTGAGTGTGTGCATGTGTGTATGTGAGTGTGCATGTCTGAGTGTGAGTTGCGATCATGTCTGAGTGTTCTGCATGTGTGTAATGTATAAGTGTGTGAGCGTGTGTGTGCATGTGTGAGTGTGAGTTCGGTGAGTGTGGGAGCGTTGCATTATCGTGAGTCTGATGCTGGAGAACATTACTATCTTCTCCTCTTCTGATCTGGCCTCTACTGGAAGCCCCAGGACATTGCCGTCGCTTTATAATCAGCACCTGTCACACACGCGGGGTGACAGCCGCTCTGTGCAGTAACCTGTGTGGAGTCTAATTTCTTCTCATGGGGACTAGCTCCCTCCCACTTCTGTGTTTCTCGCACAAGGCCTGTGAAGCTGAGGTGGTGACCCAGTTGCACAGTCTAGAAATAGCAGCCCTCCTCACACCACACAGCACAGCACCCACACCACGGCCCCACACACGGGTGAGGAACGGTGACCCCAGAACTGTGGGCCTGGAGGGATCTGAGAAAACCTGCCCCCACGCTCCCCTTTCCCGTGAGTGGACGGAGCCGAGGCCTGACACACCGTCTTGGTAAGAACAGAGAATGGAACGAGGGCTCTTCATGTAGCCACCGGACAGAGCCGTGGACTTTGGAATGACAGCATCTGGACCTATTCGAATGACTTGTCTGTTGAGCACGACAAGCTCCAGTTTTATTCTTTAGATTCACACAGACGGAATAGACATTTTCTCAGCGTTTGCTCAGATGCGTTACTAGTGGCTCCTTAAGGGGGCGGTGAAGAAGGTCCCCCGGCTGAGATGGTGAGCCCCCTTTACCACACAGGAGAGGCTGGCGGGAGCCCCCGGACGGCCGTGCCTCCGCGGCACGCTGGGACACCTTTGCTCACATAACCTTCCTGTGGCGTTGGGTCGGGAAATAATATTGATACAGAGATTCCCGTAGATAACCTACTCGCACACCAGCCGGCTCGTTTTTCTCCTTGCTTCTGAAATCGATACCGTGGCCGCCAGCCGAGCCTGCTGGAGGCTGGCAGCACTAATTGCTTTTCCAGAGCTGGAGGCAAAAGGAAAATTCCAGCAAAGCCCTCATCGAACGCGGCTGTAAATCTCCGTGATGTACCTCGGCGCTCCTGCGAGGGAAGGACACGTGTGTAAGTCAGCTCGCGCTGTGTCCGGTGACCGGCGGGACACACGGACGATGCTGTAAGGAGAGCCCAGCTCCTCTGCGGGCGGGATGGGGATGGCCAGTCTGTGTGTCTGTCCCTGCCCCTCCAGCTTTCTTTCGTCACTTTGCAGGCACCTCGCAGGTCATCCTGTGTGTGCGGCCAGGGCCGGGGGGACCTGGAGGGACAAAGTCTGACTTCCTACGGAAAGTTCGTTGCGTTCTGGAAGCAAGCGTAATGTAAACGCCACAGTTTAATTCATTTTCTCTAGTCCCTGTGCTTTCTTTGTGTAAATAGGAACCTGGGGGGAAGTGGGAGACACAGATGTGGGGACCCACGCAGGCGAGCCAGGTCCCGGCTGGATTCAGTCCTGCGGAGTGTGGGCTGTATGTCCCAGCTCCGCGCGTGCACACCCAGAAGGGCCTGTTTACCGGACACGCTGTGTTCCTGGTTCTTTGGTTCGATTTGGCTTTTCTCCAGCTTTGCGCTTTCTTTCTAGGACCCGCTCCCCGTCCATCCTGATCAGCCTGTTCACCAGCCTCGTCACTGTTTCCAGACACGACCCCGCAGCTGGTGGGAAGATCCCCCGGGCACAGCAGCAGACTCCCACGCGCTGGTTTTTCACGGGCCGAGGCGCGGAGCCTTCACCGCACACCCGCGAATCTCAGCGAATCCCCGTCGCTGACGCTGATGCTGCTCCTGCGCGGGGGGCAGGCGCTGGGGGGCCGACAACGGAGAGGAATGGGTACCGGCCCCTGCGGACCCCGCGCCCTGGCCTGCAGTTGCCTCTCTGAACGTCCGAGCGAGTGGGCAGTCACAGGGTCTCCCTAGGGAAGAGGGATATGCCCACAGAGAGAAGTTAAACTTTAATGTCGTGCAAACTAAAAGGAAAGCATCCGGCAGCCACGGCGTGAGGGGCCGTGACCCGCTCCCCCTCCTGGGATGCAGCGCGGACGTGGGACGTGTCTGGCCAGAGCGGGTGTCCCACGTGTTCCGTCCTGTTGACTGTGTTGGTGCCGCGGACTCTGACCGTCATCCGAGCTCGGGGTCGTCGACAGAACAGCTCCCGGCCTGTCCGGGGAGGCCTATTGGAGGAGATATTGTTTGAAATGCAGACAGAGCCAGGCGGCGTGGCTCAGTGGATGGTGCGTGGTCCCACGCACTGCGAGGCCCGGTTCGATTCCCGGTCGGGCACGTGTCCAGATTGTGGGCTCGATCCCTAGTAGGGGGCGTGCAGGAGGCAGCCGACAGATGTTTCTCTCTGTCTCCCTTCCTCTCTCTCTAAAACATCAACAAAAACATAAACCAAAGAACTTATATGCAAGGACTTTTATGCATATACGCATAAGCAACGGACACAGACAATGGTGGGGGCAGAGGGACAAGGGGGTCAGTGGAGGAAAAAAGGGGGAGGGGCATCTGTAATACTTTCAACAATTAAGATGAAAAAACCATATTTTAAGAAAACGAGGACAGACACGCGTACATGGGCCAAGGACGCTTCCCTCAGTTTCGAGGTCACGTCAGTACAGACGGGGTGCGTGGAGCAGACCGCCTGGCCACCCGCGCCCAGCCCAGCGCAACACGAGGCGCAGGGACATGCAGGACAGCACCCGAGCGTGAAGGTTCAAAAGTCACCTCCACATGTTCTGTACGAAGAGGACCCCAGCCTCGTGAGGCCGGAGGACACGGACCGGGGCGCTGTGCACGCTTCCTGGTACCTCACGACCATGCTGTTCCCGAACACCTTCTCCCCAGCCGGAAGCAAGGCAGACCACACAGGCTCCCCCGCCTTGTCCCGCATGGCTCCCCCTCCTTGCCCCGCCCCGGCCCTCCGCCTTGCCCCGCCCTGGAACTCCTGCCTTGCCCCGCCCCGGGGGGACCCCGCCTTGCCCCACCCTGGCCCCCCACTTTGCCCCACCCCAGCCCCCCGCCTCGCCCCGCCCTGGGCTCCCCCGCCTTGCCCCGCCCCGGCCCCCCGCCTCGCCGCACCCCAGCCCCCCGCCTGGCCCCGCCCCGGCCCCCCGCCTGGCCCCGCCCCGGCCCCCCGCCTCGCCGCACCCAGGCAAGTGCAGGAAGGAGAGACCAGCAGGGACTGCGGGGGGCACCGTGCGGAACAGCGCTTTGTGGGAAGAGGCCCAGCACAGCCCCGCGTGGGCGCCCGAGAGCACCGTGGGACACCTGACCACCACGCTGACAGTGCACAGCGGGCCGCAGCCTGGGTCTGCCTGGAGGAAGAGCTCGGCCCAGGTCAGCAGAGACCGTGGGTCCCCGCCCCAGCCCGGTCCTGAGAATAAGCGGGGCACGCTGACCCAGAAGGGGGGCAGCAGTGATAACATCTCTGAATACAAAGAAAAGAGGTTTCTCAGGCCACTGTCCCACAGAGAAAGCAATCATTACTGGGGAGCGTCCATCTAAAGCTACAATTCCAGAGTAAGTTTAGTAAAATCACGAGGAAGGGGACATTTATTCCCCAGGCCCCAGCCTCCCCTGCGCCCTTCGTTCTAACTGGCCCGAGGTGCTGTACACCCACGAGAAAGGGCTTCGGCACAGCCAGTCTGATGCTGCACGGGAGGTGCCGGGGAGGTGCCGGGGACAAGGGAACTCTGGTCACCAGGAGAGACCGCATAGCCTCAGGAGATGTCCCGGCCACTATGGCCATGTCCCCGCCCTCTCTGCTCTCCTGTTCCCGCCCCGGGACAGGAGCCTGGGTGGAGGGATGTCTGTTTTTCATAAACACTCAAGTCCTGGAAGTATAAATGTAGGTAAAATTGCTGTGGGGTATGTGTGACTATTTTTATTGTTTTAGTGTGGAGAACGTTCATGTTCGAAGGATTGTCACAGAAGATAAAAGCCTAAGAAAAAAATTGTAGCCTTTAACTATTGCAGCTGTTTGAAAGCTAAGCTGGGCAAAATTATTTGCTGTATATACTGGAGGGCTTAAGTCCTTTCAATAATACAAATGCTTAAAACTCACTAGCAAATAGAAAACAAATAGGCAGGTTTTTTTTTGGTTTTTTTTGTTTTTTTGGCAATAAGAGAAATAAAAACATAGATTTATGGGCAATAAAAAGAAGATAATCAAAGTCAAGGACAGTTTTAAAGGGATGTTTTTAACATCAGGTTGCCAATTAGGGACGCATCTTCAATTGTAAAGGTGTATTGTTAATGTAACAATATCCAATCTGGTGGAGGAAGATGGCGGCGGGCAGGACCGGAGGGAGTGTGAGTGTGAGAGAGTGTGAGTGGACGTGAAGGTGGACGACCAAACCCGAGCAGTGCAGAGCCTCAGAGCAGAAGGTCCCTGTGCTGTGGAGGAGCAGCTGGCTACTGCGGTAAGCGGCCTTTTAGGGCGCTTCTCCCTGCACCGTGGGGAGATCCCACCATTTTGGAAGATCCCGGGTCTTCCCTGGGAGGAGGCAGTGGGAGTAGCTAGGGCCCAGCAACCTGAGCCCACCAGTGCACCTGGCACCATCAGACCAGTAGACACTCTGTGTCAACACAGACCAGTACACAGTAGTGGAGCTCCCAAGGTGCCGGTCGCAGAAGCCACAGACAGCTTAGAGCCCAGCACCATTTCCCATAGTAGCAGCCTGATCAGAGTCCAGATATAGCCCCAGCAGCAGAGGCTGGGAGCCGACATCCATCCTTAGGCAACAGAAGCACAGACCAGCAGCTGAGACCCATCCCCAAAAACTACAGCAAAAGCTGAGCAGGAGTTGAGCCCCACGGGGCAGCAGCACTCCCCAGCCGCCAGCTGCAGGACTTGGGGCTGACAGAGGACTGTGTGGTCCAGTAGCTCACAAGAGCAGTGGGAAGCCAGAGCCCCGAGAGACTGGTGCAATCCAGCTGCCCACCCATGGGGGCACCAGAGAGGCCTGTGTGACCCAGCAGGGACTGCACAATCTAGTTACCTGCGGGACCTGCAGGGTGCTGAAGCACCAGAGGGGCCTGTGTGACACAGCAGGGACTGTGTCATCCAATTACCAGCGGGACCTGCGAGGTGCTGAAGCACCAGAGAGGACTGTGTGACCCAGCAAAACATACATAGGCATAAAACCAGGTCCCCAAAGGGACTGTGCGACCCAGCTACGCAGAAGATAGGTGTAGAAGATGTGAAAAGGGACGGAGTGAATAGAAGCTACACAGACTATCTCCCAGGACCAAAGGGGAATTACAACTAAAATAAAGACAAATCCTCAGAAAAAAGCAACAGAAAAGCAGCAGGACAGGACCATATAACCAGGGACACTGGTAGGATTTGTGGAGGGGCGAGAGGGTGGCGGGCTGGGAGCCCACAGACAGCAGCAGTCTTAGCTGTGAGCAGCACCCTTGGGGAATAAAGACCAAGCCCACTCCACAGTGCAGAGAGCCGGAACAGAGCACTAAAATAGCCACAGCCACTCACCTGGTGGCTACAGCAGAGGAAGGGCAGACTGGGCTGGAACTCTGTGGGGACACCCGGGATTTGGAGGGCACTCGGAGTTTTTCCTGAGTTGTGGCCACAAAGGACAGTGGCCAGTGTGATCCTTCCCGGAGCTGTGGGGAAGAGCAACAGCCCCTCACCTTAGAGATTCAACCTTTCCCAGGTGAGGCAAAGAAATGCAAATTGAGGCTCATTAACAACCAGCATCTATCCCACCCTCTGGAAATCCTCTTATGCAGAACACCAGGGCTACATTCCAATGCACTGAGTAACTGAGACTACTAGCCACCAGGAAAAAACTAGAGGATAACTGAACCTTTCCTGGGCTTGCAAATCTACCCAGGAAAGTAAGACTTGACAGTGGTGTTTAACGTGGGCCCACCCAGGTTCATGCAAACCCAGTAGAGAGAGCCACAAATAGCAGAACACCAACATCCACAGTAAAAATATGGCAGGCTCCAAAACCCACTGAGATAGCCAAAGGGATGAAACAAAGAAACAAATCACAAATGAAAGAACAAGAGAACTTTATTGAAGATGAGATCAATGAAATGCAGTTAAGCATGTTATCAGAGGGAGAGTTCAGAACCATGATCTTGAGGAAGCTCCATAGCATGAGTAAGGACATCAGCACCATGAGTAAAGATATAGAAACAACAAAAACCAACCAAATGGAAATGAGGAATGACATAGCAGAAATTAAGAACACATTGGAAGGACTAAAGAGCAGAGAGAGGAAGCTGAGGACCGGATCAGTGAATTAGAAGACAGGGTAGAAAAAAAATAAACCAATCAGAAAACCAGAAAGAAAAAAACAATTAAAAAACAGGAAGACAGCCTAAGAGAACTATGGGACAACTGCAAACGTAATAACATTCCCATCACAGGAGTCCCCGAAGAAGAAGAAAACGGGCAATGGTTAGAGAATATATTTGAAGAAATAGTGACAGAAAACTTTTCTAACTTGGTGAAGTAAGAAGGCATTCAAGTTCAAGAAGCACAGAGAGCTCCAAGTAAGGAGAACCCAAACAGGCCCACACCAAGACACATAGTAATTAAAATGCCAAAAACTAAAAACAAAGAGAATCCTAAAGGCAACAAGAGATAAGCAACAGGTGACCTACAAAGGAAACCCCTTAAGGCTCTCAGCTGACTTCTCAACAGAAACTACAGGCCAGAAGGGAATAGCATGAGGTAATCAAGGTCATGAAAAACAACGATCTGAATCCAAGACTACTCTATCCAGCAAGGCTATCATTCAAAATAGAAGGCCAATACAGAGCTTTCCAGACAAAGCTAAGGGAATATATTACCATCAAACCAGCACTGCAAGATATGCTAAAAGGACTGCTGTGATTAGTAGAAGAAATAGGAAGAAAAATATAACCACACCAAACAAAAATGGCAGTAAATAAGTACATATCAATTATCACCTTAAATGTGAATGGTTTGGATGTTCCAATAAAAAGACACAGAGTAGCTGACTGGATAAGAAAGCATGACTCACATATATGTTGTTTACAAGAGACCCACCGCACAACAAAAGACTCACATAAGTTGAAAGTGAAGGGATGGAAAAAAATCTTTCAAGCAAACGAAAAGGAAAAAAAGCTGGGGTAGTAATACTCATATCTGATAAAGTAGATTTCAAAATGAAGGCCATAAGTAGAGACAAAGAAGGCCACTACATAATATTTAAAAGATCTATCCAACAGGAAGATATAACTTTGGTAAACATATATGCACCCAATATAGGAGCACCAACATATATTAAAAATCTTCTGGAGGACTTCAAAGGAGAAATCAACAGCAATACAATCATAGCAGGGGACTTCAATACCCCACTGACATCACTGGATAGATCTTTTAGACAAAAAATTAACAAGGAATCACAGACTCTAAATGAAGCACGAGATCAAATGGGTTTAATAGATATCTACAGAGAGTTACATCCTTAAACCGCAGAATTCACATTATTCTCCAGTGCACATGGGACATTCTCAAAGATAGACCACACGTTAGGGCACAAACTAACTCTCTAGAAGTTCAAGATATTGAAATCATATCAAGCATCTTCTCAGATCACAATGGCATGAAACTAGAAATCAATTGCAACAAGAACATGCAAAGACATTTGAAAACACGGAGGCTAAATAGCATGTTATAAAACAATGAATGGGTTACCATGGAGATCAAGGAAGAAATTAAAAACTTCCTGGAAACCAATGAAAGTGAACACACAACAACACAAAATCTATGGAATGCAGCAAAAGCAGTTCTGAGAGGGAAGTTCATAGCACTACAGGACTTCCTCAAGAAACAAGAAAAATTCCTAATAGATTATCTAACCTCACAACTTAAAGAACTAGAAAGCACACACACAAAAAATCCAAGAGCAAGTAAAAGGAAAGAAATAGTAAAGATCAGAGCAGAAATAAATGACATGGAGACCAAAAAAACAATTCAAAGATCAGTGAAACAAAGAGCTGGTTCTTTGAAAAGATAAACAACATTGATAGACCCTTAGCTAGACTCACCAAGAAACAGAGAGAGAGAACCCAAATACACAAAATCAGAAATGAAAGAGGAGAAATAATAACTGACACCACAGAAATACAAAGGATTGTTAACAAATATTATGAACAATTATACGGCAACAAATTCAACAATTTAAGTGAAATGGACAAATTCCTAGAAACACATAGTCTCCCAAAACTGAACTGGGAAGAGATAGAAAACTTGAACAGACCAATAACAACAAAAGAAATTGAAGAGGTAATCAAGACTCTCCCAGCAAACAAAAGCCCAGGCCTGGATGGCTTCATGGGGGAATTTTACAGAACATTCAAAGAAGGACTAATACCCATTCTCCTCAAACTATTTCAAAAAAATTCAAGAGAAGGAAGACTTCCAAACTCGTTTTATGCGGCCAGCATAATTCTAATTCCAAAACCAGAAAAAGACACTACAAAGAAAGAAAACTACAGACTAATATCCCTGATGAACATAGATGCCAAAATCCTGAACAAAATACTAGCAAATCGAATCCAGCAATACATCAAAAAAATTATTCACCATGACCAAGTGGGATTCATCTCAGGGATGCAAGGCTGATACAATATTCACAAATGCATAAATGTGATACACCACATAAACAAAATGAAAGATTAAAATCATATGATCATATCAATAGACGCTGAAAAAGCATTCGGACCTACAGCCAACATCATACTCAATGGGCAAAAACTAAAAACATTTCCCTTAAGAACAGGAACAAGACAGGGATGCCCACTTTCGCAGTCTTATTTAACATAGTACTGGAAGTCTTAGCCACAGCAATCAGACAGGAAGAAAAAATAAAAAAGATCCAAATTGGAAAGGAGAAAGTGAAACTGTCATTATTTGCAGATGACATCATACTATACGTAGAAAACCCTAAAGACTCCATCAAAAATTTACTAGACTTAATAAATTAATTTGGCAAAGTAGCAGGATATAAAATTAACATCAAGAAATCAACGGCATTCTTATACACCAGTGATGAACTCACAGAAAGAGAAACTAAAAAACAATCCCATTTAACATCACAGCAAAAAAAAATTAAGATACCTAGGAATAAACTTAACCAAAGAAATAAAGGACCTATTTGCAGAAAACTACAGGTCATTGAAAAAAGAAATGGAGGAAGATATAAAAAAGTGGAAGCACATACCTTGTTCATGGATTGGAAGAATTAACATCATTAAAATGTCCATACTACCCAAAAGCAATCTATAAACTCAGTGCAATCCCCATCAAAATACCAACGGCATACTTCACAGAACTAAAACAAATACTTCAAAAGTTCATATGGAAGCAAAAAAGACCTTGAATAGTCACAGCAATCTTGAAAAGAAAAATAAAGTTGGAGGGATCACATTACCAGATTTCAGGTTATACTACAAAGCCACTGTAATCAAAATAGCCTGGTACTGGCACATGAACAGGCAGATAGACCAGTGGAACAGAACAGACAACCCAGACAGGGACCCAAGGCAATATGCTCAATTGATATTTGACAAAGGTGGCAAGAGCATACAGTGGAGTAGGGACAGCCCCTTTAATAAATGGTGTTGGGAAAATTGGACAGCTGCATGCAGAAAAATGAAACTAGACCATCAAATTACACCCTGCACAAGAATAAACTCAAAATTGATAAAAGACTTAAATGTGACTCGTGAATCCATAAAAATCCTAGAAGAAAATGTAGGCAACAAAATTTCAGACATCATATGCAGCAGAATTTTCACTGATACATCACCTAAGGCAACAGAAACAAAGGAGAAAATGAACACATGGGACTACATCAAACTAAAAAGCTTCTGCACAGCAAAAGATACAATCATCAAAATGGAAAGGCAACCCACTGTATCGGAGAGCATCATTGCAAATCTATATCAGATAAGGGGTTAATTTCCAATATATATAGAGTGCTCATACAACTCCACAAAAGGAAGACAAAGAACCCAATTAAAAAATGGGCAGAGGAACTAAATAGACACTTCTCCAAACAGGACATACAAATGGCCAAGAGACATGAAGAAATGCTCCACATCACTAATCATCAGAGAGATGCAAATTAAAACAACAATGAGGTATCACCTCACACCGGTCAGAATGGCCGCCATCAAGAAATCATCAAACAACAAGTGTTGGCGAGGGTGTGGAAAAAAGGGGACTCTAGTACACTGCTGGTGGGAATGCAGACTGGTGCAGCCACTGTGGAAAACACTACGGTGTTACCTCAAAATATTAAAAATGGACCTGCCATTTGACCCAGTGATCCCACTTATAGGAATATACCCTCAGAAGCCTGAAACACCAATCAGAAAGAATATATGTACCCCCATGTTCATAGCAGCACTATTTACAACCGCTAAGATCTGGAAACAGCCCAAATGTCCATCAGTAGACGAATGGATAAAAAAGCAGTGGTACATATACACAATGAAGTACTATGCAGCTGTAAGAAAGAAAGATCTCTTCTCCTTTGAGACAACATGGAGGGACCTGGAAAGTATAATCCTAAGCAAAAAAGCCAAACAGGGAAAGACAGGTATCATATGATCTCCCTTATTTGTGGAATATAATGAACATAACAGTCTGAGGAACGGGGTAGTCCCAGAGATATGAAAGTGGTGTGCAGACTGACAATCCCCAGAAGAGGGGGTGGTGGGGGAGAGATCAACCACAGAGCTTATATGCATGTGTGCATGAACAGTGGGCATGGACAACAAAGCTGGGGACAGGGCGGGGAGCGGGGGGAGGAATCAGTGGGGTAAAAAGGAGAAACATCTGTAATACAAATAAATAAATTAAGTATAAAAAAATAAAAAACCACTATCAAGTTCATCAGACAATTCTGATTCCGTTGTGATTGGCCTCGTTATTAATAAAAGGAGAAGAGCAGAGGGAAGGGCCTAAGCTGACCGGCACAGCAACTGGATAGCTTGGCAGGGGCTGTCGCTCTGCCCTCCCTGGGAACCACTGGCTGGTTCCCTGCTGACCCCTGGGGGAGGACTGGACAGGGAGGTAGACACAGGCCCAGTTAATCTGGGGGGATCTTGGGAAGGTATTTGCCTGTCCGTCACACCTGGGAACAGGTTGTTGGCCGGACAGAACGTGGCCACTGCACGCAGAGCAAGAGGAGTTGGGCCACTGAATTCCCTGAACTAAGGAGTCTGCTCTCTTAGCTCCCCTGGAACTCCTCTTGCAGGGGGTACCCCCTCTGGGCTCCCCAGCATTCTGCCGTGTGGCCCACGGCCATGTGGACCCCACACACAGTGGACTGAGGACTGCAGCCAGCCTGATGCTGATCACCCGGCTCCCCCATGGAAGGAAGCTCTGGACACTGGCTGTGCATCTAGCTCTACTGGGTCCCCAGCTGCCCTTCTTCCAGGACTGGACTGAGGGAAATGGGACTTTGGAAACTCAGGGATGCAATTCCATGGAAATAAACATCACTCATCCTCCCGTGTGAGTCTCATAAAAGTCTTTTTCTCGAGATATCGCGAGGACCTGAACCCCAGCACCCACTGGGAAGGGGTGCGCACCAATCGGTCTCGTCACAGGTGCCCACACTGTGTCTGAGAGCACATGGCGTGTGGCTGAGGATCCTCTGTGGACACCAGTGGTGTAATTAATCAGCAAACCCTTCATGTCACAGCGGCTCTGTGTCTCGTCTCAGGCTCCCCTTTTCTCCACAGAGATGACAGCTGAACGTTCCCAGCGCGTCGCTGGCTGCAGCCACAGGAACACCGGACACAGCAGGGTCACCGTCGGCAATGAGAGACACGCGAGGGCCCCGTGAGTGAACTCCTGGCTCTGAGCATCGTCAGATGGCGCAGGGTGAACGCTGAGTGACCAGGGTCAAGAACAGAGCTCATTTCCGTTGTTCTGGACCGGGCTAGAGCACGCGCGCAGCACCCAGCGTAATTCATTTTCAGTGCGCTGATTTCCCGGGGGCACAGGCAGCGGGGAAGGGTGGCCTCCGAAAGCAACAGAACATCAGTGAATCCAGGACGTGGGATGTTCAGGCGGAAGCAGGCCAAAGCCAAGGGGACGGAGGTGACCCCGGCTCGAAGTTCCATCCCGGCAGCACTGCGACCCTTCCTAAGGAGCAGGATTGGAAGGTTTCCATGGAAACCGACTTCATTCCTGTAACTGAAGTGGGACCAATAGCACCTGATGCCTCCTCCCTCACCGGAGACAGTTTTTGTTTGTAACCAGGTGTAATTTATTAACCA
This sequence comes from Molossus molossus, assembly GCF_014108415.1. Taxonomy (NCBI): domain Eukaryota; kingdom Metazoa; phylum Chordata; class Mammalia; order Chiroptera; family Molossidae; genus Molossus; species Molossus molossus. The sequence goes on along the minus strand of NW_023425377.1, from coordinate 127,461,171 downwards.
CCACGCCTTATTCCACTTTGAAGACATAACACCATGTTTGTTTGTTTCTTTATTGATTGATTTTAGAGAGAGAGGAAGGGAGAGGAAGAGAGAGATGGAAACATCGATGAGAGAGAACATTGATTGGCCGCCTCCTGCACACCCCCCACTGGGGATCGGGCCCACAACCTGGGCGTGTGCCCTGACGGAATTGAACCGGTGACCTCTTGGTGCAGGGTCGATGTTCAACCACTGAGCAGCTGGGCACCACCTTTAAATTAATTGTAAATAAATAAGGCATCATTTTGCCTCACGAATCTCCTTCTTTATAATCCTATTCTTATCAGCTCCTATACTCATTCCCATTAATAATTCTGCGTATAAAACGTGTCCACTGCTGTGCCCCATGGTGGTGCCTGTGCTTCCCCGTGGCAGCTGGACGGAGCATCTGGGAGGTGGATGCTGAGGCGTGTTGCCGTGGAAAATGAGCATGTCCCCTCGTGCTGATAGCACAGGGACGGTGACAAGACGCTTGGTCAGTGTCCAGGCAGAGCCACCGCCACGGCCAGCGCAGGTCTCCGCCCTCCCGCAGCAGGAACGCAGGGCTGAGTCTCCTCCCTCATCCGTTCCAGGGCAGTGAGGGCACTTCTGTGACAAGGTGTCAAGTGAGCACACCCCATAGCCTGTGGTTTACGGTGCTTCTTAAAGTCCCCTCCTCCCTTGTCTTTCCTTTTTAATCCTCCCCCAAGGATATTTTTCCATTATCTTCAGACAGAGTGTGAGGACGAGAGAGAGAGAAACATTGACCTGAGAGGGACACATTGACTGGCTGCCTCCCGCACGACCCGACCAGGGCCAGGGACGGACTGCAAGCGAGGAACGTGCCCTTGACGGGAACTGAACCCGCGACTCATTGGTCCGCGGCCGTGGCTCCCACCGCTGGGCCACACGGGCCAGGGCAGCTCCGCCCTTGTCCAGGGGACCCCCACTGCCCGGTGCACGTCTGCACTGAGCCACAGCACAGTTCTGGTGATCGGCTTAGGTCACAAGACGTGGCTGAGTTTCTGTGATTTGTGATTTGGGGAAGGAGGGAGTTTGGCAGGTGTAGGTTTTCGTGGGGAACACACTTCTTCCCCTGTCAGTATAAGCAGACAGGCAACAAGAAAACATAGTTACCTCCACTTTTTCCTTTCAAACCCACGGAGTGCGGCAGCTCTGAGAGGGACAGGAGCCGCAGGCTGGGGGCAGAGGCCAGCTGTCCCCAGTGGGGCCCCGCTGCGCCCCGTGGGGCTTCTTCCTCCTGTGCCCAGTGAGACGTGTACCCTGTGTGTGAGCTGAAGGTCAGGGAAGGCTGGACTGTTGGGACTGAGAGAGACTGACCACAGCACGTGTGTGCACAGGTGCACGGCCGGTGGACACAGACAGCAGTGTGGTGGAGGACGGGGCTGGGCTGAGGGGGCAAGTGGAGAACATGGGCACCTGTAACAGTGCCCACGATTGAGATGCGTGCTGGTATGTCAGCGGTGACACGGCTGAGGCAGGGCGTGGTGGAGGCGAGCACCCACAAGGAGGTGGGGTGCTGCTGTTACAGGCACGAGGTACGGAATGGGATTATTCCTCCACCGGCTCTGTCAACGCAGCGATAGAAGGGAGACTGCAGAACTGCGCACAAAAGTCCTTTAGAAGTAGGTAAAATGTGGCTTGTAATTAAGTCCCCAATGTCCACTTTATACAATTGGAATGAAGTAAAGACCTAACCATGCCTTCCTTCCTCTTACTTGCCTTACAGTCACCTTCCTACGTTTCACACACATGCACACACTCTCACACACACCTGCATACACATTCACACACGCACAATTCACACATGCACACACACTCACATGCACATGCTAATACATCCACACCCACTGACATGCACATGCTCACACATGCATGCACACACTTGTACCCACACACTCTTATGTACACATACACACACATCTACACATGCACACACTAACACATTCACACACTGACACACACACTCACACCTGCACACATAATGCACGCACACATGCACATGCACAGAAATCCACACACACACAACACATGCACACATACTGACACATGCACACACACACATGCACACATGCTGACACACAACACATGCGCACATACTGACACATGCACACACACAGGCTGACACACACTCACATGCACGCACGACACACACATGCACACATGCTGACACACACACACTCACATGCACACGCACACACGTGGTGAACAGATTAAACAAACCGTCAACACCGGTGATAGATAAATCCCGACCTCTCTGAGGCTAAAAGACGCGCCGTGGGACCCTTTACGTGCATTTTGAAAACAATCACAGGGTGACTCTGCTGACGAGAGCGCCCAGAGCATGAGGAGGCTGGCTGGGGTGTGACCCGTCTCTGAGTTTCTTCCTTCTTTTTGTTGAAGTCAGACATTCGGCCAGTTTCATTCCAACAGACTTGCGGTGACAGCACCGGGCTGGGGGACAGAGGACAAGCCCCAGGACTCGTGCGGGTCCTTCCTGACGTGTCCGACCTGCTTCCTGTCACAGAGCAGCCCCTGACGGCTGTTCTCCAGCCTCGCTCTGCTTTGCTCAGTCTCTGATTCTGGCTTCAAACCCACGTCCCCCATGTCGTCCGCGGTAACCGTCTCGTCCCGGTCGAGGGCAGGGTGTGGGCAGGACTCATTCACAAGCACCTCGGAGGCTGAGACCTGTCACCACAGGCTCGCTGAGGGAGATGTCTCCTGACGCGTCAGCTGGCCTCACCCCGACACGAGCTCGGCGTGTCTCCTGTGTGACTGTTTCTGGATCCGGGTCCACTTTGGGAAGCTGCATGGACCCCGCCGACAGCACCCACACCCTGTGATGCGACACATCGGCCCCCTCCCCCGGGACGCGGCTTCTGTCACCCCAAGGACGCTCGAGCCACGGGTTGGCCTTCAGCGCCGGCCGCCCCTTAAAGGAGAGACTGCCCAGAGGAAAGCGGACGTGCTGGATGGGTGTCGTTTCAACAATGTTCTTCAGGTGCGGCAGCTCGGGGACGAGTGAGACGAATGCACTTCTTCTGCATCCAGCGCTGGGGTCGCAGAGGGGCACAGCCAGGCCCCAGCCGAGGTCTGAGCCCTTAGGCGGAATCAAACCTGAGACTCTTTGGTCCGAAGGCTGCCTGTCTAACCACTGAGCCAAGCTGGCACAGGAAGGAGGGAGAGAAAAGGAGGGCAGGCCATCCAAGTGCCATTTCCAGGTGCATTCCTCCGCGTCTGTGGAGAGGCGACTCAGCTTTCTCAGCCTCTGGGGCAGGCTCGCCTGTGGGCCACGGCTGTCGCTCAAAGAGGTCTCTCTGTGGTCCCTTTGGAAGCCTGTTCATGTGCACCTGTTCGATACACCAAGCCCTGTTCTCCTTTTTTAAAAATTTTTAATTGTTGACAGCATTACAGATGTCCCCCATTCTCTCCCTTTTGGCCCCCTCCACCCAACCCCACCCCACCCGGCCTTTCCCACACCGCTGTCTGTGTCCGTGGGTTATGCCTACATGCCTGCATGCTCTCCGTGGGTCATGCCTACATGCCTGCATGTTCTCCGTGGGTCATGCCTACACGCCTGCATGCTCTCCATGGGTCATGCCTACACGCCTGCATGCTCTCCATGGGTCATGCCTACACACCTGCATGCTCTCCATGGGTCATGCCTACACGCCTGCATGCTCTCCATGGGTCATGCCTACACGCCTGCATGCTCTCCATGGGTCATGCCTACACACCTGCATGCTCTCCATGGGTCATGCCTACACGCCTGCATGCTCTCCGTGGGTCATGCCTACACGCCTGCATGCTCTCCATGGGTCATGCCTACACGCCTGCATGCTCTCCATGGGTCATGCCTACACACCTGCATGCTCTCCATGGGTCATGCCTACACGCCTGCATGCTCTCCATGGGTCATGCTTACATGCCTGCATGCTCTCCGTGGGTCATGCCTACACACCTGCATGCTCTCCATGGGTCATGCCTACACGCCTGCATGCTCTCCATGGGTCATGCCTACATGCCTGCATGTTCTCCGTGGGTCATGCCTACACGCCTGCATGCTCTCTGTGGGTCATGCCTACACGCCTGCATGCTCTCCGGAGCACGGCAAACTTTCTAGACAGTTCTCATCAGCTCCTCTGCCTCATGTTTCATCCTTAGAAGCAAGAATCAGAAATCAATTACTCTCCATTAATTCAGGAAATTAAGTGCTCTTTTGGTCGCTACACATTACACTGCTCAGGACAAAGGGGGTGTAGAAGGCCCTAGCGATGGAAGACCTCATTGCAAACATGCTTAAACTCCAGTGAAGGGGAGAAGACAGACATTAATAAACGACGGGGCATCTAAGTCAGTACGACAACTATCTGGTCACATGTCTAGTCGACATGTGTGGAAAATTCAAATATTTAAATAGAGAGCCAAAGTGGCGGTGAGTGACATTTTACGAAAGCGTTTGACAAAATTTAATGGTTTGACCATTTTGGACGTCCAATAAATGCTTATGAATCAGAACTGAATGCCCACCCCCTGCCTTCCTGGTCCAGGGTTCCGAGTGCCCTGTCCCCTCCCAGCGGGTTTCCGAGCGGGGCCCAGGGCACCCGCCGAGACTGGAAGTGCTGAAACAGCTTCGCTAATCAGATCTGGCCTCGTTCCAAACAGTCTCTGACATTTACCCTGCAGGCTCTCCCAGGTGAGTGACATTCAGCATGTAATGGGTCCTGGAATTAGGTGAGCTCATGTTACTGTTCGACGTGGGCGTAGGAACAGAAAAGCACAGACACGCCTGTGGTTTTGCAAGTCCCACCGTAACCAGCATCAGATAATCAGGTAAATAAAACTCGAGCCTTGGCCGGCGCTCGGCCTTCGCCTTTCCATACTTCCATCTGCAAAGGAAGACCGTTTGGAAACCCTATAGTACCCTTCTTTCCATTAGAAGTGCGCCTGAAGGCTGCCAAGTAATTGGAGCATCCAATACGCCTGATAAATAATTGATGTGCCTATCGACTGTGGTTAATGTGGACCGGCCCTCCTTCAGGGTACGGAAAAACATTCCACAGTTAATTTTAAAATGACGGCCAAGAAATAAACAGTCTTTCAGGTTTAATCAGTGACTCTTAGAAGATCTATTGTTTAAAATAAGAGCGTTTTTTAATATGGTTTTCTACGTTTGTCCCAAATAACTCCTATTATTTTCTTGCCTATAAATTTGGGATCTTCTCAAGGCGAGGTCTTCTATGTCCCTTGAAAGGATATCATCTGTTAAATTTAGGATTCCACGCACGGTCAGCATTTAGCTAATATATTTTTATATCAGACATCTTGGCATTTTGTACGGTCAGCAAGTTGAATCACCTCTTTCTCAGCTCAAGGGGCTAATATCGAGAAGAGTTTTGGATTCACTCCTGTTGGTGACTCCGCCCTTTGGCCTGCACGATACTCTGTGTTCAGACACCTTCGCGTAGAGGAGATTCGCTGCTGTTATTCCTAAGCTGTGCACTTTGAGGTGTGCACAGAGAACATGCACTTTGTAAGGACGGTACATCTTTAAAGTGACGAGAGAAGGCTCACGACAATCCCAACCAACACCTCGCGCTCTCCGGGCGTCAGTACCCACTGGCCTTCCGCTGTGCAGACAGCGGATCCCCGGGAGGCTCCACCTCGTCCCTGCCCTCCTACTTCACTTTGCCTAACTTTCTGCACTCCACCCCCAAACAGCGATGGTCCCTGTCTTTCCACGGGCCCACATCCCCAGCCCGGGACATGGCTCACCGTGACCACATGAAACCCAAGTCCCTACGCTTCATGACCCCTGCCGCCTGCCCTCCCTGTCTGATTGCAGCTGTCCGTCCTCACCCTCCAGGCCCTGCGGGCTTTAGGCCAGGGCGTGCCGTCTGCAAAGAAAGTGAAGGAAGAGTTTCACCCCCACCTCCGCTTTCTGGATGAGGACACGGAGCACGGCGTGAAGTAGTCGCTGGTCACCCGGCTGGTTGGCAGCTCTTCTAGTCTGTTCTGGCCACCACGACAGAGATGCCGTCAACCGTGTGGTTCGAACAGCATTGCTTCTCACAGGTCTGGAGGCTGGGAAGCCCAAGCCCACGGTGCCAGTGCGTTCAGGGTCTGGTGAGCCCAGTTCCTGGTTCGGACACCGTCATCTCCTGTGTCCTCAAGAGCAGGAGGGGACAGAGTGCTCTCTGGGGTCTCTTTTAGGAGGACGCAAATCTCATTCACGAGGGCCCCACCTACATGACCTGCTCACCTCTAAAGCCCCACATCCTGACACTATCACCCTAGGGTTTGGGGTCTCAATGTGTGGATGTTGGGGGCACACAAACATTCAGTCCATAGCACAACTTGTACCCAGACAATAAGCATTCAGAGTCAGAATCTGAATTCTTAGCTCCTACCTGTCTCTACCGGCGGCTGCGTCAGAAGACTCTGTTTCAGAAGTAGCCTGACTCCTCGTGGACAAAGACTTTCCTTCCACTGAGGCACACCCTCTCAGTTGCTATTTTTGTTCTTTTAACAATTAAGATGGTATCATAATATTTTGTGTTCGTGAAATAAATTAGTCAAATATTACGCATCTCTCCCATAATAAAGTGTTAGCAACGTTTAAAATTTGAAAATCCTTCTTGAGACCCTTCCTACGGTCTCCACCCAGAATTAGTCTTTCACCTCTTAATTTTTCTAAATAAAAAAGCTGTATAAAAGCTGTTTTTTGTTTGTTTTTTTTTAATCCTCATCCGAGGACATTTTTCCATTTTTTGTACAGATAGAGTAGGAGGGAGAGAGAGGAAGAGAGAGAGAGGGAAACATCGATGTGAAAGGGACACATCGAGTGGCTGCCACCGCACGACCAACCAGGGCCGGGGACAAACTGCAACCGAGGTACATGCCCTTAGCGGGAACCGAACCCGGGTCTCTCTGGACCGCAGGTGGACGTATAAAAGCTGTTTTAATAAAATGAAATATGAAAGCAGATAGAACAGTCCTTAAGCATTATTAGGTAAAAAAGTCTCAAAACTATATTTTTGTCCTTTATCATGAGAGTGATAGAAAAGTTGCAAAATCAGGACTGACATATTATCTTGACTTTTATCAAAATGGCAACTTTGTCCAAATTGACAGTAGCTCTCTTTTTGATATGTGTTCATTTCTCTATTACCTTTGCCTCATATTTTTCCCATCTTAGGCATTTGCTGTATGTCTTCCCAACTCTGGGAAATAGAGCAGCCTGTTCACCCCGATTGCCCAGGGAAACATTGAAATTTTGTTTCTGCTTCAGTTCAAACCACTTGCTTTTCTTGAAGTTACCGAAACAGGTGTCGAGTTTCAGGCTCCGGGACTGGGTGCTGATGGCAGGCTGACGCTTCTGTTAAAGTGACGACATGATATTGACCATTTGGCCCCGGCTGGGATTGAGAGCAATTAAGTATCCAGCCAGGGTTTCAATCAGACCTTGGCAGCCGCCTTGGCCGTAAAATGACTCATCAGACAACAGTGTGTCTCCTCGGTGTGGAAGCGCACAGCCAAGGAGAGGCTGCCGGTCCGGCGGACAAACCATCACACAGCCGCCCCAGAGCACAGCCATTCGCAGAGGATGCGATACAAGGATGTGGGTAGGCCGGCGGCCGGCGTGTCCACTGGGCAGCAGAAGAAAGAGAAAGCAAGACCCCCCCCAACACACGGTTCAATCCCAGGATGCACCAGGGGCTTTTCCTCGCTCTGGGTTCACTCGGACGCTCGGCTGAGGCAGTCGAGATCCACCCGCAGTCTCAGTGGGTCGGTTTCCAATTGGTAACACACGTCTCACGAAGTTTTAACAAATGAATGAAGGGTGTTTCACAAGAAAATGGGGGGATTCTAAACATTTAAATAGGGGCTCCTGGGAATTCTTCTCCCACCCCCGTGGGGTTTGCCACCGGGCAGCCCTCCTTATTATTCTGGAAAGATTTCCTGCCTCTGTCGAAGCTTGCACAGGAGCTGAAGGTAAGCAAATTACAAGCGAAAGGAAGCCAGTTGCACCGCGTCCGAAATCCCCTTCCTAACCCGCCTCTTCCGACACTGCCGGGTGCAGAGAACCAGTCAGCGCCTGCCTCCGGGCTCTGGGGCAGATCTCCATCGCGGGCAGAAGTTGGAGGACGGACTCAAAAGTATTTCAAATTTCCCTTTTATAGACAGAGAATTTGGACAAATGTGGGAATGAATCTGGAAATAGAGGCAAAGAGAGAAGAACATAATTCTAGACGGAGGTGCATTTACTGCGGTGGTTGGACACGTGTTATCTCGTGGTCAGTGTAGCAGGTTTAATCATGGAAACGGTAGCGAGCTGATACGACCCCACAGAGCATTCCCGCAGGGCGCCGCTCTCCTGCTCATCACTGTCGCTTTACACGCGGCGGAGTTCACGTACTTGGGTAATTATTAGCTCATTAAGCATTGACAAAAGCCGTCATATAATGACCACCACGTTCAAAATAGAAATCAATTTCATTATTATTTTTAGGATTTTTAAAAATTGGTTTTAGAGAGAGGAAGGAAAGAGAGAGAGAGAGAGAGAGAGATCAATGTGAGAGAGAAACATCAATCAGTTGCCTCCTGCACGCCCCAGCCCAGGATAGAACCGACAATATGGAAATGTTCCTGACCGTGAATCGAACCCGCCACCTTTGGGTGCATGAGACAGTGCACCAACCAGCCAGCTAGGGCTCAAGATACAGATCAATTTTAATAGCCTCGCAAACCTCTCATGGTCTCCCTCTGTCATCGACCCCTCACCCCTGACCCCTCACCCCCGGTGACCGCCCGTTGGTTCCACAGTTTTACTTTTCCACAGTGCGAGATGAATGTAACCAAACAACAGCATTTTGAGCCTGGCTTCTTTCACAAAACATAATAATGACGCTCTTGTATCTATCGCATTTAGTTCGCCTTTGTTCTGAGCTGGTGTCCATCACACGGGTTTCCAGGGTGTTGAATCTCTTCATCAGCGGCCGGGCCTCGCCACCCTTTGCAGTTCTGGGCAATCATGGGCAAAGGGACCCACTGCAGCCACGAACAGGGTTTTGTGAACCAAGTTTTTATTTCCATCGGAAAATCCTTCAGAGTAAGATATCTATGTCACATAAACACGGGATGGAGTAAAAGAAGGTTTACAGCCATTCATATGGAAAATAATACAATAATTACCAAATAATAACAAAAGAATAAACTCTGCTTCACATACTCACAACTGTAAACCTGTTTCTCCACCCTAAATATACTCAACAGGAAACCGTAGAACTCCTTGGGGTAGCCTGGGAGGATAAACTTCATTCAGCATCATCGCTGACATGGTTCAGATTTAGATCTAACATTTTATTAGGATTTTATTCTTTGCCTCCTCCCCATCCTCATCCTTTTTTAAATTTATTTTTTGGGAATATTTTTTCCTTTATTGATTTTAGAGAGAGAGAGGGAGGGAGAGGGAGAGAGAGATAGAAACATTGATGAGAGAGAACATCAACTGGCCGCCTCCTGCATGCCCCCCACTGGGGATCCGGCCCACAACCTGGGCATGTGCCCTGACGGGGAATTGAACCGGCGACCTCTTGGTGCAGGGTCGACACTCAACCACTGAGCCACCCTGGCCATCCTCCCCACCCCCACTTTTTAATGGAAAGAGTAAAGAAAGGGTTTTGGTGAAAAACAAGCAATTTGTTACAATAGCATAGAATTTGGTAAGAATTAAAAATGCAGAAAATTCATATCCCAATAGTCTCCTATGATGACTTAGCCAGACAGCCAAAAAGTGTGGAGAACGAGATGTTATTAACCTCCCGAATTAACGACAACTTAGATTTACTAAGATTTTACATATCATGAAAGCAAACGCTCATAATTGTTACCTTGGACATAATGAATCAATTAGCTCTAAATTGCAAGGCTTAACAAACATTTTAGATGCTACAAAATGAGTAGGTTGGTTTCAACTGTCAGCTCAACGGTGTCTTTCGTTTTGCACGCCTGGCACATTCTTAAACAGAATCCACGCTTCCCAGCCTGCAGAACTGACCCGTGGACCTGTGCGGTTTCCTGGAGAATCCACACCGTTCGGAACAGCTGGATGCAAACTGGGCAGTGAAGACCCCAGCTGTCCGGGGCTGGCCTGGCCGTCACGCTGCCCACAGACGTGTCAGCCCAAATATTTTCTCGAAATGCACATGTTCTGAGTCTATTTATCTAAAAGATCATCGGAAAAGGAATTCAAGGGAGTTACCAGAATATATAAAGTTAGCTGCCTGCCTCTGCCTAATTCTGTGAAAAAGAGAAAATGCCGGGATCAGGTGACCCCGAGGCCACGAGGACTGCTGGAGTTTTCTCCGGAGCGTGGACTAGAGGGCGTCATGGACGCGGGCCCTTGCCCGGCCGTGCGCGTGCGTCCCTCACGCGGGTACGAGTGAGCGGGTCTGCTCGCTGCTCTCCCCTGGCGGCCAGCGCCGGCACCGCTTTTGTCACAAGTACTGATTGCATATTGGGATCCTCACCAACTCTTATTTTATTTTTATTTTTTTATCCTCACCCGAGGACATTTTTCCATTTTTTGTTCAGGTAGAGCGGGAGGGAGAGAAAGGAACAGAGAGAGAGAGAGAAACATCGACGTGAAAGGGACACATCGAGTGGCTGCCACCCGCACAACCGACCAGGGCCGGGGACAAACTGCAACCGAGGTACATGCCCTTAGCGGGAACCGAACCCGGGTCTCTCAGGACCGCAGGCCGACGCTCTAACCGCTGAGCCAAACCGGCCAGGGCCCAACTCTTATTTTTATGAATTGTTTTATGTCAGACTCCCTCTTCATCAGGCATGTGTTCATTCGCACCTGCGCCTTTTCGCCCATTTTCGTCTTATCGTTTAAGAGGGAAAATCAATCCCTTGCTGAGATACGGGTTAAGTTATCGCCAGAGGTGGATGCCACGGCCGTCCCCATCGCTCATGTCCCCCGAGAGTCCCTCCGGGTTGACGTGCTCTGTCAGTACGTGCTAGAGTTTGCACTAGTTTGGGCGTAGCTGCCTGACTCCAGGACAACGACGACATTTTCCCGAGCAATAAGCCAGCCTGAAGCGTGGGCTGTTGAGTAAAATGGCTCCTTCTACAGGAAAGTAAGCTCTGGCTCCCGTGTGCACATAAAAGGGGTGCGTTAGGCACCCATGCATCCGTCTGTGGCGGGCACTGGACACAGACCTGAGATCTCCGGGGTCCTCAACGCCTGGGCACCGGGTGCTGAGCTGCACCCCAGCCACTCCTCGCCACCCCGTTGCTTCTCCGCTTCACCACACGGCCCTGAGCACAGCGGAGCTATCAGCAGTAACACCACTAATACCGCGGAAAGTGGTCCACGGAAAACAGGGAGATTAGGCGGTAAACCCTTCCAGCTACAGGGATGAAGGTTGGTTGTCCAGCCCCTGTGAAGAGGTATCTCCAGTTCTCCGAGATCAGCATTGTCGCCTAGAAGTAGAAATAATAAAACGTCAGTCTTAACTACGTTCCCCTCAACATGAAGACGGGCCGCTGTCCCTGGTCCCTCCGTCCCTCCTGAGTGATGGGCATGCTATGGTTTCCTGAGTTCTTTTCTCTTTTCTTTTAAAGAGTGGGAGGAACCTTTATTTTTTTCTTCTGCCAAGGGCCATGTGGATATTTATAACATCATTTGAAGGCTACACAAAACGACCAACTTAAAAGTTAGCCCGCTGTGTCTGGTCAGGCGTTTGGTGAGACGCGGGCCGTGAGCTGGTGTTGATTTCTCCGGCCTTATGAGGCCCGCGGGCCGGACGCTGCCCACGCTGAGTCACCCCACCCACGTGTCTGCCGTCCATCCAGGTGCTGCGCTGGGCAGGGGCCGGGGCGGTGGGTTGGGGAAGAGCCCCGATGGAGAGAGTCCTCCTCATTTCCCTGCGGGTTGCAAAGGAAGAGCTCAGACTGCTCAGCCGGAAGAGCGTCCTTCAGCCTCAAGTACGAGGCGGCCGTCCGTCCCCACGAGCGAGCGGGATTCCGGGACATCCTGACCAGTGCCCTGTGCCTGCCGGCAGCCGGCGAAGGCGGCCGCTTGGAACCTTCCAGAATAGGGCGTATAAATAGTTCTGACACGTCAACGCAGATATCACAGTGACGACCAAAAAGACAAGCACGCGTCTAATAATAAAGAGAGAATTAAGAGTATTCACCTATGTTTTCCCCTACGGTCCCAAGCAGGACTAACTGTGACCCGGATGACATGGGGAAGGGATGTAAGGAAGTAGAAGTGTTGAGCCCAGAAAAAGAGAAGTAAATCAACTGACGGGGGTGCGGGGGGGAGAACCGAGGGAAAAATAATATTGCAGAAGAAACAGAAGGAAACACCACGCTGAGGGGGAGGCGGGAGAGCAGACGCTGTGGGAAGGCCGGTCGAACACACAGTGGGTAAACCGAGACGTATTTCTCAAGTACGGGATGGGGGTACCCAGGAGCCAAGCACATGACTGAAATGAGGGTGGCACCCAGTGTTCACTTAGGCTCCTAAAGGTCAGGGACAGAACCACGAAGCCCCGGCAGGAACTGCCAAGGGACACAAGCAACAGCCCCCAGAAAGCCTGCTCCTCAGAGGACGAGGATCGAGGAGGACACTTGTCCACACCCAGCCCTGTCCCACCCAACACCAAGGAGGCCACACCCGGCACCCACTGCCTCGGGGAGCCGGAAGGGTCAGCCAGTGTGGACTCCACTCCCCGCAGCACCGTGGCCAGAGGAGGGAGCTGACATTCCACCCCTCCCTGCAGGCGCCAAGGCCCCTTGGGCAGGGCGCCCGGAGCTCGGATGCCCCCCAGGGCGCTGCCAGGCGGGTCTCACGGGGACAAAAATCTCCAAATGCTTTTTGACAAATGCGTAAAAACAATTCAGTGGAGGAAAGACAGTCTCCCCAACAGAGGTGCTGGAGCAAATAAGGAAGTGGATAAAATGAACCTTGACGTTGACCTCACACCTTATAGCCGATCACGAACATGGGTCACGGGCTTAGGACGTGCAGCTTGAGAGCAGGAGGAAGCACCACCTGAGAAGGGCCTGGGCGGACTCACTGCCCTGAAGGCACCAAGAGGCGAAGCAGCCGTGAACCGTGCCCCTCGCCAGGCGCGAAGGGCGAGCAGAACCCGCGAGCCTGCAGAGATACCGGAGAGCGAAATGCAAAGCAGTGACATCGCACGCTGGAGACCCCGCCTGGGAAACGCAGGGCCCCTCCTGCTCTGAGACCCGGGGCTGCATTTCTGGACATTGATCCAGAAGCAATCGTTCCCACGAAGGTGCTGACATTGTGAAAGATGCCACCAAAAACAGACTAGATGATAAAAATATACTTTATAAAGGTGTGTGATGATGAACGTGTATATCTTACACATTGCTTTATGAACAATCACACACATGTGTACTAGTTGTCATTCCTTTTTAAAAAGACGCGTCTATGAAAACACTGGCCCATAATCCCATGGGCCTGGCTTTGCGATCGGGCGCACGGCCGCGGCCCTGGAACATCTGACAGGTCTGGGTGGGCCGAGTCCACCGCAGTCCGCCCTCGGACCTCCCTGGACCCGCCACACGGCCAGAGAGCCGCAGCGGCCAGGACGGGCACCTCCCAGCTCCCGGGAGCACAGGCCTGCGCAGCGCCGTGTTATTCAGGCTGAGCCGGCAGCCGGCAGCTCCACCCACCTAACATCCTCTCGGCCCAGCTCGGCCGGCATTGATCAGCATGAAGAAGAAACACGGTAAAGAAATCAGAATTCACGCATCAACTGTAAACAACACACGTGTTCACCAGTAGGAGATAAAATACAGGTCAGTTGTGCCAGACCATGAAGCTATCAAAATAATTCACCCTTTTGTCCTTTTGGCCAGTTTGGCTCAGCGGTTGGAACATCGGCCTGTGGACCAGAGAGTCCCGGTTCAGTTCCCGCGAAGGGCACGTACCAAAAAAAAAAAAAAAAAATTAAACTTTTGTATATCGACATGAATAAATTAATTAATTAAAATTTGCATATAGATGGGATTAAAAAGTTAACCATAAAAGAGCAGTGTAATCTTTAGCAATAAAATTAACTTGTTTTAAATAATTCATGTGTCTACCTCCAGGAAGGTAACCACGCCTCCCCACCCTCTAGTTTTTTAATGTTTCCTCTTTTTTTTTTTTCATCCTCATGTGAAGACATTTTTTGTTCAGATAGAGTGGGAGGGAGAGAGAGAAACATCAACATAAAAGGGACACATCGAGTGGTTGCCACCTACATGACCCAACCAGGGCCGGGGAGAAATTGCAACCGAGGTACATGCCCTTAGCGGAAACTGAACCCAGGACTCTCTGGACCCCAGGCCAATGCTCTAACCGTTGAGCCAAACCAGCCAGGGCTTAATATTTCCTCTTAACTTTTATTTGCATATCAGAATCATACACTGTATCTTGTCTGGAGTTCAGTTTTTATTTTTATTTTTATTATTATTATTTTTTTTCTTTTTAATCCTCACCCGAGGATATTTTTTTTGTTTTTTGTTCAGATAGAGTGGGAGGGAGAGAGAGGAACAGAGAGAGAGAGAGAAACATCGATGTGAAAGGGACACATCGAGTGGCTGCCACCCACACAACCAACCAGGGCCGGGGACAAACTGCAACCGAGGTACGTGCCCTTAGCGGGAACCGAACCCGGGTCTCTCTGGACCGCAGGCCGATGTTCTAACCACTAAGCCAAACTGGCCAGGGCTATTTTTATTATTTTTAATACTCACGCAAGAATAGGCTTTTGATTTTTCTTTTAGAGAGAGAGGAAGGGGGAGAGAGAGTGAGAGAGAAACATTGACCAGTTGCCTTCTGTATGCACCTCGACCAGGTGGGCACCCTGCCTGGGAATTGAACCCGTCACCTTTCAGTGTATGGCCGGTGCTCCAATCAATGAGCCGTCCAGCCAGGGCTGGATTTCAGTTCTTAAGGATAGCAATACATTTTGAAAACACTCCCCAAGTACATGCAGACCCGCCCCTGGGCATGTACTACAGATTATTGAACCATGCCCCAAATAATTTCGTATTTTATTTATTTATTTATTTTTTATCCTCACCCAAGGACATTTTTCCATTTTTTGTTCAGGTAGAGTGGGAGGGGGAGAGAGGAACAGAGAGAGAGAGAGAGAAACATCGATGTGAAAGGGACACATCGAGTGGCTGCCACCCGCACGACCAACCAGGGCCGGGGACAAACTGCAACCGAGGTAGGTGCCCTTAGCGGGAACCAAACCCGGTCTCTCCGGACCGCAGGCGGGCGCTCTAACCGCTGAGCCAAACTGGCCAGGGCTAATTTCATATTTTAAATGAGTCCTCATCTCGCCGGTTCACGCTGAGCAGCCTTGTGGCAGACCTTGGAGAGCTTCCGTGCGTGTGTTTACGTGATGTGTTGTCCATGCAACAGAATCTCTGTGTCCACAGTTCGGTGCATTTTACATGTCAGCAGAGGATACCAAATTGCTCCCCAAAAACTTTGTGATGGTTTTCAGCCCCCGCTAATTGCGCCTGACTGTGCCCCCTTCCAGCACCTATGAGAACTCACACGGATGTTGCAGTTGACTGAAGGAGAGCACCGGCTCCGAGCCTGGAGGCCCAAGGCCGCGCTGTCTTCCTCCTGAGAACCTGGGGACGGGCCGCGACCGGACACGTTCTCCCAGGTGGCCTTGACGGGTGCTTCTCTGCACGGGGACGCTGCGTTCTGAGTCTCCCACTTTCACCCAGGCGAGGACGGACGCACAGGACCCGGTGTGAGTTGACGGAGCTTTGGTTGAAACCTGGATTGTGGCCAAGCTCATCTGCCCTGCAGGTGTCCGGAAACAGCCCGCCTCCCTCTGCGTGCGTCTCTTCCATGGACCTCTGGAGCCCCGGAGCACTTCTACGGGGAGCACCAGGAAAGGCCGGAAGGCCGGAGCTCCCCCGGGCCGCTTGCGCGCCAGTGGGAGGCCGTGATCACGGCCACACGCCCACTCTCACAGGCTCTGCGAAATCAAGACCCGTGTCTCCACGGGCACAGGGGCAGCTCGCGCCAGAGCAACGCCCAGGCAGGTTGCCGCAGCCTCGCACTTTCTCAGGGTTCGCTGAGCCACCCAGCGATGGGAGAGTCGGGGCGAGGGCCCCCGCACGTCTGCCTCACTGTGTGTGACATACGAATGCCATAAAAAGCAACAGCCGAAACAGAACAAGACGATTTAAAGCGAGTATTACAAGTCCAAGGTGGACTGTTCACATCTCGACAAAGACAATGGAAAGTCCTGGGACTTGGGTTAAGATCACAGGAGCTTTGGTTCCGGGAAATCACTGCTTACTTTATGCGTGTTTTCCATGCATGAAGTTAGAACCCGGTGTCATGAGTCCTAACTTAGGTATGGGCTCCTTCCGGCTAGCGGTCTTTCAAAGCATAACATTCTATTGATCCTGTGTCTGCTCATTGTGGAGGGAAGTGGGCCCATTACCCGGCAGAGAAGGCCCATCGAGCTCTAAGCCATCCCAAAGGGCTGTTGCACCTCTGTCTTCATGGAGACGCTAATAGCATCCTATGTAATTGCTGCTGATCAGTCTCAGCTCATCTGCAAAACGACACGAGAGCACAACTGGTAGAACTGTGCCCACATCCAAGATCAAGGCGGCACCTCTCTGCCCAGTCTCACAGTGGGGGTGGGGAGCAGCCCTTCACCCTGGCGACAGCCCCGGACAGTGAGTCCTGGTGTCCTTCTGCTTGTGTGCAGAGCAACGAGATTTCCTTTCGCTCTCATTGTTTTTTACTGGGGGGTCGGGGGGCTGGATCTCATTTTGACGTCTGGATAGATGACCTCATAGTTCTGCGACTGGAATCACTGTCATTCAAAACCTTTATGTTTCATTATGTCATAAGAAATATGTGTCAAAAGAAAATGTCCTCACATATTGAAACAATCAAGAAGAACAGAGGGGGTGCCCTCCAGCCTACTTGAACCTACAGGTATATCACTGCACGTGAGCCGTGCAGAGAAATGCAGAACAGAGACCGTCAACGTCAGCAACTTTACAATGTTGGTCTTTGCTTAATGCAAGTGGCCCCGGGAGTGTAAATAAAGTGATTTTCTCAGCTATTTTAACTCTTTCCAGGTGATGCTATTTTACTCAGCATTATAAAACAGAATACTTTATTTCTTTTATGTTTTCTTGATGCTGTTGCAGAAAATGCCCAATCAGAACAGCAAAGAGAACAAAGAATAAAAAAAGTGAGGATAGTGGAAGGAGCCTCTGGGACAACTTCGAGTGTACCAACATTCGCATCACTGGGGTGCCAGAAGGAGAAGAGAGAGATCAAGAAATTGAAAACCTATCTGAAACAGAATGACAGAAAACTTCCCTAACTTGGTGAAGGAAACAGACATACAAGTCCAGGTAACACAGAGAGTCCCAAACAAGATGAACCCAAGAGGCCCACACCAAGACACCAAGACACATCATCATCAACATGCAAAGGGTTCAAGACAAAGAATCTGAAAAGCAACAAGAGAAAAGCAGTTAGTTACCTACAAGGGAGCTCCCAGGAGACTGTCAGCTGATTCCTCACCAGAAACTTTGCAGGCCAGAGGAATTGGCACAAAATATTCAAGGAAGGATAATTTCTTTTGGAGAAATAACAAATGCAGTGATGAAGTATCTCAGCACAGGCAATGCAGCCTGTGTTCTGCGTGAGTGGTCCTGGTACCAGGCGGGCGTGTCTTGGGTGTGGGCAGACAGCTCCCTCTTTGCTGCAGCAGATGGGGAGCAAACAGGAGCACCCCCAAACAAACAAACAAAAACGAGGAGTGTTGTTGGAGAAGCATACTCTGCTAGCCCCAGAACCGGCCCCAGATGGTCATTAAATTCTGTTTCGTTAGGGCAGAGCTGTGAGAGATTGGGCTGTAAAGAAATGTAGGTCCTAGAGAGATGATCTGACTTGCCCAAGGCCTTATCCAGCAGTTCCTGCTGATAAATAATTAGATTCCGACATCCTCAGAGCATCTTTAATTTTTCGGTGGGGTGCTTAGACCACTGAAACATGCACTTACTTTCGGAAAATTTGCATATTCGTGTGCTTTCTCAATCAATTTAAGCAACCTCTCTGACATGTTTTCAATTTGGGGATGGCATCTTTACAGTTACTTTGCAAAAGCAGTTTTAAAAGACTTTGCTTCTGACACCGAGATGCCCGCCCCCGGGCCTTGATACATGGAATCAGGTCTTCCCACCAGCCCCCGCCAGTGGGAGCCAGGAGCCGCCCCCGCATTTCCCCGACTCGCCCTTCCGAGCGGTGTTTCCTACTAGCCTGGAAAATGAGTGAAGAACAAATTATTTTTAAAAAAAGCGATTCTCTCTATTTTCCAGCTCAGTAAGATCCCTAAATGTTACACAAATCGTAAATGGTACAGCGTGTAATATTTGAGGAGTGCTTTGGACTAGCTCAGTAGATAGGTCTGTTTCTTCTCACGCAGAAAATGACTTGAAAACCCGAGGACACTGCAAACTACCGCAAATCCCCGGGTGTACCATCACCGCACCGCCTCCCTTGTTCGTGAGGAACGGTTTGGAAATGGAATAATTCACACTCATTACAAGAAAAATTCAGTTTCTCCTTATGAGTAATCACCTGTTTCTCTGAACACAGTTTGACTGGAATTCGGTCGTGTATTTGGGGGGAAGGTGCTGGAACAGCTACACCGTATATGCGGTGCAGCAGGAAGCGAGGTTTTGATCCCCCTCACCCTGTGGGTCTATCACAGACACTGTGACCATCCAACAGCTTCCATGCAGCTGCTGGGGCCCATACTCCAGGTGTGTGTCGCAAACGCACTCAGGGAACTTGGGCGACGTCAGGCCAGGAGAGTTGGGGACGGTGGCATTTCCCCAGTGCAAACCCCAGTGGAAACAGACCAGGGAACACACGCATTCTGCAGACTGGCAAGCGCACTTGGAGAAGGAAATCATCTCATCAAGCTGCTGTAGAACCCTTCTCCATCCTCCTGCGTGTTGCTCAGCCCAAACATCTCTCTGGTATTTTGGTAGCGGTTTCTCAATCCAAACATATATAATCCAAACATATATAACACAGACTCCAAGGAGACATGGCACATACAATTGCATTTTATTATTTATTTGTTATTTATTTTTAAATATGTTTTTATTTATATCTTTTTTTAGAGAGAGAGGAAGGGAGAGATAGAAACATCGATGTGAGAGAAACATGGATCAGCTGCCTCCTGCACGCCCCCTACTGGGGATGGAGCCTGAAACCCAGGCATGTGCTCTGACCAGGAATCAAACCAGGACCTCTCAGTCCATGGGACGATGCTCAATCCACTGAGCCACATTGGCTGGGCTAAAACTAAATTTTAAAAAGTCAAGGTTGATAGAAATAACATATTCACATTTTCAGTCTATAGATTCATTAATAAAAAAGTACATTTGGAAAATCCAGGTGAAGTGGGGTTGGTGACGACTTCTTAGCTACAACACTAAAAACTCAAACCATCAACGAAACAATGTCACTGAGACTTCATTAAAATTAAAAGTTTCTGCTCTGCAAATGACAATGGTAAGAATAAGACAAGCCAGACTCGGAGAGAAAATATCTGCAAAGCACATATCTGATAAAGGACTGGTATCATAACTGTACGGAGAACTCCTAAAACTCAACCAAAGATAAGAAGAAACCAATCAGAGAAAGAGAGAGAAAAAGGAACAGAGAGATGAAAAAGGGAAAACGTGCTGAATAATACCCAGGGCAACAATATCACCGCGAGGCGTGGTGAGCCTGCAGTCAGAGTGGGAGCCGGGCCATCAGTGGTCACCCTGAAGTCCACCGACGCTCCCCCAGCCCTCGGGTCCACCCCCTCCTCCCCTGCAGGGGCGAAGCTCACTGCAGAGAGTCTGTCGTTATCCTTAAGTGATCAGATCGAGCATTTGCACAGTGTTTCTATAATTCAAAAATGTAGGAGCCCTAAATGTGTAAGGCCTACACCTCAACGGTGGCACCCCATATTTGACTGTACCCCACATATGGCGATGCCAAGAGAGTAAATTTCTTCCAAAAGCAACAGAGGTCGTTGTGGCAGGAGGGGGGGGCACCGCTGGGAGTCCCACACGCAGCACAGGAGCTGGTCTAAGGCAGCATCTGAGATCCGGCCAGGACACAGGGCTGCTGGCCCCAGAGGGTCTCGGGCCCCAGAGGGTCCAGAGCTGCTCCTCACACAGTTCAGCTCCGAACTTCTTAATCTGTTAGTTTTGTTTGCATGTTTGTAAACCTAAGCAACAACAAAAAATGTCCTTTTTGTGTGACCAAGTTAAGTGTCATGTTTCTGTATTCCAGGCTTCCTAACTTTTGTATCCATATGTATTTAACAATTAGGCTCAGACCTTGAACCATGTCCCAGGTCCAGGAGAAAGAATAGGACGCACACACACACACACGTACACATACACATGTGCACATGCCCCCCACAAACACACACACGTACACACACGCACACACAGACACACAGAGACATGCACATACAAACACCCATGCATGCGTAAACACACACGTGCACAGCATGCATACACACACATGTACGCACAAACATGTACACACATAAACACAGGCACACACACATACACGTACATATACACACACAGCCTGTGTGCCCTGAGCTGAGAGAATTGAATGTATTTGCTCCTCCGTCTTTGGTCCACCTTCCCACCCCCCAGCCTTCCCAGGATTAAGCACGGAAGTCTCCTTTCTAAAGACCAACACACCAGGTAGGAAGAACAGTTTGTACACGGGATTGCATTGCACCGAGGCAGATGTGACCCCCTTTTCTGTGCCTCGACTCCCCCTGAAGTCCTCGGGGCATGTCCCCCTCCAGGGCCTGACTCTCTGCTGCCCCACAGAGTGGCCTGCCGCCCCTGGGAGCCTCCTCATCCGCCTCTCACTCTTCTCCCCTGGTCTCCCTGAAATGCTAATCTCCGTCACCTGCTTTCCCTCCTGCTGGGAGGTGGGGTGCTGTGCGGGTCCAGGCACTGTGATGAATGAGCCCCCGTGACATTTCTCAGGTATTTCTACCACTGAGGACGGAGGCCCTGCAGAGTTCTCACATCCATCTCTCCTGGAGGAAAACGCTAATAAATTAAGGACTTCCCTTTTGTGGAGGCTGTGCGGACTGGCTTCTCTGGGGTGTCACCCCTCCTGTGCTCTCTGGGGTTCCCAGGGACACACAAGAGCTTCCCAGGTTGTGACGGTGACAGTCTTTGTTGGAAGAATGATGAGAATCTCTGTTTATTTCTGCCTATTTTTCCTTGTTAGGAGAGTAGAAGGGCCACCAATTGCTCAGGCGCCTGGTCCCTGGGTGTGCCTCCTCCCCACAGTGCCCCCGGCCAGCGCTCCCCGCCCTCTGCGGCTGGCTCTCCACGGGCATCCCCCCCCTCGGGGTTCCCTTCCTCCTCCCCACAGTGCCCCCGGCCGGCTCCCCGCCCTCTGCAGCTCTCCACCGGGCATCCCCCCTCAGGGTTCCCTTCCTCCTCCCCACAGTGCCCCCGGCCAGCGCTCCCCGCCCTCTGCGGCTCTCCACCGGGCATCCCCTCCCCTCGGGGTTCCCTTCCTCCTCCCCACAGTGCCCCCGGCCAGCGCTCCCCGCCCTCTGGGGCTCTCCACCGGGCATCCCTCCCCTCGGGGTTCTGCCTTCCTTAGGTCATTAGACAACCAAGTGACTGGACAAACACCCCCTCAGTTCTGTGTGGCCCCAAAGGCAGCCATCCAGGATGGCCATGACGTGGCCTAACTTGTCCCACGAGGTCTTCGAGTGTCTCCCTTTGTCGTCCGGTGTGACCAGCACACTTCCGCGAAAAGAACAACCGGCACAGGACTTAAGGTGGAAAGACGCCCCCAGGCACAGCCTCGCTCGTACTCGTGAAGCCATGAAGTTCCTCTGTGGGGCCCTGGAGCGCGTCCACCCTGCCCCGCCGCCTGGGTCCTCCGCCTGCCACGGACTCGGAGCAGCACATGAAAGGCCCTTAAAGGTCCTGACAATTCCGGGCACACAGAAGTAGAGGGAAAATGACTGTATACAAATAAAATAAGTGAGCTTTTTCTCTTTTGGTTCTATTTTCTATATTTTTAGTGTATGGATTGTCCACTGAGGACATCGGCAGGTCGGCCTCAGAGGCTGGCTCCTGGCTGGAATGTCAAAGGTCACCTGAAGCCATCCTGAGGACACAGGTCCATCGAGGCAGAAGACAGGTACATGGGCCTGCACTTGGGTGAGGGCAGTGTTAAAGCTGACTAGCTATCGTCTAACACACTTCAAGTCTACATAATTTTAATTATATATTCTGTTGCAAATTGAATAATGCTTCTCCATTTGATACAATATGGATTTGCAAGATTATGTCATAGTAGTGGTTCCCCAGACACAACACCGGTGTCCGGGGAACTTTCCAGAAAAGCAGTCCTTGCACCACCGGCCTCAGCAGGGCACCTGAGGGGACACGACCTCCGAGCTGCCCTGCTGACCCTGGAGAGCTCCGGGCTAGTGTCCCTGAGGCCCAGATTACCGTGGATTCTCTTCAGTGAAAAATGCATCGATCGTCCTCTGAGGTCATGTGTAACACAAGACAATCTGTTTTCTGAGGCGCAGTTTTGAAAATGTATTGCATAAAAATCAGTTGAAAGCATTACAAGCCCTTGGCAGTTAAAAATACACCTGGACAGGGTTGTTTTCTTTTCACTCTAAGAATTTTTTTTTTGTTTAACTTTTACTTTTTCATTGTTTTTTTTAAGAGAGTGGAAAGGAGGGAGAGAGGGAGGGAGAGACATCGACATGAGAGAGACACAGTGACTGGCTGCCTCCCCCATGACCCCGACCAGGGCCAAGGACAAACTGCAACCGAGGTGTGTGCCCTTGACCAGTATCGAACCTGCGACTCTTTGGTCCATGGGCTGACGCTCCAACTGCTGAGCCAAACCAGCCAGGACAACCTTTACTTTTTCAGTTGAAGCTTTCATTTTTATCAAGAATGCAGCCCTGGCCGGTTTGGCTCGGTGGTTGGAGCGTCGGCCCACGGACCAGAGAGGCCCGGGTTCGGTTCCCGCTGAGGGCACGTACCTCGGTTGCAGTTTGTCCCCGGCCCCAGTTGGGGTCGTGTGGGTGGCAACCAGTCGGTATGTCTCTGTCACATCGATGTTTCTCTCTCTTCCCCCCTCTCTCCCTCCTGCTCTATCTGAAGATAAATGCAAAAATGTCCTCGGGTGAGGACAAAACAAACGAACAAACAAACAACGCAACTTCTTTGACACGGTGTAGAAGCCCCACAACCCGAGCACTCTGGTCCGCCTCTCTGGGCTCCCGGGGTCCCGCCCCGCACACGCTGTGGCTGCCCCAGCACTGATGGCTTCGGGCTGAGGAACAGTGACAATGCAGTGGGGTAATGATCGGGGTCCAGCGGGCCGCCCCCCCCAGTCCAGCAGTGTTTGAACGTGTGTGTGGTGTTCGTACAAGCAGTGAAGAGACGAGAATGGAGACGACAGAGCAGCCGGACATTCCAGTCAACACAATCGAGGACGGACACGGCACCGCTGAAGCCCCAGCTGGACAGGCACAGGGAAGAGATTTTCTTCCCAAAGATGCTCTGAAATGTCTGCACCCAGAGCCTTGGGTCACACAGAAAGGAAGGGGCGTAGCCCCTCCACCGTGTCGTCAAACCTCTCTCCTCCCTCCCACCCCGAGGAGGCTGCAGTGATGTCTGTCCTGGTCTGCCTGTGGCCTCCAGGACCTGCTGCACCGTGAGTGTGGGCTCAGGACAACAGAGCGCAGGGGGAGGGGAGTGTCACCTCCAGCCACAGAGGAGGAGCCGAGGGAGACAGCAGACTGTCACCCTGTTCTCTGGAGAGTGTCACCACCAGCAGGACACAGGACACTCCAGCAGCTGACAATCCTGTGAGCCAAGACTGTCCAACCCAGATCTCATCTCTCCCGACACCCACTGGAATCTCCACATCAGCGCTGGATATCACAGCTGGATACCACAGCTGGATATCACAGCCTGGCGCCTCAGACTGGGAGCTGGGCTGGGCCTGGGTGGGGGTGGCAGAGGGTACCAATGACAGGGTCTCTAGTTCGTAGTTATTAACATGGGCATAGAACATAAACTCCAATGTGTTTTTAATGGATGACCCAAAGAATAGAAATAGATATATACAGATTTTAAAACAGAGAGAGAGAGGAGACATCTTCAACAATTCAAAGAGTAAGTGTGGGAGGGGTACAGGAAGAACGTGAAAAAGTAAGGGACGTTATGTCAAAAACATGTCAAAAACATGGCAATGTGTGTGAATTGGTTATATGTTATAATGCGTGCTGATACTAAAATAAAGTTAAAAATAAAATAAAAATAACAAAACGAACAAAATCCAGATCTGTGCTCTCGTCTGCGGGCCAACGCTCTAGCCGCTGAGCCATACCAGCCAGGGCTAGCTATGGGCTCGGCATAAGGAACAGAAGAGAAAGAGAAAGACCCAGAAAGGTTAAGAACACAGAAACAGAAAAAAAAGAACACCAGGAAAATATCAAGAAATAAGGGCAGGTGTATAAACATTACTATCAGACGATGTAGAAGTCAAGGTGAAACCTTAGAAAGGACAGATAAATGTCTTATGTCGAGAAAACGCACAATCTACTCAGCAAACACATCATTAGACTTTTCAACCCGGGAAATAAATCACATTGCAGCAAGTGTAACGTGGACAGGACAATGTTGGTTGGAAAGTAGACCTCAGCTCTCTCCGAAAAAGACAGCTTATAAACACTAAAACTATTTAAAGGTTTAGGAAAATAGTTCAGTAACAAAATTAATAATTTGTTCAAATATAATATAGGTATGTATGACGTTATGATATATTATATATATTTATATTGAAACATATATTTTAACTAAACAAAAACATTTTTTGAAACCGTTTCTAAGAAGTGAAGATAAAAGTAGTCAGTAAATTCCCAGCGCAGAATTTGAGAGAGACAGTGTCTTTACTGGGACTTCTCCAAGTGTGCTGGCAGGTCCGGCACAATTAGACTCACCAGGGAGCTCATTGGAATTTCAAATTCTCCTTCTCTGCTCCCTATAACTCAAGTCAGAAACTCTGGGGAAAAAGCCAAATGAGCTATATTTTAATAATCCCTTCAGGTGATTCTGTTACCTGCTAACATTTGAGAGCCATGGTCTTAATACCAGGTTTAGAGGAAGGAGGAAGGACACAAAAGAAAAGAGAGGAGAGGAGAGAGGAGAGAGGGAGGGAGGGGGAAGGGAGAGAGGGGAGGGGAGGAAGGGAGGGAGGGGAGGGAGGGGGAGGGAGGGAGAGGAGGGGGAGGGAGGGAGGGGGAGGGAGGGAGAGGAGGGGAAGGACGGAGGGGGAAGGGAGGGGAGGAAGGGAGGGAGGGGAGGGAGGGGAAGGGAGGGGGGAGGGAGGAAGAGGAGAGGGGGAGGAGGGAGGAGGAAGGGAGCAGTGTGGTTTACAGTATTAAGTTCTGTTTGTAAATCTGTGGACTGGTGTTTCCTCCTCTCACACACTGTGCAGACCAAGTGGACCACCCAACGCCCTGGGCACAGGACTCTCCAGTCTCAGCGCTGAATTCCCAGCGTCTCCGAGCCCCCAGGCCTGGCGGTGGGGCTGCTGCCACCCCACTGATGAGCTCCCCGTGAAGATAGACGTCCCTCCTTTATACTCTGCATCTGTCGAGGGCCACACCTGTTCCCCGTGGAGTACCGATACTCTAACATCACTTGCACTCTAGCATTAAAGGCCGGTTTTTAAAAAGGTTAAGATTAAATTCGGGAGCCTGGAACGGAGTGAGACAAAACGCCAGTGGGGCGAGCACACGGGCCACTCCCCCGTGTTGTGAATTCTGGCAGTGCTGGGTCGGAGCGACCAGCCCAGGGGTCCGTGAAGTCAGTCCCCTCATGTCACTGACTCCTCGCACATGCCTGGTGTCACAGCTCCAGGCCCACGCGGCTGCTGGGGGAG
The DNA here is from genome assembly GCF_014108415.1 of Molossus molossus. Lineage (NCBI taxonomy): Eukaryota > Metazoa > Chordata > Mammalia > Chiroptera > Molossidae > Molossus > Molossus molossus. Next base: position 127,435,052 of record NW_023425377.1, on the reverse strand, counting down.
GCCTCACCCACCTGCTCCGCAGTGCAGCTCCTGGCTCTGCTGGAGACCCACCGCGGTCCACGCCTGCAAGTCAGCGGGAGAGGGCCCTTCTCATGTCATCCAGGCCCCTCCCTGTCTCCCAGCTCCGTCCCGTGTCTCACGGGAGACATCCATCGCCTCCAAGGCTGCCCAGGTCGGTCTCCTTCACAGAGATACTCCTCCCTCTCCAGCGGCCAACCTGGGTCTCCCTGAGCACAGAGGAGCCAGCCGAGCGGCCCCTTCTCCTGCTCCGGGGGGAATTCCGTGAGTGGTCCTGTGCGCCGGGACAGGTGGGGGCCTCCCGCCCCAGGTGAAGCCCTTCCGCCCCAGGTGAAGCCCTTTCGCCCCAGGTGGGGTCCTCCCCCACCTCCAGCCCCAGGTGAGGCCCTCCCGCCCCAGGTGAGGTCCTCCCGCCCCAGGTGAGGCCCTCCCGCCCCAGGTGAGGTCCTCCCGCCCCAGGTGAAGCCCTTCCGCCCCAGGTGAGGTCCTCCCGCCCCAGGTGGGGGCCTCCCGCCCCAGGTGGGGGCCTCCCGCCCCAGGTGAGGCCCTCCCGCCCCTGGGTGACTGTTCTCCACTCCGCCCACGATCAGTGCGCGGTGCTGCATCTCACACTCCTGGCTGTGGAGTGGACACCTCAGTCTCAGAAGGTTTTCGGGCGGTGCTGGATCGCATCCCCCGTCCAGCCGTCGATGCTTTCATCTGAAGGGTCCCGGGAGAGCCGGCAGCAGAGGGGCTCCTACCCGTGTGGGTGACTCTGTGTTTTAACAAACATCTGTGCCGAGAAGTTCTTAGAGCTCATTGCAATAAGCTTTAGGGCAGCGAAACAGTAACCGATAGAAATGACGGGAAACCACATCATCGAAACTGTAGCGCCCGTGTCCGCCTCTGGACCGGGAGGGCCTTGTCTAGACGCGGAGGAGAGGTGTGCACGCATGTGGTCAGGTTCCTCTGTCGGACTGGGGTGTGGCGCAACAGTGGACGTTAGTTTTTCAAGATTAATGTTCATGTTATATAACGTCTTCGATATCCGATGTCGAGGTATAATTTTCAAAGAAGCAAAAAGCATTACTGTAATGCACACATAAAATGTGCAAATGTGTCAAAGGTTTGATTTAACTGACTAACGAAGGAGACTCAGAAGAACGGCCAGCCCCGTCCGCAGGGGCCCGGGAGCTGTGTGACAGGGACATGATGGGAGAGTGTTGGAAAGACACAGGGCCGGGCGCGTGCTCCGTCGGGACCCACAGGGACAAAGCAGGGTCCCTCCTGGCCTCTGTCTCCCGGGATGTAGGAAAGATGGACCACTCAGATGGTGCCTCCTTTTCATTTTCTAGGGTAATTTTCTTAACAGTCTAAAAAAGTTTGTTTTTTTTGTTTTTTGTTTTTAAAAAGCCAGTTCAGAATGAATACATGTAAGCCACCAAAGCTTCCCTGTTTATACAAAAAGATTTTGCTTCACTTAAAATCGTCACTGAAACAACCTAAGCAATTCGCACACGATTAGAGATTGAGCCACCTGTGTTCTTGTACTGTCTCTTACTGTTGTGTTCATCTGTTTAACGTGGAAATTAAAATAGGGCCAGGAAATGAAGTTAGTTAAGACGGGCCTTGCAGGACGGGTTTCCGTTCCGACGGCTTCGGCGCGCTCCATGGTTGTGCGTCTCGGGTTAGACTGCTCCCTGTCCGCGCCCCGGGGCCCTCAGACCGGGGCCACCCACAGAAATGCAGCCAATCAGTGACCTCCTGTCCCGGCATTGACATTTCCGTGCAGTGAATGTCACTAACGTGAAACGTTCGAAACAGTGATACGTGTGCTGTAAAAAAGAAATAAGAATAAAATGAGGATAATGGAAAGAAATGCCTGGATGGATCCAAGAGACCGGTTTAGATCAGGGGGACAGCAAGGGTCAGGGCCACCATGCGGATGAGGAAGGCCACGGCGGCGCTGAGGCCCCCCGGATCCCGCATCGCTGCTCACACGCTCTGGACGGGCGTGACTGGTAAACGCGCCCTGGAGCAACGTCCAAAGTGATGTCACAGACACAGATCACGTCTGACCGACACTGAACCCAGCCGGCAAAGGTTCAGTCAAGCTTGTGGGAAAGCAGGCTCGTGTCCCCATCCCGCTGCTTCTGCTAAAGCCGTTTGTCGAAATTAACCAAATGGGCATCGTGCAGGCCTCGGCGCATGGACTGTCGCATAAGGTTGGCCGCTAAGGTGTCCCCAAGCAGTTGTGGAGCCAAACACTTCACTGACCAGTGCACTCAGTCCCGAAGATGGGCTTATGATGACCACCAGCCCTTAGCTGGTTACAACCAACGATGTTTCATTGTATTCTCCTTCCGGGCATTGAAGGGGTCCATGAATATAGACACAGGTCCGTTGATATAGACACGGGTCCGTGGATATAGACACGGGTCCGTGGATATAGACACGGGTTCGTGGATAAAGACACTGGTCCGTGGATATAGACACGGGTCTGTGGATATAGACACGGGCTTTCCCGCTACCGGAATGGGGTCGATACTATAATGGGGGCCAAGCCTTCCCCGCGACTTCCCTGTGACCTTCCCGGTTCGATTCCCGTTGTCCTGTTCTGTTCCTCGTTTGAGTGACAGCTACGCCCATGATTCTGGATGATATACCATGTGGTTCCTTCCTGGTGACTTGTGAGGGGACAACTTGTGTCCCTGCCCCAAGGTCATGTGTTGCTGCCCTAATTCTCAGCACCTCAGAATGTGACCTGATTTGGAAGCAGGGCTGTTGCTGATGCTGTTCATTAAAATGAGGCCACACGGGGGTAACCTGGCCCCCCAAGCCTGCGTCCTTGTAAATGGGGGGATCTGGTCAGACACTCCTCAGGAGGGCACCGTGCATGACAGGCCGAGATGGAGCGAAGTTGGGGGCGGTGTCTGAGACAGGTGCGCCGAGATCCTGCCCACACTTGGTCTCGACCTCTGGCCTCCGACGAAGACGCGTGTCTGCTGTTTCAGCCTCCCCACTGCCCTGTCTGTGAAACTGTCACCCCAGCGAACTCTCGCACGATGTCCTGTTTCTAGATTTCTCCTTACATGCGGGACGATCACACTCCTCAAGTGTGTCACTTCGCCGAGTCGGCCCCGCCCACAGACACCTGCTCTTCCATGCTCTGTGTCCCTGTGTCGGGGAGAACAAAGCACAGGGGAGCCTGCCTCGCAGGGTTCCCGGCAGGGGGACTCAGGCTCTGACGGCATCACCGGCCCGGCGGCAGCTTGATGTCTTGATTTAAGGACTCAGCTGCCTGAGTAACGTCCCCCCGCAAAGGCAGCTGGGTTCGGTTCGAATAATCTAAGTAGAGCCTCCAATACCTGTGACTTACGTTTTGACTTGCATTTTCCATTGGTGAGCACTGCATTTAAATACTGTATTTAGACCTCTGTTCATTCCACTGGAGACGGTATTTCCGCCCGGCCCGCTGGACAGGCGGAAGGAGAAGCACTTCCCACGCTGGTGGCTGCTTTCCTGCCCACCTGTCTGCTGTCCGTCTCGCCTGTGGGGCCTTGAACCTTCACGCTGTCTTCTGTGACCTTGGTGCCCACCTGTCTGCTGTCCGTCCGTCTCACCTGTGGGGCCTTGAACCTTCATGCTGTCTTCTGTGACCTTGGTGCCCACCTGTCTGCTGTCCGTCCGTCTCACCTGTGGGGCCTTGAACCTTCACGCTGTCTTCTGTGACCTTGGCTACATCTTCCCGGGTTCAGAGATTATCCCCTAGGCCGTAAACATTGTTTCCTCTAAAACAAGTAATAGGATGTCATCACAGAAAAGGAAATATTATTATATGTCGCTAAACATTGTTTCAAACATGAAGATCAGATGAGGGTGTTTCCTTCTACTTTGCCAAGCAGCCAGACTTTTTAAATGACCTCATCTTCAAACTGTAACTTTGTTGTACATATTCTTTCCCGAAGTCCCTCTTTCACCAGAATTTTGTATGGATTTCTTATTATCTTGTTACTTAAAAATTAAGACGTCATTAACATCTTTAAAAAACAAATCAGTCTATGGCTTCATCTGGGTGGGTGATATGTTTCCCGTCCTGGGGCCTGTCACGTTGCTAGTCTTTAATTCTGGTAGTTTTCACTCTGTTCAGCTCCCGAGAAATGTATCCGGGCCCTTACACACAGTCAACTGTTTCCTTTCTTATACCGGGGACAGGGTAACGCCTTCGATGGAAACCTGTTTCTCCGGGGGCTTTGCAGGTGTTTTTTTTTTTTTTTTTTCCTACCAGCGCTAATGAAAAGCCTAATAAAATCTGTAGATTTTCTCCCCATAGTTTTGGTTTCTTCAAAGTGGTCTATTTATTCGTTTATTTTAAAACTCATCTTTATTGTTGAATGCATTACAGATATCCCCCTCCATCCCTCCCCCCTCCTCCCACCCCCTCCTGCCTTCCCCACACAATGGTCTGTGTCCGTTGGTTATGCACATACGTATAGAAGTTCTTTGGTTTATCTCATCCCGCCCTCCCGCCCCCCTTCCCTCTGAGGTTCATCAGTCTAACAGCCCATTTGTACGTCTTAATCCCTTCATCTTTCTCACCCAGCCCCCAGCCCCCGCTCATCTGGCAAGCAGCGAAAAGTTCTCTGTATGTACGAGTCTGTTTTTGTTCTGCTTACTTTGGGGCAAGGATTCAATTCCAAATGGTTGATTTGGAAGGTGAACCTAAAAATACTTGGAGGGGAGGGAGTACGGGTAACAGAGAGGGTGTGCGTTCCCCAGGGCGGCTGAATCCCAACCCCAGCGACCGTCTCAAGACTAGTGATGCCCCTTCGGGTAGCTCCTGGGGACGGAGGGCCAGGCTTTGCACCGGACGTCTGCCAGGCATCGGGTGTACAGCAACCTGGACGGGGAACTGAGCCTCTGACCTGGGCGCCATGAGCTTGGGTCATCGTCAGGCAAAGAAAATGGCAGGGGTGAGCTTGGGGACACGGCACTGTCCCCAAGTGTGTGTGCTCCATCGTCTGCCTGGTACACACCATCCACTCATCCCTGTGTTCCCACACTCGGAGACTTCAGGAAGGTCTCTCAGTTCTCGGAGTCCCGACGTTTGGGGAGAATGTGTCCTCCTGTGGCTGTCATGTGTCCCGACATGGACAGAATCTTTTCAAGCCCAAAGCCCCTTGTGAGCAATCAGACTGTATTCCATTATCATTAAGATTATCTCCTTCGTTCCATGACCACTCTCTTCTTTTTCAGAAATGTCTGTTAGACAGATGTTTGGAGATTTTCTAGGCTTTATTTTCTCATGCACCTATTGATTTTGTTTTTTTCTGGAAAATTGTCTTTACATTTTCCTTGACCTTTTGCTTACTTTCTGTTTCTTTCCCATAGCAAGTGGTTAGGTTGCGTGGGTTTATTTTTCTTTTCTTACAGAAGAAATCTATTCTGAGGACATTGCGGGGACATCTGCGAATTTCCTTGGCTCCTTTTTTGCCCTTACTCTCAAATTAGCTGAAGTGTCACTGGGGAGACGTATCGCGGAGACGCTGCCGGTGGACAGACTGTGTTCTCCCGCGGGGTCCAGAGGGCTCTCCCGTCTCGAGCAGACCCAGCTCGGGTCGGTCCCCTGCTCGCCGGGCTCCGGTGCGTGGGCCGACGGACCCCGCAGGCTCTCCTGCTCCCCGTCAGGTATCTCCCCCTGTCTCCACAACTCAGGTGCGTGGCTGATTTCCAAGGAGATGTGTGAAGAGGGTCACACGTGTCACCCAAGTTAACGCCAAGTTAATCCGCCCGAAAGTATAAACTTATATATAAATAGACAATTTTTCTGTGCGTAGATTTGTAACAGCTGTTTCTTAGCAGCTATTAAACTTCGGGGTTTGTTTCAGAAATATATTTTTCTCACTATAAAGGTGCTGCCTTCATCTTAGACCAATGCAAGGGTATCGATTCTAAAACCTCAGGCGAGAGCACGGTTTTAAGTTTATGCATTTACTTTGTATGTATGTAGCATTTTACTGGAATGTTCCCCTTAACATATTTTCATGTCTATTCTTTTATCATTGCGATTTGTGATGTATGATAAAGAGAGGGATAGAGGCTGATTCCCTGGTTTTCAATCCACATCACAACTTGTTTATTTATCTTGGACAGTAAAGTCCGTGTTTAGTACTGGAGTTTAAATTGAGGCATTGTAACCGGCACTGGAATTCTCTCCTTCAGGGTACGCCTGACCTGCGCCTGCCTCGGGAAAGTCCAAGTCCAGCCCCTGTGCTGCTCACCACGACGCTTGAGCCAGACAGTTCTTCATTCTTAATTATGCATTTTGATTCATTTCACTTGGCCAGTGAGGTTACATCTTGAAGCAATCTTTTCGAGAATAATACCTGAGTTGCGTGTCTTCAGGTTATCTACACCCCGAGTGCTCCCGGGACAATGCCGGCGGTGACAACATGTCCATGTAAGTGCTGGTCCCCGAGGTCCCAGCTTCTGCGCCATCCGTGTCTCAAAGCTGCTGGGCTCTACTTCCGTTTCCATCTCCCTTTACCCGGGTAACTTTCGGTCTGTTTCCTTTGCGTCTGCAGGTGCTTTCTCTTTGCGCTGTCAACTCCAGTCATTTAACAAACGTGCCTGCATGGATGTCATGTTTGTGTTTGGTCACTTTTACCCGGAATACTGTGCTCGCGGTGGACTTCACTGTGTCAGCGGGACAGAAGCCGTGGAGGGCGTGGTCCCCGCCCTGGGAAATGTCTGCAGACTGTGCGGAGACCAGGTCACAGAGCAGCTGCCTGGAACGGAGTCAGGATTTACGCTAAGTGTCCAGGTCACTTCTTCCGGCTTTAAACATGTGCAGCAAAACAAAAAACAAAAAACAAAAAAACACGTGTCTGACATCTTCAGGAAAAATCAATTGTATTGTACATAATTTTGAAATCCTCACTTAAGTTTAGAGACGAATTATCAAAAATCTTGAGCTGGCCCTGGCCGGTTTGGCTCAGCGGTTAGAGCATCAGCCTGCAGTCTGGAGAGACCCGGGTTTGGTTCCCGCTAAGGGCACGTACTTCGGTTACAGTTTGTCCCCGGCCCTGGTTGGTCGTGCGGGTGGCAGCCACTCGATGTGTCCCTTTCACATCGATGTTTCTCTTTCTCTCTCTTCCTTTCTCTCCCTCTCACTCTATCTGTGCAAAAAATGGAAAAATGTCCTCGGGTGAGGAAAAAAAAAAAAAAAATCTTGAGCTGGAAAGATGTAAAACCACCGCAAATTCAGTGAGCTATTTGTATGAAGGGGGCACCCCTTCACTTAATTTAAAATTTTAATACCCTTTGCCAATCATTTTTCAAGACTTTAACATACTTTCTCGTGTGCACTATATTTTACTGCAAATTAAAATTAAGCCCCGTATTTGACACAGACATTGTTATTCCTGATTTCTTAGTAACTATTTCTTAAATGATACTCGTGTGATTAGAACGGTAATAAAAGAGGAAACGATGAAGAAATAACGAGATTTGGAGTCTGAAGGTTAATCCCGAACAAAGACAAAATGTGGTAAAATGCATTCCAGGTACCAGTCGTGAAGAAGGGAGGGGACATTATTCATAAGCGTGTTCGACCTGAGATCTTTCCTCCCGTGCTCTGGCCACGGGTGGGACTGTCGCCTCCGTGAGAAGTTTGGACGAACTTGTGGACACGGTGGCTTTTCTATATAAAGGCTGCTCAGTGGGGACTAATTAGAGGAGACTTTGGCTGAAATAACAGAAACTCTGCACACCTGGGACTGCAGAGAGACAAAGCGCACAGATCAGAAGGTTAGAAAGAGCCAGGAAATAGAAACGATGTTCCCCAAAGAAATCTGTGAAGGAGGCGGGTCAGGCGCCCTGGGGATGTGCCAGAGACCCGAGACCACTTCGGCACGAACACCACAGGGAGGAGAGGATTGAAAAGACAGGCGAAATGATCAAATATGAATAAAAAGAGAAAAGGGGGAACTGAACCCTCCTAAGAAATAATTTGAGTAAAAGGTTCACCATAACTGCCTTAATTACCTTTTAATCAAATAACACAAGAGGAGTCACCAAGAACTGAGTCCAAAGAAGGAAGCCGGAGACGCAATTCTCACCGGAAAATGTGGGAGGATTGGAATGATAAATATCCTAATATTTATTATAGGAACCATGACAGAGAACTGGCAATTTCTGTCGTATCTCCTCAAGCCTGGGGACGGTATTAAGTGATCAGAAAAAGTAAACGACAAAGTAATAATTCTCGATACTTGATTTGCACACAAAATATTTTACAAATATTGTCACAGCCATGGCCGTTCCCACCATGACCGTCCCGTTTCCCAGGTCATAAGGTCCGTGAGCTGTGGACGTGCCCACGGAGTGCTCGTATATAACAATGACTACGGCTTCTCACGGATGTGCCCACTGAGTGCTTGTATATAACAATGACTACGGCCTCACGGATGTGCTCCTAGGAGCACCCCAAACGGTGAACAACATTGTATCACAGAACACAGTTGTTTGACCTCAGACAGCTCGAGTAACAGGCTCCATGAGACTCCACCTACATAGTCAGCGCAGCTGATAGGTGTTGGAAAGATTCCCTGTCGATACGCCTTACGTCCTCGAAGTGTGGCCACCAGGGATGCTATCATTATGAAAGACTCAATTTTACCAGCTTCCGAGCTTCCCCGGGACTCCGGGTTGGGAGAGTTGACAGAACCGTATACAACCGTCGTGAGACAGTAAACTAGACGTCCCCAGACACGTTATTTTATTTATTTCATGTGTCAGATGCATTCGCTAAATTATCCACGTGAAGAATCTGGGCCAAAGTGTATCTGCTGAGATGAGCAATTAGGAACTCTGCACATTTCAACTAATTAGTCCGTGATTTCTTCGGGCAAGAGTTCTGTGACACGCCTTTGAAATTCACAGACAGCAGAAGGGAGTCCTGATTCTAGAAAATTCCGTGTGGCCCCTTGCTTGCCAGCCCCTGGCCGGTAGGAGGACCGCGAGGCTGCACCCGTCCCGACACCCGGCGGGCGGTGAGCTCTGCCACCTGGTCGCTGTGACCTGCGGATTTCTCCCTCCGACTGTCCCAGGGCAGGGCAGCCCGAGGTGGGCTCACCTGGTGGGGTGTCCGCTTGGCTGCCGGAGGGCGGCGCGCCGGCTGGACTGGCACTTACACCCTCATCTTCAGTGGGATTCTCTCCAAACAATTTCTTCGAACAGCCTCTATTTTATCCACCAAAAGTAGTTTCGGAAAATCTTTTGACTGTCAGATGCATTAGTCGGCTAGAGAAGGTGTTTTTCTACCTACTTGGAGTTCGTCTTTTTCCAAATGGATGTACAGGAAATGAGAAAAAAAAAATCTGCTGGTGGGAACAAAGTTTATATGCTGTGAACCGTGAGGGGATGCGGCGGTTTCAGTAGATGCTCCCCATTGTGGTCTTGACTGGTCCTTCACGTATCACCGAGCTGTTCACGTTTTACCCCCGTGCACACGGCGTGTTGCAGGAACACGGGGAGGGCGGTGCGGAACCGCTGCACACACGTGGTCGACTCTGAGCTGCTGTGCTATTTCTTATTTTTTTGAGCTGTGTGCTTTTTACATTTTTTTCTTTTTTATTGATTTTAGAGAGAGAGGAAGGGAGAGGGAGGAGAAAAAGAAACATTAACGAGAGAGAACATCGACTGGCCGCCTCCTGCATGCCCCCCACTGGGGATCGGGCCCACAACCTGGGCATGTGCCCTGACCGGGAATCGAACCCCAACCTCATGGTGCAGGGTCGACGCTCAACCGCTGAGCCACACTGGCCGGGCAGAGCTGCTGTGCTATTTATTGTAGCCCACATTTTTAACCCATTGTGTGTTTATAAAATAATGTACCTAAATGTATTTTTTGTCAGAACTTTTTGAGAGGCAGCAAATAGACAATGTATCCACACAGCTTCATGGCTATCCTGCTATGTGTGAAGGCTCAAGGTTACCGGGATCAAAAATGAGAAGCCTGTTTCAAAATCCGTTACTTTTAAATTAATGAAGTTAGAATATAAGATTTTTTGTAGGTCATATTCCCGAAGCATGAACCAGATAGACTTCTACACAGAAAGTTAACTGAACAGAAATTAAAATTATAAAGGGTAACTCCATCTCACACACACATACACATATACGTACATAAAACATGTACAACATACACGGTCTATACATTTACCCTTATATACCCACCTGCACCACTCAAGCAAACGTACACACACTTGAAATAAAGAAAAGAAAAGCTGCAATTGTAGGAGTTCAATTTTACGAGTAGAGGAATAGAAGGAAATTCTGATAAAAGGCAATATTAGAAGTAATTTGCCTCGCTTTCCATCCTACTAAGACGACGATGGCTAATTATCCTCCTCGTTGGAACTGAACGAGGAAAGGTCACTGCACACTCACTCTGGACTCACACGCGGACAGACACACACACACTCACACGCACAAAGACACGCTGCAGGGCCATTCGTTCTAGAGGCTTGTGGCTATTTTCTGTCATTTTCTTCATCTGTTGTTCCCCGAAGGGCCACCTGCAGCTGGGACAACGGCGGGTCACCCGGGAGTGGTTCCTTCTTTGTACCGCTTTTCTGGTGGAAACGAAATCACAGTTCCCGCCCCTCCCCCAGTTCTTAAATGCGGTCCGGTGGTCACAGACGCCAGCCCCTCGGGGGCCCAGGCCTGTCCGGGCGCAGCACAGTCTCTGATCCTCCCACGGCCCCGGCCGCGCGGGAATCGGAGCCCTGGCTTGTTCCTGTCGCGGACGCGAAACCCGCCCGTTCTTCTGTGTGTCAGCAACAGGCCTGTGTTCGGTCTAAACTTCTCTGTGAAACACGCTTTTCTGTTCCTTTAATTTTGCACATTCGGAGCCTCATGCTTCCACCCACAGGCTGACACGGGGGCGGGGAAGGGCCATCCTCACCCCCGTGGGCGTCGCCCTCCTGGGCAAGGCCCCGAGTCTGTGCTGCCCACCTGTCCGTGTGTCCGGTGCCGACTGCATGTGTCATGCGCGCGTGTGTGCGCAGAATGTCAAGGTGACCCAAGACGCTGGCTCACAGACGACACCTGAGCACGGGGGGCTGTGTGGCCGGAAACAGGAAGTGGAAGTGACAGGGACACAGGGGCACTCACCCTGCTGCCAGACGGCCAGCGTGTGACTGTCACACAGTCGGCCCCAGTGCCCGATGCAGATTTTCTCCCCTCGGGGAGAACAGGCGCATCTCTGGCACGTTGATCCCGATCGTAGGAGAGTTTAGTCGTTTTAAACATCGCCACGCAGGCTGCTTAAAGGTAGAGTCGCGTCAGGGAAGACGTCCAGCTCTTCACGAATAAATGTCTATGGAAACAGGAGGCGGCAAGAAGTGTTGCAAATGTGGCACTTCGCAGACACAGGACATGCTCAAGACTCACAGTTATTACAGCTGCGCACTTCTGCGATTTCGGCACAGGGCAGTCCTCAGGAGGAGGGCCAAGCGTCCAGCCACAGAGAGACAGTCGCATCCCGCGTGGGAGGCAGCCCGTCCTTGAACGGATGGGAACCCAAACGCTCTTCGTTCCCGTCCCCGCGGTTGCGGTTCCCCTCTCGGTGTTTCCTCGCCGAGTCCTCCGCGGGACTTGGCATATTTCAGAAAGTGGTTTCACAGGGCTGCGCTTCCTACTGCGCACTCAGCCCGTCCATGTTAGAAATGTCCATCTGAAGACGCTTCTGTAGATTTGATAAAACCGTTCTCGGGGCCCTTATTTACCTTTTTTACTATCACACATTAAAGCCAGGGCGTAAATTATTCTTCGTGCTTGGTCTTGGGCACTTTATCCCTCCTCCTGACGAAATGGACTTGCAGCTTTGAGACTATGGAGCCGATTATTCACGGTGGCTCCACTGTGACCCTGTGGACGGAAGCTGCAGGGCTGGGGCTTCCTGGAACCTCAGTGGTTACGTCAGCTCCTCCCAGTCCCATTCCCAACCGTGCTTGCTCCTTGATCTGCTGCCGGGGTCCACCCTGCGGTGCGCATGTGTGTATGCATGTGCACGTGTGCATGCGTGTATGTATGCGCACGTGTGCATGTGTGGGTGTGCGTTCATGTGTGAGTGTGTGTGCGTGTGTGCATGTGTGTGCGTGCATGTGTGTATGTATGTGTGCGTGTGCATGTGTGGGTGTGCATTCATGTGTGAGTGTGTGTGCGTGTATGTGTGTGTGCATGTGTGAGTGTGTGTGTGTGCATGTGTGTGTGCATGTGTGTATGTATGCGCACGTGTGCATGTGTGGGTGTGCGTTCATGTGTGCGTGTGTGTGCGTGTATGTGTGTGCGCATGTGTGAGTGTGCGTGCATGCCCGTGTGTGCACGCATGTGTGTGTGCATGTATGTGTGAGTGTGCGCATGTGCATGTGTGGGTGTGTGTGCATGTGTGAGTGTGTGTGCGTGCATGTGTGTATGTGTGCGCGCGTGTGCATGTGTGTGTGTGCGTGTGTGCATGCATGCATGTGTGTGTGCATGTGTGCATGCATGTGTGTGCGCATGCTTGTGCCCTGTACGAACACTCATTAGTGGGTCTGGTTCACCGGCTGCCTTCCTGCAGGGGGCGCACACACGCAGGTGCTGCAAGGCACTGGTCCTGTTCTTCGCAGACAATGAAAACAGCTCTCTCTCTTGGTCTGAATTCTCATTCTCTCGGTTCACCCAGGGGCAGGATGGGGAGGCTCCTCCAGGGGACAGGCCCAGGGGACAGGACTGTCTCGTTAATGGAACTGCGTCCCTGCGTGCTAATTGTCCACCTGCTGTGCTACCTGCAGCTGAGACAAGGAACTTTGCAAATGCTGAGATTTCTTTGTAACAGATTATTAACATAAAGTTCAAGTTTTAATTGGATCCCTGGAAGTGCGCTTTTCTGCTCCTGGCAGGGACTCGGCCTGCAAACCACACAGCACTGGCGTGGGAGAGACTCCCAGGTCGGCGGAAGCGGGAGTGGTGCGGGCGTGCTTCCCACTTGCAAATCACAGCAGCCACACAGCAGGCTCCGTGCTCTCCGCGGGACGGCGCCCTGTGTCTCCTGCCCCCCACCCATCCCCGGACATGTCAGGGGAGAAACATAACAAAATACGGACCTTTCCCAGCCTAAGGGCAGCGATATGATGACCAGTCTTAGGACCTGCTGCTCTGCCTTTGAATTCAGCTCCGTCAGATGCTCTTGGGGGTAAAGGCAAGTATGTATCAGTACAGCTCATGTACAAAGTGCCATGATGTCACCCCTCCCACGAGACCTGCCTCTGCCAACACGTGTCTACTGCAGCTGCCCTGGACTGGGGAGGGGGGCGGGGGGAGAGTGTGACCCTCAGAAAGCCAAGCCTCATCACTTGTCCCTTCTCAGGACGGAGGGGCTATGACAGTGTTCATGGACGTAGTTCTTGTGTGTTTTACACAGAAGTACTGGACCAAACGTGTGCGTGTGCAGTGGCGTGAAATGCTCACCTGTCCGGCTCCACCCTGCCCTGGCCGGCTCTGTTCCCACGTCTCCAGGCTAAGAGGTCCTGACCATCTTCCACACAGACTCGCTCATGTCAGGGGCGTCCTGCTGGTGGCTGCAGTCTGACCAGACGAGCCTCCTTTGGAAAGACGGGGAGGGAGGACAGGAGAGACGGCTCAGTCCTTGGGAACACAGGCGTGGGCCAGAGCGGGTGTTCCAGCTCTGGTGCGGGGCTCTCTCTCCTCCGCCGGTGAACACATTGACAGCAAATACATCCGCCAAGGCTTTGCAAAAAACGAAACAAGATACAACCCTGAACAAAACAAAGGAACAATGACAACAGGGTCTGTTTTGCTCCTTATCCACTGAAAAATAATTTGTCTGTAGTGTACAGCGTGGGCCAGAAGTAGGTTCTAGGCATGAGTACACGAAACAGAGCGTTTCATTTCGATATAAGATTATTTATTATTGGATTATTTTTCATATGAACTGCCAACCCACCTCTGACCCACCCTGTACATTTAACCGTCAAATATAATCTTTATTTGACAACAGATGTCATATTTGCGTATACTAAATCTTCCTGCGTTTACCTAAAACAATGATTCCTGTCGCTACCATATTGTCAGGGAAACGTCTCTCTGAACGCTACACACCTGCTACGGGGCATTTTATTTTTTTATTCCCTGACAGAATGCTCCCTCCGCCCCCCGCAACTAAATGACACTTTCAAGTGGTTCTATGCAACTGAGTGAGGCAACTGAGTGAGTAATCACTGCTGTAGGTGCTCACCCGCGCACCTAGAGACTGCCTTGGTCATTGCACTCGCGGTGACAGTAGCAGCACTGTGTCCGCGAAGGGGCGCTGGTGAGCGAGCTGTGTAACCAAGTACACGAAGTACACGCACACGAAGTACACAAAGTACACGAAGTACACAAGCACACTAAGTACAAGCACACTTAGTACGCGCCCTGCCGGCTTCCGCAACAGAAACGTCCGCATCTGGTTCCTGGGGCTGGAAGTTGAAACAAAGTGTCAGCAGGGCTGGGAAGGGAGGAGGGTGTGTCCCGGGCCTCTCCCGGGCCTGCGGGCGGGCTCCCCCCTGCCCCTCACATTGCCAGCCCTGCACGCCTGGCTCGGGCACACCCCCCCCTTCCCCACGAGGCCCTTGGCCGTGGGAATTAGAGCCCACCCTCCGTTCCCGCGGGGACGCATTTGAACCGAGAGAGAGCGGTCGGAGTGGCCGGTGTGTGCGGTTTTCCATGAGATGCTACTTCCACTCACGTGACGAGTCTGGGCCCTGGTGAGGGAGGTGGGTGAGCTGGATCCCAGCGAAAACGCCCAGCCTGCCAGTCACCTGACCTTCACCCGCCGCGCTGGACCACAGACGCCTCCGCCGCCCCCATCTTTGGCGGCAGGTGTTTCCTGCCGGTGGCCGCTCCCAGCTTTGCCGGGGACCTCAGTGTCCGACTGTGCTCCAGACCAATGACACGCAGTCCATCTCCCGAGACGGACTCGAAGTCTGTCCTCAGCTGTCGGGAACACGTTTATGCCAAAGCATCGCCACTTACCGTAGAGAGGACGAGTGGAGACCGGGTGACAGAGCAGAAAGCCACAGAGCACCCGTGTGGCCAGACACGGACGCCACTCCCGGCAAGAAGGGGCTGGGCACCTTCACGGGCTTCAGCACGGGGCACCGGGAGCGGGGACTGGGTGCCCTTGCTTCCCAGGCTCCGGAACAGCCCCCGTGTTTCCATTTCGTGGGTCCCCTTTGAAAGCACATCCAGAGGGGAGAGGAAAGTGTATCTTCCAACTTTACAGTCAGAAAAAGACTTTGCGAAAAGGGTGCTGAGATAGTTGGAAAGGACCACAGTACTGCACGTGCGATATTTAATTGGTTCATGATCGCACTGAGCCCAGGGAAAGGTGGCCGGCGTTTTCCAACACTCACTGCAGGACACTTCTTTCCTGATAAACAGTTACTGGCTATTTCCTGAGGCAGGGACACGGAGGACTGTCCCACCGCCCTGTCCCTCGTGGCCAGCACGTGCCCTGACCCTCCAGGAGACTCGTCAGCGCGGCGTCCAGGGCCAACGTGAGCCGTTCATGCGCGTTGGCCTCGGTCTCTCGGCGGGAACCCCCGTCCCATTCATCTTGTTCAAGTTAACACCAGCACCCTAAGTGAACCCACAAAGTCCACTTTAAATGCACACGCGGAGAGAAACCGAAGAAGGAATTAAACACATGTATCTTTGGCACAGATCACATATTCTGAACACTCCCGGCCTCCGGTCCACGTGTAAGGAACAAGCGAACAGCATCCGGTCCTGGTTTCTCTCCTCCCTCTGGGAGCCCTGTTGAGCATCTGAAATTGTCATTCATGAGGCCGAGAGGAATGACCTGAGCAGACGTCCCCAGGAGCACATCCATCACTCCGTTTTTTGCATAATGATACCCTGAGGAGAAATGCGCTCTCCCAAGTCTTTCTTTCGCGTTTACTGGATTTCGTCTGGCCCTGTAAACAACGCGTCCCCAGCGGGAAGATTCCTAGTCGGGAGGCCGCTCTTTATGCATAATATTGATAGATTAAAAAATTCAGATGCACTGTTTTTTTTGGGGTTTTAGTTTTGAAATGTTATGAAATGTATGAATAGCTTTATCATTAATTCATGAGGTAACAATGCTGAAAAGAAAGTTATGATTTTTTTTGCTTCATTAATTATAATTTAAGAATGCATTTTGTCTGTAGATGTTGAAAAAAAATTCCCTTTTTAATAATAGATTTTTTTCTTTTCTCATAAAAGACATCTTGAGATAATTTTCTTCGGCAACAAGACACAAAACATAGATCCCCAACGTCTGCGTTTTCAGAAGGTCAGAGTTCCGAAGCCCTTTCTGCTTTTGTTGTTTGCAGTGCAGCGGTAAGTAATAAAGAAAACAGGGAAAAGAGTCTTGACGTTTCATTACTGCAGTTAATTTTGATGTCATTTTCTTTAGTGTCAAAATATTATTTAGATCCTAATTGTTTTCATAGGGTACAAATTCACCCAAGAATCAAATTTATTACCGAACGTACTCTAGTACCTAGAAAACATTAATGAGCACGTATGGAGCTAGCTCAGTGAAAAGTCTTTCATCAAATACGCTGAGTGAAGTTGACGGAACGTGATCCGTTCGGGATTCATTATGCTGCGGGTGATATAAAGGTAGGTTCATTACTGCCCAGAGCTTCCGTTTACCAATTACTCTGACACTTCTGCCTAGAAATATGTCCCCTCAAGAGGCAACCGCCCTTGGTTTGGCCCCTGTCTGTGCAGCAGCCCGGACACTCACTGGGACATGCCTTGGGGGACGGGGGCACCTGGCCCCTTCCGGTTCCCGCTGTGTGCCCTGTTGCAGGAGGGCACAGGCCTGACCTCACTTCCAGATGGAACCCATGCCCAGCGGGCCAACGCGACACCTGGTGGTTGGCACCCTGAGCGGCGGACACAGCTAGCGTGTCCTTGGAGAACCACAGGTGCAGGGGACACAGCTAGCGTGTCCTTGGAGAACCACAGGTGCAGGGGACACAGCTAGCGTGTCCTTGGAGAACCACAGGTGCAGGGGACACAGCGAGCGTGTCCTTGGAGAACCACAGGTGCAGGGGACACAGCGAGCGTGTCCTTGGAGAACCGCAGGTGCAGGGGACACAGCTAGCGTGTCCTTGGAGAACCACAGGTGCAGGGGACACAGCTAGCGTGTCCTTGGAAAACGACAGGTGCAGGTCGCAGGCTGAGAAAGGGGCACTCAGCTGCTGGCGCCCTCCACAGGCAGCAAGCGGTCCGTGCAGGGGCTTCTCCACCCCGTCTGGGGGCACGGCTTAAAGACCAGGGAAGAGACAGGGCTCCGTGGGACTCTCAGTAACTAGCGTGACTGGGAACTGCGTCCAGAGGGTGATGTGTATTCACATAGCTTTTCTTTAGCAAATGTTTGCCTTTCTTAAGTGCAGGATACGGCTACTGCAACGTAAGGACTTGTTTTTTTGTTTTTTTTTTTTTAGAGAGAGAAGCATTGATGAGAGAGAACATCCCCTGGCCGCCTCCTGCACGCCCCCCACTGGGGATCGGGCCCACAACCTGGGCATGTGCCCTGACCGGGAATCGAACCGGTGACCTCTTGGTGTAGGGTGGACGCTCAACCCTGAGCCACACTGGCTGGGCTGTATGGGCTTTATTATTTTTTTTAAGGACAGTGTTTTCTAACCACACTAGGACCAATTATGTGAGCCATGTGGCACTCAGTGTGAGTAAATCAGGAATATCACTGCCATACATCTAGTTATATAACATAATATTATACATATATACACGACTTCACATTCTTAAAGATTCCAAACGGCATGCAAATAACTACAGCTAGAGACAGTGATGCACGGGCTTGCAGAGCAGCCTCGGCCAGTGGTTTGGGGAGACGGCCCGGGTCTGCGCGAGGTGCGTCTGTGTGACAGTGAAAACATTCGGTTACGCCAAGGAAAACCCGTCGAGTGAGAACCCCGCGCCCTTCGACCCGGCAGCACTGTTGGCAGAACATTTCTCTTTGATATTTTTTGATTTTTAAAAAAGTTATTTTATCTTTCAAAGGTTTAGTAGTCCCCCCCAAATCCAAGATAAACCCAAGTATGTGGGCACTCCTCTGAAGAGAAAGGGAGCTGGACATACGTCATGTTCTGCAGCCGTTGGTGTCTCACGGTGAACCCGGCTCTTGCACTGATTTATACAACTATATGAGTACACGTGCCCCTTAGAAAACCAAACTGTGCACATCTCAAGCAAAGCCTCTCACTTATGGTCAAGTTTTTATATGAAGCATGTTCCTATCTCCTAAAAGTTGGATAATACCCTCGTTGGAAAATACTCCTTTCTGAAAATCGATCAGTATATACATGTGGATGTCTCCTGTTTTAAGGTGAGTGATCAAGAGGCCACGTGACCCCATGACGAGGACCTGCCGCCCTCCTGTTCCAGGTGTGCTGGGATGACCAGAAGTCCCTCCAGGTCCGCCCCCGCCCCCGCTGACAGAGCTGCCCGGCTGGGAACCCGCGTCTCGGGAAGGCGGGCGGGGCACATCCTGAATCAATCCTGCTCCCCGGGTACGGTGAGGGAAGTTGTGTTTCCTTCCACATCGGCCTCAGACTCTGCTTGGGTTTGCTGCATCGCGACCCTTCTCCACGAGCAAGCATGTGCACCGTGCTCCCCTGCAGGCCCACGCACAGCCCGGGACTGAGCCCGAGAAAGAAGACCCAGGGGTCTCCATCCATAAACAGCCCCACGGGCCAGCGTCCCTGTCCTCTGAGACTGTCCCGCGTGAGACAAACCAGCATGTACTTTCTGTTAAGCTCTGGATTATTATGTCTGACCAGTACCGTTGAATCACACAAAATGCACAGATACACATACGACTAAAGTCATGGGGTCGACAGATGACGCAGGTTCTATTGGGGAAAACAAGGTCATCAAATGAGCGGAACACAGACGGTCCCTGGTCCTCGTCACCTCTCAAGACTCTAGGCTGGGTCGTGCACCGCGGGACAAGAGCTCAGCGGCAGCCAAGTCCTGGTCTGTGTCACTGAGTGGAAAAAACCCTGCTTTATATTTGCTGATTATTCTCGCGAGCTGAGCAATCCCCCCGTTTCATATTTTTCACTAAGTTCTTTCTCTGTGCCTGTGATTCATTTTGTTTTATATTTATAATGTATTAAGTTGAACTTATTTTAAACATTCATATTTTAAGTAAACACATTTAAATATCAGCAGATATTTTCAAAGTATGTTGCAGATTTAGAAAGAAGTGCTTTCATTCTTATTATTATGTAGATAATACATAATTTCAGTTTTATTTTATTAAATTATTCCTAATTGACAAGTCATCAAGGATTTGGGTTACCTTCTTATTATTTATATGTACCATTATAGGTGTATAAAAAATGAAATTTGTCATTTAGCCTATAAATATTAGTGTAAAATTTAGATACTATGCCAACAGCGTGTGAAAAACACCCCTCTGTCGAAAGTAAGAATAAAGACATACACTTTTCCGACTTCATGTTCATCTTACTTGGTTTTTAAATAATTTTTTGCTTTCCATATTCTGCTGCTTTTTTTTAAATTCCACATGATCATTGTAATTTTATTTCCTTTCCTTCATGACGCTCGCACGCTTCATTTCTGCTTCGATAGTGATGTTTCCAGGCGGTTGGTTTACGTCTTCTCCTTAGACTGTGACAACGCGCTTTGTTTTACGGGCCCGTGAGCGACCACTGGGACGGCATTCCCTTCCGCTGTGCTGAGCGCTGGCTGCGGAGGTGGGGTCCCCAGCTCCCGTTCACCTGGGCCTGTCTCTTTCTACTCCACGTCTCCTGCATGTCAGGTTCTGATCTCCGCCGTGCTCGGGGGGACCCCCTAGGCTTCCATCGGTCGGTCACCAGTGCTCACACAGACTTGCATGTGGAATATACACGGTATGAAGGTGAAAAGGGGCTTGCTCCCCAGAGACTGACTTCACTTCTCGTCCCTCCCTCCTCCAAGGGGAGTCTTTAAAACATGGCCTCCTGCCCCTCCTCCTCCTGCCCCCTCACCTCCTGTGCTTCGCGAGACACCTGCAGCCCTGGTACCACATTCGTTGTCTTCCAGCGGCTGGGCCTCCTAAGCAAAGGGAATGTTTGAGCAGCACAACGTGCCTTAGAAGCCAGACAGCGCCCCCCAGCGGCGTTCAGGGTGAAGTCTCCTTCCTCCGAGTTACTTGCTTGTCTTCCTTGGTGGGGAAGGGACACAGGCTTCTCCCTTCCCCGCAGACCCACGGTCTCCTCCCAGGGGATGGACGGATGTGGGAGCCTGTGTGGGTTGTCTCGTCACGTCGGTTCCCTCCCGAGGGCACACCCTGCTGCACACACAGGTGCGTCGACCTGTCCTCTGAGGGGCCTGGGAGGGACCTGCCTGGCGGCGGCTGCGTCTCTCTGCCCAGGTCTTGCGTTCTGGCCTGGATTATACAGAAGCTATGGGAGCCCCTTGTACACAACAGGGTGCACAGACACTTCCCCGGGGCTGATGTACCTCTTGTCTCTTCTTTTCGCAGAAGCCCCGAAATGTTATAACAATACACGTAGGTTAAACGAGCGGAACGTCAAGATGCACCGTCTCTGGTCCGTTGTCCCATGTGGAGATGCTCGACGGTCATGCTGGGATGTTCCTGGGCCCAGGCCTGGGACCGCAGGGGAGAGTGCCGCCGAACCACACGGTTCTGGAATCTGACTCTCCTGACCCTGGAGGCCGTCCTGGCCAGAAAGGGTCCTAAAAAAAGAATTCTTTTCACGTCTGCCCCTCGTTCCCACACCCCAGAGTTTGCGATTATTCCAGGGTCAGACTGGAGATGTCCCACGCGGGTGTTCTCATGTTCCTCTCGCTCGATGTTTCACATTAAAAAGGCACATACTTTAGGGAAAGACATAACGAAGGGCTCATTCTTTACAGCAGTGGCTTTGCTCCGGGCTCGCACCGTGGCGAGGGATTCCGGACAGCGTCCCACCTCCTGAGCCATCCGCCCGAACAGCTCACTGTCCTCAGCGCCCTGCTCGTCCTGCGCTAAGGCCACCGTCCCCATCGGCTCCGAGTCAGCCCTGTGGCGCATGCTACCACCGGGAGAACCACAAAGTCTGCGCTATCTCCCAGGGACAGCAAAATCACATTTTTTTTTAAATCCTCACCTGAGATATTTTTCTATTTCTTCAGATAGAATAGGAGGGAGAAAGAAGGAGAGAAAGGGAGAGAGAAACATCGACGTGAGAGGGACACGTCGCCTGGTTGCCTCCCACATGACCCCGACCAGGGCCGGGATGTACCACAACCAAGGTATGCATCCTTGGCTGGAATCGAACCCGTGACTCATTGGTCCGCGGGCCGACGCTCTAACCTCTGAGCCAAACCAGCCAGGGCCCAAGTCACATTTTTTAATACTAACTCAGCGAGTTCTTCACGCCCTTCCCAAGAACAGTCTCTGGGAGGGGGGAGGGGGGCCCTGGGGAAGACACGGACCCCGGGACCTGCCTGCAGGGGACGTTTCTCTGGAGACGGGCCCCCACAGCGCCAGGAAGAGACGGGAGATCCTGCCACTGAGGCGGAAGGGAGGCCACCAGCGTCCGGCAGCCTCCAGAGCCCCCGCCTGAGTCCAGCCAGCAGGGCGGGAGTCCTGTCCTGTCTCTCCGGCCAGACGGCTCTCCAGAGCAGGGTCACCCCGGGGACTAGTGATCACATCGCATCCCTGAATAATCAGACATTCGTGAGGGTCTGTGTAGGAGTTTCTGATTTTAAAGAAATAATGCCAATTATTTTAAAGAAATCATGAAATCTTATCTGGTATTTTGAAGTATTTAAAAAACACCTATCAACCCACAGAAGTTAAATGGTATTAAAATGGAAGCATCTGTTTTCCACAATCCCCTTCTTTTTCAGCGTATGCCCCTGTCAATAAAAGGTATAAAATGTACCAAAACCCCACATGGCACAGCTAAGGGAGCATTTAAAACAAATCGCTGTGGTTGTAGTCATTACTGAAAATACATTTCAGACGTTATATTATCTTATGTTGGGGCCTGCGCTAGGAGAGAAATTTAAAACATATCGGACAAGTCCTGAAAGATATAATGGAAGAGAATCTATTATAAAGAAAAGGTATTAGAAAATGAAAATCTATATTTCATACCTTCAAATGCTATGTTGGTAAACTGAATGATAATATCAATTATAGTGTCAGGCATAGACAATATTTTTCTAAAATAAGAATGTGTAGGCTGAGGACATTTCTGAAATAAACATTTAATGGTGTTTTAGCACAGTTGATCTCTATCACTGATCATAAGACTAAATGGTTTATTGATTTGTAATAAAATAAATATATTAACTAAGAAATGGCAGATGATATCAAGATTAATAGACTTTTTTTTGTTCTTTTCACTTCTTAATATTATTGTAAGGTGACTACCATTTAATATTTTATCATTATTTCACATTGTGTTGAATAACAAAATTTAAGGTAAGAAAAAGTGAGATGCTAAGGAGATATATATGATGTTATCATAATTTTGAATATTTAATTTTGGTTGGTTTAAAGGTTTTGGAGAAATAAATCCATAGATGAAGAAACAGAGGCAGAAGTAAGTTATAAAACTAAAAAAATTTAGTTTAGCATTTCAGCCATGTATTACTCAATTCAATACTAAAACTAATCTAGGATAAACTCAACCAAGGAGGTAATAGAACTGTACTCAGAAAACTACAGGACATTGAAAAAAGAAATAGAAGATATAAAAAAGTGAAAACATATACCATGTTCATGGATTGGAAGAATCAACATCATCAAAATGTCCATACTACCCAAAGCAATCTATAGATTCAACACAATCTCTATTATAATACTAAGGTCATATTTCACAGATCTAGAATAAATGCTCCAAAAATTTATATGGAACCAAAAAACACCCTGAATAGGCACAGCAATCTTGCAAAAAAAGAACAAAGTTGGAGGGGTCACAATACCGGATATCAGGTTATACTACAAAATCACTGTAATCAAACAGCCTGGTACTGGCACAAGAACAGGCATATAGGTAAAGGGAACAGAACAGAGAACCTGGAAATCAATCCAAGACATTATGCTCTATTAATAATTGACAGGAGGCAAGATCATACAATGAAGTAAAGACAGCCTCTTCAATAAACAGTGCTGGGAAAATCAAACAAGTACATGTGAAAAATTGAAACTAGACTACCAATTTACA
This sequence comes from Molossus molossus, assembly GCF_014108415.1. Classification (NCBI taxonomy): domain Eukaryota; kingdom Metazoa; phylum Chordata; class Mammalia; order Chiroptera; family Molossidae; genus Molossus; species Molossus molossus. Next base: position 127,411,737 of record NW_023425377.1, on the reverse strand, counting down.
CCATACACAAAAATAAACAAAATAGATAAAAAACTTAAATGCAAGTCTTTTAAAAATGCATTTTTTATGAAACCATAAAAATCTTAGAAGAAAACAGGCAGTAAAATCTCAGACATCTCACACAACACAATTTTCACTGATATATCAGCTAGGACAAGAGAAACAAAGGGAAAAAATTAATAAATAGGACTACATCAAACTAAAACAGTTCTGCACAGCGAAAGAAACCAGCATCAAAATGAAAAGGGAATCCACTCTCCGGGAGAACATATTTGCCAATGATACATCAGATAAGGGGTTAATTTCCAAAATATATAAAGTACTCATACAACTCAACAAAAGGAAGACAAACAATCCAATACAAAAATGGGCAGAGGACCTGAATAGACATTTCTCCAAAGAGGATATACAAATGGCCAAGAGACATATGCAAAAATGCTCAACATCACTAATCATCAGAGAGATGTCAATTAAAACCATAATGAGGTATCACCTCACACCTGGCAGAATGGCCGCCATCAATAAATCAACAAACAACAAGTGTTGGCGAGGGTGTGGAGAAAAGGGGACTCTAGTACAGTGCTGGTGGGAATGCAGACTGGTGCAGCCACTATGGAGAACAATATGGTGTTTCCTCAAAAAATTAAAAATGGAACTTCCATTTGACCCAGTGATCCTACTTCTAGCAATATACCCTAAGAAGCCTGAGACACCAATCAGGAAGAATATATGTACCCCTATGTTCATAGCAGCACTATTTACAATAGTTAAGATCTGGAAACAGCCCAAGTGTCCATTAATAGATGAGTGGATAAAAAAGCAGTGGTACATGTACACAACGGAATACTATGCAGCTGTAATAAAGGCAGATCTCTTATCCTTTAAGGCGACATGGAGGGACCCAGAGAGTATTATGCTGAGTGAAATAAGCCAGTCAGAGAAAGACAAATACTACATGATCTCACTTATTTGTGGAATCTAATGAACAAAATACACCGATGAACACAGTAGGCCGGGTGTGGATGCATGGGACAGACTGATGAACCTCAGAGGGAAGGGAGAGGAAGGGAAGAAAAGTAAGAGACATCTGTAATATTGTCAAAAATAAAATAAAGTTGGAAAAAAAAAAAAAAAAACTATGGTAGGGTTTTAAAAATAATATAAACTGATTTGGAAAGACATCCAAGGGCATTATTATGAGAACATGACAAGTTTCAGAACAGTTGTAAGAGCATATGTTGTCACCTAATCCCATCTTTGTTTGTTTGTTTTGTTTTTGTGGTACGTGTCCCTAGAAGGAACTGAACCCGGGACTCTCTGGTCCCCAGGCTGACGCTCAACTGCTGAGCCAAACTGGCCAGGGCCTAATCCCATCTGTATAAAGCAATACACATACATGACATAGAACATGATAGAAAAGTGAGAGAAAAGTCTAAAAGATACAGAGCATCCTGTCTCAGGTTGGTGGGAGGCTGCAAGGGGTGTTTGCTTTTCTAAAAGAAATATCTTTGTGTTCCTTGAAAAAAAAAACTAAATTGAGCCATTTTTGCATGAAATTTCTATCTAAATACAAATATAAGCTTGTGTTATCTGTGTGAAATTAATATCAAAATGACACCATCATCACAGGTTATGAAACATAAAATTGCAAAAACATCTCTCTCATACCTCCAAATGCTTGGCTTAATCATTGCAGATTCTTGGCAAACAGAAGACTCATATCCCACAGATGGTGTAGGGCCCACATCACCATTTTCAGCAGCACATTTTGGCATCCATCACACATTTCACCTCATGCATATGCATGCTAATATTTTTACATAATTAATCTTATTATCATAACATCAAAATTCCAGTATTATATTGAACTCAAAATAAATGTTGCCTTACCTAGATTATTAAAGTCATGTTATTTTCAAAAGTTCTTAGAGAATTTTCACCTTTTACTAGAATTATGTTTCCATATTAAAAATAAGTCATAAATTAAATCCTTGTTTACCCAGAAGTATGGAAAAGCAGAGACACTTTGCAGTGGGACACAGGGTCATGATGGTCTCCTGCCCTAGCGGGGTGTCAGCATCTTTCTCAGAGACTCAGAAATCTTACCTCTGACATGTTTTATAGGATGATGCACTTATGACGTTTTTATATACAGCTCTACTTATAAAACCTTATCACAGCAACATAGTAAAACGTTCTTTTCCTTTTAGAATGACTATATTATTAAACAGGGCAGTAAATGATTTGAAATGAAGGCATATAAAGTATCATCACTGATCATTATGTTAATAATAGTGTTGCAGAATCCAAACATTATAAACTTTAGGAAGATCATTATATACAGAGCAGGCGCTCATACCCAGGTCTACTGAGAAGTCTCCGGCGAGCAAACTACTATGTTTTACTAATCAATCTGAGAGTTTAATGAGTACAAATATAATACCCTTTTCTCTGCCATTCACTTGAACTCATGTACTTCTAAACTGTTTTGAAAAATGATCACAGGATTTAAATTTTTTTTTTTTTTTTTAGTATTTTAAGTACATAATAAATAATTTTCGGCCCTGGCCGGTTTGGCTCAGCGGTTAGAGCGTCGGCCTGCGGTCCAGAGAGACCCGGGTTCACGGACCTCTGTTGCAGTTTGTCCCCGGCCCTGGTTGGTCGTGCGGGTGGCAGCCACTCGATGTGTCCCTTCACATCGATGTTTCTCTCTCTCTCTCTTCCTCTCTCTCCCTCCCACTCTATCTGAACAAAAAATGGAAAAATGTCCTCGGGTGAGGATTAAAAATAAATAAATAAATAAATAATTTTCAACATATTGATATTAGGTTTCAGCTGAAAAAAACAGCACTGTATTTTCTTATTACTTGGTATATTTAAATCCAAATGTAATTATTATATACTTTATATGGAAGAAAGTGGATATTGGCTTCAAAAGTTAAACAATGGATTTTAATAAATATAAAACAGGGTTTGACCTAATAATTTATGCCTCAAAAATGTATTGAATCTCTTAACACGCCTTTTTTAAATGTGGTATTTCACTAAAAAATTTCTAAAAATAAAAAATATCATCAAAAATAAAATAAATACTTTTTTTCTAAGGCAAATCCTTTCAACTCACTTCATGCTAGTTAGATATAAGCTATCATTGGTACAGAATGATTGTCAAAATTATATATTCTTCATTTTTTAAAGTTTTTTTTTTTCTTTACTGATTTTAGAGAGAGAGGAAGGGAGAGTAGAGAGAGATAGAAACATCGATGAGAGAGAACATTGACTGGCCGCCTCCTGCATGCCCCCCACTGGGGATCGGGACCACAACCTGGGCATGTGCCCCGACCGGGAATCGAACCAGCGACTTCTTGGTGCAGGGTCGATGCTCAACCACTGAGCCACACCAGCTGGGCTATTCTGCATTTTAATTTGATCTTCCTAAAGTTTATAATGTTTGGATTCTGCAACACTATTATTAACATAATGATCAGTGATGATACTTTATATGCCTTCATTTCAAATCATTTACTGCCCTGTTTTAAATTATTTGAGGGTTATCAAACAGGCAAAATATTTTAAAAACGTCATTGTTCAACTCTAGTGTACTATGGAAATTATACATTTGAATAGGATTAAAGTATCGCTACATTAATTATCACAGGCTCTACGACATATGTTTTTGTCTTCTAAGAGCCGGCAATAAAGTCATATACTTTCCTTAGGACAAGGTGGGTGTAGAGAGTTGGGGTACACGCCGAGTTGCAGCACAGGAACGAAGCTCCTGGGGCAGCGGGGCCCCGCGGTTTCAGGGAGCACTCCCTGGGGGAAGGGAGGGGGTCAAGCGTGCTCTGAGGAAGACACTCGCCACCTCTACTTGACATCATGAGAAACAGGAATGTCTGAATCAGTACAATGTAAAGTTTGTGCTCGTCTGTGTGCTTCAGTCTGTATTTCTCCAGCCCCATAGTGACGCCTTTCCTTGTCGAATACAAAATCAAACACTAGGTGACATCGTCTCATATAAACCCAAGTCAGAGCTTCATGTATCAGCCACGAACCTCATTCATTGAAACGCTGCGTGAGCTCAGAACAGGGAGCAGCTTCTGCAACATGTCACGGCTCGTTGAGTGGACAAGGGCGAGGGGGTTCATCAAACCCACATGGTGGTGGCTTGTTGCTAAATTAGCAACAAATGAGGAGGCTCAAGATTTTCCCTTCCTTTCTTAAGATAATTTAACAAATTGTCTCTACCACTGTTTCTCTTATGAAAGTAATTGCAATAATTTAACTCTGTATTCTATAATACATTTTAACAAAATACATAAAAAGTTATCTTCTGTGAATAAAAAAAAAGTCCACATTCCACATAGTGGTTCACGCATTACAGGACATGCTATGCAACCACCTCCCCAATATCTTTTCCTTACGGCAACAATGATGAGGTCATCTTGCCTCCACAGAATTATATGAACATGAATAAGAAAACAGTTAGGTTTCAGAACCAGTGAAATATATATTTTTTAAAATTATTTTGTAGAAAAGCACTGCCTTTTAATATTTTATATAATTAATGGAGTGTAAAGAAAGTAGTAAAATATCTTGACATTTGAAAAATAAACTGTTCCTTTTATTTAGAAGCCGAATGTGTTTCTCTGTTTAGTTTTCTGAGTACACTTAAATTCCTGCCAGACCAACTCAATCGCGTTCAACTTTGTTTTCAATCTAACCATATATAATGATGGTGCTTTGGAATAATTTTGTGCTCTTTAGAGAATATACATTGAAGATAGGTGCTGCCTTACTTGATCAATAATATGAACCCCACCAGGGAAGAGACAGTGTTTCATTCTGTTGTCCGCACCCGGAGCCTGGAAGGACGCCCCCTCTAACTGTATTGATGAGTGTTTCTGAGGGATGCGCAGGGAGCCTGCCATTCATTTGTTTCTCCTCTGGGCCAAGAACTCTTCTAGGAATTGGGTCAGAACCACCCAATAATACAGGGCAGTCTCCTGTCATAGCTTTTACATCCTGAAGGAGACAGACAACAAGACACATTTCACAGAGACTCTCCCACAATGTATCACTGGCAGGTTATACAATAGCAATTAAAGCAGTGTCAAGATAGAAAGGGAGATGTAGTAATTAGATTGTAAATCACCAAGAGATAAATGGATAAAACGTAGCACTTCATCATGAACGTTTTGTCTTCCCCTGGGCGACTTCCGTGACTGATGTTTCAGACGACGCACTCTGCCGTCGAAGTCACCCGCACGCATGATTCTCTGTGAGAGAAACATCGACTTCTTACAAGGCGTCACAGTGAATTAGTGCTGCACTATTATTAAACTGACTGATTAATAACATGATTGATTAAAAAGTTTGTTCATTAATTAAAGTCTCTATAAAAATACAATTTCTCAAGCCCGATGCTAAACGCTAGGGATGCAAAACTCAATAGCATGTGCTTTTTTTCCTAAAAGACTTTACTCTGATTAGTAATATTATTCTTAAACAAATGAAGCTCTTTAATTTTCTCAGGACCCAAAAATCAACCTGTTGAAGTCAGTGTGGTTGAGAAAGTAAAATCTCCACGTATCAAATCATAACAAAACTTTCATCTCTACTACAGACTACATTCCCTTGAGGAAAACAACTAGAAAATCTAGACATACTATTATCTTTATTATTTTTTATTTTTTTCTTTATTGATTTTAAAGAGAGAGGAAGGCAGAGGGAGAAAGAGACAGAAACATCAATGAGAGAGAACATTGACTGGCCGCCTCCTGCACGCCTCCCACGGGGGATCGGGCCCACAACCCGGGCCTGTGCCCTGACAGGGAATTGAACCAGTGACATCTGGGTGCGTGGGTCGATTCTCAACCATTGAGCCACACCAGCCGGGCGAAAAATCTAGACATAGTAAAGCATTACCGGCCAGAATTAGACAGACAACCTCCCTGAAAATACAAGCCAGAACCAGATGGCGTCACTGGTGAATCTTACCAACATTTAAAAAATAATTATCACTAGTTCTTCTTAAACTCTTCTAAAAAATGGGAAAGGAAGAAATACTTCTAACCTTATTTTACAAAATGACCATTGCCCTGATACCCAAGCCAGAAAAGAAAAACACACGAGAATAAAATCGCAGGCCAATATCCCGGATGAACACAGAGGCAAGACTCCTCGGTAAAACCCCAGCAGAGCGAAGTCAGCGTCTTAGGGAGAGGAACACAGGCCCTGACCGAGTGGGATGCATTCCTGGGGTTCAAGGATGCTCCCACATATGCACATCAGTAAATGGAGTGCACCCCATTAACAGAAAGATAAAAATCACACGTTCACCTCGAGATGCAGAAAGAAAACATCTGACAAAATACAATATCCTTTCATTTTAAAGAATGCCAACAAATTACATATCGAATGAATGTATCTCACCATAATTAAGGCTACAGATGACTGGGCCATAGTTCTCAGCACTAGAGCCAAAGCCTGTCCTGTAAGAGGGGAATGAGGATGGCCACCTTCACCCCTGCTGTCCCCAGCCACGGCCACTAGGCAAGACAAAGAAATAAAAAGCAAAAAGCACCAAAATGAGAAAAGGAGAAGTAAACGTATCTGTGGGTATAGGGCAACATCTTATATCCTGAACACCTAAAGACTCCACCAAAAACACATGAGACTAATGAATGATTTGGTAAAACTGCCGGACCCTAGACCAGCCCGTGAAATCCAGCTGTTTTATACACGAACCACAAACTGTCTAAACTAGAAATTAAAATAAACAACCCCATGTTCAATAGCATCAAATATGCTAAGCTCCTTAGAAATCAATTTAACCCAGAGGGCAGAAAATCCGGACACTGAATTATGTCAGACACTCAGGAAAGTCACTGAAGAAGACAGACAGACAGAAAACATCCTGTGATCGGGCACTGGAAGAATATTGTTAAAATGCCCAAATCCCAGTGGCTCTATCACATCAAGAGTTCTCTCTGTCTCTCTCTCTCTCCCTCCCTCTCACTCCATCCGATAATAAGTAGAAAAATATCCTCGGGTGAGGAATAAAAAGAAAATGCCCTCATCACAAAAAGTGAGCTACAAATTCAATGATATCAAAATTCCAATGACCTCTTTTTTTTTTTTTTTTTTTACAGAAATAGAAAAATAATCCTAAAATGCATAGGGAGCCACAAAAAAGCCCCAATATTCGATCAATCTCCAGAAAGAACACACATAGAGAAATTCTACTGCCTGATTCCAAAATACTCCACAAAGGTACAACTGTCCAAAGAGCCTGTTAATGGCACAAAAACAGACACGCAGGCCAATGAACAGACCAGACAGCCCTGAAATAAGTCAGACATTTACGGTCAACGGATCTTCAGCAAAAATGCCAGGAACAGGGTAAAATGGAGGGAATAGAGTTTCTTCCCTAAACAGTGCTGGAAAATAAAATGGTATCACATGCAGAAGAATGGAATTAGACCCTTCTCTCACACCATATACAACATTGAACTCAAACCAGACTGATTAATCATAAGACCTGTAACTGAACTGCTAGAAAAAAAGAGAGAGAGAAAGTTTCGTGACGCCGGTCTTGGCAATGATTTGTTGGTCATAAAACAAAAAGCACAGTCAACCAAAGCAAAAAGACAAATATGGGAAGCATCAAAATATATATAAAACTTAAACAACTCCATAGCAAGAAAACAAGCCAATTAAAAGTAGGCAGCAGACCTGAGTAGACATTTTTCCAGAGAAGACAGACACATGGCCAACAGGTATATAAACATGTATTTATTTTTCTCATCAAAATTTTAAAAAGGTAACTGTGAGTGTTGGATGTTTATTAGCTTGATCATGGTTATCATTGGTAATCATTTTGCAATGTATATGTATATCGAAACTCACTTTGTATACCTTAAATATTTATTTGTCAATAATACCTCAGTAAAGCTGGGGGGGGGGGGGATAAGCAGCTGCCAAGTCTAACTAAGTCTAAACTGCTAAAGAAAAAGAAAAAAAAAAAGAAACAACACTTATTAGAAAAAACAAAAACAATAAAACAGACTAAAACTGTCATCACTTACATTCCAACCCAAACCCAAATCATCTGAAATATGAAAATCCCCCCAAATAGAGTCCATTTTTGGGGTGGGGGGAGTGAATGTATTTCACCTTGAAATGACCCAGGACTTGGAATTTAAGGAAAGAATGTTAAAGTGGTTCTTTAAAAATACTTTCAGTGACGTAAAACAAAATATTTCAATAAATGAACTAAGAAATCTCGGCAGAGAAACTGAATGCTAAAGGAAGTGGAGATTGTGGACTGAGCAATCCTTGCTCTCAGGTAAGCCAACCAGTGAACAGTCTTAACAGCCAAGTGTAGATGACAGGGGAAAGGGTAACTGGAGTTAAAGACAGATAAATAAAATGTATGGACTGGAGAACAGAGAAGAAAACAGAAATAAATTGAACAGCAATTTTGGAGACTATTAACCAGTATGAAAGTAACTTATCAGGGACTTAGAAACCCAGTGTGAAAGGAGAGAAAAAATGTAGCCACAAAGTATTTCCAAAAATAATGATTAGAATGTCCTAAAATTGATGGAAGTCACATGTGTAGACTTTCAAGATGCAAAGTAAAACCACAAGGAGGTTCTACTGTGATCTCACTAGAATGGCTCAAAGTAAAAAGGCCAAGAATGGCCCGGCCGGTGTGGCTCAGTGGTTGAACGTCGACCCTGCACCAAGAGGTCACCGGTCTGATTCCTGGTCAGGGCACATGCCCGGGTTGTGGGCCTGATCCCCAGTGGGGGGCGTGCGGGAGGCGGCCAGTCGATGTTCTCTCTCATCCATGTTTCTATCTCTCTCTCCCTCTCCTTTCTTCTCTCTCTCTCTAAAAAATTGCCCACAATGTGGGGTGTTGACAGAGATACGGACAGACTGGCACATCGCAGTAGAATAGAAGGTGGCACCGTCCATTTGCATAGCAGAATCACAGTGTTCCTCATTCTTCAGAATTCACCCCAGACAAGTAAAAACGTATGTTCCAGGAAAGACATATTATCAAGAAAAATTTTATCACAGTGTTGTTTTTAATAGAATTTGACAGAACTCAAATGTCCATCAACCATCAAGCGATTTAAACCACACTGTCACGGCCACGGTACGCTGTTGTGCTTGGAGGGTTAACGGAGCAGCACACGGATGAACACGAACAAATGATCATCAAAAACGTCATGTGAATTGAAACAAAAACACCCCACGCTGTATGTCTTGACACATGTGACTTGTAGAAAGATAACATGAGGGTGATTTTTAAGCCGAGGCAACGTCCTCTGTTTTTATTGCGATGGTGGTGGCGTCACTGCGCAGGTCCCTTGACCAGGCTGTATTTTTAAAACAGGTGAATTTATTTTGTGTGAGTGACACATCAGTAAAGCGGAGGGAACCACAACCCGCTTCCTCAGCAGAATATAAGCACAAAGAAGGCAGGAAATAGATCTAATTTTAACTCAAACCCCCGCCGCTGCTGGCACAGAGGAGGTGATCAATACCGTTCGCCGAGTGATTAAAAGTGCCCGGCGCTGCCTGGCTGTCTGGGCAGATGAAGGATGGCCACTTAACCTACTATTTGTGCACGCACTTCTGTGACCGTTTGAAGGCTAAATATATCCGGGACTAATCAGCTTTCACTTCCCGCGGTGGGAACCGTGCAGTTTGTCCTGTGACCAGGAAGGTTTCCGCAGGGGTGCTCTGCTCCCCGGCTGTCCTCACACCCGGCTCCTGACCCCCGAGGGGGGGAGAACAGCATCGCTCACGGGGGCGCAGCCAGACCTGAACGGCAGCCATGGAAAAGCGCTTTCCTGAGACGCTGACTTCTTCCCGTCCTCGTCGGCCTGGACAGTCCTCCCAGCCACCGTAGATCAAACAACCATTCAAAGGAGACACAAATCTGGTGGAGCAGAACTCCCGGCCGGCAGAGGCAGTAGTCACTGCCGAGGGCCTGAGGAGGGGCAGGGAGAGAAGAGAGGGCTCGGCGTGTGGGTGGGGAGGGTGCTGGGCCAGAGGCCACTGCCCGGCCCTGGCGGGGCCCTGAGGACGGATAGCCATGGCCTGCCTGCCCTCTGCCCTCTGCCCTCCTGCCCTCTACCCTCTACCCCCCTGCCCTCTGCCATCCTGCCCTTTGCCCTCTACCCTCCTGCCCTCTGCCCGCCTGCACTCTACTCTGCCCTCCTGCCCAGTAACTGTGGGCACCGCAGGCACCCCTGGAGCACGGGCTTTGCCCACTCTGTGCGGGGTGGTGGCCTGGAGGGAACCCTCGCTGGGCAGGGAGGGATGAACAGAACAGGGCGGGCAGAGGGCAGCCTGCGGTTCAATTACACCCACGTAACGTAACTCCCGGAGCGGAGCATTGGGAAGAGGAGAAACGAAACGGGAGGCCCGACATCCAGACGCCTCGCCCGACGAATCAACACTCACCTGGGACTTGTCAGGAGGGAAGCATCTCCCCTCACATCCACCGCTTCCCAGAAGTTTCCTGGCTGCCGGGCATCATCCTGAACCTGCCGGGGCAGCAGGAACCTGGCGCTTGCAACCCCTGCCCGGGCCCTTGCTGAAGGAGGGCCGCTCCCGGGCCGGCCAGCGGGCAGAGCTGGGTTTGTGTCCCGAGGTTCGGCCACGCCAGGGTGGGGTCGGGGGCGGCTGCCCCCTGAGGGGGTCCCTTCTGCCTCCGTGTGGAATGGAAACCCAGCTGTTCGATGCTGCGCTCCAGGTCCGTGCTCAGCCGCCTCGGAGCCGCAGTTCTGCAAGATCACCGCTGTGCTCCCAGGACTCCGGTCCCGGTGCCCCAGCCCTGGTTCCCGGCTCTGCCTGTCTCCCTTCACATCGGTTATCAAGTGTCCTTTGCTACCGACCTCACAGTCATCGCCTTGTCGCTGTCATCCCAGGAGGATTCTGCGATCTCCCTTCCGTGTGCTCTTACCCGAGACCATGTCCAAGTGCTCTCCAGACTGGTGCTCGCAGACGGGCTTCCACAGTGCACCCGAGGGCAGCGCCTTTGCCCCTGAGTCGCCAGGCCCGTGGTCCCTGGCGCAGTCCGCCCCCGAGGACACCCCGTCTCTCCGGTCCTCTCTACTCACGCGCGGGCATTTCCGACCGCCCAGCCCTCTCCTGGCCGGGAAGTCTCACCCGAGAGACGGCTTCTCCCCCACACGTGTTTAATCCACGTGGCTATGCTCTCAGGGCGGCAGTGGGTCCCCCTTCTGCAGGGGCTGAGCTTCTCTCCTGGAGCAGCCTGCCTCGGTCTCTCTGTCTCTGCCACTGTCTCTGTCTCTCTCTATCTCTGACTCTGTCTCTAGCTCTGTCCCTCTCTGTCTCTGTCCCTCTGTCTTTCTCTCTCTGTCTCTCTATCTCTGTCTCTATCTCTGTCTCTATCTCTCTCTATATATCTCCACCTATCTCTGTCTCTGTCTCTCTCTATCTCTGTCTCTGTCTGTCCCTCTCTGTCTCTGTCCCTCTGTCTTTGTCTCTCTGTCTCTCTATCTCTGTCTCTCTCTAGATCTCCACCTACCTCTGTCTCTGTCTCTCTATCTGTTTCTGTCTCTGCCTCTCTCTCTGTCTCTCTAACTCTCTCTGTCTCTCCAGCTCTGTCTCCCTCTCTCTGCACAGCATCTCATGGGCTGTAACCCTAACAACCCCACCTGCCGAGTCACTTCCCGGGAGCGACCAAAAGGCACAGCGTAGTGGCAGCACCGGCCGGGAGCTGAGCGCAGGGGACGGCTCGCACCCTGTGCAGACCCGCAGGTGGCCGGGGAGGGCCGTGCTAATTCTGGTTTTGCGACTGGACGGCATCTGTTGGAACCACGGATACTCAGGGTGACTGAGTGAGTGTGTCTCTCCCGTGAGCTCCTAATGTAATATCCATAGCAGCAGCAAAAAACAGGCCTTTTCTCCAATGCTGTTCAGTTTTTGTCTCACCGTTTGATGTAGCCATTAATGCAGGACAAGAATCACGTGGCAGAGCGTGTGTGTGTGTGTGTGTGGACATGTGTGTACACGTGTGTGCGCTAAAGCTTCGGCACGGGGGTGAGGGCAGAGGAACACGTGAGTACATAGGTCCACCGGCCAGTGGACGGTTGCTTTTAATGCCCTTTCCAAACCATCAAACAACCATGGTCTGACTGCACCTCAGGTTAACCCTTCACCTTCCGTCGCAGATGCAACATTTAGGAGGTTTTCCTTTAGACGTGCAGAAAGTATCAGATTCGTGCTGGCAGCGATAATGAGCTACTGTGTCTGACATCTGCTACATGGCAGGCAGACCATCCTCCGTACTTCATGTACATCAGCTTTTCTGAACAAAGTATCCATTTCAGAAGAGAGAGAGAAACATCGATGTGAGAGCGAACTGTCCATTGGCTGCCTCCTGCTCGCCCCCTGCTGGGGATGCAGCTGGCAGCCTGGGCACGTGCCCTGACCCGGAATCCGACCAGCACCTCTGGGCCCATGGGACAGCGTCCAGCCAACTGAGCCACACCGGCCAGGGCTCATCAGCCTATTCATACTCGCAAAAATACTCGCTACACCAACGCCACCATTCCAACACTCAAATGCATCCGCTTCTAATCCTCACGAAAGTACCCTTTCATTTTCTACCTGCCAAACTCCTTGCCGGTGGCGGAGCAGACCGCACTGCCGTTCCTCCTGGTGGAAGGCAACGTCCTCGGGTCCTGTCTTTGTGACTGGACACCTCCGGGTCCTCCGCCGCCTTTCTGTACAAGACTTGAGCCTACCTCGTTAACAGCTGCTGTCTGTGAAGCTGAAGAAGGCATTTGGAATGTTTCTTAGATTATCGCTAGTGGACTCGCGGACCCAAAGCCCCAGCCCCAGAGGGCCGTGCACGTCAGCTTGCGGTGCAGCACTGGGGAGAGGCCCCGACGCTACGGAAAAAGACTGAAGTTATTTGAGAGTAGGGGTCACGAGACAGAAAGCAACTCGAATCTGCAGGGAGCCTGTCACCGGCGGGGAGAAGAGGGACCTGAGGCTGCACCTGCGACAGAGTCTGCTGGGTGTGACATACGTTTCCAAAGTTGCTGAAGACGGAGCGGCGGCCAGCTGAGCATATAAAACTCCTGGGAGTCACAGAAACAGGGACATTTACACCATCTTGAAAGCTTTTCTTCAAGAACCCCAGAGACTCGCAGGAAATACGAGTGAGAATCCTGTGAAAAGCGTTCCCCGTGGTGCCGGGGAGAGAAATCACAGGCACCGCCCAACACGTCTAGAAGCATCTTCCTTTCCACTGGCCGAGCAGGACCTTTGTGCAGAGGAGGAAGGGTCCAGGGAAGAGGTAGCCCACGCACTGGTGGAGAGCTGAACCAGCGGGAGCCCCCCCAAAACCTGCCCCCAGGTATCCTGGGTAACCAAAGCATCGCGTGTGGGTGAACGTCAACAAAATGGTAAGAGACCACTGCAGCCGGACAGAGGGGGAACAAACGGGGGGGGGGGGAGGGAGAGAGGGAGGGAGGGAGGGGGGCCTACACTTGGAAAGGGGGCCGATGTACCCTGCAGGCCCAGGGTTCCCTCTGGAGAATGGGCAGCAGCACCTCCGAGGGCCACACCCTGAGCTCGAGGCTCACAGGCCGTCAGACTGACCTCCCTGCTTCACCTGCCTAAAGTCAGTCTGAAACGATGCTCACACCAGCTCAGGTTCCACATTAACCCTGAGACACTGACAGCGGACCAGGAGACACGGTGTCCTCACCTCTGTGCACAGTAATGACACTTACCTGTTTCCTCTGATTCCGCACACTACGGCTAGCTTTCCACCAAAATGAGTAAAACAAAAAAAAAAGTCAGGAAAATAGAATAATTCAACCCAACCTCAGATATGACACAGATATCAGGACTGTAATTTAAAGTAAGGACAATAAACATGTAAAGGGCAAAGTGAACAAAGCCAATGAGCTCATCTGTGGGGTTAGGACATCCAAGGACAGAATTCGTAAGCACACAGACAGGTTACTAGAGATGACTCAGAGCGAGGTGCAAAGAGAAAGTGCATGAAGGGAAGAAAGGCACAGAGCCCCCAGCAGCTGTGTGACCACAGCCAGGGGCGCAGAGACACATGCCTCACAGATAGAAGACAGACACACGGGAGGAACACATCTGAGGAAATAATGGGTGACAGTCTTTGGAGACAGACCCTCGTGGACAGAACCGTGAATCTCAGAGAACATGGAACTAGATAAACACATACATACCCACTCACCCACCCACACCACCCAAGACCTAAACCGATGCCTATCATTCCGACGACAACACGAGGCAGAGAGGACGCCCCGCAGGCAGACAGAGGGAAATGCCTACTCTCTAGAAGGAATAAGGGTAAACACACAGCAACCCTCCTATCAGAAACCATGGAAACAGGAAGACAAGACCCATCCCTTTCAAGCTCTGAAAGAAAACCACTAAAAACTGTCAACCGGGAATTCTATACCCAGTGGAAGTATTCATCACAAAGGTTGCTTTAAAGACCTGCTCTACAAGAGACGTTAAAGACATTTCTTCAGGTAGAAAGAATACAACGCAGTCAGAAAGACAGCTGCTCCAAGAAACGAGGAGTGTCAAATACAGAGCAAATGTTTCTTTCTAACTTTTTATTCCTCTGCAGGATAACTGGCTACTTGAAAAAAGGAGAGAGAAATGTAGTGTGTGTTTGTAGCATAGATAAGAGAGAACTATGTGAATTCAGCGGCACAAAACACGGAAGGGAGGAAGGGAAACTATGCGGCTGTACGTTTTTTATTCCGCACAGAAAGCATCACAACATTATTTGATAGAAAACTCAGATTATTTCACAAACACACAGTGTAAGCGGTGGGAAACCACAAAAATGAAATGGAGACAAGATACACCCAGTGAACAGTAAGGGAGCGTGTAGCGTAGATGAAGAGGGTGTGCAGAATCAGTTCACGAGCGAGCGTCATTCGATAGCAGTCATACATTCAAGACTTCCAGTGGGTCCTGCATAGTCTTACGTTTTTAAAATCGCTTCACATGAAAGTTTTTGATGTTAATGTATCTAATCAACATTCCTATTATGGTAACATTGGGATCGTTTTGAAATCAATGATGTGTCCTAATTTTTACTAAAATCTGTGGGTTTCCATGTCCATGGAAATGATAATCTCTTGATCAACATTCCACCTAAATGCTCTCTCCTCTTGCCTCTTTCCGTACAGTGTGTCCCTTGCAGACAGTACTAGCTGGTGATGAGATCACAGATCACGTCAGTTCCAAATCCCATCACGTACAGGACATGTAAACTCGGACATGATATTATTTTGGCCATTTTTTTAAATCATTTATAAATAGAGGTGATGATGGTGATAATGGTATCTACTCCACAGGGTTGGGAGATTGGATGAAAATATCTGTGAACTGCTTAGAAGAAGGTGTGTATAGTATGGTATATAACAAAAACTTAGCTTAAGGCATTTAAGACTATTACTTAATGATGGCAACTAACCAAGTTTTATCTCCCTAAAATTCATTTGTGGGGGCCCCAGCACCTCTTGTGACTGTATTTGGAGATAGGACCAAACAGGAGGTAATTAGGTGAAGTGAGGTCCTAAGTAGGTCTCTGACCTGATAGGATTACTGTCCTTCTAGGAGACAAGAGAACACTGCTTTCTCTCTCCACATTCGCTCCCCAAGGAACAGCCACCGGAGGACAGGAGGAGGTGACTGTCTCCCAGGAACTGAGCCCTGCAGGACCTTGATCTGGGACTTTCTGTCTGCAGAACTGTGAGAACACACATTTCTGTAGTTTAAGCCAAACCGTCTGTGCTATTTTGTGTGGCACCCGAGCCGACGAATACACTCAGGACAGAAATCCATTTCCAAAGACTGGTCCCTGCCCTCCCCACCCCGTCCAGGTTGTGCCGTAGATTTGAGACCCTGCTTGTGAGGAGCGGATCATTAGAACAAGTCTAACGCCTCAGCGGGCAAGTCCCAGTCCACTGTCCTCAGGAACCACGTGGGCTGCCGATAGGCTGCCTGTCACAGTCGCAGTTTTGCAGTGATCGGGACACATTGTTATGTCCACACGCGTGAAGAGCGACCCTGGCAGGTCGACTCATTTCTCGTCTCAATTTCTAAAGATCTGTAGCAACCTATATATTACTTAGGAATAGTTTCAAATTAAGATCCCATTTCTCTTTTAAATGCAATTATTATTATTTTAAGCCTTTAAACATTTTCTTAATTGGGCTATTACGGCAAGCTTAGCAGGATAAAACTAATCAATGACAGAAATGCCAGCCGGGACAGTGTGCTTGCTTTGCTTGGTGCATAAATCAGTGGTCGTTTGTTACAGTTTAAATTAATCTCAGTCATATGCAATGCGAGATTGGTTAAATGTTAATGTTCACATGTAACAAATACTTGGAAAATAAATAAATATTGCTAGTAATAGATGACCTCTGGATAGTCGTAAATAAAAGCAACTAGAAGTGTTAAAATTAGGCATTAAATTCAACTCTGATTCAAAATTAAAGATAGTTATTCAACTTGTTCAATATGTTCTTTCCACTTTCATATTAAATATGGTGTGTGTGTTCATAGAAATCCTTTTTCAGTACTCAAAATATATTTTCAAAATATTTTCTAAATACTTGGTGGTGTGGCTGGGACTTGTCCTCAGGTTATGAATGTGGAAACCAGGAACTTGGTAAACAAATGAGCTTCATTTAAGCAAAGATTCCCTGACAGAATATTAACGGTGTTCTTCATACCGAAACACCTGACCATTTTTTCTCTGTATCTCTCCAAGTGAAAGTAATGAAGTACTGGTTTAACAATATGTTTCTTTATATAAGATTAGCGATGAAATTCATAGTGTATTAATAAGCACACCATTAAATCTAAGTCCTAGTTCATTATTTGTGTGTGGCATGCCTGCAGTAAATGTACCATCCCACACAAAAGTAATTTCCTCTTTAATAAAGTCTGAACTTGGGGCCTTGATGTTGAAATCTGGTGTTTTCATAAGCATTCCTGGTGTCATGCAGAATGTCAACCAAACTGAATTTATTGGACATGCTAGCGACTGGGCCGCTTCAGGACGTGCATGATTCAGGCGATGCTGAGGGAGCAGGGATCAGACATGCCCACCTGTTCCTTGTATCCACAAGTCTTTATGGGGAACCTCACATACAATTTGCTCTTCTTGAGGATAGGGACCCCGCAGTGAACAAAACAATGTTCTACCCCAAGGGAAAACCCCTTCTGTAAGTAGCTAGGGTTTTAGTATGAGATATGGTGGCATTATAGATTGACAAGGAAGAGCCAGACAATCTGTTGTCACACTGCAACCGACACCGTAGAATTCTAACAATCTCAGGGGAAAATTAAACTGGCATCTAAGGAGCTTATTGGAATGATCAATAGAGGTTCGTTGTGGTTCTGTTTTTCTCTCTCTTGTTCATCGTCAGCATCATCCTTCTGCATTGTTATCACTGACGCTGCCATCATCACCCTCACCTTCACCAGACTCCTGTCTCTAGGAAATGTCACTGAGTGCTACATTGTGACAGTGTTGGGTGTGTATGTGCACCAGGGAATGTCACTGAGTGCTACACTGTGACGGTGTTGGCTGTGTATGTGCACCAGGGAATGTCACTGAGTGCTACATTGTGACGGTGTTGGCTGTGTATGTGCACATGTGCTACACAGTGACGGTGTTGGGTGTGTATGTGCACAGGGGATACACTGTGATGGTGTTGGGTGTGTATGTGCACCAGGGAATGTCACTGAGTGCTACATTGTGATAGTGTTGGGTGTGTATGTGCACATGTGCTACACCGTGACGGTGTTGGGTGTGTATGTGCACAGGGGCTACACCGTGACGGTGTTGGGTGTATATGTGCACAGGGGCTACACTGTGACGGTGTTGGGTGTGTATGTGCACAGGGGCTACACTGTGACGGTGTTGGGTGTGTATGTGCACAGGGGCTACACTGTGACGGTCTTGGGTGTGTATGTGCACAGGTGCTACACTGTGACGGTCTTGGGTGTGTATGTGCACAGGGGCTACACTGTGACGGTGTTGGGTGTGTATGTGCACAGGGGCTACACTGTGACGGTGTCGGATGTGTATGTGCACAGGTGCTACACTGTGACGGTGTCGGGTGTGTATGTGCACAGGGGCTACACTGTGACGGTGTCGGATGTGTATGTGCACAGGGGCTACACTGTGACGGTGTTGGATGTGTATGTGCACAGGTGCTACACCGTGATGATGCTGGGTGTGTATGTGCACAGGGGCTACACTGTGACGGTGTTGGGTGTGTATGTGCACAGGGGCTACACTGTGACGGTGTTGGGTGTGTATGTGCACAGGTGCTACACCGTGACGGTGTTGGATGTGTATGTGCACAGGGGCTACACTGTGACGGTGTTGGGTGTGTATGTGCACAGGTGCTACACCGTGATGGTGTTGGGTGTGTATGTGCACAGGTGCTACACTGTGACGTGTTGGGTGTGTATGTGCACAGGGGCTACACTGTGACGGTGTTGGGTGTGTATGTGCACAGGGGCTACACTGTGACGGTGTTGGGTGTGTATGTGCACAGGGGCTACACTGTGACGTGTTGGGTGTGTATGTGCACAGGGGCTACACCGTGACGGTGTTGGGTGTGTATGTGCACAGGGGCTACACTGTGACGTGTTGGGTGTGTATGTGCACAGGGGCTACACCAGATGGTGTTGGGTGTGTATGTGCACAGGGGCTACACTGTGACGTGTTGGGTGTGTATGTGCACAGGGGCTACACCGTGACGGTGTTGGATGTGTATGTGCACAGGGGCTACACCGTGACGGTGTTGGGTGTGTATGTGCACAGGGGCTACACCGTGACGGTGTTGGGTGTGTATGTGCACAGGGGCTACACCGTGACGATGTTGGGTGTGTATGTGCACAGGGGCTACACCGTGACGGTGTTGGGTGTGTATGTGCACAGGGCTACACCGTGACCGGTGTTTGGGTGTGTATGTGCACAGGGGCTACACCGTGACGCTGTTGGGTGTGTATGTGCACAGGGGCTACACCGTGACGGTGTTGGGTGTGTATGTGCACAGGGGCTACACTGTGAAGGTGTTGGGTGTGTATGTGCACAGGGGCTACACCGTGACGGTGTTGGGTGTGTATGTGCACAGGTGCTACACTGTGACGTGTTGGGTGTGTATGTGCACAGGGGCTACACCGTGACGGTGTTGGGTGTGTATGTGCACAGGGGCTACACCGTGACGATGTTGGGTGTGTATGTGCACAGGGGCTACACCGTGACGGTGTTGGGTGTGTATGTGCACAGGGGCTACACCGTGACGGTGTTGGGTGTGTATGTGCACAGGGGCTACACCGTGACGCTGTTGGGTGTGTATGTGCACAGGGGCTACACCGTGACGGTGTTGGGTGTGTATGTGCACAGGGGCTACACTGTGACGGTGTTGGGTGTGTATGTGCACAGGGGCTACACTGTGAAGGTGTTGGGTGTGTATGTGCACAGGGGCTACACCGTGACGGTGTTGGGTGTGTATGTGCACAGGTGCTACACTGTGACGTGTTGGGTGTGTATGTGCACAGGTGCTACACTGTGAGGGTGTTGGGTGTGTATGTGCACAGGTGCTACACTGTGACGTGTTGGGTGTGTATGTGCACAGGTGCTACACTGTGAGGGTGTTGGGTGTGTATGTGCACAGGGGCTACACCGTGACAGTGTTGGGTGTGTATGTGCACAGGTGCTACACCGTGACAGTGTTGGGTGTGTATGTGCACAGGGGCTACACCGTGACGGTGTTGGGTGTGTATGTGCACAGGGGCTACACTGTGACGGTGTTGGGTGTGTATGTGCACAGGGGCTACACTGTGACGGTGTTGGGTGTGTATGTGCACAGGGGCTACACCGTGATGGTGTTGGGTGTGTATGTGCACAGGGGCTACACCGTGACAGTGTTGGGTGTGTATGTGCACAGGTGCTACACTGTGACGTGTTGGGTGTGTATGTGCACAGGTGCTACACCGTGACAATGTTGGGTGTGTATGTGCACAGGGGCTACACTGTGACGTGTTGGGTGTGTATGTGCACAGGTGCTACACCGTGACAATGTTGGGTGTGTATGTGCACAGGGGCTACACTGTGACGTGTTGGGTGTGTATGTGCACAGGGGCTACACCGTGACGGTGTTGGGTGTGTATGTGCACAGGTGCTACACTGTGACGTGTTGGGTGTGTATGTGCACAGGGGCTACACCGTGACGGTGTTGGGTGTGTATGTGCACAGGGGCTACACCGTGACGATGTTGGGTGTGTATGTGCACAGGGGCTACACCGTGACGGTGTTGGGTGTGTATGTGCACAGGTGCTACACTGTGAGGGTGTTGGGTGTGTATGTGCACAGGTGCTACACTGTGACGTGTTGGGTGTGTATGTGCACAGGTGCTACACTGTGAGGGTGTTGGGTGTGTATGTGCACAGGTGCTACACCGTGACAGTGTTGGGTGTGTATGTGCACAGGTGCTACACCGTGACAGTGTTGGGTGTGTATGTGCACAGGGGCTACACCGTGACGGTGTTGGGTGTGTATGTGCACAGGGGCTACACCGTGACGGTGTTGGGTGTGTATGTGCACAGGGGCTACACTGTGACGGTGTTGGGTGTGTATGTGCACAGGGGCTACACCGTGATGGTGTTGGGTGTGTATGTGCACAGGGGCTACACCGTGACAGTGTTGGGTGTGTATGTGCACAGGTGCTACACTGTGACGTGTTGGGTGTGTATGTGCACAGGTGCTACACCGTGACAATGTTGGGTGTGTATGTGCACAGGGGCTACACTGTGACGTGTTGGGTGTGTATGTGCACAGGTGCTACACCGTGACAATGTTGGGTGTGTATGTGCACAGGGGCTACACCGTGATGGTGTTGGGTGTGTATGTGCACAGGGGCTACACCGTGACAGTGTTGGGTGTGTATGTGCACAGGTGCTACACCGTGACAATGTTGGGTGTGTATGTGCACAGGGGCTACACCGTGACAGTGTTGGGTGTGTATGTGCACAGGTGCTACACCGTGACAATGTTGGGTGTGTATGTGCACAGGGGCTACACCGTGACAGTGTTGGGTGTGTATGTGCACAGGTGCTACACCGTGACAATGTTGGGTGTGTATGTGCACAGGGGCTACACCGTGATGGTGTTGGGTGTGTATGTGCACAGGGGCTACACCGTGACAGTGTTGGGTGTGTATGTGCACAGGTGCTACACCGTGACAGTGTTGGGTGTGTATGTGCACAGGGGCTACACCGTGACGGTGTTGGGTGTGTATGTGCACAGGGGCTACACCGTGACGGTGTTGGGTGTGTATGTGCACAGGGGCTACACTGTGACGGTGTTGGGTGTGTATGTGCACAGGGGCTACACCGTGATGGTGTTGGGTGTGTATGTGCACAGGGGCTACACCGTGACAGTGTTGGGTGTGTATGTGCACAGGTGCTACACTGTGACGTGTTGGGTGTGTATGTGCACAGGTGCTACACCGTGACAATGTTGGGTGTGTATGTGCACAGGGGCTACACTGTGACGTGTTGGGTGGTATGTGCACAGGTGCTACACCGTGACAATGTTGGGTGTGTATGTGCACAGGGGCTACACCGTGATGGTGTTGGGTGTGTATGTGCACAGGGGCTACACCGTGACAGTGTTGGGTGTGTATGTGCACAGGTGCTACACCGTGACAATGTTGGGTGTGTATGTGCACAGGTGCTACACCGTGACAATGTTGGGTGTGTATGTGCACAGGGGCTACACCGTGATGGTGTTGGGTGTGTATGTGCACAGGGGCTACACTGTGACGTGTTGGGTGTGTATGTGCACAGGTGCTACACCGTGACAATGTTGGGTGTGTATGTGCACAGGGGCTACACTGTGACGTGTTGGGTGTGTATGTGCACAGGTGCTACACCGTGACAATGTTGGGTGTGTATGTGCACAGGGGCTACACTGTGACGTGTTGGGTGTGTATGTGCACAGTGCACAGGGCAAGTCCTGATCCAGACCCAGATCAGCAAGCACCTCCCAAGCACCTGCTGCTCTCAGCCGGCAGTCGGGGTGTACGTCGGCTCCTCGTTGCTTTCATGCCTTGCTTCACATCCATCAGCTAATAATGTCTCTGCTGTCACCAAAATATCTTGACTCTGACGCCTTCTCGCCTTTACCTGCCCAACCCTGGAGCAACCCTGTCATCTCCCACCGGGACCACCGAGGCGCCAACCCGCAGCTTCTCTGCCGCCCCTCGGGCTCCCCGTGCTCAACTCTCTGCACTGCAGCCGGACGCCCTTCTGAAGTGTCAATTAGCTAAGGCCACTCTCTCCTCTAGACTGGCCATGGTCATCTAACAGCATTGGATCAGTTTTCTGTAGTTGCCATAACAAATTCCCACCAACTTGGCAGTTAAGACAGCATGCATTTATTATGCTAAGTGTTAGGATTTGCAAGTCTGAGATGACTGTCTTGGGCTACAATCGGGTGTCAGCAGGGCGGAGCCCCTCGCCATTCTAGGGAGAAGGTGTTTCCAGCTTAGGGGCGCCCGTCTCCCTTGAGGCGTGGGCTCCTTCCATGAATATGTCACGCGGCATCACCCCCACCACTCTGCCATCCTCTTCCTCACTTACAGACCCTGTTATCACCTTGGGCACACTCAGAAAACCAGAACAACCTTCTTATTCCAAGGTCACTTGATTAGCAACCTTAATTCCATTTGAAATATTAATTCCCAGATAACAAAACCTTCACAGATTCTGGGGATGAGGATGTGGACAACTCTGGGGACCATTATTCCACCTGCCACCCACATTTATCAGTTTCACGTGCTTCGCCCCTGGGGAGGGAGGTCTCATGTCCTACCACTCTGTCTGCTCCATGCCCCTGAGCCATGGTGGGGTCCTTGGGGGTCCTTGACACCATGGGTTTCAGTCAAGTGGCAGGGACTTTGCTCGGTCTGTCCCTTCTTCCTTGAATAAGAAGTCTTTTCAGTGAAGCCTGCATCAAATACGCCTTTGCTTCATTTCATTTGCTGAAATGTCCTGTTCTCCAAAATCCCTTTGCTAAGCAAACAAATACAAAGCCTCTGTCACTGTCCCTTCCGTCGCCTGCCTCACTGTCTGCACCGGACATGTGTTTGTTTCTTTTGTTATTGTCCGGGCCCCGTGGGAGAATTGAAGCACCATCAGGGCCGAGATTTAGTGTGTTGTGGTTCACCCCAGTGCTCCCGGCATCGGAACTCGTGCCCTTCGATACCAGTTCGATAAGTGCACAGATGGACAAGGCTTGCTCCTGTGCCCAGACCTACAGGGGTGCTTGGCATTCGCTATTTCCTTTCCGTCTCTCACCGCTACAGTGAAGTCGCCCACCGCTTCTAGTTCACAGGCAGCATAACCGTGGTTCGTAGAAATTGCTTTATCTGGGCTCCACGGAGCGCAGCCGGGATTCCCACTCACACGTCCGACGGCACATCCTCGTTCCCCACGGAGTCCGAGCGGCCCACTGCCCGACGCTGCGGATGGGGGGGAAGACGCGGCCGGTCTTCAGAGGGGGCGGTTTTGTTGGGTATGTGAGATCTGCCGGAGGGGTGAGCATCAGGGTATGAAACTGAGGATGGAAGCAAGTCGAGTCCCCCTGCAGGGTAGGTGTCCATAAACATTTCTTGACGACCTGAAGAAAATGAACGATTTTCCTCATGATTTCGGAGAAGTGAAAAGGGGCCGGAAGTGGAAGTCATCGGCAGACCCGGGGGGGGGGGGGTTTGAAGAGTGTTTGAAGGGGCAGCTCAAGGGGTTTCCCCACCGCCCTCGTTTCCGGCTCCCTGGTGCTGGCTGGCAGGCGGGTTCAGCTGCGGGAGCATCTCCAGGGCCGAGACCGACACACCGTCCAGCTCGGAGGCCCCTGTGCACGCTGGCTGTGTATCCGACCACCTGGGGAGCTTGCCACACACTCCCGTGGGACTCCCCTCAAAACAGAGATTTAATTGGCCTCGGAACCTTTATGTATGTATGTATGTATGTAAGTATGTATGTATGTATTTACTTTTTGGTTAATCTTTATCCAAGGATATTTTTTTCCCCACAAATTTTTAATAGAGTGGAAAGAAATAAGGGACAGAGACTGAGAGAGAGAGAGAGAGAGAGAGAGAGAGAGAGAAACATCACATCGATTGGTTGCTTCCTGCATGACCCCAACCGGGGTCTGGGATTGAACCTACAACCCAGGTATGTGCCCTTGACCAGGAATTAAATCCATCCGCCCTTTGGCCTGAGCACCCGCGCTCTAACCATTGAGCCACACTGGCCAGTGTCCAGCCAAGGCTGAGGACTGCTGTGGCGAGAACACGTAACGAGGCCGCATCCCGCAAAGAAACGTTTAGACTAGCAAGTTAATGGCTGCCGTAACCTGTGCTTTGTTAAAGACAGAGTGTTTTCTAAGAAGCTCTGGACAGTCTTCAGGCTAATCGCTGCATGTCAGAAACACACAGAACACATTTCTTTAGGCATCCTATAACCGAGGCATGAGTGTACATATAGCCATTACTAAAGAGTGGACATGAATGAATGTTACGTAGCCAAGACGATCGTCCTACGCCCTCAAAGTAGGGTAGGGCTTAGCGCGAAACGTCCCCCTGCCTGGAAGTCTCAGAGCGGCAGCTCTGTGTGTCTGGGCTGCGGCCTTCCCGTATGTTCCCCGTATGTCCCCGTATGTTCCCCGTGGCAGCAGTAACTTCACGTAAGCCCGCAGATGGGATGGTGGTGAGCAACCTGGGCGCCGGAGCGACATTATCTAAAACGTCCCGGGGCCTTAGGCAGCTGTTCCCTCTGGGAGAGGACGCTTCTCCCAAAGCCCCGCGTGGAAGGGTCTGCAGTGGCCAACACAGGGCCGCCAAGCGTGCGGCCGGGAGGCAGGGAGCCGGGGGTCTGGGGTCTGGGGATCTGGGGGTCTGGGGGTCAGGTCTCAGACGGCTGTGCCGGTGACCACGGCGAAGGGGCAGCAGGTGGACATTCCCAGGCAGCTCAGGGGGTCCAGGAGCTCGCAATGCCTGCGGCAGCCGCGCTGTACCCGTCCGGGCCGATGCTCCCCTCAGACACCCGCAGGGGAGACCCCAAGAGGAAGGAGCTGCGGCCTCAGCCCTCGCTCGTGTTCCTGCAGGGCCTCTGGAAGTTGGACGCGAACTGTGTCAGCAGCTTCCCAGCCACCTGCTGGACCCTCCAGCACGGGCGGCCTGCCCGGCGACCTACTGAGAAGTCAGCGCTGCGCCTGCTCCGGAAGGGACAGAGGGACAGTCCCGCCGGCTTCGTCCCTTGGCCTCACCCCCAGCAGGGAAAGTCGGGCTGCTGTTCGTACCACGTCTAACGAATCTGGAGGAGGCGGGAACATTGACAAAGTAACTTAGTGGCGTCATGAGGGCGGAACAGGAGGTCAGGGGAGATTCCACCTAAAACTGCACCTGGTCCCTCTCTCCTCCGGGCCCCTTTGCCGGCACCTGCTGCCCCAGGCCCCCCCAGGGCTTGGTTTAGTCCCGCGGCGAGGGCCGTGGGCCCAGGCGGCAGGGGGGCGCTGGGGACGGCCCGCCCCGTGGCTGGGGTGGATCCGGGCCACGTCGCCGACATGAGTGTTCCAATGTTTTAAGAGGAAGGTGTTTACAATGCGGAAGTTCTAATAGACTTAGAAAGGATGGAAAATACCTAAAGGCACAGATGATGAGGACAGCTCCCACTAATAAAATAATTTCATGAGAGCCAAACACAGCTCACCCCAGCACACACTTGTGCCACACACACCCAATTCAATTACGTTTCTTGGGTCCCGTTCCCCTATCTTAGGAATGGAACATAAAAATATAAAAATAAATACCATTATGGCAATTTAAATAATTATAGTGATTTTAGAAGAAAATACATTCTTTTCATATTATTCCCTTGGCAACAGAATTAAACAAATTATTAAAGGCTAAATTTAACATTTTCTTGTAAGGGGCATAAACGCAATTATTTTTCTAAAATTACTATTGATTACATAAAATCTTTTTATAAAAGATTATTTCAAACACACCATGTGCATTAGTTAAGGGACTATTAGTCTAATTTGAATGGAAATGAACATTTCTCATTATGGCATATATAGAATGATCCATTATGTATCATTAAAATCTCAAACTTTACATCAAGAAATATTGAAAATACTGATATGAACAAGTTTAAAAATATTTTTTAAATATAGTAATTCATTCAAATCTTGCTACCCAACATTTTCAAGTAACTTTCATCCAAGGGCATTTAAAACTTCTTTACGTGGGAAATGTAACAGGAATTGCCAATTGCCTGTTGAAAATCCATTCTCTCCTTTTTAATTAGTAAGAGAGAGAACGTATTGGCAGCCGCAGGAGTATATATTCAGCTATTTAAAAATCACCTTTATTCTCAGCATCCCTCGGGAATGTCTTTGGGCAAAGCCACCGGGGTCCAGGAGGAAGCGCTGCCCCTCCCCCCGCACCTCCCGCTCTTCCTGCAGGACTTGGACTCAGTGGCTGGTACTCTGGTTTTGATGTGTGGAGCAGGAGGTAACCGCAGGTACTGAAGCTGAAATCAGACAGGTGGACGGATCCTGGCATCTACGGGCAGCGTTGCTGAGATGTTCACCCAGCCCTGGGCCACCTTCGGAGACCTTAGCACCTCTGAGGACACTTTGACTTCAGGCCCGAATCCCTAGGAGCCAACACGGCCCATCGATATGCCCGGCAAAGACTCACCCGTAGTTCCAGGTGTGTCTTTTTTCATCTGTGTTCCGAGGGGCAGGAGCTCAGAACCTCACTGTTCACACTGTGCCCCAACTCCGTCCCTCACCTGTGCTCCCCAACGGGGCTCATCAGAGCGCGGGCCATGCAGGCCCCGTAGCTGCCGAGGGGCAGGGTGTCAGGGATGGGAGGAACCCGGGAGTCTGTCTTTGTAGTCAGGGATTTGAACTTGAAATATTTATGCAGTAGAGACTAAGTTGTTCAACATGAAGACAAGGAACTGCACGGAGACTATTTCTCAAATCTTCAAAGGATTATTTCTCTGGGAAGCTATTTTTTTTTCCCCTAAACATTGAAGTATTCTTTATAGTCTATAATGAATTTTCCCCCTAAAAGTTTCATGGTTCTTACTACTATATTAGTTGTATAAGAAGAGTTATTATCCTTATAGTTTGACAATTTTGAATACTGTGTTTTAGGGTTGCAGGTCCATATTTAGGAGACAGACCTTGGTGTCTCTATGCGCACAGAACAGCAGCAGGACTGGAGAGGAGGTGAGAAATCCCATATGTCTGAGAACAAACCAGTGCTCCAGGGACACCTTCTGTGAAATCTATTTCTGATCTTTGAGTTTATCTTATCGCAAAGCTTAAAAATAATGGTAAATCCTTCTCCTTTAATATATAGTACAGGATTCTCACATTTGCATCGAAATAATCTGTTTGAATATAATATTCAAGTATATGTGGGTTAGATGATGACTTTCCACTCGAAACCACCCTTATGCATAACCCCCCTGGGATACTTTCCACCTTCCAGTCTGTGACCAGCAAGATCTCGGTTTATACCACTGACATCGGGGAGCTCGCCCATCCACCCCAGGCCTGGTGAGGTGCCCTCTGATGGGTACGGACGGTCTGTCTTCTTACAGATGGCAGACACTGGACATTACAGAGACACCCCCTTCTCCACCCACAGACACACCACCCAACACCTGATGGCAGTCAGTCGGTAACCGAAGGTCTTTTCTCTTTCTTTTTAAAACTTTTTTCTTTATTAATTTTAGAGAGAGAAGAAGGGAGAGAGAGAGAAAATGGAAACATCAGTGGAAGAGAACATCGATTGGCCGCCTCCTGCACGCCCCCCACCGGGGATTTGGCCCACAACCTGGGCATGTGCCCTGACCGGGACTCAAACCGACGACCTCCTGGTGCGTGGGTTGACGTTCAACCACTGAGCCACACCGGCCAGGCAACTCTTTTCTCTTTCAATTACTCCCAAAAGCATGTTTTCAAACATCATTATCATCTACTTCTCTGATTTCGCTAATATGTCATAATAAAAAGGTTGATTGCAAGGGTACCAGCAGATGTGACAGAAAGCAACAGAGGTATATAGAAGTGGAATTATGAGGTAAGTCGCACTCACTTTCGGATTAGTCACCTAAGTAGCAGTGAATACATAATAAACACATGGGACAAAGCCTTCGTGTTTAATCTAGGGGATGAGCACGTGGGCTTCTATGAAACTGCTCTAATTTTTAGTGTAATAGACACATATTTTCTTTTTATTTAAAGAATGAGATTCCAATGGAAAGGATGATAAATTCTAAGTATCACAGGTCCTTGGAGATCACGTTTCTTCAATTAAAAAAATAAATAAACATTAGCAAGAGCTGCTGGCCGGAGACGGGAGGCAAGGAGCACCTGCTGTCTGCCGCACACTCGGCGGCCGAGCTCCGGTCCCCGGGGAGCGAGCGTCCGCTTCGACAGCTGCGTCTTCCGTGCCCAGGCAGCTTCTCGACCTCCGACGGTCTACTGTGTCCTCTAGGGACCAGGGCCCCAGGGAAGACTCCGCTGGAAAAGGAAATGGAGCCATGTCTTCCAGGTCAGGACACGACACGGTGGTGAGAGAACTCAGGCTTTGGGAAAAGACAGGTTGGTTCTGCAAATACTGATGTACGACGGACACCTCTTCTTTTCACCGTAAAGAGCAGTTCTCACATGATGCACAGATGGAACGGACTTCTCTGTCTCCCTGCAGCACATGTACTGAATACGGGAGAATTTCCATGTTTGATGTTCATGGCCCAAAGGTCAATGTGCTGTGTGTTCTTGGCAGTCACACAGCAGTTAGATGGATGGGTGGATGGATGGATGGATAGATAGATAGATAGATAGATAGGTAGACAGATGGATAAATGGATAAATATAAAATTCAGTAAAAATATTACTTATCTAGTATATGAAACTCATCAATATGCCTTATTTTTACCAAATTTGCTCTTCCCCTGCCTAAATGAAGTGCAGTGTTTTACTTCATTGTCATTGCTTACATTTTATTTCTTCCACATATTTTTTTTTGTCTATTTTATAGAAAAGTATGTGCTCAGCCACATTTTCAAAAAGCTTTTTGCAGAAGTGAGTTAAACTAGTTATATCTTTATATCTGTGACAAGTAGGGGGGAAAGTTGAAAATCAATGTTGTTTTCCGTGCTGAGAGGCTAATCAGATAATGTGTTCTTCTGTGGTTTCTAATCAAGGCGTTTTATCATAGGGACATTTACGATTAAGGCATCTTTGGGGATCCTTTCAGAAGGGACAACTTCTCTTTGAAATAATATTAATGACTTGGTATCTGCTGACTGCTTCCAAGGGGCTGATAATTATGTAAGGTTGTAAGTGTGTATCTTGTCTAAGTTCCAGCACAACTCTATCAAAGAATGCCTCTGAGAAATTAAATTGGGGTGGGTGGGACCTAAAGAGACAGATAGCGACAGAGAGACCAACAGAAAGCCCCCAAGTGGCCACACTCACACGGCTACTGAAGTCCAGAACCAGAATCCAACCTTCTGCACCCAATACTAGACCTTGAGCTCCCGACCACTGACCTGAATCACCTTCCAGGAATCAAACTAAAGAAAAGGAATGGTACATCACCGACAGCACTGATGGGGTTGAGAATCCCTCTTAATGCAGCATTGGCTACACCTTTAAAGGGATCAAACTCACTGAAATGGCTGAGATTTTATAACAGGAAGCTACGCCATGTGTTATCAAAAAGATGCTTCAGTAAGGAGACTTGATATTTCCCCCTGGCGTTTGGACTATTCTGTGGTGATTTACAAGTATTGCTCACAGCCGGAGCTCAGGAATACGGAGTGATGGGCCGGAGCAGGCACGGTGAGATCCCGGCGGTGACTCCTCTGAGGTCTACCCCAGAGTCCCTCCCCAGGGTCGCACCCACTCAGGATGTCTGCGTCACCTCCGGCTTGGAATCCAAGGGTGTAGGGCCATTCCCGGCGCTGAGAGCCCACGCGCGGAAACACTATTTATCGTGGCCTTTGGGCTGGGTGTGGCAGTGCCCCCTTCTGGCAGGAATGATCATAGAAAATGTTCCAAATGCTGACATGTTCTCCTGGTTAAATAAGTTCAGTTAGATGGTTTCGTGTCTGTTCCATATAAAAACGTATAAACATGTCGATTTCCAGGTGAACTGACTTGTGCTTAGCCAGCAGGCCGAGGGAGGCTGAGACCACCGTGAACACCACCTGTGCAGACAGCGTGGGAGCTCCAGGACACGTTCCCGCCACGGCCACACCCAGGCAGACGAGGGACTGAGGACCAGCGGTGATACCTAAGGACGTCCGAGGTTCCTCCCAAGAACCTGATTCATTCACAGCAGGCTGCCAGGGGATTTAAATGTTACTTCTGAGCAGATGAGCGCGGGACTCAGTATCTGCGATTGTGCTTGAATTCATCACGTCACCGCCCTGCCATTTCTACAGCAGTCCTCGGCTGTCCCCGGTCCCTTAGTGCGGCCACCGGGCACAGGCCTGACCAGTGTGCTGAGTTTACTTACCACACAGTCTTCTGGTAAAAATAGACGGGAACTTTCTGGAGGGAAAGGAATGCAGGAAAGCGTAAGCTAATGATGGCGACCTACTTTCCAGGACACCGTGTGCCTCTAATCCCAGTGCCGGCAGGATTTTAAAACAAAATCAGCGCACCCTTGGCTCCCGCCGATTGGACGCTCATGCAGGTGAAGCTGTGGGTTTAACCCTTCACAAGGAAACCGAACTGGGAACTTTCATACGCGGGCCAGTTCGAGCTCATCATCATTCACCCGCCATCGCTGTTCTGTGTCAGCATCTGCAGACCAGCCTCCGGCCCTCCCTCCTAAAATCTGGAACACCATCGACTCTGCTGCTCACATGTGCCTTCGCAATTTTCCAGCTTTTCCCTCACCTGAGACTCCAAGCGATGGCACTCTCTCTTTGGGGGCACCACAGGCCACAGGAAGTCATCAGATCCCCTATTTATTCTGTGAGCAGCGAGAAGAATGCGGGCAGAGATTCAGTCTTTCATAGGAAATTTCTAGAAGACAAACGGCTGAGGTTTGAATAGAAACGAAGCTTTTCGAACTCTCTGTTCATTTGCCTAAATCCTCTGAGAAAATGGTTCAGGTTGTTGACAACCAACCTTCTTCCCCTCGCTCCCCCTCCCCTTCCTTCCTTTACTTTCCTCTCTTGAAAAATATTCGCAAGTTGTCTTAAACAAAGTTGTGTAACAATATGCTGTACGCGAGAGAATGAATGAACATAAGGCATTTCCCTGGGAGAGGTTTCTAGAACTTCTGTGTGATCTTGAGAAGTCTTCCACCTCTGCCAAGGCGTGACTCCTCTGTGCGAGCTGAGGGCAGGAGCCAGCAGGGTCTGGGTCTGCAGCCAGGGGTGCAGCCGGACCTTCCTCGTATCGATTTACTTTCTCCCGGCTGCTGGAGGAGCCTCGGGTCAATACACAAGCAGAAGGACACCTCTGGGCGTGGCGTGGTCCTCACGGGCCTCAAGGTCACACCAGGGGCCTCACGTTCCAGTCTCGGAGAGAGGGGATGGCACTCTGAGGGGGACCCTCATCCGGGCTTGCGAGTGGGAGTACAGACCCACCGACAGGGCTTCCTCGGGAGCACGGAGGGGACCCCGGTGGCGTCGGGTGTTTCATGAAGAAGCCCCCCGAGGAGAGGAGATGTAAGTGGGGTTGCAGTCCATGGTTAGCAGGGGCCTCCTCAACTGCAGGACCTGCAGCAGGTGAGTGTGTGTGTGCATCTAAGTGCATGTGTGTGTGTGCATGCATGTGCATGTGTGCATGAACATCCGTGTGTATCTGTGTGTGTGTGCATGTGTGTGTGCACGTGTACTGACTTGTTACTAATGAGGATTCAAGGGGGAAACACCCCTGCGCGGTGCTGCCGGTGGCTGGTGCTGCTTGGCTCTGAGCACGGACGGCCCGCGGCAGTCAGAGGGACGGGATGGTGAGCATGAGAGCTTGCTATGCAACCACCAGTCCACAGTAACTCTTGTGTAATGAGGAAGGTCTCTAGTGTTACTGCACTTCTACAACAACAGAGAGATTTTCATAAGCACTGCTCTGGTCTGAATCCTATCCCCCCTTCCAAATGCAGATTCTGCAGCCTTCCCCCCAACAGCAGCTGACTTTAGAGACAGGGCTTTAAGGAGGCAATTCCAGTTCAGTGAGACCATCAGGGTGGTCCAGTCCCGTGGACTGGTGTCCTTGTAAGAAGAGATGCGGGGTGTCTCCGCACGTGCGGCAGGGCCTGGGGAGAGGGGCCTCTGTGGGCCAGGAGGCCAGGAGGCCAGGCCGCCCGAGACCAGCTGTGCAGCTCCCTGGCCTCAGGCCTGCAGCTCAGGGCCGTGAGGACCTGCCTGCCTGCTCTCTACGCCGCCTGTCGGTGTACCTCGGAACGGCAGCTCCAGCGACCTGCAGAAGCAGCCCCGACGGAGGATGCGGCCGACCCTCCGCATCCAGACCCCCAGCCACGTGGAAACAGTGCAGGTATTTATTCAAAAAGAGTCCACATAGAAGCAGCCCCACGAAGTTCAAATCCGTGTTGTTTAAGGGTTGACTGTACATTCATACACTAAAATATGATCTTTTATTTACCTAGAGTTTGTAATGAAGACACGAAATTCCAAATACAGATCTTATAAAAAAAAATTGGAAAAAAAAACTGTATAAAAATATATACAACCTTTAGAAAAACTGTTTTTAATTAAATACAATATTTTTGGTGAAGTAGAATCGAATGTACACAGGTATCGAATGTATTTTTGTTTTCTGTTACCCAGTATGAGGTATTTAATCTTGCAGATATTAACAAGAATGCCTCATATAAATAAAACCTGTCTATGGATTTAAAGTATGGCACATTTGCCCAGGCAGTGTGGCTCAGTGGTTGAGTGTCGACCTAGCACCAAGAGGTCACCGGTTTGATTCCCGGTCAGGGCACATGCCCAGGTTGTGGACCCGATCCCCAGTGGGGGGCATGCAGGAGGCGGCCAGTCGATGTTCTCTCTCATCAGTGTTTCTATCTCTCTCTCCATTTCCCTTCCTCTGTCTCTAAAATTAATAAAGGAAAAAAAAAAAAGGAAAGAAAGAATGGCATATTTAACATCGAATACCACAAAATCAACTTCAGTATAAGAGCAAATTGTGCAGTAAACAGACTGTTTCTAGAGCACACTCGCTGAGTATGTGCTGGGTATTGTAGATCACTTTAGAATAAATTACAAGTGTTTCTGAAATACCATCTATGTGTTATTGAAAACAGGAAAAACAATGTTCTCAATCCCTCATTGGCATGATGCCTCTTTTATGACTTCAATAAAAATGTGTTAATTAAACAGAATGCATGCTCACCGACAAAGCTGACTCTGTTCTTGTATATGTGCATCACACTACACACACTTGAATTTAAACAAACAACTACAAAAAAAAGCAGTTGGGAACTGGCCAACACTGTTCTGGACGCTACCAGGACACCAAGGGAACTGATTTACAATTTGCAGTCAGTTCCTGGATAGGGGCACATATTCAGGGCTCCCAGATATAGTGAGTCCATAATTTACTGGAGCCTCTGGGTAATGGTAAGTGGAACATTGGAAAGACTAACAATGACGGAAATCATGCGTGTTCCACGTTCAGCCACGCGCTGGACTTCATGGAAAAAGAAGACCCGCGGAATAACCTGTTCATGGGCCAGGCTCACCGACTAAGAAACCACGTGACTAATCCCACACATGGGAACGTTCTGGAAAAGATAAATATAACCGAGTGTTGCAGTAGAGAAACTGTAGCGTGGTTTGGATAGTGGTTTTCTGGAATTCTTCTATACACATTCTCTCAAAAGAATTTTAAAATAAACACAGTATTTCTCATGTTAACGTCAGGGAAAGCCCGCTTCCAGAAGCAGGCATCTGGGGGACCCGCTCCGCTTTCCCGTGCTGTCCTTCCGGGGTTCATCTCAGACCCCGCCCCCCAATGTCTGCTGGAGCCCAGACTCTTCCAGGAGCCCCGAACTGTAAATCCAGTTTTGTATCGATCACCCCACCTGGCGGCCCCACAAGCAACTCAAGCTTAAAATTCCCCAAACTGAACTCCAGATCAGCCCCCCAAAATGTGCTCTCTGGGCCTCTCTCTCTCGGCTACCACCAGCCTCACTGCTCAGGTCAAACAGGTCAGCCCCGTCCGCACCTTCTCTCGGACCCTTCCTCTGACCGGGAAATCCTTCTGCCTCTGCAACTTGCACCGCCCGCTTGCCTGTCGCACTGCGGTCCCCTCCGGCCTCTGCTGAGTGTCCGCTTCCAGCCGGAGCTGCGGGGCCGCGGCTCTGAGATGTGCGCCTCACTCCGCGTCCTCCTTGTGCAAAACCGCTCCGCACGGCCTGGCTGCGTGGAAACACTGCCCCCGCAGAGCCACCCCACGCGCGCCCCCCGCAGAGCCGCCCCCCCCCGCGCGCCCCCCCCCGCAGAGCCGCCCCCACGCGCGCCGCCCGCAGAGCCGCACCCCGCGTGCCCCCTGCAGAGCCGCACCCCGCGCGCCCCCCGCAGAGCCGCCCCCACGCGCGCCCCCCGCAGAGCCGCCCCCACGCGCGCCCCCTGCAGAGCCACCCCACGCGCGCCCCCTGCAGAGCCGCCCCCACGCGCCCCCCCTGCAGAGCCGCCCCCCGCGCGCCCCCGCAGAGCCGCCCACCCCCGCGCGCCCCCCCTGCAGAGCCGCCCCCCGTGCGCCCCCCTCAGAGCCATCCCCAGGTGTGCCCCCCTCAGAGCCATCCCCAGGTGTGCCCCCCGCAGAGCCGTCCCCACGCGCGCCCCCCTCAGAGCCGCCCCCAGGTGTGCCCCCCGCAGAGCCATCCCCAGGTGTGCCCCCCTCAGAGCCGCCCCACGCGCGCCCCCTGCAGAGCCACCCCACGTGCGAGCCCCCGGAGCGCCCTCTGCTGCCGTGGCCGGAGCTGTCTGGTCCCCGAGGGCCCGTCAGATCGTCACGTTTCCTTGGCTGAGTCTCGTTGGTTCACAGACCTCAGGGCAGCACTGGATGGTCTGGGTCTGGACCACCCAGTCTCCAGTTGGGGCCTAGGAGCCGGCGGCAGACGCCCCTCCCTCCACGTGTGTCCAGGTGGGTGCCAGCCCTTACTCCTGCCCTCAGAAGCCAAGGGGCTTCCTGACTGGCAGCTCCCCCAAACTCCTTGGCTTCGCTGCCCCGACATTCACACCCACGACCCTCTGGAGTCCACCAGAGCTGGTTTGTTGTTCAGCACGAGAAAGCCCCGACCCCCAGGTCGCCCTTCGTGACCACAATCTACGTTTCTAAAGCTCTGTCCGCAGGTGAGGTATCACCTCCTGCGTCTCCAGCGAGTGTGGGGGTACAGGCTGTTTCCGGGAGCTATTGTCCCCACTAGTAATGCTGGGGATGCCCCTCTACGTGTGTCTGAGTGCATGTGCCTGTTTCAGAGGGACACACACAGGTCGCCAGATGAAATGCAAGTACGACAACTATATTTTATTAAAATATGCCTGAATGGTCTGGCGGGTGTGGCTCAGGGGTTCAGTGTTGACCCTGCACCAAGAGGTCACCAGTTCGATTCCCAGTCAGGCCACATGCCCAGGTTGTGGGCCGATCCCCAGTGGGGGGCGTGCAGGAGGGGCCAGTTGATGTTCTCTCTCATTGATGTTTCCATCTCTCTCTCCCTCTCCTTCCTCTCTAAGGGGAAATCATTAAAAATAAAATAAAATAAAATAAAATAAAATACGCCCACATGTTCTCCCAGCTCTCACGATGTTCTGTTGACCTCGAAATCCATCCCCAGCAAAATCACTCATCTCATCACCCCCTTTTCCGAATCGCCCCTTCCCACCCTCCCTGGAGCAGAGGCCCACAGCTCAGGGAGGACACGGCCTTACCAGCAGCCCATTCCGGCGGTGACCGCTGCTTTTACCCCAGAGGCGTCATACCCCTGGGCCTGGGCGTTGGTCGGCATCTTCCTTCTTCCTCATTCATTTCAAACCCATCTCCCCTCTTCCCCCTTTGAGGCCCTGGGCTTTGGAATGCATGTCGCCCGGTTACATCATTCAGTACTGCTCGTGAATGGTCTAACCCAGCAGCCCGTCCGCTGAGTCCAATTTCTTTTTGCGCTTCACTCCTGGCTCTTGAGGATTTTCTCCAACAGTAATCCCATTTTAATGTTTGCAGAGTTCGAAAGTTGCATGGCTGATACCTTCAACATCCTGGGTCCTCAAATCCTGAGCTCGCCTCAGCTACCCGGTCCTGTGCTCGGTCCAGGCGTGGTTACCACTGAAAACATCCCTCTCTGCTCTCCTGGTCCTCAGTGTCTTTGGAATCAGGACAGCTCAGGCCCTTCCCCAGTGCCTCTGCTTCCTTCTCTTCCCCCAGATGCTCCGTCCGTGGGGGTCTCTTTGGCACGGTGCCCTGTCCCTGGGATGCTGCCCGTCTCGTAGCTCTAAGTAGCATCTCCCTTTTGGTCAGAATCCCACATGTATATCATCACATCTTCAACTCGGATCATCAGTTCCAAACACGGGAACCACGTGTTCTCTTGAACAGCTGCAGACATCTCAAGTGCTGCATGTTCAGTCCGATCTCTCGAAATTCACCCCAAACAAGTTCCACTGGCCACCCCTTCTTCACAATTTTTAACATCTGCTTTTATACAAAAACTGAAACAAACACGGATGGTATCTTCGGTTTCCCTTTGTCCACATTCCACAGCTACTCCAGGAGGACATCTACCGTCCAGCAGACCGACAGCCCGGCCACGTCCCACCATCGGCTCCAACCCTGGTTCAAGTGGCCGTCCTCTCGCCCAGATCACGGCCAGGGTCCGTCTGCCTCCAGGTTGTCCTAATTCCACCCGTGCCCCGTGGGAAGTCTCTCCTGCACCCCAGTACGGGAAGGGCTTTGACACCTTTCAGGATGTAGTGCTTTTCTGCTTCAAGTTCTTAGCAGCGTCCACTGGACTCGGCGTAAAAGCTCAGAAACTGACTCCGCAAACCCAGATCCAGACCCCGGGCACTGCTCTGTGCCTTGGCCGTGCCCACCAGGCGAGTCCGTGTTTCAGCGTTGTGTTCCTTCTCCTTCATACGGAGGACACCCCCTAACCCCTGACAGACGAGGCTACCGTGGTGGACCCTCTGTTATACTGCGCTTCGCTTCAATCATATTTTTATAATTATAATTAAGTAATGGCTTTATTCTCTATCTGTCTCTTCCCAATAAATATAAGTTCATAAAAACCTGGACTAGACCAGCTATATTTCTTAAATGTCCACTTACAACTTGTCAACTTACCCCCCATAACTATTGAAATGTTTAAAAATGATACCCAATAATTACATGTTGAATGAATTAATTTTATAGAAGAAGATCAATGGCTTATTTATAAATGATACGTTAGTTTCTGACATTCAATCAATTATTAATTTTTTGCTGATGAATACTGCAAAGCAACCTCAGTCACATTGATCATCAAGAATAATATCACACATCAATTCATCATTCGAATTTGAGTTTGACAAGACTTGCAATAAATTATGTATTTGTGTACATTTGTATAAGCATAAAACGTTCCATTTCTTAAATGTTCAATGGATGGCAATGCTTAACTCGTTAAGTGATTGTTTAATCTAACATGAATCTTAACATTGTTTAGTGCAGTTTTACTTATGAAGTATCAATGCTGGGGTCCATTTGGACACTGACGCTGAGCGGCACCTCTCTCCAGAATTACTTCAATCAGACGCATTCATTCACTGTCGAAAAATAATGTTCTACTTTACGTGTACATTTATTCTGTTGTTATTATAAAGTTAATCATTCTTGACATATGGTATATTACATTTTCGTAGGAATTACATATTATTAACTCAATACTGTGATTCAAAATAAGCTATTTTCTTAGATTGCACATTAAAAAATTCCCCAGGGATTCCCAAAATAAATGCAACATAGTCTCTAAAAATTAAAAAAATATATATATATATGTATAGACCTAATTAGTTTAGCTTATGAAAAAGCTGTGTAATATACAGTCTTATGCCTCCAGAAAGAAAGGAAATCTACATCAGACACACACTACCCACTGCAGCTGCCACGGGACTCTCCTGCTGGGAGTGCAGCTCTTTCCATAGGATGCTTATTTTTACCACGAGAAGACTGAGCACAAAGACTCCTCATCGATCTCCGCAGGAGTGGTCACGCCTTTCTAGTCCGGAACCTGCTATAAAAATATGTCTTTGGCGATGACATCTCTGTGCTAAGCAGAGCTGAAAATGCGGTTCGGATTAGTGTATGAGAGGAGAAATAGCTCTATTTGGTCCTGACTGAGGTTTAAAAGATTCACTTAGGTTGGAAAATTGGGTGAAAGCTTACTGTGTCTGGATTCTACACTTAATAATCTCCTTGATATTGATGGTGAAGGAAACACGTTCTGTACATTTCAGCCGAAGCTTCATCAGAGGAGTCAAATGAGAATTTGTAAATATTCATCTTGGAATCAATGCCCGTTCTAGAATAAATAAAACTCCAAGATAACTTTAGAAAATTAAGTCAAATAGATACATATAATCCCCAAATAGATAGAAAATCTAAAATAAAAATATAATTTCTATGAAATACTACATCACCTTATGAAATAGTATTTTAATAAAGTTTTACATCTTTTTCTTATATCACTATACAAGTTATCAAGTTATAATATTTAATGTTTTTTATCTTTTTATTAAAAGTGTACCAAACATAGAACATCATCAGAGAAATAATGCTTTCTGTAATCTGCATTAAGAAAACAAACGAACACCTTTTGATGTTGGAAGTCCTGTTAGAAAACTTGACTTACTGGCTGACCTTTGTGCATTGACCAAAGAATATGATATAAAA
Source organism: Molossus molossus (assembly GCF_014108415.1). Classification (NCBI taxonomy): domain Eukaryota; kingdom Metazoa; phylum Chordata; class Mammalia; order Chiroptera; family Molossidae; genus Molossus; species Molossus molossus. Next base: position 127,372,646 of record NW_023425377.1, on the reverse strand, counting down.
TAGATATTAAAATATAAAATAAAATGCCTATCCATCAGGATCCAAACTTGCTTAGCATATATTCATCTGACATTATGAATTACAGTTCACACAAATTTACTACCACATTCAATTGTTAAGCTCCCATATTAATTTACAGTGTGAAGGAAAGATTATAATTTACGTAATCTATTTTCGAACTAAGTCTCCAAAAAGGAATGGAAAAGTTTAATGAACATAAAACACACAGATGCACCGGAGACGACCCACCGGAACCTCCGTCAGGGGTGGGGAACGTCCAGCCGTCGGGCCGTGGAAGGCCCAGGAAATCAACACATCACCCATGGAGCAGGCTGTGTTCAGTCGATAATTCTGTGTGGCCCTGGAATGATGCAGTAAGTATCCACCTGGCTCTTGGCAGACAAAGGTCCCTCCCTCCTGAACACTGGCTGTTCGTGAACACATCAGAGGACGTTGTGTAGGGATTCTGCTAATTCACAGAAAGGTCTGAGGAGATGCCATATCCAGCTTCTGAACACAGGCCCTAGCAGCGCCGGGACTGGTCTTCGGTCATGCCGGCCCGATGGCAGCAGACACGGACCAGGGCCAGGTCACCGCCGTCCACGGTCTCCATGCACTACCTCATTCTAACGCAGCATCACGCCCACAACGTCGGCAGACGGAAGCACTGGAGGGACTCTCCCTCGCTCCCCGTGCCCAGGGCCGGCTTCCTGGCTTCCCAGACTGGGGCCCTGGCTCTCCCTCGGTTCTCTGGGCACCCACCCTCCAGAGAGGCCAGGACTCACTCCCACACCTCCAGCACACGGGTGCAAATTCTCTTCCACGGGGTCCCTTCCTGACGGCTCGATACTGGAACAACGGGACGCTCCTGCCCCGTCACCATCTCTGGGCCACGCCGTTTCCCTCTGACACTGCCTGTTTTGTCACATGGCACATCACACATTTATTCCATTTACTGGGAGTCTCCCCTGCCTACATGTTCATCTCCGGGAGACCTGCCACCTGAGCCACTACTGTATCCCGGCGTCTCTTTGCTGTCCAGAAGCGTTTGGTTAAAATGTATAAATTGCACGCACATCTGTCTTTGTACTTTTGATGCCCACATCAAACAGTGTCCACGCTGTCCCGGCCTTATTTGAAGAGATTTGTTTAAAATCATAAACGCGTCATCTTACACGGCATAGTGATACGTCAGATCATTTTTGTGGTACTTATTTTGGGGAATGGTCTGAGAGAGAGATCTACTTTCCCCCAAACGGTCTCAGACTCGTTTTTGTTTTTGTTGTTGTTGTTCAGATAGAGCAGGAGGGAGAGAGAGGAACAGAGAGAGAGAGAGAGAAACATCGACGTGAAAGGGACACATCGAGTGGCTGCCACCCGCACGACCTACCAGGACCGGGGACAAACTGCAACCGAGGTACATGCCCTTAGCGGGAACCGAACCCGGGTCTCTCAGGACCGCAGGCTGACGCTCTAACCGCTGAGCCAAACCGGCCAGGGCAGCCTCGTTGATGTCACTTCCCTTCTGTTCCCCGCTCAGCTGACAGCAGCCATCATCACGGAGCACAAGCCTCGTGCACCGGGCAAGTTCACAGACTTCCTGTTTGCTACAACCAACATGATTATCTCATCCTGTTTAAATATATTCCGACACCTCCCCTGAAATCGTCTCTTTCCAAATCGATTTGCTTTATTCTGTGCATTTCGGAATCTGCTTCCCAAAGGACTCGAGTGACCCCGTTGAAGTCACCACAGGGACGTGATTTTGAACAGGCGCGTTCACGGGAGAAGCGGCGGAGGGATTGCGTCGCTGGGTGTCGGTTGCCATGAACAGGTTTCCTTTGATTTCCTCTCTTGCAGAAACTTTGACAGCGTTCTACACAAACAAATTAAATATTTATTTTTGAATTACTTTCCGGTTATTCATTGTTCGTATTGCTGCTGGAAGACAGATTTATTCCCCTGCATGTTAGTTCAGTTCTTGCTCAGGTAGAACACACTACTGATCATTTTTTCACAGGTGGGTAGTTTATCGCTAGAGCCACACACCCTGTTTGTTGGTTGCTTGTTTGTTTTGATTGATGTATAATTGGCACACGACATCCTGTTAGTTTCATGTGCATATCACGGGATTTGTTGTTTCTATACGACATCCTCCCCATACATCTGGCTACCCTGTCAACGTGCAAACTCACTGTAATGTCACAGCCACAGTCCCTAAGATGTGTACATCCCATGACGTATTGTATAACTGGATGTTAATATCCATCAGTGGGATACAATGTTTCCTTTATTTTTTTAAACTCTGAGCTATATGGGATTAAAAATGCACAGGCAGTCCCGGCTGGTGTGGCTAGAACATCAGCCTGCAGATTGAAGGGTTGTAGGTTCAATTCCTGGTCAGGGGCAAGTACCTGGGTTGCAGGTTCGACCCCCGGCCCCGGTCAGGGCTCAGGTGGGAGGCAACCAATCGATGTGTCTCTCTCGAGTTGATATTTCTCTCCCTCTCTCTCTTCCTTCTTCTGTCTTCTTCTCTCTCTAACAACCAATGGATACAATATCCCTGGGTGAGGATTAACAACTAGAAACAAGTAGCTGTTCATTATGTCATTCTTTTTCAATCTTTCACCATAGCCCTGTTCCGATGAAGTGATTTTTTTTTTTTTTTTTTTTTGTCCTCACCCGAGGATATTTTTCCATTTTTGTACAGATAGAGTGGGAGGGAGAGAGAGGAAGGGAGATAGAGAGAGAAACATCGATGTGAAGGGCACATCGAGTGGCTGCCACCCGCACGACCAACCAGGGCCGGGGACAAACTGCAACCGAGGTACGTGCCCTTAGCGGGAACCGAACCCGGGTCTCTCTGGACCGCAGGCCGATGCTCTAACCGCTGAGCCAAACTGGCCAGGGCCCGATGAAGTGATTTTTAAGCATTTTGTATTGTCACTGACTTCGAAAAACATCTGCTTGCGTCTCCAATTGTAGCAGGGCCATAGGCAAGGCAGCCGACGCCCCCTTTTACTTCCAAACGCCTTAAATGTTCTCTGTAGCTGCTTATAAATAATGCACTTGGTTCGATAAAATATTCATGTCTTCTATTGAACAATATTTTGTTTCATCGGCACTGCCCACGATGATGAGTTTTATGTGAGAGACCCGAACCACTGACCTGGCGGAGCAAGCGCTCAGTTCCGCCGGCACCGACGTTCTGGCTCAGGGGTGTCGGACAGGACCCCCGCCCCGGAATTAGAGTAAGACTTCAAATACCAGGGAAATGATCTTCTAACCTTATTGGAATTTTGAAAAACAGGTGCGCACCGTTTTATTCAGCGATGCTGCAAAAGCTAGTTAATATATGAGAAGTTTATTTTAAGTTTATAAATTCAGTTCAGTGGTTTGTGACAACAGCACATCATTAGCTCTTCGGGTGAACAGAAGAATATTTTGTCTTAATGACCTAAGTCACGGGTTCAGGGGATCCACCTGCTGACTGGTCACCGCCTGGCAGCCTGTCTGTGACCCTCACAGATACTGCCCCGGTTTTATGAGACTTCAGTCGAGTTGGCTCACCCATCAAGAACTCTGATATCTCAGAAGTGTTCTCAGCTCGGGACTTCCTAGTCTCTAGCGAGTTCTGCCTCTGCTGGGGAAATGTCCTCCTGTAGGGTCCCTGGGATCACTGCAAACTGTCCCCGTGGCAAAGGGCTCACAGGAGTCTCATCCATGACCGTGAGCTCTGACGTGACGTGTAGCCTCACGGCCGGTTGCCACCCCTGACGGCGGTCATCTAACGGCCCTGTGACCTCGTCATTCTCCCGCACCCATCACGACGCTCATCTTCCGGGGGACTGCCCCTTCTACTCCATCCTGTCTTCTCTCTCTCGTCCCGCCTGCCTGGCCTCCTTCGCCGGTGAACCCCTGAGGCGCACTGTCTCCAGGCCCAGCTGCCCTCTGACAGAACTGGGGGACCAGTGCCGAGCCGCTGGTGGAGGACGTGCCATCACCGCCCCGACTGCCCAGAGTCTCTGTGGGTCTCACACCGACGGCTGTGGGATCCCATCTCCCACCAGACCTCTCCCTTCTCCGTGTGCCCAAGTCTCTCGTCCAGGCCTGACCAGCTCGTCCGTTTCATTAACAACACAGACCATGGACCATGACGCTCTTTATCCCTTAACTGGAAGGACATGCACGTCGGCTTTGCCAGTTTTCTCTCCTCTTGTAACAATAAAGATCCCTCCGTATCAAAATTCATTTTTTCTCAATAGTCCATCCTTTTATATCCTTTTTCCGTCTCATTGCTTATATTTCTGCCATCGACACAATCACGCAGTCATTCCTATAATCACGCAAATATGATTTAGGTGCTCCTCTCGAAACAGGCGTGTGCACACGCACACACACACACACACACACACACACACACACACACACCCCAGAGCAACACACAGTGAACGACACCCCTTGGACGATTACTCCTGACAGCCACTGGTCCCTGCTCACCTTCCCTTCGAGTCACAATGCAGATGTTGTGACGATGTCTTACCTTCCCTTCAGCTCCCCACTCGACCTCCTCTGCCCGAACCCCGAGGACTGCACTGTGCGTCCACACGGACACACGGACCCACTGCGGGTGCCGCCCGCCCTCCGCGTCCGCGGCCGGCCCCCTGCTGACCTGGAGCTGCCCCCACCTCCACCCACGCAGTCCGTCCTGCCCACTCCCCAGCCCTGACGTGCGGTCGCGCCTGCAGGCTTGTGCCTTCTTACACTGTGGGTGCAAGGGTCCGCGTGTCCGTTCAAAATCAAGCCAGATGAGGTCCGTGATAAAACAACAGCACAGAACACATTTTGAAAGTAAGAAAAAATTAGGCTGCAATGAAAGTACAGGACCTGGGGTGTGTCGGGCGTACTTCGCTTAGGCTGCTGGCTGAGTCCCCGCGTGTGCTGTCTTCTTCGGCAACGGCTCCGTGACAAGGACACTTCCGGCCCCTGAGGTGGCGCTGATGAACCTAAGGATAGAGCAGGGCCGGATCCGCATGGTGTGGGGCCTCTCTCCGTCTCGTGGGGGTCTTCCCCCTGCCATCTCAACCAGCACTCGGTCGGCACCCCCGGTCATGACCCCCGAGACCTAACACCAGTCACTCTGTCGTTACAGGAATGCGTCTTCATACACGCAGGGCCGTTGTGCTCCGGTCATTAGAAAGAGACTTGAACTCTTTCATTTAAAAAATTATACAAAACAAGCCCAGGCCGGTTTGGCTCAGCGGTTAGAACGTCGGCCTGCGGTCCAGAGAGACCCAGGTTCGGTTCCCGCTAAGGGCACGTACCTCGGTTGCAGTTTGTCCCCGGGCCCAGTTGGGTCGTGTGGGTGGCAGCCACTCGATGTGTCCCTTTCACATCAATGTTTCTCTCTCTCTCTCTCCCTCCCACTCTATCTGAACAAAAAATGAAAAAATGTCCTCGGGTGAGGATAAAAAAAAAAAATTATATGAAACGGAATGTCCACCGTGAGCCGGACCTATTTTCAGAACACGTTTCATATTTTCTAGGCAGCATGAACACCTCACGGTCTTTACCACGGAAGGTCCTTCTCTTACTGAGATGGACACAAACGAAAATGCCCAGAGTCATGCATCATGGTGGGCACCTGGCTTTACCAGCAAGTAATGAGCTAGTTTTACTTCATGAAAACTAACTCCCTTTGACTTGCTGTGTTGTGAGAGTGAGAAACTTCTAGAACCCTGGTCTTCCGATCCCAGAACTCGGCCCCTGTTCACAGGCAACAGCCCCCCGTCTGCGGTGTTGCCTTCCATGGGATCAGTACCCGTGGTCCACCATGGCCTGAAAATATTAAATGGGACATTCCAGAGTTAATTTATAAGATGTAATTGTATGAGTGGGATGGTGAACCCTTCCCCTGGCTACTCCTCTCTGCCCAGGGCGTGAATCGTCCTTGGTCCGAAGGTCTCCACCTCACTTCATCTCATCCCTTAGGTGTGCATCATCTCACATCACCCCCAGAAGAAGGTGTGGACAGTACAATATGATATTCAGAGAGAGACAGACAGACAGACAGACAGATCCACATAGCGCTGTTAGAGTCCATTGTTATAATTGTTGTATTTTACTATATGTTGTTGCTCTCTCCTGTGCCTAGTTGACAATGTAAGCTTTGTTGCAGGTGTGTCCATAGGAAAACAGCACACACAGAGCTCGGTACTCCACGTGGTAATTTTTCAACTTGAAGTTTGACATAGTGCAATCACTTTGCGGTTGTAAAACCACAGTATTATAGCTGAAGAAACATTTCAACGTCACAGAATATCCTCTAAGAAGACAAAGAGTGACAGGCTGCACTTCACAACACCTTTTGGGGTACTCTGGGAACAGGACAGCGACCAAAGCACCGCACGAGAGAGGTGTCTTCTGTTCCGCTGCAGCCGCGACCATCTGAAATGCAGAGATAAGCTCGCGTGAGGTTAAATCGCAGAAGAGAAATGAGTGAGTGACATGAAGCGCTCCCCACTGTCCTGTTTGAAAGGTCAGGTTCACGTTGACATCGTCACCTAGTTTAGGTCACACTGGCCAATTGCCTTTGTGCAATCCAAATGTCACAGAAGGCTCCCTTTCTCATAAATATTTGCGGAAAAGTCTTTTTTTTGGAGACAGATGAGTAATCACCATTTGCCTGACACCAGTAATACACCAATTCATAATTTTTTATTAATACTAATTACCTTTTAAGCAATTGTAATGTCCAGTTTCTTGACCAGTGGACCGGGGGACAGGTGGTAGTTTAAGGGGACCGGTGACGACCTTCTCTGAGCGGCTCTTGGTCTCTCCTGAGGGGGTTACTACTCGGAAGCCCAGCCAGCAAACTGACACCGAGGTCCAGTAAAAATGTATCTCCACCAAATGTGCCAGGGACCCACCCGTGGTTACTGAGGAGATCTCACAGGGTCAGCAATGCCGCGTCTGTCATACGGGATTCTTGCATCGTAATTCTAATAATTCAGAATAAATGCAATGTTCTTTATCAAGCCTTCTATAAGCTGTGTCCTGCATCATGACGAGGAGGAGGAAGAGGCGTGTCTGACGGGGCAGGACCCGGGCATCAGGCCCTCCCTCCCCCCTGCCCCTGCAACCACCTCTTTCTAGGCCTGCAAACGTGGGTGGTTTTTCGTTTTGTTTCTTCACAGTCTCTAAGGGATTCCCAAGCTCTAATTTCACGTTTCCGAGAGAAGCCTGACATAGGAACATAAAAGATTAAGAAACTAAAAATCAATCATCGAGCCATAGGAATAACATCATTTGTCTTTCAGACTTTTCCACCACCGTGTTTTAACTAATTCAGATGAGACGGGTCTGTCCAGCTTCAGTTCCTCAGTCATCGCAGCTGGTGCTGTTACCATGGCGTCCGGACCTCCCACAGCGTGCTGAGGACAGGGTTATTTTTTCTTTGTTTTGTTGTGTTGTTGTTGTTAATCCTCACCTGGGGATATTTTTCCATTGATTTTTAGAGCGAGTGGAAGGGAGGGAGGAGGTGGAGGTGGAGGTGGAGGTGGAGGAGGAGATCAAACCTGAAACCCAGGTAGGTGCCCTGGACCAGGAATCGAACCTGCCACCCTTCACTGTGTGGGAAAACACTCCAACCATGGAGCACACCGGTCAGGGCTGAGTACAGCTTTTCATTTTTATTTTTTTTTAAGTTCCATAACCACGGACTTTATTTTGTGCATAAATTTGCCATTAGTAATATGTTTAAATAAATATTTAATTTATCACTTAGGATTCTGTTTTATATGCTATTTATATGGTTTTATAGCATATTTTTGTTTTATTTAAAAACATTTTCATATCTTTTTACCTCACTCAGATTTCAGTATTTCTTGAGTCATAACCAGTATCAAGCAAACACGGGTTTCTTTCCTGCCCTGAAGCGGAATTTTAAACACCTCCTTGTAAAGTAAGGGTGCCCTTTTTGTTCAGTTTCGTACGTTTGTATTTGGTTTTTCCGTTTACTTTGAGTTCTTTGGTTCGCTTATTTTTTATTCTTTTAAGGTATTTAAAAAATTTTTTCTTACTAGTTTATTTTTGCTACAGATGTTTCTCCTTTTCCCCACTGACACCCTCCTCCCAATCCTGCCCCCCCCCAGCATTGCTATCTGTGTCCGTGGTTACACACGGTTACACACGCATGCATATATTTCCTGTGGTTTATCTCTCCCCGCCCCCGGCCTCTTCTGAGGTTTATCAGTCTGTTCCCTGCTACTGTGTCTCTGGGTCTATTTTGTTCATTATATTCCACAAATAAGTGAGATGATGTGATATGTGTCTTTCTCTGATTGGCTTCTTTCGCTGAGGATAATACTCTCCAGGTCCCTCCATGTCGTCTCAAAGGAAAGGAGACCTCTCTTTCTTCCTTCCCCAGCAGGGGGTGGACAGGCCCTCTGCAGAGGGGTCCCTCCCTCGCTGTAGGAAGCAGGACACTGGGCAGCGTAGGGTCCGCGTCCCACACTGGGAAGACCAAACCGCCTTTCAACTTCCTACATTCACCTGAAGTGTTGTTTCCATACACTGGAGACAATTGTATGAATTCAATGTTGCACTGCATTGCAGACACGTGCTTTTGATTGTTTAGTGACATTAACTCACATTTTCATATATTTTTTCCATTTGATTTTTCACACATTGCTCCTCGATGCTCATCTGGGCACTGGGGCCTTTGGTGCTCACCTCTCCAGGGAGGGATGTAACCAAAAACAAGGTTAAGATATAAATGATGTTTATGTTTCCAAGAGCAATTTTGAAAGCCTCGATGCTAGGTGAAACACTGGATGGATGCTGAGAGGTTAGAACAAGCGGTCAGTGAAGTCTGCAAACTTCCCCTGACGACCAGACCGCATTCCCCTGGGCAAGGTGAGGGTGGACACACTGCAGAGCAGACGGGCCTGGGTCCCCACTGGGAGGGGGAGAAGCCCTGTGAGCTCCCCGCTGTAGGCGTCCAGAGACCTCAAACACATGGCGACGGGAGCCCCTCCGTCTGGGCTGCAAAGGGGAGCTTCTCAGGTTCCTCCGCCCAGCGATGGGGGAAGGACAGAGACCTGACCACCGTGTGAGGCGGGCGAGAGCAGTGAGCCGCGGCCGAGGCCAGGGTGAGACGCGCACAGCCCTCGCCCCGAGGCCCGCAGGAGGGCTGCGCGTCCCCTGCGCTGTGGCCGAGGGGACCACGGGACGGTGAGGCCGGGCGGCCGGGCGCCCTGCCAGCCGCTCCCAGGACGGCCCGGACCTGCACTCCGTCCAGGACAGAGGAGGCAAGTAGCTAAGATGAATGTTCCCCTCGGGCGATGGAAGGCAATTCAAAGCCAAAGTCAACCTGGGTTCCAGAGGAAGAAAGATACAAATCAGAGTAAAAACTGAAAATCAGAGAGAGAGTGTATGTGTGTGTGTGAGAGACATGGGAGTGTTGTGGGAGTGTGTATATATGAGTGTGTGTGTGAGTGTGTGTGAGACATGAGTGTGTGTATCTGAGTGTGTGTGAGAGAGTGTGTGTGTGTGTGAGAGAGAGAATATACATTAAGTAAATACAGCTACGACTATTTGGAAAATATACATCACAAGTTTATTCGGTGACATAACGAGGGTGAGTGGCCAATAAATCGCAGTTCACGTGGGACAGTGCGGAGGTCAGGTTACCGTCCCGAAAGCAGTGTGATCTGATTCACGGCACGCGAACCCTCTCTGTTCCTCGCACGCGGGCTCTCCAGCCTGCAGAGGGCACGGGCGTGTTCCATCAGCTCTTTCGGTTCAAGCTCGCCCTGTGCAGCGCCTGAGGTGTCAGAAGTTATTCTCTTTTGCAAACACTGTTTAAGTCACCAGATGCTTATTTGCATTAAAAAAAGTCAATTTTACATAATTCCTGGAATGATTAAATTGTGTGCCCCACATTGTGAAAACACGACAAAGAAAACTGAGCTCAGAAATGGTTCTGCCTAACGCAAGCCGGAGAAATACCGTGAAGGCAGACACGTCTAGTGAGAGTATGAAACAGTTCTTTCAAAGCGCTCTGGTCCGCTTGCCTGTGCGTGTGAGTGGAGCCCAGCCCTCCCTCCTCGGACCCGGGGCCCTGCCCCTCTACCTGCCCACCTGTCAGACATCTGCCTGTGAGGGCTGCTCAAAGCCTCCGTGCTGACGGGAGGCCTGTGCCCGAACCTGTGATTAATTTCTGCATCGATCGCTGGGACTCATCCAGACTTCACCACCGACAGCCTTTCCGTGCTGTCCCCGCTCGGCCGGGTCTGCAGCCGGCCGTCCACCCGCACTGGGGAGAGGCGAGATGAACCGACTCCACACCCCCTTCTTTGGCTCCCATTTTAAGGCATCATGTGTAACGCATATTGTCATCAGTGAACAATATTTATTAAAAACAAACAAATGAGCGAGGCAAGTGCTGGGTAAAACATACTTTGCAGCAGAAAAACAATCAAAGCGGAATCAGAATGAGACGCGGCCATGAGAAAGCCCGGGGGTGGACGTCCCTTGTAGGACTGAGCTTCCCGCTTCCTGCTCGCCGGTGGCCGGAGGTCCCTGGTCCCCAGAGACGCTGCCCAGCCCAGAGAGCCCACCCAGGGCTCTGCCAGCCGCCTCCATCATGAGCTGGGGAGACCAGACCAGCCAGGTGGGTCCTGTACAGTGAAGCCCAGTGGCGGCATCCCAGCGAGTCACTAGTTCTGTTCGTTTGGGGTAAGTCACAGGTCTCCCTACACTCAAGGGGGGGGCAATGCCTGACACCAGGAAGCAGGCACCCTGCAGCCACCTGGCGTCTGTCCACACTGTGTCTCTGTTGTGAAGCAGTTACGAATGTAAAGAATCTACGCGCTTTGCATGGTCTCAGCTGGTTGAAGCAGGCTCCGCACGAGGCACAGAGAGCGTGCAGGGGGACAGCGGACAGACACATTCCCAGCACGTGGGCGACAAAGCCGCTCGCGAACGGACCCCAGAACGACACGAGCACAGCCCCTTAAACTTGGAGAGCGTGAAGCTAGTATAAGAATCACACCAGGTGCCCCGACGTGGGTCCCGTCTCTCCGCTCGGCCCCAGCAGACGCCGGCAGTGAGCGGCGGCTGCCTACGCGGGCCTGCAGGCGCCGTGGAGAAACAGCCAGACAGCCCGGGTTCTCGGCTCCCCCAGCCCGAAGCCCTCCAGTCCTGAAGATGAAGAGGCATCGTGAGGGTCTCTTTACAGACCCCAGAAAAACAGCCACAACACAACAATGATACAGACTGAACCACCAAGTGGGGGGTAACAAACAAGGGACCCCAGAGAGGGAAGAGGCTCCTCGTGGGGAGGAGTGATGACGGGAACCGAATCTACGCCTACCGGAGCGGGGATGCGCAAGTGGATGAATCAGAGTGTATGACTCCATTCGACTTCGACCTATGATGCCCAAGTGAGTGAAAACAAAGTCAGTAAGCAGGTGTTGCCCCGAGAAGCCGATCCTGTAGGGAGAGTTGGGAATTGCTTCACCATGAATTCGGTTTTGTAACCATAAGCATGGATAAAATTTTAAAGTTAAAGTGGAAAACAGAAAATTATAACAATATTAGAAAACTAAAACTTCAAAGAACACATTGCCAAAGATGAAAGAACTTTCCCCCTAATTCTGAAGTAAACAGCAGAATTAAAAAGAACTATCATGAGCTAACCTCAGGGAAACTCTTTAAAAGAAAATCAAATACTAATTTTAAGAGATAATTAATCTTTTGCTGTGGGATAAAAAGTAATTATATATAACTATTTGCATGGGGGATATATAATACGATTTATCCACATTAGGGTTCCCACTCTAGTGTAGAATCAGCTCGTATAAACACACACCCAGAGAAACACAATCATAGGTAAATTCCATCACACATATATTTTTTATAATGTTAGCTCATGGGAATTTTCTAAAATCATGATGTATTTTTAGAAAAACACAACTTAAATGTTGATATCATTTTATGCTGCGGAAATCCAGTAACTAACAGATTTAAACATTTTTGTAATTTTATGTATATAATTGTATTGAACACATATCACCTTTTTTATTTTTTTTTTAACCTTTACTCCTGATTTTGGTTGTTGCTACAGTTCTACTTGAAGTAAATTTTTCAACCTGTAAGTTGCATTTTTACAGGACTTTTCTGGTCTCTACCTCACTGACGCTGAAAATACCCCAAGTAAAGATAATCCGATCTGTTCCTTTTAAGATTCCTAGTCTATGAATGAATGAATGGAAACAGTATGGCCATTTGGGGATCCCGGGGAACCAAGTACACAGGGGGTGGCATCCTGGACGATGCTCTTCACAAGGCGTGTGTCGCTGAGGCAGGAGAAAGAACACACGGGCAGGAAGAACAGGTGTCCAGGGTCCTCGCTTGCAGACGGTGAGGCGACGTAGGGTCTGCTCGCCCCCGTCCCCCCCGTCCCTGTCCTGTGCGTGTCTCCCGTCTGGCTGCTCCTGAGTTGTCCGCTTGCACGATAAACCTGCAGTTCAGTACGTAACATGTTTCTCTGAGTTCTGTGGGCCACTCTAGAAAATTAACTGACCCCAAGGGGGGTGGTGATAACATCTGAGTACAGCCAGTGAGTCAGAGGCACGGATGACCGCGGGACCTGGGACAGGCCTCTGAAATGGGGGGGGGGGGGGCAAGGGCAGTCTTGAAGGACAGAGCCCTTAATCTGTGGCTTCAATGTTGTCTGTGGGTGGATGGTGTCAGAAGGGAGATGCAGTCTGGGGCACTGTGCTGGTGTCTGAGAATTGCTTATTGGTGGTGGGAATACCCCCCCCACCCCCACGAATTGTAATCAGAATCTGGACATATCTACCTGCAACACATCCATGCCTACAGCCTCCCTTAACAGTAATTTGTTTGTTTGTTATTTAAAATTAGAATGTTCATTACTATTAGCTTCACACTGTTCTGGATATATTCCCGGCATATAAACCATTAAGGCTTACAATTTAGGTCAGGTGATAGGAAACAGGTGAATCATTTAAAAAATAAATAGAAACTCATCGAAATTAATCCAAAGGGTAGAGGATAGAAAGAGAACAGAGTAAAGTTGAAAAAGAATAGACTGCCTTGGAATGAATATATTCTATTTTCTGCACAATGAGTTTTACCAGAGGTAACAATTCTGATGAAAACATTTGTGCACCTGTTCCAGCAGGGCCGTGGCGGTGCAGATTTGTTGGAGTCTAGAGGACAATGTCTCCCAAACTGTCTGTCCGTTCTCTCCGTGTGGCATCACGCACAGGTCAGGTTACTGGGCATCAGTGGCCAGGGAAGGCCACGCACTCAGGCTTAGCCGGGCTCTCTCCAGGGTCCTGAATCGGACCCTGTAGCTGACCTTGCCCCCAGGGAACCTTGCTAAGCTCTTTAATGATCCCCTCGAGCTCACATAACCAGGTCCCTCCGATGTGAACTGAATGTTCTCTGAAATTCAAGAGTAAAAGGAATCTATTGCCAACCCCCCCGCCAAAGAATGTGAAGCTGAGGATAGCATGAAATATAAATTCCTTTTTGTTTAAGTTTTGAAAATGTCAAGGTGCCACCAGGAGAAATCTTCAAGGACCGGCAATTCTCAAATCCTGGCCTCAGAACACTTGGTGGCGACAGGATACATGGTCACCACAGGCCGTTCCCAGAGCGACCAGTGACACACCTGACCACACACTGGACAACAGAGGCCCAGGACACTGCACACGGTGCAAGGTGAGCATGGTATTCATTCCGGTCCGTCAGTGAAGGCGTCGTTGGTTCTAACGGGGGCAGATTGAGCTTGTACCCGGCCCTGCCTCTTTCCAGTCGTAGGAGTTTGGACGCAGAGATGAACATTCCTGACTTTGTTATTTATTTATTTATTTTTTTGATATTTTGTTCAGATAGAGTGGGGAGAGAGAGAGAGAGAAACATTGACGTGAAAGGGACACATCGAGTGGTTGCCACCCGCACAACCCAACCAGGGCCGGGGACAAACTGCAACCGAGGTACGTGCCCTTAGCAGGAACCGAACCCGGGTCTCTCCGGACCTCAGGCCGATGCTCTAACCGCTGAGCCAAACTGGCCAGGGCCGTTTTTGTTTTCTTAACACAGAAGGTGGGGAGCAAAAACATACACTTCATAAGGTGATTTTAAATGGTGTAAAGATAAAAAAATTGAAAAGTACAGCAATGGTTTCTTCACTTGTAGCACTGAGGAGAATTTAAAAACAACTTTTTAATATTAGTATCAATTATTTCTCACACCCCAGATAGACTACCTGGAAAATATACATTGCTTCATATGCATTTTTCCCCAACATGCTTTTCTGAATGAGGCTGAGTGTCCAACGTCACCCAGGCGTCTCTTAATAATCCTGTGGCATGCGGGATGTTTCTGAAGGCTTGTGGGTGTGTGTGGGGGGGGACAGACACAGTGGCGGGCACTTCAGCCAACCCCAACCGCACACGGCTGCTGACTCACAGCGTCATGTTGCTGCCCCCAGGTCCTGTGCTGAGCGTCCACTCTAATTACATGGGCAACTTGCAGAGACCATGGGTGCCCGGAGGCTGGGACTGGCAACACCTTCCTTTGTTCAGTCAGACTTTGTCACCTAAACAGGACTACTTTTAGCGGCTTCATTACAGATGAAGTTGGACTTTGTCTCAATTAAATAACTTGCAAACTGTGACAAAACCCAAGAATAAAATTACAACCTTCAGGACAGCAAACAGACAGAGGATGTAAATGCCAGCACCCAGTCGGGAAAACAGATGTGTGGAATGGAGACGCCTCAGAGCTCAGAGTTCAAATTCCGCGCGTCTGTCAGATGCTCAGGACAGGAACACCGTGGGCTGGCTGACGTGGGCCATCGCTCGCTGGGGATTCGTGGGCACCCAGTGTATTTGGGGGGCTATTTTCACAAGGTTAAATGATGCATTTTTATGGTACTGTATCTTAGGTTAGAAGTCACTTTTGAAACATCTTTCAAAACCAGAAGTGAAAAATTATCTCTTTTCCAACCACACAAACACCTAAAATATATTCTGCATTTTTTTTTTTAATCCTCATTCAAGGACATTTTTCCATTCTTTGTACAGACAGAGTGGGAGGGAGAGAGAGGAAGAGAGAGAGAGGGAAACATCGATGTGATAGGAACACATCGAGTGGCTGCCACCCGCATGACCAACCAGGGCCGGGGACAAACTGCAACCGAGGTACATGCCCTTAGCAGGAACCGAACCCGGGTCTCTCCGGACCGCAGGCCGACGCTCTAACCCCTGAGCCAAACCGGCCAGGGCGATATTCTGCAATTTTTAAACTGCAGGTTATTTTCTACACTTTATTCATTTTAAATTAGTTCTGGGCTGGCCCGTGTTCAGAACACCTTCTCCACTGTTTTCCACGTGTGACTGTGGGAGACCCAAGCAGGAACCGTTCATGCCAGGAACCTGAGGGCACAGCAAAGTGCCACGCGATAGATACCACTTCCCTGTTCCCGCCCAAACGCCGAGTCCATCGTCAGCCTGTCTCCTGATGAGGAAGAAATGTGTTAAAGCAGAGTCCACAGATGAAAATATAGGTCCTGAGGGCACCGTACTTACATGGGAGAACAGAGCTGCTGCATGATCCCAGGAGGAGAGCGCGGCCCTCCCCGCCCCGGCCCCGGGGACGACTGGCCTTTTCCAGAATGGATTGAAAAGCAAAGGTTGAAGGAAGGCAATGGAAAAGGACCCTTAAAATGAACTTTGACCCAGAACAGCGCGTGAGGACTGGTTTCACAAATAGAAATAAGGATTCCAGGGTGATCTTTTGTGTTGAACACTCAGTAAAGGATCAGACAATCGTGGTTTGTTGTGCAGAATTCTGGTTATGTGACCTGTATAAAATGACTTACTCAGTTTTGTGTAGTAGTAAGCACTGAAATAGTCTGAATTAATATTTTCTGTAATCTTTATTGATTTGCGAATATTGTACCAGCCTTGCGTCCCTGGGATGAATCCCACTTGGTCATGGTGAATAATTTTTTTGATGTGTTGCTGGATCCGATTTGCTAGTATTTTGTTCAGGATTTTGGTGAAATCTTTGTCCGATTTCTTTTTTCTGTTGTATGGTGGGACAGGATGGTGTCTCTGTCCATGGTGCTGGTTTTCATGGAAACCTTTTGCAGTAGGGTCTTTGACATAATGATCTTTAAAAGGTATAAATGAGCCCAGCCAGTGTGGCTCAGTGGTTGAGCATCAGGAGGTCACCAGTTTGATTCCCAGTCAGGACACATACCCAGGTTGTGGGCCCGATCCCCAGTGGGGGGCGTGCAGGAGACGGCCGATTGATGTCCTCTCTCATCGATGTTTCTCTTTCTCCCTCTCCCTTCCTCTCTCTAAAAATCAATAAAGAAAAATAAAATAAAAGGTATAAATGAACTAAATAACTGTGCTTTTCTTTCTGGTAGACTATTCATTATGGAGAAAAGAGATGGTGTAACCTTATTTACATGGAGAAATGCCATAGTCCACCCTCTCCCCCTCCCCCTGCGGGAAAGGGCAGAACCCAATAAGATGGGCAGACAATGCTGGGGAAGGAGCTAAGAGTCAGGTGGAGACAAAGAAGGGTTGATGAAAGAGAGAGACCAGGGCAGAACCACTCCATCTGCCCGTTCATGCCCGAGTCCAACGCTCTCCGTATGTTCGAAGTTGCCCATCACAGCGCTCAGCTTCCTCCTGCTAATGAGGACTTGACTCAGGTTGTGGGGAAGCTTTAGCTAATGAGGCCGGGCAGTCCTATATTTTCAAGAATTCATGGTACAAACTAGTGCTTCTCCTGTTCCTCCTCCTCGTTCTTCTTCTCAGAATATTAAAGCAGGTCATCAGAATCTGTGCAAGTACAGATTTGTATTCAGATTTCATCCTCACTGCATATATTGAACCGAGAAGGCTCCAAACACGGGTGACAATTCAGCTGCCCCTTGTTCAGCACTTACGAGGTGTCAAACACTGTTCCGAAGGCTTTCTATTTGTTTTGCTGCTGCTTTTTTTTTTTTTTAATTTTATGCTTAAAACTTCTCTGGGAGGTATTATTTGCAAATTTTATTAAATAGGAAAGTTGCTCAGAGCTATCCAAGTTTGCACAGCTGGAACTGGAAACTGAATTGAGGTATCTCTAACTCCAAAGCCGTACCTGCTCACACACACACACACACACACAGACACACACACCCGCACAGACACCCACACACCTCACAGACACACACACACCCCACAGACACACACCCTCACAGACACCCACACACCTCACAGACACACACACACACACCCCACAGACACACACACCCTCACAGACACCCACACACCTCACAGACACACACACACACCCCACAGACACACACCCTCACAGACACACACACACACACATACACAGAGACACAACCCCCCACAGACACCCCCCCACAGACACACACACCCCCACAGACACCCACACACCTCACAGACACACACACACACACACCCCCACAGACACCCACACACCTCACAGACACACACACACACACACCCCACAGACACACACCCCCTCACAGACACCCACACACCTCACAGACACACACTCACAGACACACATACCCTCACACACACACCCCCACAGACACCCACACACCTCACAGACACACACACACACCCCACAGACACCCACCCTCACAGACACACACACACATACACAGAGACACAACCCCCCACAGACACCCCCCCCACAGACACACACACCCCCACAGACACCCACACACCTCACAGACACACACACACCCCACAGACACACCCCCCCTCACAGACACCCACACACCTCACAGACACACACTCACAGACACACATACCCTCACAGACACACCCCCACAGACACCCACACACCTCACAGACACACACACACACACACCCCCACAGACACACACACACACAATTAGATTCAAGTACTACCTCCCCTCAATGGATCTTACAGTGTTATTTTTAAGGCTAAGTATATAATTTATGCAGCATATACTATAAAATATGATGCTGGCTTTTACAATACAAAACAAACACACACATTAACAATAATAAACAACAGCACATTAAATCCCGGAACTTGATCTTGCTGAATTCCATATCAGCAATTAAAAAGGCCACTGTGTTTAGTTTTGTCCTTTTGTCCTGACATTAAGTAACTATTTTCAAGCTTTGGCTACTGCAGTTTCAACCCTGAACTTCCTCTTCCTCAGCTTCTGGGTCTCCTGGATTTTCTCCTGTTTCCTGTACACCTTCCTTCTGTTCATTCCTATGTTACTGTCTGACATTCTGCTTGGTGCTTTATCCTTGACCTGAGAGCTCTGTAAATCAATAACCAGTTTCTGGCCAACCACATCTATTTTCCTGGCCTTTTCTAATGACCCTGGTGTCTTTAGCAACTGTAATACAATTGTCTTTCATATTCATTCAAAATTATCTCATTCAACACTCACTCATGCAACGGACTTTTATAGATCTACTGTCGTGTGGCCGACAGATGTCAGCTCAGGGGACAGGAAGCCAAGCTCCTTCTCCCAAGACGTTCAGGTGTCGCATTGCTATTTCGACTTCAATGTGCCCCACATTTCTGAGCCCCTCATGGCGAACTAGGGAACTCTCCCAAAGTCTTCCCGGTGCATCTGCAAGATCGCATTTGCTCTCAGTGTGAACCATGAGTGTGTGGGACACCTCTGAGCTGTAGGTGCTGCAGACTGTGTGTATTTGCAAACCTACCACATGTCCCGGACCACGCAAGTCACAACACGGATGCCGCGTGGGCGAGGAAAGGGCTGACCACGGTCCTGACCTGTGTTATGGGCTGAGTCCGGGTTCACGGAAGAGTGGGGCACGCTCGGCCTTCAGCACACATACTCTGCGTTGGTGCTAAAGGGAGTAATCTCGATTAAAGCACATTAAGTAAAAAGGAGCAAACACAAGTCAAAAGTGCAGAGTAGCCCTGGCCGGTTTGGCTCAGCGGTTAGAGCGTCGGCCTGCGGTCCGGAGAGACCCGGGTTCGGTTCCCGCTAAGGGCACGTACCTCGGTTGCAGTTTGTCCCCGGCCCTGGTTGGGTTGTGAGGGTGGCAGCCACTAGATGTGTCCCTTTCACGTTGATGTTTCTCTCTCTCTCTCTCTCTCTCTCTCTCTGTCTCCCACTCTACCTGAACAAAATATCAAAAAAAAATAAAAAGAAAAAAAAAGTGCAGAGTAAAGATTCTAACCCATTAGCAAGATGGTCTCCAATGTGTCCTGGGATTGACAGAGGGAACCTCATGTAAGGGTGACCTTGGAGCTCACTCATTTTTCCCTTTCTCTTTCCTTTCTTTCATTTTCATAAACACACATAAAAGAAACCCCGATGGTACGATGCGTTTCCATTCATCGGTATCAAAGAATCCCAGTATGTACAGTCTTTTCTCCAGTGACATGTTCCCTTTCTAGGAGCCCATGTGCAGACATTGATTTACTTTACGGCTGAGCCTGATCCACAGGTAATTCTTCACGTAGACATTGAATGTGGGCGTGCAGTTCGTCCTGCCTGCACCTGCCCGACATCCTGAGATGAGCCAGTGTCCACCCAGGCCCCACGGACTCCCGTCCTGCACCCTCGTGTCTGTGACCTGGATTAGACATCCTGGCCTCTCAGGGGACCTGGCTCGTGTTTTCTAGTGCCTATGCTTTGAGGCGGCCTGTCTCGGGACCCTTGGCGTCCTCCTGAGACCACACGTCCTCCCTCTCCCCTCGCGCACGCACGGCTTGATGAACACAGAGCCCACGAGGCATGATCCCCAAGGGCTCGGTCTACGGACCAAGATGACCTTGGCTGGAGTAACGGTTCTGCTCCCACATGCTGTGTGACCCTGCAAATTGCTTAACATGTCTGGGCCTCAGAGATAAAATGAAAATAATATGGCCTCACAGGGAGTCGTGAGATGTAAAATGTTTAATATGTACGAATCAATTAGAATGACTGAGGGGCACTCCACATTAAATCATTTCTCCAGGCTACCATTTACCAATGACAGGCACACATAATCCATACTTCTAAAAGATGCAAGGTATATATAAATACTCTAAATTCTCTCTGTTGCTGGGGGGTTCTGTTTGTCTTCTATTTACATGAGCTATAAATTTAGTTTTTTGCTTGTTTTTTTCTTCTTCTTAAATCATCTTTACACTTTACTTCTCATTCGTTGATTGACAATGCAAATGCATTCTCTGCCCATCATCATGAGTGGCAGGATGTCAAGTGAAGACATTTTAATACTAATACAAACAGTCAAGTATGTACCCTGGTGGCTAATGAAACCCTAATCAACAGTGCTAGAAGGGTTACCTGTGTTCTGCTGATATCCATCCACATTCTCTGATGTCCTGGTGTGATTCAGAATGTGTGTGTGTGTGTGTACACAAAGACATATAGATCTTTAAAACTTTGTTACTATTGGCAGGAAAATGAATTTATAGATTCTGGAGAGTAATAGGTCCCATTGGACTAGTTCTCAAACACCTGACTTTGATACCATGCGAGAGCTCAGTTATACCCGACTGTCTTCTTAGCAAAAGTTTACTGTCTTTATTCCAAGTAACGTGTTTGTTAAGCAATAGCCACTGATAACAGCTATAGTCTCTGTCACATCAATAATCACATACAACGTAAATGTTTATTATGTACATTGTTACAACATGTAACGAATATTTTAACCTGGAAGATAAACAGTCCCCATACCTACTACAAAGCTGGGCAAAAGCACAATGATATGTTATTTTAAATGACACACCTGAAATTAAGAATACAAAAAAACAAAAAAGAAAAGTTAGGTTAGAACATAGATTCAGGGCAAATCGCTACAGGTAAGCTTGAATAGATACCGTATTTGGTAGAATTCCTCAAATAATTGGATTTTAGGTTTCTAAATTTAATTTGAAATTGTTTTAAAATATAAGTTACTTTGTCTCTTTAAAATTTTATGCAATGAAATGATCATCCTTAGTTGGTTATTTGGCTTTTATTGCATTTATATTTTGGATATAAAGTTTATTTTTTCAGGTAGTCAAACATATAAAAAAATATATCATTGCTTTTGCTTTTGGTACAACTTCTAAGACCTGCCTTCTTTCAGATGATAACGGATTTACTTTTTGAGTTTTAGTACTTTTGTGATTATATGATTTATATTTTGGGATTAAACCATATGGATTTATTTCTGTTTATGACATAGGACACAGTCAGGTTTAATTTATTGTTTTGCACAAGATGGAAGACAGTCCCACCGACTGAATCAATCCTACTTGGTGTATGTACCTGTCCTGTGTTACAAAACACATTAATATTCAATACTAATATGCAGCAGTGTTTATTGGCATTGCATGCTTTGTCTGGTTTTTCAAATTTCTATTATTTAGTCTTTCGTTATATTTTTTATTTCAACATCAATATCTCACTTCCATAATTTCTTTACAGCTTTATTGAGGTTAATATGTATACCAAAAAAATTGCACCTAATCAATTCAATAAGTTTGGACATATGTATACACTCATGACACCATCACCAAAATCAATGCAAACATATGTCACCTCCAAAATTTCACATGAGATCCACCCTTTGCGCGAACGTTTTATTATAGCACATCACATGGCTAAGCACAGGCACTGTGTTGTCCAGACCTCTGGCCTATTCATCTTGCATAACTTTCACTTTCTATCCATGGAACAAAAACTCCCCCCGCTCCTGGCCATCACCATCCTATTTTATGCTTCTGCAGTTCGACTATGTATCATCTCACCCCTGTCAGAGTGGCCACCATCAAAAAGACAAAAGATGCAAAGTGTTGCTGGGGATGGACAGAATGGGGAACCCTGGGACACTGTTGGTGGGACTGTAATGACACAGCCGCTGTGGAAAACAGTATGGAGGGTCCTCAAAAATAAAAAAATAGAGCTGCCATGCAATCCAGCCGTGCCACTCCTGGGTCTGCACCCAAAAGAATTGAAAGAAGGACCCCGAAGGGATGCCAGAACCCCATGTTCCTTGCAGCATCATTCAGAACAGTCAAGATACGGGAACAACCCCGTTGTCCATCGACAGACAAACGGACTGAGGAAACGTGATATGTGTCCACCTGTCTATCCCTAATCCGTGTCTATACACCACAGGATGTTACTCAGCCTTGCAAATGCCGGAAGCTTACTACTGGCAACACCGTGGATGGGTTTGAAGATACCACGCAAAGGAGTCAGTCACAGGACAAATAAAGCATGATTTCACACTTCTGTGACTTCTATAGCACGTAGAAATGTGGAGCTCTATTTCAAATTAATTGTCTCTGTCACGAGTAACCATTTGTTTCCTTTGAATTGCTTCACAGTGTACCATTCTTTCCAAAATTGCTTTGCACACTTCTCATTTTGTTTTGCTGTTGCTTGGGATGTCGTTGAGGAGAGGTTGATTTGATTTTGAATCTAATGCCTTGGGGGACTGCATTTTCCCGAGATGTCCACAATATCATCTCTGGTCTCACACGACTTTCTAGAATCTCCCCAGTCCCCTTCACGAGGTGTTGCACAGCCCTGTGCCCCTGGAATCTGAATGTGCTTTAAAACCACTTGGAGCTGTGAGAATGTGTCAGAAATCACGCTACACAGCGTCTAAGGACGGACACGAAGGACAATGAAGACTCTGCCTCTGTAGCTGAAATCCTGGGACACTCGTGTTTGGAAACTTCCAGAGACCACGAGGCTGTTCCAAACCCCAGAATGTCACTGAGCTGCTGGGAAGGCAGATGAGGTTCCCTGCAGAACCATGAAGGCTGGACTGACCACCCTCATCCAGCACAGACCCACCGCTGCCCCGGCCTCAGGCACCAGTGACCACACCCACACGTGCGACCACACCCACACGTGCAACCACACCCACACCCACCCATGTGACCACACCCACCCATGTGACCACACCCACCTGTGCGACCACACCCACCTGTGCCCACACCCACACACACCCATGTGACCACACCCACACGTGCGACCACACTCACACGTGTGACCACACCCACATGTGCCCACACCCACACACACCCATGTGACCACACCCACACGTGCCACCACACCCACACGTGCGACCACACCCACATATGCCCACACCCACACCCACCCATGTGACCACATCCACATGTGCAACCACACCCACCCATGCGACCACACCCACCTGTGCGACCACACCCACCCGTGTGACCACACCCACACGTGCGACCACATCCACACACGTGCCCACACCCACCTGTGCGAACACACCCACATACGTGCCCACACCCACCCATGTGACCACACCCACACGTGCGACCACAACCACTCGTGAGACCATACCCACATGTATGCCCCAAACAGCCACCCAGGCGAATATATCCGAATCATGATCCACAAAACCATGAGAGGTAATCAAGTAATTATTTTGTTTTCTTTTTTTTATCCTCATCAGAGAACATTTTTCTATTTTTTTGTTCAGATAGAGTGGGAGGGGGAGAGAGAGAGAGAAACATCGATGTGAAAGGGACACATTGAGTGGTTGCCACCCGCACGACCCAACCGGGGCCGGAGACAAACCGCAACTGAGGTACGTGCCCTTAGCAGGAACCGAACCCGGGTCTCTCTGGACCACAGGCCGATGCTCTAACCGCTGAGCCAAACCGGCCAGAGCAAGTAATTGTCTTCTTAATTACTAAAGTCTATAGCTCGACATTATGATGAGAATGGTTGTAATTTTGTTTGCAGATATAGAGAGAGAATGAAAAAATATACCTAATTATTTTGTAATTATTTTACAAAGATGATTCATGGAAAAGCAGGCACTGTGGAGTCTCTGTGTGTGTTGGGCAGGAACATGAAGATGATAAATACATATTTTGGTTATGCCACATTAGAAGTGTTGGTAACCCACTTATCTGCAGAGATCCTATGGACATAGAACAAATGTTGAGAGAGAAGATTGAGGTTGAAAATAAACGAGATTCTGGAAAAACAGTAAGCTGCTCTAAACCCCTTGGTCTCTGTGAAGTCTACCTTGGGGTACCAGGAGCAGGTGCAGTTGGGTTCGATAACCGCTGAGACGGAAGCAGCCGTGGATCCGGAGCATGGGGAGTTGATCCCGAGGTGACAAGCTTGGGAGGTGGACAGTCTGTCCCGGGGATGCTTATCAATCACCCCGCAAGAATACCCTTTCATCTACAAACTGTCATTGGAATCTTGACTCTTAGGAAAACAATGAGTGGTCGTCAATAGGAACAATGATAATAAGCAGTCGTAAAAGTAACTTGATTTTGACGGACGCGGGGAGGTGGAGCCCATCGTGACGGGAACTGAGGCTGTTGTAAGGAGCAGGTCCTGCAGAGACACATGGGCTCACGGGGGAACAGCCGCTGACCCCACCACCTTGGGGACAGTTTCTCACTGGTCAGCGCACACGGGCGGGCTGACTGGACAGTGTCCTTTGTGGACTTGCGTGTGCTATTTCTCAGACAGTAATTGCTGCCCACCCTTCGGAAGTCTCCGGCAGGGCCTCCCTGTGGGTCTCGAGCCTTCCTCCCGGGACACCACCTGAGCTGTGCCCAGAGCACCATGCGCCTCTCAGGGAGCACCTGCCCACGTGTGCCGGACGGTGGTCTGTCCTGGCCACACTCTCTGTGCCGACCCATGGACCTCGAGTCTACGGGACAAGCATTCTGAACTCTCACTTTTGTTAGTAGCTTTAAAAAGTATGCAGCCCCTATGTTGACGAAGAAACATGGAATGAGAAAGAAATAGCAATTTAGATATAAAATGCGAAAGATTTTGAAAAGCACGTATGGATTCTGCCAGGATAAAGTCAAACAGCAACAATTTAAAGCCATGGACACTGGGCTACAAAATGCCAACAGCCTCAGGGAACATTCCTTAGCAGCAGAGCTCGGAGAAAAGCAGAGGATATTTAACTGATTTTATTATTATTTTTAATTAATTTATTTTTAATCCTCACCCGAGGATATTTTTTCTATTTATCATCAGATAGAAAAGGAGGGAGAGAGAGTGGGAGAGAAACTTCAACGTAAGAGACACATCGACTAGTTTGGTCAGATCACACCTAAGATTTTATCATTTCATTTGATTTTTTAAATTGTCGTTGCATTTACTTAGCAGAAGCATAGAGATGTCGACAGCATGATGCGCCCAGTACAGTCCCTCATCTTCCCCAAGCCCTTCCTTGGCCTTCCTTCGGCTGCACAGAAACATGTCCTAGAGCCCGTCAGCTCCTCCCTTTGGCTCACACCCCGCCCACGGACCCCCAACACCGGCACCTGGCCAGCTTCACACCCCAAATCTCCATTATCTTCACTGCTGTACAACATTCCCTTGGCTAGTTGCGCCGAATTTTATCAAGTCCCCGAGTGAGAAACGTTTGGTTGTTTTGAATTATTTAGAATTATAAATGACACTTTAATAGAAACATTGTAAATACTTTGTTTCCCAGGAGGTCCCATAATCATGCAGGATATTCTGAGATGTACCGTTATCGGGAGGAGCATTTGTGACTGTAAGGTACGCTATCAAATTGCCTTCTTCGCATCTCATACTTTAAATATATATTTTTTGGTGCAATGCACATATCTTTGTATATATATATTTTTCTAATAGGTTATTGGTCTTTTCTAATTGTTCTCTAGAAGCTTCTAGCATGTCAGGGAGAAAAGTCCTTTTTTGTGAGGAGTCACAATGTCATGGCACAGCAAATGTCTGGAAAAACATAATTACAGCTACTGCAAAGCCAGGATTGAATTACATTCTGAATACGCTCTGGCACATTAATGCCAATAATTACAGTAATAACCACTGTTAACATTAAAAAATGTTGACAAGCACTGTGCATGAATTGAAAATACGTGTTTAGGCTGAGCACCAACCGAACATAATTTTAAAGTTACTTTTGAATTTTTCGATGTAATAGAATTCCATATTTTTAAAACGTTCAGGAGGTTTGAACGTGTGAAAATGTCATCCCCCTCCACGTGTAGCGACCCTGTAAGTTTGGGCTACTGCAGTCTCCGAAGGCTGAGCCCAACGTGCTGAGAAAGTCACCTGCTGCGTCCAAATTCATTGCCCTGTTCACCCGCCATGCTGTCGTCTGTCAACACCGGCGTCATTCAAACCAAATCGCAGAATCGCCACCTCCCTGAAGCCCCTCCGAGGCCCCGGCCCTGGGGCAGGGAGACGTGGACGAGAGAAGTGAAGCCCAGTTGTCAGCCAGGTGAGCCTGGAGCCCTAACACACACACATCACGGAGAGCAGAAGTGTGATTTTACGTGAGTTTTTCCACTACGGCACTTGTGAAGGCTTTATGACCGACGGGACACTTCCACGTATTCCAGAACCGTGACTTCCCACGCCGGTGAACATGAACCAGAGGCGAACACCCTGCCCTGCCCGTGTCTTAGCCCTGCTTCTGGGTCGCGTGGCCGGCGTTTTCCGACTGGCTTGATGTACACACTCTCCGTGGTTGTGTAAGTGCCGTGTTCCTGCCGAACGTCTTGGGCCGCACCGAGTCCCCGCGCTCGTAATTTGTTCTGGAAAGTCGCCGGCAGGTCCTCCTCTCTGCTCTCCTAACTTGATAATGTTCCAGAGTCACCAGCTAAGCTTTGACCAGCCTTTCACTAATGGAAGTCCAACCCACTCTTTTTTTCTTTTCTTTTGATTTCCCTGGACTTGAGGGCTTTTCTGTAAAATGTTCTACATCGAACTACACTTCATTATCCGGAAGAAAATTTAAAGTGTGAAAGATAAATGCCTAAGGGGAGTGTACCGTCCACGGGATCCTCACAAAGGTAGTTGACTCTCTTGACTTGATTTCCGAGATGTTTTTGCTCACAGCACTTACATATCGTATGTTATATGTACAGTGAACATAAAACAGGTGCATGCATGTAACATGTATAGATTAGCTCCACTTTGTCTCCACCTCTACATGTCTTACACAGTCTAACTGTATGATCATTTTTAACGTTTCCTATTAACACACTCGGCTCCCTCGTCCCCAACTTGCAGGTAACATTTAGCAGTTACGTAAAAACTCGCTGTTTTTCCTAGATTTCTTCGGCCGCCGGCATTCCTATGATGAGGGTGTCTGCCTGTGGATCATCCTGTGTTTATCTCACTTTGATTTTGGCGAGTTTGCTGGACGTGTAGATGAACATTTTTCATCATTTTGGGCATTTTCAGACGTGACTTCTTCGAAGGTCTCCTCTCCTCTCTTCGGGCGCACGGGTGGTGTGTCCTTGCTGTGCCTCGCGTTCCGGCATCTCGGGCCTGCGCTGCTCCTGCCCCCTGTCCTTCGGGTGTTCCGTCCGGCTCAGCTACACGCCGGTGAGCCGATCACTTAGAATCTTTGGTTGGGCACCCAGTGAATTTTTCATTGCACGTATTCATTTTATTTTCACTTACAGTTTCTACCTCGGTCGACGCTGTCTGTTCTCAGCAACACCCCTACCACACTTCCCTGGCCTCTTACAGCAGGGTTTCCGTGGGGGCCGAGGGTTTATCACAGCTGCTCGGAGTCTCGGGTTTCCATCCCCGCGTCTGTCGCTGTCCGGGCCGGCGCTGGGCGCGTTCCTCCGGGACGGCTCGGACCCTTGGTTTCTGGGCATGTCTTACAGTTTTGTTGGAATCTGGACTTTGTAGATATAATGGGACAGCTCTGGTCAGCTTCCCGCCTCGAACAAATGTATTGTTATTATCGCTATATGTTTGCCAGGTGACGAGTTGATTAGTTTAGTATTGTTCTATTTTTTAAATACTTTTTCTTTATTGATTTGAGAGAGAGGGGAAGGAAGAGGGAGAGAGAGATAGAAACGTCAATGAGAGAAACATCCATTGGCTGCCTCCTGCACCCCCCCCCCCAATGCTGGGGATCAAGCCCACAACCTGGGCGTGTGCCCTGACCCGGAATCGAACCGGGACCTCTCGGTCCATGGGATGATGCTCAATCCACTGAGCCACACCGGCCAGGCTATTTCCAAAGCCTTAAGTGGTTGGGTTGGGTTTGTTTTATTTCGTTTTTAAAACAATCTCACCAAGTTTCACCTGCGATCAGGTCCCTGAAGACCCCCGTCCTGCAGGGAGTGGAACTTCAACAGGATGATTGTTTCTTTCTTATGATGGCAAATAGCGAGCAAAGTTAGCAAAGCTGTGCTGAGTGCAACAGAGGAGGCCAGAAGGGGGATGTCACTACGCGAGCATGATTACGACGCCGTGATCACTGTCACATATCGCTGCTCTGGACTCCCCCGGACCTGCAGTCACGACCATTCTCTGACTCATGCTTTTCTCTTGCATCCGACTCAAAAGCGAGCATAGCTGTCCATTTTCGCCTTATTTCACAACTGTCGCCTCAGTTAAAATAACCCGGTGGACTTTCTACACCGCTGGGCACCCACAGACATTCAGACGACAGCCAGGGAGCCCAGTGAGGATGCCAAGGGACACATATTGACAGAACCTCAGGAGGAAAAGGCGCTTTGATCTGCGGCGTGCGAAGATGGGTCGAGCAAATGCCAGCGGTCTGCAGGGGCAGCACCCACTCAAAGCATCCCAGGTGTCAGGGTGGGGGCCAAAGCAGATTCTCTGTGCGAATGTGGCTGAGCCACTCAGCAGCACGTGGCTTGAGTTTTCTAATATTTAAATTACCTGGTTGAGCTAGTTATTTTTCAAGGTGCTCTTCCTTCTCAGCTGGGAGAGATGACTCTGTTGTAATTGCCACAGATGTCCTTTCGCATCTGATTGTGGATGGGTTAGGGTCACCTACTCACGAGCCACTACCCTCACCTTTAGCACAGAGAAATTTTTTCTAACCTCTGTTACTCAAAGAAAGTCAGCTAGACTACTTAGCCTGATTTTATTTTATTTAAATTTTTTTTTTCTTTATTGATTTCAGAAATCGAGGAAGGGAGAGGGAAAGAGAGAGAGAGAAACATCGATGAGAGAGAACATTGACTGGCCGCCTCCCGCAGGCCCCGCACTGGGGATCAGGCCCACAACCTGGGCATGTGCCCTGACTGGGAATTGAACTGGGGACCTCTTGGTGCATGGTCGATGCTCAACCACTGAGCCACACCAGCTGGGTTTAACCTGATTTTAAATATCCTTGAATTTAACTTTCAGAGTTATGTCTGTAGGTCACAAAGAAACCGAGAAGAAATAGTAATGGTGGATGAACTGTCTTCACACAACACGTTGTCTCTTTCGTCACTGCTGAGCATGTGGTCCCACAAGGCACGGGCAGCGGTGTCTGCGACCCACACACTAAGTGTGAGCACAGGACGCAGGCATCAGGTAAAGACAGTCAGGCGGGAACACTGCTCTCGTCGGCGTACAAGACCCCATCTAAGCAGAAACCCATCCAATCGGCAAGCCTAAGGAATATTAGTAACTGGACAAATAAATATGTGTGAGTAATTAGAAATGATTTCATTTGTTAGACATTTAGAATTCCCTTTCCAGATGATGTTTGGACCGATGCTTAAATATTTGTACTGCATTCTGAATATGCATCTAGACAGATACAGCACAGTCTACAATATACACGTATACTCGATATTGAAACATAGTTGCATGAACAACACGTAAACGTGAATCTGTCTCACACAGTAGTGTGACGGTCCACCTTCCACACTTCCGTTGTACTCTGGCTCCCACAAGGCCTTCGGGGTAAAGTTTATGTTCGTGTGTACCCCGTGCTTTTCAAGTGTGAGAATGCCTGGGAGTTCCCGGGGTATGTGACCGTGGACACAAAAACATCCTCAGAAATACTGGCTCAGGGGGCCGGCGGGGGGATCTGACTCCCCTGTAACAGGTGACTCCTGGTTTATCAGGTTCCTTTTCTTGCAAATGAGCTTGGAGGAGAGGGGACCACAGAAACTCGTCTTCCCTGGCTTGAATGGAGCTACAAAAACCCTATTCGTTCTTGAGAACAGACGCACACGTAACGACGCGAGACGGTGTTTCTTTACTCCACACTTGAGTTAAATACTGTAATGCAGAGCTGTCTGTATTGCGACCGTGGCTTTGGGGAGGAAGCATATTATTTCCTTTTCAACGTCGTTACTGCTACTTCCTGGTGGTCGTGAAAGAAGATTCCTGAGGAAGAGACTGGAGGTTCACGTTCCCTCATTTCCTGTCACACTCCCAGTCAAGCACTATGTGATTCCCCAGTGTTTTTCCTCCAGCCTTGGTCAAACGTGTTGGAAGATATGGTTTCCTTTGGAAGTCCTCTGCGAAGGCTGAGACACGACTTTGGCCATTTCTGTTGATGTTTGCCATGCTCGTCATTCCACACACTATGCCCACATACAGTCCCGGTGCCCTGGGGAGCACCCCTCTCTGCCTCGTGCGGTCCTGGTGCCCTGGGGAGCACCCCTCTCTGCCTCGTGCGATCCTGGTGCCCTGGGGAGCACCCCTCTCTCTGCCTCGTGCGGTCCTGGTGCCCTGGGGAGCACCCCTCTCTCTGCCTCGTGCGGTCCCGGTGCCCTGGGGAGCACCCCCCTCTGCCTTGTGCTGTCCTGGTGCCCTGGGGAGCACCCCTCTCTCTGCCTCGTGCGGTCCCGGTGCCCTGGGGAGCACCCCTCTCTCTGCCTCGTGCGGTCCCGGTGCCCTGGGGAGCACCCCTCTCTCTGCCTCGTGCGGTCCCGGTGCCCTGGGGAGCACCCCTCTCTCTGCCTCGTGCGGTCCCTGTGCCCTGGGGAGCACCCCTCTCTCTGCCTCGTGCGGTCCCGGTGCCCTGGGGAGCACCCCTCTCTCTGCCTTGTGCGGTCCCGGTGCCCTGGGGAGTACCCCCCTCTGCCTTGTGCGGTCCCGGTGTCCTGGGGAGCACCCCTCTCTCTGCCTCTAACCTCTACACCTGCCAGTCACGCCCTCCCGCTGAGCTGCATGAGCACCAGAGTCCAACAGTGGGTCCCACCAGCCCCCCAAGGACTCACCCAGGCCGCCCACTGCCCTCAGAGGGTTAGCTCTGTGCCTGACCTGAACCCAAGGTCGACCACGTCTCAGCGAGCACGTCACCGCGTATCGTCATTACTCGCGTCTCGTGCCATCGTAAAGAATACAGTCGTAGCTATTTGCAGTCACTCACGTTGAAAACGTGCAGAGCAATACCCTGCATCCCCCGTAGGAGCACGATCTCCGTCCCCTACCCCTCGCTCCGCGCAGCCCGTCCTGGTCCGGGGACCTCCGGCGGGGGGACGTGGCCGGAGAACTCGCCCACACCGACCGGGTTCGCTTTGCTGCCTGGACCGTTCTGACCGCCTGGCGTGATCCTGACGCAGCCATGCGCGGCTCCTGCACCACATCCTCTGCACGTGCTCAACACGCGACCAGCCGCCGCCTCCGCCCCTTCCTTTACTCACTGGGTCCGGGGTGAAGCAGAGGCTTAGGATAGACGTGCCTGGTGAAGAGCACTTTCCCCCCAGTACTATGGAGGCCACTTCAAACGACGTCGGAACTGCGTGGGCCCATAACTGCAAATTAGAAACTCGATTCGTTCTCAATGCCACACTTTGCTCTTTTTTAGAAGAAACCACACAAGCCTTAAAATCCAGTTCCCTGTAACCGGACAGAGACAGCTGGCGATGCTGTGACAGAGGTCGCAGGGCCCAGTGACGCCCGCCCAGCCTGGCACGTTGAGCTCCGGCCGTTCCCTCCCCCTTCCCGGGACAGGCTGGCTGCAGCGGCTGCGTCAGGTTCAGGAAGGCTCGGAGGGGGAGGAGGTTTCGGGAAGGAAGCCCCAGGAACCCTGGCTGGTGGCCCTTCCTCATCTCCTGTCTCCGGTGCAGGACCTCACGCTGCCCACGCGGGCGCGTCCCTGCCCCTGCCCCGTCTGCGCTCAGGGCTGCTCGCCGACAGGGTCCACCTCATCACCTGCCCCAACAGGCCCGCACCGTCCTGTCGCATGACCTGATCCCAGCACCTCCTCGCTCCCCGCGGACACCCCCTTGGTATGTCACTCTGCTCGGCGTGGCGCATGGACACCTCCATCTCCTCCTGCCATGTCCCAACAGAAACAAGCTGCCCGGGACAGCGGTCGACTCGGGGTCACCTGCTGCCGTGCTCTGTCCCCGGGCGTGTGCCTCCTCCGCTGCACTCAGATCCGAATGCCGCCCGCTGGTCACGTCCCTGCGTAAACCCTCACCTGCGTGGAGCGCAGTGCCCTCGGGTCCAGGGGTGGTCTCCCCCGACGTTACAGACGCTCTGGCGCATACGGCTGTGGGCGGGATATTCACTGACAGCAGTCAGAGGGGACTTTATCCCGCTGGAGAACTCAGCACGGTCCTTACCTCCCCGAGCATCTCGAAGACAGGACGCCTCCCAGTGGAGTGCCGTCCGTGGCCCTGTCCACGCCGCGCCACACGCCGTCCTGGTCTGAGAACGGCACAGCCCGTGTCCGGCGCCTTCCATCACGGTCTCCGCGCGTTGAACACACACAACCAGTGTGTACCACAGCCTCTCGCCAGGCTGCCACCGCCTGGCTCTTCCCTCTCGGTTGTCACCAGAGCGTGTTCCAGTTCACCGAGGGTCCACCTGGCTTCTGTGAAACTACGCTAACCACTGTCCTCCAGCCCCAGGGGCTTCCATGGCAACGGGGAACACACACCGCAGTGCGTCATCATACAAAGCCACACGTCGAGCAAACACCTTCAGTGCCATTCTTCCTAGAGTCTGCTCCTAACGACACGAGAGGCGCAGGCAGGGTGAGCCGCCCAGCTGGACATCTCCGGCGCCGCGTCAGAGGCCCCGCGAGGGCTCGTCCGCTGTCCTGTCTCCTCAGCGACGTCCCCGGCTGTCTTCGAAGCCACGCATTTGCCAAGCAAGTTGGTGGAAATGACGCGCTCATTTCGTGGTAAGAAGTTATCAGTGTAACCCCGATGACAGCCGTGTCTACGATCAGACGGAACAACTGCGGTGGGTAACGTCGCGTCAGACCAGCGCCGAC
This sequence comes from Molossus molossus, assembly GCF_014108415.1. Taxonomy (NCBI): domain Eukaryota; kingdom Metazoa; phylum Chordata; class Mammalia; order Chiroptera; family Molossidae; genus Molossus; species Molossus molossus. Next base: position 127,339,587 of record NW_023425377.1, on the reverse strand, counting down.
AGGGTCTCCGGTCCCACGGGAAAGCGGAGGAGGAGACAGGCGCAGACACAGCTCAGTCCCCTTCCAGAGCCTGACGCACCCGCACGCTGTGACCCTGCAGGCTGCGTTCCCGACCCGAGCCACCGCAGTCCAGGGACAGTGCCTGCCTTCCCACCCTGAGTTGGCTTGACTTTCAGCTCCACCGTTCCGAGGTTCCACTGACCTCGACGGCAACGTCACTGGAGTGTGGGACGCGGAGGTCGCGTCTCGCTCCGTGTGAGGACTCACCCGTCTTCCCTCCACGGGGCTCAACACGCTGCGGCTCCGGGGCCGGGGGCGCATCGTCCACAGAAAGGTTACAAGTGATAACATCAACCCCACGTGACCTGCTGTATTTTTAAACACCATTTTGTGTCGGCGGCGATTAAATATTGATTAAACATTCTTCCCCAAACCATGCTTTTGCTGGCCCATGTTCTAGAGCACGGTCGCAGTTAGTGCTGGGTGTACATGAAGCTCTGGATTCGTGCATCCGTGTTACGGACCGTGCTCCACACACAGGCATTTGGGGAACTCCCAACAGCAGGGGGGCCCCGCTCACACCTGCACCCCCTTTCAACCAGGTGCCCCTTGCTGTCTGCAGGTGCACAGCCTCAGTGAGTGGCCATGGTGCAGGGTGCAGGACCCCGGGTGTCAGCGAACCCCCTGCCCGTGTGTGGACACACTCTGAACCTGGTAGGGACACACTGGGGAAAAGGTTTTCATTTAGTACTTATGTACATTTTTTTCAAAAAATACAGTCATGTAATAAAAATAACCCTTTATCATTTTTTATTACCTAAACTATAAGATTTCTTTAATTGTATACATATATATTTCTTTTTAAATCTTTTTTTATTTAACTTTAATTTTTTAAAATTTATCTTTATAGTTGAAAGTATTACAGATGTCCCTTTTTCTTCCCCACTGACCCCCTCCTCTCTGTTCCTGCCCCCTCCCGCCTTCCCCACACTACTGTCTATGTCATTGGTTATAAACATTTGCATATACCTTCTCTGGTTTATCACTTCCCACCCCCCACCTCCCTGACTCTGAGGTGTGTCAGTCTGTTCCCTACATGTCTCTGGGTCTATTTTGTTTGTCAGTTTATTTTGTTCATTATATTCCATAAATAGGAGAGATTATGTGGTATTTGTCTTTTTCTGGCTGCCTTATTTCACTTAGGATAATACCTTCCAGGTCCCTCCATGTCATCTCAAAGGGTAAGAGATCTTTCTTTCTTACAGCTGCATAGTACTCCACTGTGTATATGTACCACAGCTTTTTTATCCATTCGTCTACTGATGGACACTTGGGCTGTTTCCAGATCTTAGCAATTGTAAATAGCGCTTTATGAATATAAGGGGTACATATATTCTTCCTGGTTGGTGTTTCCGACTTCTTAGGATATATTCCTAGAAGTGGGATCACTGGGTCAAATGACAGTTTCATTTTCAATTTTTGGAGGAAACACCATACATATCATATGGTCATGGCAATAGATGCTGAAAAAGCATTTGAAAAAATTCAGCACCCATGTTTGACAAAAACCCTCAGCCAAGTGGGAATAAAAGGATCAAACTTCGACATAATAAAGGCCGTATATGACAAACCTACAGCCAACATCATACTCAAGGGGCAAATACTAAAAGCATTTCCCTTAAGATCAGGAACAAGACAGGGATGTCTGCTTTCACCACTTTATTCTCATAGCACCAGAGTCTTAGCCACAGTGATCAGACAAGAGGAAGACATAAAATGGATCCAAACTGGAAAGGAGGAAGAGAAACTGTCCTTATTCTCAGATGACATGATATTGGCTTTGATCCCCGGACAGGGTGCGTATGGGAGGCAACCAAACGATGTTTTGTTTTCTCTCTCTCTCTCCCTTCCTCTCTCTAAAATCAATAAAAACATCAAGTTTTGTTTTTTCATCCTTGGGTAGGGGGGCAGGGGCAGGGTGGAGGGGGCCGACGGGGACATCTACAGTGTTTTCAACAACAAAGATCAATTTAAAAATAAATAAAGAAAGAAAACAAACAAACAAACAAAAAACCCCAGAAACTGCCTTTCTTTTCTGGCTATTGTGATTACTAATCATTTTCCGTGACCGTGAGTGGAGCGGCTGATTAAAGCAAAAGTCAAGCTGTGTGGGGGTGGGGTGGTAGGAGGGTTTTAGAAATATACATTTTATAAAGTATTTTCCTTTAAAATATACATTGTAGACTTATAAGATATGGGTGGGTTACCCATGAAAAGCATGTTTCATTATTATCTCTGAAATGTATCTTACCGAGTCAGAAAAATCCTAATATCCCGACATTTTACTGCGAACCACTCTTCCCCAAACGGCGTGCGTATTTGTTTTCATTTCTAGCTCCTTTATTTCTATTTACTGTCAAGTTGCTTCTACAAAAGCTTTTTCAAAAGGAAAAGTGGCCACCAGCACCCGCCTGGTTTGGAGAGGCAAGATCTTATCGCTGACAGCTAATCGATAAAAACAAATGAAAAGTAATAACCTCAGACTTGAGAAGTAAGGTTTTTATTCCTCGCCTGAAGCCAGGGTTCACCAATATGCTAAAATCAATCCGTCTTTCCCTCCGACGAGCCCGGGTCCTAATCGTTAAATCTTTCCGAGCCCCGTCCGCAGAGCGCCCTGCTGCTGGGGCTCAGGGTACGAGACGGAGCAGCCCTCACCGTGCGGAGCCCTCAGGCCCTCGTAACCGAGACAGATCACGGGCGGGATAACACCGACCCGGAGGAGGGCCAGGCGCCCACACGCAGGGCCCTCCTGCTAAACACATTACCAGCAACCTCCCTGCCCCGACTGTGATGAAAGTCCTTCTGAGCTGCAGCGGTGGGCCGGAGGGGACCAAAGGCAGAGCTGGCTGGTGATCAAACGGGCTGGAAATAATGGCCGGGGGCTGGAGGGGCTGCGAGGGGCTGGCCATCCATCACCGCGGAGACAGGAAGCAGATGGTCGCCTTCGCTGGGAACTGTTTGCTTCATCAGAGGAGGGGAAGGTGCCCCAGAAGGGTGTCCGGAGGTTTCTTGTCTGTGTAACGAGCATAATTCGATCCTCTGGGAACAAAATGTTAAGAAATCAGGGTCGCCTGCGTGTGCCTGATTCTGGCTCGTCGCCAGGTGCCCTGAACCCCGGCCAGGGCAGACTTCCTCCCAGACTTGCACTAACCCTAACCCAGCACCGTTCACTGCAATCGCAAGCCCCTCAAGGAAGGAAGAGCACACAGTATGAATAAGGAAACTGGCAAAATTAATAAGACGCATTTTCTTTTTTTTTTTTTTTTAATCCTCACCCGAGGATATTTTTCCATTTTTTGCGCAGATAGAGTGGGAGGGAGAGAGAGGAACGGAGAGAGAGAGAGAAACATCGACGTGAAGGGACACATCGAGTGGCTGCCACCCGCACGACCAACCAGGGCCGGGGACAAACTGCAACCGAGGTACACGCACCGAACCCGGGTCTCTCCGGACCACAGGCCGACGCTCTAACCGCTGAGCCAAACTGGCCAGGGCAAGACGCATTTTCACATGAGCGCCAAAACAGTCTTCGTCATTGTATCACGAATTCCTTCTTGGCTGTCGTGAGAACACATGCTCGTTGACCTCCATGATCAGATCTCAATGACTCACGTATATAGAATAACGTTACATAATTTCCCATAGGAAAGTGAAAAAATTCATTTAGCCTGTAGGATATTTTCCAATCACCGCTGCAGCAAAAATTCCTTCTCCGCAGAACACGTAAAAAATCATTTTCTAAAGTTCTAATCATATTTACTATTTATTGTCGTATGTTAATGGGTTGAATTATTTGGCTCTCATTTTACTTGCTTCTGGTCTTTTCCTCCACCTTTGAGAAAAGGCACAAAAACTCTGATTTCCATTCTGAAGAGCGAAGAAGAGAACCACCACCTCATCTCAGAGGACCGTGGTTCTGAAACACACCCACGAAGAGCCCGAGGACCGAGTCGCCAGCTCCGGCCGGGCACGTGCCATGCTGCACCCCGGGGTGAGCACCACTTTCCGACTCAGCTGTCATAGCCCCAGGCTGTCCCTCCCAGGGGTCACAGCACGGCTGCAGAGGACCGAGTGCTGGACCTGGGCAGGCCCGAGAGACCACCGGCCTTTCTGTGCTCGTTACGCACCGGAGGACCTGGGGCCCAGAACGAGTAGGAGCCTTGGGCGGGGCCGTCAAAATTTATTCTTTTTTTTTTTATCCTCACTCGAGGACATTCTTCCATTTTTTGTTCAGATAGAGCGGGAGGGAGAGAGAGAGAGAAACATCGATGTGAAAGGGACACATCGAGTGGCTGCCACCCGCACGACCAACCAGGGCCGGGGACAAACTGCAACCGAGGTACGTGCCCTTAGCAGGAACCGAACCCGGGTCTCTCTGGACCGCAGGTCAATGCTCCAACCGCTGAGCCAAACCGGCCAGGGCCAAAATTTATTCTTAATGTTACCTGTGGCCAAACAGACCTAAGTGTATCATGTAGATGACGTTGGATTAATGCGTCTACTATTTTTATTTCTCCACCATCTGTCCGTGCGTCCTTCGGTCCATCCATCCATCCGCCATCCGTATGGGAGGACCGGATGACCGCGTGCTCACAGGCTCCCGCGACCTGCCCACCGACGCGACTGGCCCGAGCCTTGGTCGGGCTTCTCCCTCCTCGGAGGTCCTGCCCCAGCTCACTCCTCCGCCCAGGGGACGGCTCCTCCCGCAGCTCAATCCAAGAGCATTGCGGCTCCGACTCGCCGGCCCTGTCCCGTGGCTTCCCCTCCACGACTTCCCCTCTCCTCCGCGTTCCCGCCGGCGCTGCTTAGAATCCCCTGTGAGAGCAAAGCCCGTCTGTTTAATTCGGAGACGCTCCTAGATCTTATCTCCAGAGCACCCTCCTTGTTGGAATAGTCTTCTTGAATAACATCTCTCTTTACCTACGTCCAGACTTGTTTTTCATTTGGCAGTGACAGATGGCTGAAGCTGTAGTGTCAAAAAGAAACACGCACACACATGCCCACACACGTCCATGCATACACACACGCACACATGTGCACACACATATGTGCACACACGCACATGTACGCACACGCACACACTCTTCTCCCCCACAGTCGCTGATTCCTCTCTCCACCCCTTCCGCGAGCTCCCCACACTCTCCTCGAGCCCACGGTCCATCATTCCGACCAAACGTCCCCCAAACAGCACCGCAGGAGAGCGTCCGATGCGTCTGAAGCCCTAACCCTCCTCCAGGGTGCACCCTCCCCACGGTGCTCCACGCGGGCTGCATGCTCTCATGACGTCTCTGCGCTCCAGTCACAGAGGCTCTGTGGCAATGGCCAGTGCAGGTGCAGATCAGACCTGTATTTTCAGTGTGGCTTGCAGACGACCTCCTCCGAGTACCCACCCCCCAGAGGAAGGTGAGGCCGTGAATAATGTGTCATCTCCCTCCGTAGCCTTAGCATTGAACTGTTAGCAGATCGAAACTCGCACCCCAACCGAAAGGCAGGTTGGCAGAGGGGGACCCTGCAGGTGGGCGGGGCTCCTTGCGGGTCAGCCCTTCCCGCGGAGGTGGCCCTTCCTCTGCCTGGCTTGACTCACACCCTGAGGTCCCAGCCAGTCTTCCCGGGACCTTCCCCAGGTCCTAAGATAAACCACCCACCCAACCTCTCTGGGAAACAAAGGGAAGGTTCCCTCTGCTCAGAACACAGCAGACACACGTGTGCCGTCAGTGACCCCCGGCGGGAGCTCTGTCCCCCTACACCCCCTGGAACGCTCTGTCCCCTGAGTTCCCACAGATCTCTGCTTGCAGTGAAGGCGGCGCCCTGTGTTCGGCCTCTGAAGAGCTCAGACTTTTGTCGCACTTGACGAGTTTCCCAGCCGGGCCCGTCCTTTTTCACGTCTTGGCCTGTCTCATGTGAAGATGACCTTCGGGCTGAGCTTCCGGCTCCAGGCGCGAGGAGCCCGGTTCACTGTGTTCATCGCGGGCACCGATGACGCGGCACCGATGACGCGGCACACGGTCGGTGCCCGATCCTCGTCAGACCGCCCGACGGGAGCCTGGGCACGCGCTCCAGCGGCAACACACACTCCGAAACGATTTTGAATAAACGCCTTACAGAAGTGTTAAACTCTGGAGTCATTCCGTGAGCACTGCCTGGAGGAGGCGCCGCAGTATTTTTGTACTTGGGGAACCTGAACGATGCATCACACGCGGGCGAACGTCTTGTGAGCAGAATTTCACGGAGTCCTCCGGTATCTGACTACACCAGGAACAGCTCATCACATAAAGACATTCGTTTGGGCATTTAATTGACAGCAGGTGCTCTACGCCACGTGCCCGCAGGGGACACACCGGGTTTGCTGCTCCTGGGAGCACTGTTGTCCCTACTGAGCAGACCTGAAAGTGACCAGCAACCCCGCCCCTGGTGCCGCTGGGCTAAGGTGACCTGTGAAAGTACACAGACTCTCCAATGGTAAACCTGCTGAAAGTTCACACATGGGCACAGAAATAATACCGGCGAATCCCAATGGGCTCTATTCTGGTCACAGGGCTCGTGGGAAACCCTGTGGCCGGGCAGACGAGAAAGTAAATAAGCAAAAGGAAGCCCACACCAGAAAGCCCGGTGAAATGTCTGAACTATGAAAACTCCACAGTATTCGAAGGGCTATTCCGTGAGCACCAACAATTCCAGTCCAATAGTTCAAGACTGTGGCATCCATCAGTTTAATTTAACAGCAAAATCAAAGGACTCTCAGAGCACAACACCACTTCCACGGTGGAAAGCAGGGATTCCTTCCCGTTTTATTGACTTTGATGCTCCAGTTCTTTCGAGGTGTTTTCACTGAGGTCATTGGAAAGGGATCGTATCCTTCACGTTCTATTTCGGAAGTATCCAAAATGACATATTGGATCACTTCGTCTAAAGTGAAAATAGAATGTGATCACGTAATGAACAGTGGTATTGACTAGACTTCATTTATATTTGTCTTGCTAAGTTTTGTTGTTGTTTTTTTTTCCAAGGAGGTGATACCTTGTTGTGACATCTATATATAAATCTCATCTTTTCCTGGTGTGACGGCCACGGATTTTCAAAGGGGTTATCATAAGGAAGGGTACGGTCTATAACCACAGTCCCCCCCGTACACAGTTAACGGACGCCCACGTGGACTGCTTTATCCAAAAGGGTCTGACCAGTCCCCAGCGAGGTGAGACACTGCTTCGGCTCGGTCCCCTCACGGACGTCCCGGGACAAGGGAACCATGGCCACTACAATCAGCAAGGGTGCGGCTACCTCAGCTCACGGGCTGTGAATGAAGCGAGGCGGCAACTAACAGGCAATACAGAGAAAACGAGTCTGAAGCTACGATCGTGCCGAGTGAGCTCAGCAGACACATTCAAAGAGTGAAAAAAAAAGAGTGTTTTGGGGAAGTGGCAAAAAAATAAGAGATTGCGGTCATCAATCTTGGTGGCCTGAGACACTGGGCATGGAAATGCAGAAAGTAACGTGAGTCATTGATACGTGAGACGGTCAGCAATAAAACAGAGAGATTTGCCACTGAAAATAAAATACGAACACGTCCGAGGCATTAAATATGAAACGTGTGACATCAGTCATGTCTCCTTACCCTTTCCTAATACGGTGAATGTCCACGTTCATTTCCCCTCCCTTTTCTCCCTCTCACGGGACACCCTGGAGAACGTGCGTACGGGGGACTTCACTCTCCTTCCCTGTCCCTGTCCAGCGCCTGCCACGGCCCCTGGCCCTCCCTTCGGCCAGTCCTTCAGGACCGACCCCCACTTCCCGTTCCCTAGATGCTCCGAGACCCGCGGTTTCAGCCCAGACCTCTGACCTTCCTCATCAGCTTCGTACTCATACGGGGAATTTAGCATGAGCCGGACAGATCCGAGCAAACCGAGCCAGCATTTCATCCCGCCCATGTTTGCCGCTCACTGTTTCCCAAGTCGCTCTCGGGGGTCAGTACGACTCTTCTCTCCTACGCTTCCCTCGGCCCCTCGGCCACGCGGCCGGACCTACCCTCTTACGTACCTACAGCTCCCGCTTTGTCATTCATTCTGTTAATCTTGTTCCAGTTCCCGACTTCTCTCAGATTTTCTCTCTCTGGACTTTGCCTCTGACTCACTGGCTCACCCCTCCAGCACGGTTTCTTTAACTCAGTAAGTCCTAGAGATCTCGGTGACTCCTCAGGCCTGGTGTCTGTGCAGAAATGGCGGAGGGTGACCTCTGAGTGCAGAGTGGATTTCGGGGGGCGGGACCGTGGAGACAGGGCGGCGGTGAGGTGCAGTGGAGAAGGCCTGCAGCCGGGACCAGGCGACGGGCAGAGCCGCGGTGGCTGGAGCTGCAGGGAAACTGCATGGGTCTGCTCAGCGCTGGGGGACCCGGGGTAGATCCGCAACCCGGGCCTCCAGTCCAGGGACCTGGGGCCTGCAAGGGGTTTGTGCTGGGAGGGAATTACCAGTCCTGTTCGGCCCCCCGTGTGTGGAAGTGTGAACACATCACATTACCGATTCGACAGCGAGACGTTCCCTCGAACATCTACCTTCTACACTATTCGTCTCAGGAACAGGTACGAGCCCACGCGACCAAGCTTCCTGATGACGCCCTGAACACCAGCCCTGGTGACAGCACCGTCCCAAGCAGGGACCCCCGTCTCCTCCTCGGTGGGCCTCCTGCAGCGGCAGCTTTCACGGTCCGCGTCACCCCCACACACCGCGTCACCCCCACACACGGCAGGGCTGCCTCCCCAGCGTCTGAAACAGCACAGACACTGGGCCCGGTCGCGGTGCCTGTGGACCGACGTCAGCATTTCTTGGTCTGTCTCACAAGCAGCACACCGGCCGCTCCGTGTGTGGCCCCAGCTGCTGGCCGCCACCGCCTTCCGGAGCCGGTCTCTCAAATGTGACCACACCTGTCCCCGTGAGGAGTCGGCTGCCTGCAGGTGGCGTGGAGACACAGGCTGAGCCTCCAGACGGCAGGGCGGGCTTAAGGTTTGACATAAAAGTATTCTTATTTTTCCAGGACATGGATGAAGCATTGTTCTTTGACTGCTTCTTTACATAAAAGTAATTTGTATTAGTAAGACAATGTGACTTTGAACGGTAAGGTATTTTCCACCAAGATTTTATTTTATTTTAAACTCATAAAGAAGTTAACACTTATTCTTTGTGTGATTTACCTTTTTCCTTTGTTTTTTAATGGCATTTTTACATGTCTGAAGGTGCTTTTCACATAGATTACATGCCTATTCTGTGTGAAATCTAGTAAGAATCTTACATATATGAAACTACTTTTTCATCTAGATTTATAAGTGTTTTAACATAACTTTAGCATGCTATAAAATATACAAGTTTATGGAAAAACCATAATTCACCTAGCCTTTTCATTATCACTCATGCACAGTATATTTCCAATTGTTCCATTGTTCCAGAACAGAATGTTGTTTTTTATCCTCACATGAGGACTTTTTTTTTGCATTTATCTTTAGATAGAGCAGGAGAGGGGGGGGAGGAAGAGAGAGAGAGAAACATCGATGTGAGAGAGACACATCGAGTGGCTGCCATCCACACGACCCCAACTAGGGCTGGGGACAAACAGCAACTGAGGTACGTGCCCTTATGAGAACCAAACCCAGGACAATCTGGTCCACAGGCCAACGCTCTAACCACTGAGCCCAACCGGCCAGGGCTCAAAAACAGAATGTTTATTAAAAGAGAAGAAGGGTCTGGCCAGTGTGGCTCAGTGGTTGAGCATTGACCCTGCACCAGGAGGTCCCTGGATCAATTCCCAGTCAGGGCACAGGCCCAGGTTGTGGGCCCATCCCTAGTGTGGGGCATGCAGGAGGCAGCCAGTCAATGTTCTCTCTCATCGATGTTTCTCTCTGTCTCTCTCCCTCTCCCTTCCTCTCTCTCTAAAATCAATAAAGGAAAAAAAAAATATACTTTTTAAGGCAGGGAGGTTGAGGGGGAGGGTCAAGCAGAGAGACGTGGCTATCAGCTCTGTCCCCTTGCATTTGCCCAGGTAGCTCCAGGGATGGGGACACAAGTGGACAGGAGCCCAGGGGAACTGTGCCCACAGGGAGAGGCCTCCAGGTCCCGTGAAGCAGGAAGGCAGGGCCGAGACGCAGGTTTTGAGGGGAATGTGGTAGCAGCTGCACACAAGTTCCGTCGGGACCCTGCTTCCGCCCTTGGTCTGTCTTTGCCCCATTGACTGCAGGCCTGGACCTGAAATCACTGCCCTTGTTGGAGAGCTCTGTCTAAGGTGACATTCTGCTCGGCCACATGGTGGGCACGGACTCCAACATCCTGTGCGTCCACCTCCGCCTCTGAGCATCGCCTGACGGTGTCCCTCCCCGGCAGTGCCTGCTCCACACCCCTCTGCTCTGCCACCGCCTGGATTTGTAGACGGTTACGAGCCAAAGTGGTTTGAAAAACGGATGCTAGTTCCCAGTGACAGCGTCTGCGGTTAAGAAATGAAGTTCCCGTGGCACCTTAGCGCTGATGTGAAATGTCACAGTGGCATCAAGCACTATTTATCAATCCCGATTTTTCATTTAATCAGCAGCTGCAATAACAATTTCAACTCCGATGTCAACAGCAGATCATTGTGTGAGACCTTACGGCCATGGCCACGGGTCTGCATGCATGTGTGCCTGTGCGTGTGTGTGCGTGCCTGTGTGCATGTGCATGTGTGTGCCTGTGTGTGCATGTAGGTGTGTGTGCATGTGTGTGTGTAGCTGATGACTGCATGTATTTACAGAGGTTATTCTGCACAAATTTATGGGGAGCATTCTGTCTTCCTGGGGGCCCTGTCACCTTTCTCTCCTCATAAATCATTCACACGATTGCATGCTGGCCAGCGGTCTTGTGCAGTTGGCGCTGAGCGGTGTTGCAAGGACAGATACTCTCTGTCTTGAGGGACAGGACTCTGGACTACGAGGTTGGCATCATGACTTTGCAGTTTTCTCAAAAGTAGAGATGAATCCAAATGACTTCATTGCCAGAAACCTTTTATCACAAGCCATAAATTCCACTTGTGACTGGACCTCACCTTACGGAAAGGCTTGATCCTGGTAACACATTATTGATTTTCATTCCTGATCAATCTTGTATTGGTGGTCGTGTGTGCTAGTCAGAGTCCAGGGAAGTCACTGTAGTAAAAGAGGATGAAATGACCCTAATCACTTAACACCAAACGTGCTGATCTCCTTTCGAAAGACACTGTAGTTTCTCTGATGCATGAGATCCCCCGGAACGCCGAGGGGGCCTCTCCGGGTCCCCCAGACCGCAGAGCGGGGCCTCTCCGGATCCCCCGGGACACTGAGCGGGGCCTCTCCGGGTCCCCCAGACCGCAGAGCGGGGCCTCTCCGGGTCCCCCGGGACACTGAGCGGGGCCTCTCCGGGTCCCCCAGACCGCAGAGCGGGGCCTCTCCGGGTCCCCCGGAACGCCGAGCGGGGCCTCTCCGGGTCCCCCGGGACACTGAGCGGGGCCTCTCCGGATCCCCCAGACCGCAGAGCGGGGCCTCTCCGGGTCCCCCGGGACACTGAGCGGGGCCTCTCCGGGTCCCCCGGGACACTGAGCGGGGCCTCTCCGGATCCCCCAGACCGCAGAGCGGGGCCTCTCCGGGTCCCCCGGGACACTGAGCGGGGCCTCTCCGGATCCCCCAGACCGCAGAGCGGGGCCTCTCCGGATCCCCCAGACCGCAGAGCGGGGCCTCTCCGGGTCCCCCGGGACACTGAGCGGGGCCTCTCTGGATCCCCCAGACCACTGAGCGGGGCCTCTCCGGGTCCCCCAGGACGCCGAGCGGGGCCTCTCCGGGTCCCCAGGGACGCCGAGCGGGGCCTCTCCGGGTCCCCAGGGACGCCGAGCGGGGCCTTGCTGATGACTGTGGTTTAGAGTAAGAACAAAATCGTCCTCTTGGCTTAGCAATCAGGTGTCAGGCAAACTCTTACAAACATGCTAAGAAGTATTGCTGACCATGAAAAGGAGAAACAAGCCCTTTTTTCTGTAAAGAATATAGATGAAACTGGCTTTTATGTAACATAGAGAAGGCTGTAATAGAAGTGATATATTTAAATATATTAAATCTATTAATCATATATTAATCATATTTTTGTGGGATGCTATCAGAAGGATGGTAATCATTTAGAAGGGATCAGTCCTGAAGATCCCATACAGTTAATAGCTTCTAATAGCTAACTTTTCTGTTTTCTCTTCGACCTGAATCTTGATGACAAGTGAGCTACATTGTACCCAAAACAATACACTAGGTTACCTGTTTCATACGCAATTATTTTCCTAAAGTAAATTCTGAGTCTAACAACACAGTCTAGATTTCAAAATATGTCAAGTAACACAGTACATGTTGTCATAATATTTTACTCCAAGAAACACATTATTTTGCATTTTTTTAATTAGAAGGAAAAACAGTGTTTCCAGAACTTCTCTCATCAAAGTCACCTTAGATGACAATGAACGATATGTTGTAACAGACATTATTATGTACATATAAGAACATACGCCCTTCTTCCATCTTGATCTACAATACTTTACATACACATTGTAACAGATACGTTGTAACAGACATTATTATGTCTACAATAGTTTACAGCAACATTAGTCGGTTTTCCATTTCGTTAACACTGTATCGATATACTAAGTGTAGGGGAGCCCTGGCCAGTTTGGCTCAGCGATTAGAGCGTCGGCCTGCGGTCCGGAGAGACCCGGGTTCGGTTCCCGCTAAGGGCACGTACTTCAGTTGCAGTTTGTCCCTGGCCCTGGTTGGTGGTGCGGGTGGCAGCCACTCGATGTGTCCTTTCACGTCGATGTTTCTCTCTCTCTCTCTCTTCCTCTCTCTCCCTCCCACTCTATCTGTACAAAAAATGGAAAAATATCCTCAGGTGAGGATAAAAAAAAAATAAAAAAAATAAAAGTGTAGGGGAGGTTAGTTCAAATAAAGCTCTCAAAACACTCACACTTAGGGGCGATGTACGTGTTTGAAGTAACTCACATGAGCTCTAAGCATGACCGTTCTGGCAATAATGTAGCAGAGGACTCCAGTGTGACCCGGCTTGATGGGGACCTCCTCCAGGGCCTGGCCAATGTCCCGCGGGACCTCCTGGGGGTCAGGGGTCGTGCTGCCCTCCTGAGGTTCCGTCTGGCAGATGTGCACCGAGAAGCGATGGCAATAAAAGGCGAAGGCAGCCCCGGTTTGGGAGAACCTGTGGCCAGGACCCCAGACCAGGAGGCAGAATCTTCTCCCTCGTTGAGTCCTTCTCAGCTGAGTCTTGAGAGCTGAGGTACTGAGAACATGAGGGTCCAGGTGGAAGAGGGGCGGCTGTCTTAGAAATGAACATTGCATCCTTCTGTCCAGGTGTGAGGAGAGACACACAGGAAGCTCGAAGCAGCAGGAGTTTAGTGCCCTGTGAGTGATGGGCTCAGGGCGCAGAGGTGACGCCTGAGGCTGGCCTGCAGGGAGTGACTGTCAGCTACACGCAGGTACCCGTGTGCAGCGAGAAACCAGCGGATCCTTTCAGGGGGGCGATGGCAGAATCAGGGTACGTGCAGAAGGTCCACCTGGCTCTTGTGTGAGGACGAAGGGAGACATATACTAAGGGAAGCTTTAGAAATAGTTGAGACAAAACAAAATAAAGCAAAACCAAGAGACCTGGATTTGAAGAATCAGAAAAGAAAAAAGAGGCATAACAAGTAAGAGACACGATACAGTGGCTATTAGACTCCTAAGGTTGCTGAAACAAAGTAGCACCGCCTGGGCGGGTTAAAACAGACAGCTGTGGTACGACAATTGTGGAAGCTGGACGTGCAAAGCGAAGGCGCCGGGGGGGGGGGGAGGGGGGCACGTCCCTCCCTGCCACGTCCCTCCCTGCCAGGTCCCTCCCCGCCACGTCCCTCCCTGCCACGTCCCGGAAAGAACCATTTCCGCGCCTCTCGGAGGTGGGGCGTGTGGCGTCGGTGGCTGCCCTGGGCTTGCAGACCCCGTAACTACACTCGCTGTCTCCGGGTCCAGGGACTGCATTTCCCTCCGGTCTCGGTCCCTTCTCCTCTTCCGAGAGCTCAGCTGTCACGCTGGATTCGGGCCACCTGCTCCACTCTGACCTCACCCTACCTGTTGGCCAACTCTCCTGTTTCCAGTTCGGTTCACACCATCAGGTTCAGGGGTCAGGACTTCAATGTATCTTTTTGCATAACATAGTTCAACCCCTAACTGGGACTGAGGGGACCATGACAATGAGGGGAGCCGAGCAATGAAGAATCATCCTGGGCGTGTGCCCTGGAAGACCAGTCTGGTGTCTTGTCACAGCAGCTGGACGACGAAGAGGGAACTGCCTCCTCCCCCCACCGAGTCTCCGACAGCTGATCTGGTACAACACGAAGAAGTTTCCCACAGGGTCCTGCCCTGGAGACAGCCGAGGGCACAGAAGGCCCGTGGCCAGCGAGGTCCCCACCTGCGTCCTCGGCGGCCCCCTGAAAGGAGACCTTTGTGAAACTGCCAACTTGAGGAGACAGCCGATGCGTGCCATCCCGTTTAACAACAAATTAACACCTTTCAGTGGAACGTTCACATGACAAATCACATTATTACATCATCTTGTAAATGGGATAATAGTAAAGTTTATTGCTCATGAAAATTCCCTACACGCTTTATTTACAGACAGTAAAGTGGAAATGTTGTCATGACGTAAGGGAGAGAAGAAGGCAACGCTTTGTCGCATAATCGAGTAAGTTCACTGATACTCGGCGGCGCCGTGAGGCCGTCAGACGTTATCGGGTAAGTTCACTGATACTCGGCACCGTGAGCCGTCAGATGTTATCGGGTAAGTTCACTGATACTCGCCGGCGCCGTGAGGCCGTCAGACGTTAATCGGGTAAGTTCAGTGATACTCGGCGCCGTGAGCCTTCAGACGTTAATCGGGTAAGTTCAGTGATACTCAGCGCTGTGAGGCCGTCAGACGTTATCGGGTAAGTTCAGTGATACTCGGCGCCGTGAGGCCGTCAGACGTTATCGGGTAAGTTCAGTGATACTCGGTGCCGTGAGGCCGTCAGACGTTAATCGGGTAAGTTCAGTGATACTCGGCGCCGTGAGGCCGTCAGACGTTATTGGGTAAGTTCAGTGATACTCGGCAGCGTGAGGCCATCAGACGTTATCGGGTAAGTTCACTGATACTCGGCACCGTGAGCCGTCAGATGTTATCGGGTAGTGTTCAGTGATACTCGGCACCGTGAGGCCGTCAGATGTTATCGGGTAAGTTCAGTGATACTCGGCGCCGTGAGGCCATCAGACGTTATCGGGTAGTTCACTGATACTCGGCAACCGTGGCCGTCATATGTATCGGGTAAGTTCAGTGATACTCGGCGCCGTGAGGCCATCAGACGTTATCGGGTAAGTTCACTGATACTCGGCAACCGGGAGCCGTCAGATGTTATCGGGTAAGTTCAGTGATACTCGGCGCCGTGAGGCCGTCAGACGTTATATCGGGTAAGTTCAGTGATCTACTCGGCGCCGTGAGGCCGTCAGACGTTATCGGGTAAGTTCAGTGATACTCGGCAGCGTGAGGCCATCAGACGTTATCGGGTAAGTTCACTGATACTCGGCGCCGTGAGGCCGTCAGATGTTATCGGGTAAGTTCAGTGATACTCGGCGCCGTGAGGCCATCAGACGTTATCGGGTAAGTTCACTGATACTCGGCACTGTGAGCCGTCAGATGTTATCGGGTAAGTTCAGTGATACTCGGCGCCGTGAGGCCATCAGACGTTATCGGGTAAGTTCACTGATACTCGGCGCCGTGAGGCCGTCAGATGTTATCGGGTAAGTTCAGTGATACTCGGCACCGTGAGCCGTCAGATGTTATCGGGTAAGTTCAGTGATACTCGGCACCGTGAGGCCGTCAGACGTTATCGGGTAAGTTCAGTGATACTCGGCACCGTGAGCCGTCAGACGTTATCGGGTAAGTTCACTGATACTCGGCACCGTGAGCCGTCAGACGTTATCGGGTAAGTTCAGTGATACTCGGCACCGTGAGGCCGTCAGACGTTATCGGGTAAGTTCACTGATACTCGGCACCGTGAGCCGTCAGATGTTATCGGGTAAGTTCACTGATACTCGGCACCGTGAGCCGTCAGATGTTATCGGGTAAGTTCAGTGATACTCGGCACCGTGAGGCCGTCAGATGTTATCGGGTAAGTTCAGTGATACTCGGCACCGTGAGCCGTCAGATGTTATCGGGTAAGTTCAGTGATACTCGGCACCGTGAGCCGTCAGATGTTATCGGGTAAGTTCAGTGATACTCGGCACCGTGAGGCCATCAGACGTTATCGGGTAAGTTCAGTGATACTCGGCACCGTGAGCCGTCAGATGTTATCGGGTAAGTTCAGTGATACTCGGCACCGTGAGGCCGTCAGATGTTATCGGGTAAGTTCAGTGATACTCGGCACCGTGAGGCCGTCAGACGTTATCGGGTAAGTTCACTGATACTCGGCACCGTGAGGCCATCAGACGTTATCGGGTAAGTTCACTGATACTCGGCACCGTGAGCCGTCAGACGTTATCGGGTAAGTTCAGTGATACTCGGCACCGTGAGGCCGTCAGACGTTAATCGGGTAAGTTCACTGATACTCGGCACCGTGAGCCGTCAGACGTTATCGGGTAAGTTCAGTGATACTCGGCACCGTGAGGCCGTCAGACGTTATCGGGTAAGTTCAGTGATACTCGGCACCGTGAGGCCATCAGACGTTATCGGGTAAGTTCAGTGATACTCGGCACCGTGAGCCGTCAGACGTTATCGGGTAAGTTCAGTGATACTCGGCACCGTGAGCCGTCAGACGTTAATCGGGTAAGTTCAGTGATACTCGGCGCCGTGAGGCCGTCAGACGTTAATCGGGTAAGTTCAGTGATACTCGGCGCCGTGAGGCCGTCAGACGTTATCGGGTAAGTTCAGTGATACTCGGCAGCGTGAGGCCATCAGACGTTATCGGGTAAGTTCAGTGATACTCGGCAGCGTGAGGCCGTCAGACGTTATCGGGTAAGTTCAGTGATACTCGGCACCGTGAGCCGTCAGATGTTATCGGGTAGTGTTCAGTGATACTCGGCACCGTGAGGCCGTCAGCCGTTATCGGGTAAGTTCACTGATACTCGGCACCGTGAGCCGTCAGATGTTATCGGGTAAGTTCAGTGATACTCGGCGCCGTGAGGCCATCAGACGTTATCGGGTAAGTTCACTGATACTCGGCACCGTGAGCCGTCAGATGTTATCGGGTAAGTTCAGTGATACTCGGCGCCGTGAGGCCGTCAGACGTTAATCGGGTAAGTTCAGTGATACTCGGCGCCGTGAGGCCGTCAGACGTTATCGGGTAAGTTCAGTGATACTCGGCAGCGTGAGGCCATCAGACGTTATCGGGTAAGTTCACTGATACTCGGCGCCGTGAGGCCGTCAGATGTTATCGGGTAAGTTCAGTGATACTCGGCGCCGTGAGGCCATCAGACGTTATCGGGTAAGTTCACTGATACTCGGCACTGTGAGCCGTCAGATGTTATCGGGTAAGTTCAGTGATACTCGGCGCCGTGAGGCCATCAGACGTTATCGGGTAAGTTCACTGATACTCGGCGCCGTGAGGCCGTCAGATGTTATCGGGTAAGTTCAGTGATACTCGGCGCCGTGAGGCCATCAGACCTTAATCGGGTAAGTTCAGTGATACTCGGCACCGTGAGCCGTCAGATGTTATCGGGTAAGTTCAGTGATACTCGGCACCGTGAGGCCGTCAGACGTTATCGGGTAAGTTCAGTGATACTCGGCGCCGTGAGCCGTCAGATCGTTATCGGGTACGTTCACTGATACTCGGCACCGTGAGCCGTCAGACGTTATCGGTAGTTCAGTGATACTCGGCACCGTGAGGCCGTCAGACGTTTATCGGGTAAGTTCACTGATACTCGGCACCGTGAGCCGTCAGTGTTATCGGGTAAGTTCACTGATACTCGGCACCGTGAGCCGTCAGATGTTATCGGGTAAGTTCAGTGATACTCGGCACCGTGAGCCGTCAGACGTTATCGGGTAAGTTCACTGATACTCGGCACCGTGAGCCGTCAGACGTTATCGGGTAAGTTCACTGATACTCGGCACCGTGAGGCCGTCAGACGTTATCGGGTAAGTTCAGTGATACTCGGCACCGTGAGGCCGTCAGACGTTAATCGGGTAAGTTCAGTGATACTCGGCGCCGTGAGCCGTCAGACGTTAATCGGGTAAGTTCAGTGATACTCGGCGCCGTGAGGCCGTCAGACGTTAATCGGGTAAGTTCAGTGATACTCGGCGCCGTGAGCCGTCAGACGTTATCGGGTAAGTTCAGTGATACTCGGCACCGTGAGGCCGTCAGACGTTATCGGGTAAGTTCACTGATACTCGGCAGCGTGAGGCCATCAGACGTTATCGGGTAAGTTCAGTGATACTCGGCGCCGTGAGCCGTCAGACGTTAATCGGGTAAGTTCAGTGATACTCGGCGCCGTGAGCCGTCAGACGTTAATCGGTAAAGTTCAGTGATACTCGGCGCCGTGAGGCCGTCAGACGTTAATCGGGTAAGTTCAGTGATACTCGGCGCCGTGAGGCCGTCAGACGTTAATCGGGTAAGTTCAGTGATACTCGGCGCCGTGAGCCGTCAGACGTTATCGGGTAAGTTCAGTGATACTCGGCGCCGTGAGCCGTCAGACGTTAATCGGGTAAGTTCAGTGATACTCGGCGCCGTGAGGCCGTCAGACGTTATCGGGTAAGTTCAGTGATACTCGGCGCCGTTAGCCGTCAGACGTTAATCGGGTAAGTTCACTGATACTCGGCGCCGTGAGCCGTCAGATGCCCACAGCCATTTGTAAAGGGAAAAGTTAGGTATAAAAAGGCGTTTTGTGCAAGAAGTACAGAACAGTTTAAAGCAGGTGTATGGGTGTCCTTCGAGTAAAAGTAGTCCCTTGGGGAAAGTAATAAAATTCAGGATTTATTATATGATAAGAAGAAGGAAGCTTCAACTACATCATGAAGACACGGGAAGGAGACCTGGGGAGTCAACCTGGGGCAGGAAATGAGGTGTGGGGGTGCTGCAGAGACTCAAACCTTGTTGACGGTGGAGAGAATGCTTCTCGGGAATGGGAAGTACGGGGGTAAGTGAGAGAATGCTTCTCGGGAACGGGAAGTACGGGGGTGAGTGAGAGAATACTTCTCAGGAACGGGAAGTACGGAGGTAAGTGAGAGAATACTTCTCAGGAACGGGAAGTACGGGGGTGAGTGAGAGAATACTTCTCAGGAACGGGAAGTACGGGGGTGAGTGAGAGAATACTTCTCAGGAACGGGAAGTACGGGGGTGAGTGAGAGAATGCTTCTCAGGAACGGGAAATACGGGGTAAGTGAGAGAATGCTTCTCAGGAACGGGAAGTACGGGGGTGAGTGAGAGAATACTTCTCAGGAACGGGAAGTACGGGGGTACGTGAGAGAATACTTCTCAGGAACGGGAAGTACGGGGGTAAGTGAGAGAATACTTCTCAGGAACGGGAAGTACGGGGGTGAGTGAGAGAATACTTCTCAGGAACGGGAAGTACGGGGGTGAGTGAGAGAATGCTTCTCAGGAACGGGAAATACGGGGTAAGTGAGAGAATGCTTCTCAGGAACGGGAAGTACGGGGTAAGTGAGAGAATACTTCTCAGGAACGGGAAGTCCGGGGGTAAGTGAGAGAATACTTCTCAGGAATGGGAAGTCCGGGGGTAAGTGAGAGAATACTTCTCAGGAACGGGAAGTCCGGGGGTAAGTGAGAGAATACGTCTCAGGAACGGGAAGTACGGGGTAAGTGACAGAATACGTCTCAGGAACGGGAAGTACGGGGTAAGTGAGAGAATACGTCTCAGGAACGGGAAGTACGGGGGTAAGTGACAGAATACGTCTCAGGAACGGGAAGTACGGGGTAAGTGACAGAATACGTCTCAGGAACGGGAAGTACGGAGGTAAGTGAGAGAGTACTTCTCAGGAACGGGAAGTACGGGGTAAGTGAGAGAATACTTCTCAGGAACGGGAAATACGGGGTAAGTGAGAGAATACTTCTCAGGAACGGGAAGTCCGGGGGTAAGTGAGAGAATACTTCTCAGGAACGGGAAGTACGGGGGTAAGTGAGAGAATACTTCTCAGGAACGGGAAGTACGGAGGTAAGTGAAAGAATACTTCTCAGGAACGGGAAGTATGGGGGTAAGTGAGAGAATACTTCTCAGGAACGGGTAGTACGGGGGTAAGTGAGAGAATACGTCTCAGGAACGGGAAGTACGGAGGTAAGTGAGAGAATACTTCTCAGGAACGGGAAGTACGGGGGTGAGTGAGAGAATACTTCTCAGGAACGGGAAGTACGGGGGTAAGTGAGAGAATACTTCTCAGGAACGGGAAGTACGGGGGTGAGTGAGAGAATACTTCTCAGGAACGGGAAGTACGGGGGTGAGTGAGAGAATACTTCTCGGGAACGGGAAGTACGGAGGTGAGTGAGAGAATACTTCTCAGGAACGGGAATACGGGGGTAAGTGAGAGAATACTTCTCAGGAACGGGAAGTACGTGGAAGTGAGGATACTTCTCAGGAACGGGAAGTACGGAGGTAAGTGAGAGAATACTTCTCAGGAACGGGAAGTACGGGGGTAAGTGAGAGAATACTTCTCAGGAACGGGAAGTACGGGGGTGAGTGAGAGAATACTTCTCAGGAACGGGAAGTCCGGGGGTAAGTGAGAGAATGCTTCTCAGGAACGGGAATACAGAGGTAAGTGAGAGAATACTTCTCAGGAACGGGAAGTACAGGGATGAGTGAGAGAATACTTCTCAGGAACGGGAAGTACAGGGGTGAGTGAGAGAATACTTCTCAGGAACGGGAAGTACGGAGGTAAGTGAGAGAATTCTTCTCAGGAACGGGAAATACGGGGTAAGTGAGAGAATACTTCTCAGGAACGGGAAGTACGGGGGTAAGTGAGAGAATACTTCTCAGGAACGGGAAGTACGGAGGTAAGTGAGAGAATACTTCTCAGGAACGGGAAGTCCGGGGTAAGTGAGAGAATACTTCTCAGGAACGGGAAATACGGGGTAAGTGAGAGAATACTTCTCAGAACGGGGAAGTACGGAGGTAGAGTGAGAGAATACTTCTCAGGAACGGGAAGTACGGGGGTAAGTGAGAATACTTCTCAGGAACGGGAAATACGTGGTAAGTGA
This sequence comes from Molossus molossus, assembly GCF_014108415.1. Classification (NCBI taxonomy): domain Eukaryota; kingdom Metazoa; phylum Chordata; class Mammalia; order Chiroptera; family Molossidae; genus Molossus; species Molossus molossus. The sequence goes on along the minus strand of NW_023425377.1, from coordinate 127,318,299 downwards.
GAGAATACTTCTCAGGGACGGGAATTACGGGGGTAAGTGAGAGAATACTTCTCAGGAACGGGAAGTACAGGGGTGAGTGAGAGAATACTTCTCAGGAACGGGAAGTACAGGGGTGAGTGAGAGAATACTTCTCAGGAACGGGAAGTACAGGGGTGAGTGAGAGAATACTTCTCAGGACGGGAAGTACGGGGTAAGTGAGAGAGTACTTCTCAGGAACGGGAAATACGGGGTAAGTGAGAGAATGCTTCTCAGGAACTGGAAGTACGGGGTAAGTGAGAGAATGCTTCTCAGGAACGGGAAGTACGGAAATAAGTGAGAGAATACTTCTCAGGAACGGGAAGTACGGAGGTAAGTGAGAGAATACTTCTCAGGGACGGGAAATACGTGGTAAGTGAGAGAATACTTCTCAGGGACGGGAATTACGGGGTAAGTGAGAGAATGCTTCTCAGGAACGGGAAGTACGGAGGTAAGTGAGAGAATACTTCTCAGGAACGGGAAATACGGGGTAAGTGAGAGAATGCTATCTCCAGCAACGGGAGTACGGGGGTAAGTGAAGTGAATGCTTCTCAGGAACGGGAAGGTACGGGGGGTAAGTGGAGATAAATTCTCAGCAACGGGAAGTACGGGTAAGTGAGAGAATGCTTCTCAGGAACGGGAAGTAGGGGGTTAAGTGAGAGAAATACTTCAGGCAACGGGAAGTACTGGGTGAGTGAGAGATACTTCTCAGGAACGGGAAGTAACGGGGGTGAGTGAGAGAATGCCTTCTCAGGTAAGTGAGGAAGGCTTCTCAGGCACTGGAATACGGGTAAGGTTGAGAGAATACTTCTCAAGCAACGGGAAGTACGGGGGTGAGTGAGAGAATACTTCTCGAGGAACACGGGAAGTAGCAGAGGGTGAAGTGAGAGAAAGACTTCTCAGGAACGGGAAGTAACAGGGGTGAAGTCGAGAGTAATAACTTCTCAGGAACGGGAAAGTACGGAGGTAAGTGGAGAGAATACTTCTCAGGAACGGGAATCCGGGGTAAGTGAGAGAGACTTCTCAGGAACGGGAAGTACAGAGGTAGTGAGATAATAGCTTCTCAGGAACGGGAAAGTACGGGAGTAAGTGAGAGAATACTTCTCAGGAACGGAAGTACAGGGGTAAGTGGAGAGAATACTTCTCAGGAACGGGAAAGTACGGGGTGAGTGAGAGAATACTTCTCAGGAAGGGAAGTACAGGGGTAGTGAGAGAATACTTCTCAGGAACGGGAAGTACAGGGGGTAAGTGAGAGATACTTCTCAGGACGGGAAGTACGGGTTAAGTGAGAGAATCTTCTCAGGAACGGAAAGATACGGGGTAAGTGAGAGAATACTTCTCAGGAACGGGAATACGGGGGTAAGTGAGAGAATACTCTCAGGAACGGGAAGTACGGAGGTAAGTGAGAGAATACTTCTCAGGAACGGGAAGTCCGGGGGTAAGTGAGAGAATACTTCTCAGGAACGGGAAATACGGGGTAAGTGAGAGAATACTTCTCAGGAACGGGAAGTACGGAGGTAGAGTGAGAGAATACTTCTCAGGAACGGGAAGTACGGGGGTAAGTGAGAATACTTCTCAGGAACGGGAAATACGTGGTAAGTGAGAGAATACTTCTCAGGGACGGGACGACGGGGGTAAGTGAGAGAATACGTCTTCAGGAACGGTAAGTACAGGGGTGAGTGAGAGAATACTTCTCAGAACGGGAAGTACAGGGGTAAGATGCAGAGAATACTTCTCAGGAACGGGAAGTACAGGGTAAGTGAGGAGAATACTTCTCAGGAACGGGAAGTACAGGGGTGAGTGAGAGAATACTTCTCAGGAACGGGAAGTACGGGGGTTAGTGAGAGAATACTTCTCAGGAACGGGAAGTACGGAGGTAAGTGAGAGAATTCTTCTCAGGAACGGGAAATACGGGGTAAGTGAGAGAATACTTCTCAGGAACGGGAAGTACGGGGGTAAGTGAGAGAATACTTCTCAGGAACGGGAAGTACGGAGGTAAGTGAGAGAATACTTCTCAGGAACGGGAAGTACAGGGGTGAGTGAGAGAATACTTCTCAGGACGGGAAGGTACTGTGATGAGAGAATACTTCTCAGGAACGGGAAGTACGGGGTAAGTGAGAGAATACTTCTCAGGAACGGGAAGTCCGGGGGTAAGTGAGAGAATGCTTCTCAGGAACGGGAATACAGAGGTAAGTGAGAGAATACTTCTCAGGAACGGGAAGTACGGAGGTAAGTGAGAGAATACTTCTCAGGAACGGGAAGTACGGGGGTAAGTGAGAGAATACTTCTCAGGAACGGGAAGTACAGGGGTGAGTAAGAGAATACTTCTCAGGAACGGGAAGTACAGGGGTGAGTGAGAGAATACTTCTCAGGAACGGGAAGTACGGGGGTAAGTGAGAGAATACTTCTCAGGAACGGGAAGTACGGAGGTAAGTGAGAGAATTCTTCTCAGGAACGGGAAATACGGGGTAAGTGAGAGAATACTTCTCAGGAACGGGAAGTACGGGGTAAGTGGAGAATACATCTCACTAGGAACGGGAAAGTACTGGGGTAAGGGATGAGAATGCTTCTCAGGAACGGGAAGTACAGAGGTAAGTGAGAGAATACTTCTCAGGAACGGGAAGTACGGAGGTAAGTGAGAGAATACTTCTCAGGAACGGGAATTACGGAGGTAAGTGAGAGAATACTTCTCAGGAACGGGAAGTACGGGGTAAGTGAGAGAATACTTCTCAGGAACGGGAAGTACAGGGGTGAGTGAGAGAATACTTCTCAGGAACGGGAAGTACAGGGGTGAGTGAGAGAATACTTCTCAGGAAAGGGAAGTACAGGGGTGAGGTGAGAGAATACTTCTCAGGAACGGGAAGTCAGGGGTAAGTGAGAGAAGACTTCTCAGGAACGGAAGTACAAGGGGTAAGTGAGAGAATACTTCTCAGGAACGGGAAGTACGGGGTAAGTGAGAGAATACTTCTCAGGAGCGGAAAGTACGGGGGTAAGTGAGAGAAGTACTTCTCAGGAACGGGAAGTACAGGGGTGAGTGAGAGAATACTTCTCAGGAACGGGAAGTACAGGGGTGAGTGAGAGAATACTTCTCAGGAACGGGAAGTACAGGGGTGAGTGAGAGAATACTTCTCAGGAACGGGAAGTACAGGGGTGAGTGAGAGAATACTTCTCAGGACGGGAAGTACGGGGTAAGTGAGAGAGTACTTCTCAGGAACGGGAAATACGGGGTAAGTGAGAGAATACTTCTCAGGAACGGGAAGTACGGAGGTAGAGTGAGAGAATACTTCTCAGGAACGGGAAGTACGGGGGTGAGTGAGAGAATACTTCTCAGGAACGGGAAGTACAGGGGTGAGTGAGAGAATACTTCTCAGGAACGGGAAGTACGGGGTAAGTGAAGAGAATACTTCTCAGGAACTGCAATACGGGGTAAGTGAGAGAATGCTTCTCAGGAACTGGAAGTACGGGGTAAGTGAGAGAATGCTTCTCAGGAACGGGAAGTACGGAAATAAGTGAGAGAATACTTCTCAGGAACGGGAAGTACGGAGGTAAGTGAGAGAATACTTCTCAGGGACGGGAAATACGTGGTAAGTGAGAGAATACTTCTCAGGGACGGGAATTACGGGGGTAAGTGAGAGAATGCTTCTCAGGAACGGGAAGTACGGAGGTAAGTGAGAGAATACTTCTCAGGAACGGGAAATACGGGGTAAGTGAGAGAATGCTTCTCAGCAACGGGAAGTACTGGGCGCACAGTGTGAGTGAGAGAATACTTCTCAGGAACGGGAAGTACAGGGGTAAGTGAGCAGAATGCTTCTCAGGCAACGGGAAGTACGGGGTAAGTGAGAGAAATACTTTCTCCGGACGGGAAGTACAAGGGGGTAGGTGAGAGACATTACTTTCTCAGGAACGGGAAGTACGGGGTACGTGAGAGAAGGCTTCTCAGGAACGGGAAAGGTAGGGGTAAGTGAGGAGGAATGTCGTCCAGGAACGGGAAGTACGGGGGTAAGTGGAGAGAATGCTTCTCAATGAACGGGAAGGACGGGGTAATGTGCGAGAATGCTTCGTCAGGCAACGGGAAGGTACGGGGGTAACGTTGAGAGAAATGCTTCTCAGGAACGGGAAGTACCGGGGGTAAGTGAGAGAAAATGCTTCAGGCAACGGGAAGTACGGGGTAAGTGAGAGAATGCTTCTCAGGAACGGGAAGTACGGGGGTAAGTGAGAGAATACTTCTCAGGAACAGGAAGACGGGTGATTGAGAGAATGCTTCTCAGGAACGGGAAGTACGGGGTAAGTGAGAGAATACTTCTCAGGAACGGGAAGTACGGGGGTAAGTGAGAGAATGCTTCTCAGGAACGGGAAGTACGGGGGTAAGTGAGAGAATACTTCTCAGGAACGGGAATACGGGGTAAGTGAGAGAATACTTCTCAGGAACGGGAAGTACGGGGGTGAGTGAGAGAATGCTTCTCAGGAACGGGAAGTACGGGGGTAAGTGAGAGAATGCTTCTCAGGAACGGGAAGTACGGGGGTAAGTGAGAGAATGCTTCTCAGGAACGGGAAGTACGGAGGTAAGTGAGAGAACCTTCTCAGGAACGGGAAGTACGGGGTAAGTGAGAGAATGCTTCTCAGGAACGGGAAGTACAGAGGTAAGTGAGAGAATACTTCTCAGGCAACAGGGAAGTACGGGGGTAAGTGCAGAATGGCTTCTCAGGAACGGGAAGTACGGGGGTAAGTAGAGACTACTGCTCAGGAACGGAGAAGTACAGGGGTAAGTGAGGAGAATGATCTCAGGAAAGGGAAGTACGGGGCGTGAGTGAGAGACTACTTCTCAGGAACGGGAAGTACGGGGTGAGTGAGAGAATGCTTCTCAGGAACGGGAAGTACGGGGTAAGTGAGAGAATACTTCTCAGGAACGGGAAATACGGGGTAAGTGAGAGACTGCTTCTCAGGAACGGGAAGTACGGGGGTAAGTGAGAGACTGCTTCTCAGGAACGGGAAGTACGGGGTAAGTGAGAGAATGCTTCTCAGGAACGGGAAGTACGGGGTAAGTGAGAGAATACTTCTCCGGAACGGGAAATACGGGGTAAGTGAGAGAATGCTTCTCAGGAACGGGAAGTACGGGGTAAGTGAGAGAATACTTCTCAGGAACGGGAAGTACGGGGTAAGTGAGAGAATACTTCTCCGGAACGGGAAGTACAAGGGTAAGTGAGAGAATGCTTCTCAGCAACGGGAAGTACGGTGGTAAGTGAGAGAATGCTTCTCAGGAACGGGAAGTACGGAGGTAAGTGAGAGAATACTTCTCAGGAACGGGAAGTACGGGGGTAAGTGAGAGAATGCTTCTCAGCAACGGGAAGTACGGGGGTAAGTGAGAGAATGCTTCTCAGGAACGGGAAGTACGGGGTAAGTGAGAGAATGCTTCTCAGCAACGGGAAGTACGGAGGTAAGTGAGAGAATGCTTCTCAGGAACGGGAAATACGGGGTAAGTGAGAGAATACTTCTCAGGAACGGGAAGTACGGGGGTAAGTGAGAGAATGCTTCTCAGCAACGGGAAGTACGGGGTAAGTGAGAGAATGCTTCTCAGCAACGGGAAGTACGGGGGTAAGTGAGAGAATGCTTCTCAGGAACGGGAAGTACGGGGTAAGTGAGAGAATACTTCTCAGGAACGGGAAGTACGGGGGTAAGTGAGAGAATGCTTCTCAGGAACGGGAAATACGGGGTAAGTGAGAGAATGCTTCTCAGGAACGGGAAGTACGGGGTAAGTGAGAGAATGCTTCTCAGGAACGGGAAGTACGGGGTAAGTGAGAGAATGCTTCTCAGGAACGGGAAGTACGGGGTAAGTGAGAGAATGCTTCTCAGGAACGGGAAGTACGGGGGTAAGTGAGAGAATGCTTCTCAGGAACGGGAAGTACGGGGGTAAGTGAGAGAATGCTTCTCAGGAACGGGAAGTACGGGGGTAAGTGAGAGAATGCTTCTCAGGAACGGGAAGTACGGGGTAAGTGAGAGAATACTTCTCAGGAACGGGAAGTACGGGGGTAAGTGAGAGAATACTTCTCAGGAACGGGAAGTACGGGGGTAAGTGAGAGAATGCTTCTCAGGAACGGGAAGTACGGGGTAAGTGAGAGAATGCTTCTCAGGAACGGGAAGTACGGGGTAAGGGAGAGAATGCTTCTCAGGAACGGGAAGTACGGGGTAAGTGAGAGAATACTTCTCAGGAACGGGAAGTACGGGGGTAAGTGAGAGAATGCTTCTCAGGAACGGGAAGTACGGGGTAAGTGAGAGAATGCTTCTCAGGAACGGGAAGTACGGGGTAATTGAGAGAATACTTCTCAGGAACGGGAAGTACGGGGGTAAGTGAGAGAATACTTCTCAGGAACGGGAAGTACGGGGGTAAGTGAGAGAATGCTTCTCAGGAACGGGAAGTACGGGGTAAGTGAGAGAATACTTCTCAGGAACGGGAAGTACGGGGTAAGTGAGAGAATGCTTCTCAGGAACGGGAAGTACGGGGTAAGTGAGAGAATGCTTCTCAGGAACGGGAAGTACGGTGGTAAGTGAGAGAATACTTCTCAGGAACGGGAAGTACGGGGGTAAGTGAGAGAATACTTCTCAGGAACGGGAAGTACGGGGGTAAGTGAGAGAATACTTCTCAGGAACGGGAAGTACGGGGTAAGTGAGAGAATGCTTCTCAGGAACGGGAAGTACGGTGGTAAGTGAGAGAATACTTCTCAGGAACGGGAATACGGGGTAAGTGAGAGAATGCTTCTCAGGAACGGGAAGTACGGGGTAAGTGAGAGAATACTTCTCAGGAACGGGAAGTACAGAGGTAAGTGAGAGAATACTTCTCAGGAACGGGAAGTACGGGGGTAAGTGAGAGAATACTTCTCAGGAACGGGAAGTACGGGGTAAGTGAGAGAATACTTCTCAGGAACGGGAAGTACGGAGGTAAGTGAGAGAATACTTCTCAGGAACGGGAATACGGGGGTAAGTGAGAGAATACTTCTCAGGAACGGGAAGTACGGGGGTAAGTGAGAGAATGCTTCTCAGGAACGGGAAGTACGGAGGTAAGTGAGAGAATACTTCTCCGGAACGGGAAGTACGGGGTAAGTGAGAGAATGCTTCTCAGGAACGGGAAGTACAGAGGTAAGTGAGAGAATGCTTCTCAGGAACGGGAAGTACGGGGTAAGTGAGAGAATACTTCTCAGGAACGGGAAGTACGGAGGTAAGTGAGAGAATACTTCTCAGGGACGGGAAATACGTGGTAAGTGAGAGAATACTTCTCAGGAACGGGAAGTACGGGGTAAGTGAGAGAATACTTCTCAGGAACGGGAAGTACGGGGTAAGTGAGAGAATACTTCTCAGAACGGGAAGTACGGGTAAGTGAGAGAATACTTCTCAGGAACGGGAAGTACAGAGGTAAGTGAGAGAATGCTTCTCAGGAACGGGAAATACGGAGGTAAGTGAGAGAATACTTCTCAGGAACGGGAAGTACGGGGTAAGTGAGAGAATACTTCTCAGGAACGGGAAGTACGGAGGTAAGTGAGAGGATACTTCTCAGGAACAGGAAGTACGGGGGTAAGTGAGAATACTTCTCAGGAACGGGAATACGGAGGTAAGAGAGAGAATACTTCTCAGGAACGGGAAGTACGGGGGTAAGTGAGAGAATGCTTCAGGAACGGAATTACGGGGTAAGTCAGGAGGAGGAATGTTCTCAGAACGGAAGGTACAGAGGTAAGTGAGAGCTTTTCAGGAACGGGAAATACGGGGTAAGTGAGGAGAATGCTTCTCAGCACCGGGTAAGTACGGTGGTAAGTGAGAGAATACTTCTCAGGAACGGACGTACGGGGTAAGGTGAGAGAATGCTTCTCAGGAACGGGAAGTACGGGGGTAAGTGAGAGAATGCTTCTCAGGAACGGGAAGTACGGAGGTAAGTGAGAGAATACTTCTCAGGAACGGGAAGTAGGGGGTAAGTGAGAGAATACTTCTCGGGAACGCGGAAGTACGGTGCGTAGTGAGAGAATACTTCTCAGGAACTGGGAAGTACGGGGTTAAGTGAGGAGAATGCTTCTCAGGACGGGAAGTACGGGGTAAGTTGAGGAGAATGACTTTCTACAGCAACGGGAAACTACGGGGGTAAGTGAGAGAATGCTCTCAGCAACGGGAAGTACGGTGGTAAGTGAGAGGACTGCTTCTCAGAACGGCAAGTACGGGGGTCGAGTGAGAGAATATTCTCAGGAACGGAAGTCGGGGGTAAGTGATGAGACTGCTTCATCCGCAACGGAAGTACGGGGTAAGTGAGAGAATGCTTCTCAGGAACGGGAAATACGGGGTAAGTGAGAGAATGCTTCTCAGCAACGGGAAGTACGGAGGTAAGTGAGAGAATACTTCTCAGGAACGGGAAGTACGGGGGTGAGTGAGAGAATACTTCTCAGGAACGGGAAGTACGGGGGTAAGTGAGAGAATACGTCTCAGGAACGGGAAGTACGGGGGTATGTGAGAGAATGCTTCTCAGGAACGGGAAGTACGGGGGTAAGTGAGAGAATACTTCTCAGGAACAGGAAATACAGAGGTAAGTGAGAGAATACTTCTCAGGAACGGGAAGTACGGGGGTAAGTGAGAGAATGCTTCTCAGGAACGGGAAGTACGGGGGTAAGTGAGAGAATACTTCTCAGGAACGGGAAATACGGTGGAAGTACGGTGGTGGGTGATGGTTAGCAGAGAGCCTTGTGCTGCTCCGAAACCCCACAGCAGGCGGAGATACTCTACAGCCTCCAGCTAAAATACACCGTGGAGCCTGGGGGTTGAGACCTGACAAGCACAGAAGGTGACTGGGGTCTAAGGTGGACAAGTCCATGCAGAGATCGTCCGATGGCCGAACCCTGGGGAGAGGCTCCGAATAAAATTGGGAAAAGTAGACAATTCAAAAACATGTAAAAAGAGCCAATATGCGATTTTCACAACATGCATATTTTATCACTGTGCTACCAATATTTTAAATATGCAGAAATAGCAAAATTTTGAAAATTACCTTTATTACTAAGATTGAATAATCCTGTTGCTTGGCCTATGTTTTTGCAAATTTAATATTTCTTGATAAGTCTGTTCAAGGAGTCTTGAGAATTTCCTAAGTCTTACGTGAGTGTAAAGTCTTTGTAATTAGACAGATTAAATTCGCTTCAACCTCTAATATACTTTTTATTCCAGTTCTTTCTATAAGGAGTGCCAAAGCAGTCTGTGCCTTAATTTTAAATCATAAAGTTATAGAAAACTTAAAAGCAACACAGCATAATTTTAATAGCATCCGCATGATAAAAATGTAGTCCTAAATCCATTTATGTAAGCACATCCCCACATAACTGCTGCAGAACCAGAAACGGAAATTTCTTGAAGATTAATTCGTGTGTAAATAATGTGTGTATGAAAACCATGTAATTCCCTTTATTTTAGTGGGATCGATCCCTCATTTTCTTTGAAGCCCCAGAAGACACTGATGTATCTTTTTGCATATATCTGGGAAATGTTTCCTGATTTTTAATGTTTTGATTTAAATTGCATTTAGCTATTTATCAGTGGACTAAAATCATTACAGTATTTAACAAGGATTCAAATCTTTTAAAATTTTTGTTTGCGCGAATAACTGTGTTCCTCTCTGCAGAAGAGTCTTCAGGGCTGATCACGGAAGCATCAATCATCCGAAGGGTTGCCCTTAGTGTTACTGCCAGCACGGTGACTTTCCGCGACGTGTCCCCCACTGAGATTCCCGGTGACCCAGCGTCCCAGTGAGCAGGGCAGGGGACGCCGGACACTGCGCCACCTTTTCACCTTGGCCGACACCTGTTCCGACCAACGCAAGCGGGGGCTGTTCTCTCCACAGAAACGTCCCCGGAAAACCATTCTGTACATGTGTCTGAAATATACATTTAGTGTCGAATATCAGATACAATGTTTCCTCTGAGGACTTCTGCTTCCTGCGGGGACACATCCTGACAGTCCAGCTGCATTTTCCAAGCTGAAGGCTCGCATCCACTGGCCACGAAACTGCTCGTGGGGGCTGATCACACGGTGGCCCCATCAATGCGCAGGTGACAGCCACCTGAGAGGTTCGCTCCTCTGGACACTGGCGCCTTGACGGAAGATAATTCTTTCTTTCATTAGACCTCTTTCTACAGTTATGCTTGTTCAGCAGAAAAATATTTTCTCAATATTGTAGGACGGCCGGTTTCACTTTTCACATTAAGAAACTAACCTCCATCCTTCAAATCTTAGAGGTATCTTGTGTCTTTTCCACCCATGTAAGCTTATGTTCCTTATAGAATGTTTAATCTTGAATTTTCCCCTACTTAGGAAAAGACAGAGGTGTAGACATGTTGGTCACCGAATTTGTTAGTAAAATGATAAAACCTATTATTAGAAAGTGTCAGCTGAAATACTGTTCACACTTTTGCATTCAGGTTGGCATTTTTTAATAAAGACTAAATGAATTTTTGTGTGTGTATATGTTTTGAATCACAAAGATGTTGCAACTACAAATAGACACTGACATAAGTTTTGTATGGCGACTAAAATATATTGGCCATTGGAAAAGTGAGTTTCCCTAATAGTGAGAAAAATCCTGGTATGTAACATAATTACAGTCTTCCTTTCTTTTATATAATATTTGTTTCTTTAAAAAAACATTGTTTATTAAATTTCTATGGAAAATGACTGTGTTTATACACATGCGAGAATTGGTTCTAGTCACAGGTAAATGCAAAGGGCATTTCTCTTAGACAAATGGGTGGAAGCGTATTTAAAAGTTGTTCTGGAAACAGAAAAGTTTTTCAGGAATAGCTAAAGAATTTGAGGGACTTTTGATTCTGGTCAAGACGAAATAACAGAGCCCAGATTTAACCTTCTGTGTAACTAAAAAAAAATGGTCAAAATAGATTTTAAAATGGTTTGCAGACACTGCATATCAAGTAGCCTAGGACTATAATTCCCGAGAGAAGCACACCCTACAGGGACCCCAGCTTACTGCCTAGGTAAGGAGAGGGGAGAGGGACAGGGAATGAGAAGAGGGGAGGGGGTGGGGAGAGGAGACCAGAGAGAGACAGACAGACAGAGAGGGGTCAGAGAGAGAGGGACAGAGACAGACAGAGAGACAGAGAGAGGGACAGAGACAGACAGAGGGACACAGAGAGGGACAGAGACAGAGGGACAGAGAGAGGGACAGAGACAGAGGGACAGAGAGAGGGACAGAGACAGACAGAGGGACAGAGAGAGGGACAGAAAGAGGGACAGAGACAGACAGAGGGACACAGAGAGGGACAGAGACAGAGGGACAGAGAGAGGGACAGAGACAGACAGAGGGACACAGAGAGGGACAGAGACAGAGGGACACAGAGAGGGACAGAGAGAGGGACAGAGACAGACAGAGGGACACAGAGAGGGACAGAGACAGACAGAGGGACACAGAGAGGGACAGAGACAGACAGAAGGACAGAGAGAGGGACAGAGAGAGGGACAGAGACAGACAGAGGGACAGAGAGAGGGACAGAGAGAGGGACAGAGACAGACAGAGGGACACAGAGAGGGACAGAGACAGACAGAGGGACACAGAGAGGGACAGAGACAGACAGAAGGACAGAGAGAGGGACAGAGAGAGGGACAGAGACAGACAGAGGGACAGAGAGAGGGACAGAGAGAGGGACAGAGACAGACAGAGGGACACAGAGAGGGACAGAGACAGAGGGACAGAGAGAGGGACAGAGACAGACAGAGGGACACAGAGAGGGACAGAGACAGAGGGACAGAGAGAGGGACAGAGAGAGGGACAGAGACAGACAGAGGGACACAGAGAGGGACAGAGACAGAGGGACAGAGAGAGGGACAGAGACAGACAGAGGGACACAGAGAGGGACAGAGAGATAGAAGGACAGAGAGAGGGACGGAGGGACAGCGACAGAGGGACTGTGGAGAGCGGCCAGCATCCTAGGGCATCACCAGCTGAGGACCAGCTCATGCAGGCGGTGACGCCAAGGCTGGGAACTGCGCCCCAGGAGTCAGCAGAGGGGTGGCCCCTGGAGCCCACAAGGCGCCAGGAGCAGTTTGCACCCACCCCGCCTCGTGGGAAGCTCGTCCAGCAGGAGGCAGCAGCCCCTCCTAACAACACGTGAAAGCAGCGCCCAGACGGATCAGCTTTTTTTTATTTTTTTTCAAGTAACTTAAACTTTGCCCCAGAAGGTGGTGAAATTCACAATATCTGGAATTCAATAACAAGTTACTAAACGTTCAAAGAAGCCATAAAATCGGAGCTCCTAAGTAAAAAAATTTCAATCAAGAAACAGGAAGAAACGTCGAGGATGACAGAATAAGGAGGTAAGAACATGAAGACAGTGTTAAATGCTTTCTATGTTCAGGACGGTCGAGAGGGGGCCGGCCGGACACATTAGCGAGATCCATGGAAACGATGCGAAGAGCCAGTCAAGGTGCATCTGAGATGAACCTCACTGCACGGGATTAACCGCAGGTCCGAGCTTCGAAGAGGAAGGAGCCACTGAAGCTGCGATGGACGTGCTCTGACATCGAAGATGGACAACGCGCAGCGAGGTCAGAGACGAAAACGCCTTCAGGTTGCAGGACTACTGGAAGCCGCTTATGTAAGTAAAACTGAAGCCCCGGGAACGCGGAAGACAAGAAGGCGTGTGAAGAAACAAAGACGCCCCGAAATGGATGGGGAGTGCAGTCACAGATCCAAGGTACCCAGCCGGGACATCAGAAGCACAGGTCACACTACAAGCTAGATCTTGATCAGGTTCCGTAAAGTCACTGATAAAGGAAAAACATGTGAAGTAGCAGAAGAAAATGAACACACATTTCGAGGAACAAAACTAAGAACGGCAGCATAATGCATGTTACAAATAACCCCAGCAGAGTGGGGCTTTGTTCTAAACCCCGTGGAAACACTCGTCTATCGATGGCCCTTGGGTTGCTTCCCGATCTTGGCTGCTGTGTCAATAACACTGCAGTGAACACGGGGTGTCTTTGGAGACAGTCCGAGTGGGATCACCAGGCCGGCCATGCACCAGGCCTTGTCTATTTGTATGACAGCAAAGCTAATGGATTTCTGTCTAACTAGCTCTCTTTTCTATGAGACGTATGCTTGAACGTTTGAAGATTCTGAATAAAGCCGCTTTTTAAATCCAAAAAAACGTTTACCATTTGCGACAGCATGGATGGATTTGCAGGGTGCTATGCTCAGTGCAATAAGTTAGTTAGAGAAAGACAAACACCATGTGAAATCAGACTCAGACACAGAGAAGAAACTGACGGTTGCCAGAGGGGAGGGGGCTGAGGGCGGGGTGCAAGGTGAAGGGATTGAGAAGCACAGATCGGTCGCTGCAGAACAGTCACAGGATGTGGGGTACAATGGGAAATCCTGTCACTAACACTGCAGTAACTGTGTACGGTGTCGGGGGTACTGGAAACATCGGTATATAAGAGAGTATGATTGTCTAACCACTATACTCTATACCTGAAACTAATACAAAATAATGTTGAATGTAAACTGCAATTAAATTTTTTAATAAAAAAATTACTTGACAATGAAACAGCTGTTGACTTAAAATTATAACAAGGAACATCTCTCTCAAACGAAGTTGGAATAAACACGCTAGACGAACAGCGCTGATGGAGCTCCTGACCGGAGCGTGTGCTGCAACGAGCGTTGGGGGGTCTCTCAGGCTCAGGGAGGGGGTCAGCGCCCACGAGTGTTGGGGGGTCTTTCAGGCTAAGGGAGGGGGTCAGTGCCCACGAGCGTTGGGGGGTCTCTCAGGCTCAGGGAGGGGGGTCAGCGCCCACGAGTGTTGGGGGGGTCTCTCAGGCTAAGGGAGGGGGGTCAGCACCCATGAGTGTTGGGGGGGTCTCTCAGGCTAAGGGAGGGGGGTCAGTGCCCACGAGTGTTGGGGGGTCTCTCAGGTTAAGGGAGGGGGATCAGCACCCATGAGTGTTGGGGGGTCTCTCAGGCTAAGGGAGGGGGTCAGTGCCCATGAGTGTTGGGGGGTCTCTCAGGCTAAGGGAGGGGGGTCAGCACCCACAAGCGTTGGGGGGGTCTCTCAGGCTAAGGGAGGGGGTTCAGCGCCTCTGCAAACAAGTAAGAGCCCTGCCGAGGGGAAAGTTGGAGAATTTAATTTGTTAACCTTTTTGACTCTTTAATAAAAAACGTAACTGTTGGAAGCAAACACAGGGACAGCGCACTGTGGAGCGTCACCCATGTAAGAAAGGTGTGGACAGCCCTGGTCCCAGGGCCGGAGGTGCTGACAAACGGCACGACGTGGAACAGCGTCTCCCGGAGATTCACCGTGAACCCTGAAGGCCACGCCGAGCCCTCCAAACGGCCACAGAATCACACGACCAACAGTTACCGTTGACGTGCGGACGCTGAACATACAAAAGAAAGCCGAAAATAGCAGAAAACAAAGATGAAGGAATCCAAGAACAAGTTTAAAATAAATGTCATGATGCTGGATTTGGTGGCAGGAGCTAGAAAGAGTAATCACATGAAGTCAAATGTTCGGAACAACCTGACAGGCAGATATCACTAATTACATTAGAGAATCAAACTGTATGATGCCTAAAAGAACACTGATTTTTTTTTTCTTTATTGATTTTAGAGAGAGAGGAAGGGAGAGGGAGAGAGAGTAAGAAACATGGATGAGAGGGAACATCAATTGGCCGCCTCCTGCACGCCCCCCACTGGGGATCTGGCCCACAACCTCGGCATGTGCCCTGACGGGGAATTGAACTGGCGACCTCTCAGTCCATGGGTCAACGCTCAACCACGGAGCCACATGGGCAAAAAGAACAGCAATTTTTAAAATGTAAAGAAATTAATGTTGAAACAAAAGGATGGGAAGGGATTTTCAATAATAATACTAATCGAAAGAATACTTGAAAAGCTATATTAACATCAAAGTTGATTTTACAGTGATGAATATCACTGATGATAAAAAAGTTGATTGCCTAGTGGTAGGAGTCAATTCAAGAGAACACAAAAGTCCTAAATAGTTATCCACCTAAGAAGAGTGTTTCCAAATACATGAAGCAAAACGGACAAAACTAGGAGAAATAGAAAAATTTAAATTATAGCTGAAGATTTGACTTCCCTCTTCCATAACTTCTAGAACAAGCAGATGGTAAGATTCTAGAGACACAGAGGACCTCATCAACACCGTCAACCAACTCGGAACCAGTGACATCATGAGCACGCAGTCGGCCGATCCTTCTCCGAGGAAACCGCAATCTGGGCCATGACAAAATCTCCCTTAAATAAAAGAAACACATTCAAAGTATTTTTCTGCGACCACAGTGTCATTACATTCTAACGATACAAAGTTTTCTGGAATGTATCCCAAAGGGCTAATATATTCGGAGACTAAGTGATGCATTTCTAAGTAACAATTCGCCAAAATGTAAAGAGGACAAGTAGACAATATTTTGAACAAAAGCAAAACACAGTGTATCAAACTGCGCAGGGATGTGAATCCCCCAGTACTGAGGGGGCGTGTTTTCTAGGGCGAACTTCAATGTCAGCACAGAATAAAGGTCTCCGAGCAATTACCTCAGTGACCCCTTAAGGAAGTAGGAAAACGAGAGCAAATTAAACACACGTTGAAATGGAGGAGATAATAAATATCAGAGAAAAAATCAAAATACAAAAGAGAAAAGTATAGAGAAATTGTGAGCTAAAACCTCATTCTTCGAGAAGTTTACAAAAAATATATATACACATTTAGCTGGTACAAAAACATGCTATACATTTGGCCAAAGTATAGGGGGGGAAAGGGAAGAGAAAATTATAGAGGTGACGTCACCATAATCTGTATATTTTAAGTGGATAGGTGGGAAATGTATCTTACGACACTAAGTTCAACAACGTAGGTACAGTGGATAAAGGCCATGAAAGGCCCACACTACAAAAATGCAGAAGAAGACGGCCTTACTGGAGAATTTGACCAACATTCACATACAAGATGATTCCAATTTTACACAAACTTTTCTAGACAATTGGGAAAGAAGAAGGAACACTTCACAACTCATTCTAGGGAGCAACATCATCCTCATTTCAAAACACATGAAAATACACGTGAAGAATAACGTCTCATCATTGCACTAATGAACTTAGTCGGAAAAATTCTTACAAAATTCTGGCCAGTGAACCCACGTGTGTTGGACCACGTGTGTAGCCAGGTCTCTCTGAGGAATATGGGTTTTATTTAACATTTTAAGATGCAACAAGGCCCTTGACCATATTAGCGAAGCACAGACAACAGTGACACGCACTGCGATAGACGCGGATAAACACGGAAAGGCGTCTGAGAAAGTCGGCCGTCGTCCCGACCAACCCGCACGGACCGCGGACAGAAGGCAGCTGCCTGAGCCCGGGAAGGGCCTGTGTGTGCGAGGCCTCTGCCGCTGACCTCACACTCGTCTTGAAAACCTGGACGCGTCCCCTCCAAGGTGCACACCCTGTCTCCATCTCTATTTCACCCCGAAACCGGGTTTACGGTCGCGCAGGAAGCCAAGAACAGAGATGAATGCCCCCAGAGGAACACGGACACGCGGCCTGTCCTCGCTCAGAGATGAACGGCCATCGGAACGTGAGGAGCAATGACGGGAACTACTGTGTTCAGCACAGTGCAGAGTGCAGGGTCTATTTACAAAAATCAAATGAATCTAGTATTCCAGTAAGCTAAAAAAAAAAAAAAAAACCCAGAAATTTTTAAAAAAATCACAGCAGCCTTAAATTATAATGTACTTAGGCATAAAAATTCTCATTTTTTTCCCCAAGGATAAAACATAGACTTGTGCCCTGGCCGGTTTGGCTCAGCGGTTAGAGCGTTGGCCTGTGGTCCAGAGAGACCCGGGTTCGGTTCCCGCTAAGGGCACGTACCTCGGTTGCAGTTTGTCCCCGGCCTTGGTTGGTCGGTCGTGCGGGTGGCAGCCACTCGATATGTCCCTTTCACGTCAATGTGTGTGTGTCTCTCTCTCTCCCCCTCCCTCTCTAGCTGAACAAAATATCAAAAAATGTCGTTGGGTGAGGGTTAAAACAAAAACAAAAACACAGACGTGCCCCGGCTGGTTTGCTCAATGGTTAGTGCTGTCCTGCGGGCCAGAGGGCCTTGCACTCGATTCCGGTCACCGGCATGAGCCTCTGCTGTGGTTCGTCCTGGGCCCTGACTGGGGCTGTGCGGGAGGCAACCAGTCGATGTGTCTCCCTCTCTCCCTTCCGCCCTCCATCCCTCCCTCCCTCCCTCCCACTCTATCTGAAGATAAATGGAAAAATATCCTCAGGTGAAGATAAACAAACACACACTTGCTTCCAATATTCGGGTGCAATTAGGGCGAAATGGAGAAGACAGAGATTTTAGGCCAACAGCGCTCGGTTCCCTTCCCACCTGGCTCCACCCCACCTCACCTGGCCCTGTGCACACCCACGCTCTGTACCTATCTCACACAAACCCCCACCCGCAGTCTGGAACCCAGGACACGCGTGTCTGTAGCATGCACTCATGCTCCTGTGGGGACAGACACCCAGAATAGTCGGCACGGTCGTGGAAGTGACTCTGAGGCATGCGGGCAGGAAGCCAGGGTTCAGGCCCCTGGAGTGTGACTGGCGAGGGGTCTGCGACAGCTGTGGGCGGGAGTGTCTTCTTGGTCCATTTGGGGGAGCACGGAGGGGCTGACTTTAACAGGTCCTCTCCATGGAAGGCTGATGAGCTCACCTAGGGACAAATGACTCACACCCTGTCCTTGAGGGTTTTATTTTACCTTTGGGACCCGATGAGGGCTGTGCAGGGTGCGGCAATAGGTTACAGAGGTTCCCACGGAAAAGAACACAGTTAACCAATAATGATGCAGGTGTGAAGTCTGTTCCGTGTACTCACAACCGCAACCTGCTTCCGCCCCACCCCGTCTAAGGGACTTACCTGCACGACCAGTCCACGAGTTGTTCTCGCAGCCACGAAGCTGGTGATCATTTAAATTGTGTATTTAATTCACTAGCAAGAGGACGTCTTTTCTAGAGCAGGGCAAGGGCGTCAGATCTCACGGCTCAAAGTAGCTCCGTCGTGCGAGGCCAACGCCTTCCTATCACAGGACTGCTTGGCCCCTGGTCAATGTTGCGACTCGACCAGCTGAATTTCCTCCTAATTCCAGACTTTCCTGAAGAACCATCCTCGCTTAGTGAACAGAGAGTCTGACAGGGAGAAGCCACGTCGGCGGCCGGATGGCGACGCTCGCCCGGCCTGCTTGTTCCCCGGCTGGCGTGACTGACGAGTGCAGTCCGCTGTCCCGCCCGGGCGGTACCGTTTCCTCCACACTCTCGGGTTACACTCTCCCCGTGGAGCAGGTCTGCAGAGGGAGCGGCGATGGGAGTGAGGGGTGGACGCTGGCCCCAGGCCCGAGGCCGCACGGCCGTCCAGCGCTGTCTGCTGGTGCGAGGAGCGCAGGGGCCCTGCGCCTGGGAAACGGGGCAGCTGTCCTTCCGCCTGGTCCACAGCCAGGGTTTGGCGTGCGTGGTGTTCGCAGATCGACTGACCCTGTGTTCTGTGTTCCCAGGCTCCTGTTTGTTTTCTAATTAATTTATTTTTGTTACAGATGTTTCTCCTTTCCCCCCCTTGTCACCCTCCTCCCATTCTCGCCCCCCCCCCCCCCAGCATGGTTGTCTGTGTCCATCAGTTCTGCATGTGTCTTGGTTCCTTGGTTTATCTCCCTCCACCTCCCCACCCACCCCCTCTTCTGAGGTTTGTCAGTCTGAACCCTACTTCTACGTTTCTGGGTCTATTTTCTTCATCACCATATATTGTTCATTATATTCCACAAATAAGTGAAATCATGTGGTATTTATCTTTCTCTAACTGGCTTATTTTGCTCAGCATAATCCTCTCCAGGTCCCTCCATGTCGTCTCAAAGGATAAGGGATCGTACCACAGCTTTTTTATCCATTCGTCTACTGATGGACACTTGGGCTGTTTCCAGATCTCAACTATTGTAAATAGTGCTGCTATGAACATGGGGGCACATATATTCTTTCTGATGGGTGTTTCAGGCTTCTTGGGGTATATTCCTAGAAGTGGGATCACTGGGTCCGATGGCAGTTCAACTTTTAATTTTCTGAGGAAACACCACATTGTTTTCCATAGTGGCTGCACCAGCCTGCATTCCCACGGTCCCTGCTGAGTTAAGGGCACACGTCGGAGATGTTCACAGTGTACCTTCAAGACAGCCTGTGCCAGTCCGTGCACACGGTAAGCGCTGGGCAACGTGACGCCTGCTGGCTGTGGGCATTTGCACCTGGGCAGGCGACCCGCACAGATGGCAACCCCACCCCCAAAGCAAATGTTCCCTCTCATCCCCCCGGCCCCTTACGGAACCCACCGGCTCACTCGGGGCGATGTCCGTGATAGTGCAGCCTCCTGTGCCCTGGCCCCCGTGGGGAGAATGAAGGGTGCGCTCCACAGACACACAGGACATTTGAGTTTTGTTTCGGGTGTTATCTTCATAACAAAACTGTTTTGGTATCACGTTATGTTTTACAACCCTAATTGATGATGCTTATGACATTTATTTTGATTTAGTTCTAGTTTTAAATGATTTCCGGGCTCGGCATCAACCCCTTGGGGGCATGACTTGCTGATTTTGCTTTATTTTGAATCCTCTCTCATTTAGAACAAGTGACTGAGTATAGCATTGACTGAGTTCTTTCTTCATGCACCACCCTTCGCAGCCTGTTCACAGCTCCCGCTGAGTAGGCTCTCATCTTCTGGTTCCTTTGATGATTCTCTTAATACCATCATCAGTTGTCTCCACACTGACGAATCTGGGTCTCTTCTTCATGTGCTTTGTTTTTTTCACCTGCTATTATTTTAAGACCATCCCTCAAAGGCAACAGGTCCGTCCTCACTAAAACACTACATCATCCCGACTTCTGTAAATCTCATTTCTGATACTCTTCCAACATGTCGTCAGTCCCATTTTGAGTATTTTTTCTTCCTTCACTGATTGCTCAACTTCTAAAATTTGAAATGACACACGGCTTTGGTCTGTCTCTCTACATATATGTCTCTCTCTCTCTCTCTCTCTCTCGGACACACACTTTCTCAAAGTGATTTCATCTGTTTCAGGGGCCCTCAGAGCCATAACCAGGTGATGGCAGCCCCCCTACACCTCTGGCTCTGAACTCCACCTCTGTGGGTGATCACCCCAAGGCCTGATATATTCAGTTAGATCTATAACACGCATCTCACGGCCATCACCACCACCACCACCGAACCCTGGACCGAGTTCACACAGGAGCCCGCCCCTCCCCCCTGCAGTCCTAAGTCACATCCTTCACCCCCCTCTGCCCATCTGTCCTCCCTCCCGTCCTCCAGTAAACACCTGATAAATTAGCATGTCTTATTGCTAATGCCAGCAACGACTTTCAAACGCTCTCATCTCATAGCACACAGACTAATCACTAAACTTCTGTGGCGTACCAAACGATGTCTGTTTTGCTGATCTGACAAGAAAAATAGGTATAATTTTGATTCATTCATACCAGACGGCTATTGTTGTGTTGGCTGTTGCCTTAAATTTCACGATCTAAGGGAAAAGAGGTCCGTGCCCTGACTGAACGGTCAGGTCCTGCCTGCTGTAGAAAGTATCGCAGCACACCGGCTGAAAATCGCTGATCTCTGCAGCCTTATCCAAGTCAACCTCCTTCTATCTCGATTACTACCCACTAGTCCAAGACGCCGTGAGGTACATTAACATCATCCCACTGACTGCCTCGTGTCCACATTCTTATTATCATTGAACTTACAGAACCCAGAGTTACCTCATTAAGATGCACATCAGACTCAGATCACCATGACAACTGCTTGCCAAGGACACTCAGCTCCGTGGGGGACACCAGCCACACCCCGCACCCCGCTGAGCACAGCCCTCCTCGCTGGCATTCACCTGCCTCTCCGGCCACAGACACTCCCTCTCTTGTCATCTTGTCATCGACAATTCCTTTCAGGCCACCGAGGTGGCTCTCCGTTTCCCCGAACACCAGCATTTTGACCAGCTTTACTTCAGATGCTGCTCTTCCTTCTGCCTGGAGGCCGACACCGGATCTGGCTTCGCGGTCCTCGTCCACCTGCCTACGTGTGACCTCTTGGGAGACCTTTCTCCCGTCCACTCTTTCCAAAGTGAGCAATTCACCAGAACATCTCCTTCCAACCTACCTGTGAGTGCTTTTCGTCGCTTCCTCTTTTTCTTTTACATTTGCATCGAAGTCCTTATCGTCTGCCTCTGCCACTCATGACACCAATCCTGAGATCGGGGTCCTTTTCTTCTTCGTCACGCTGCTTTCTTCCTGCCTAGACTGGAGCCCACACAGAGTGGGCCACCGCTGTCTGATTAACGGCTCCATGGGGGTCTTGATAAAAATACTGAGCGACGGTGCATTTGACGGAACGTTCTAGCACACACCGTATTTTAGTTCCGCTTAATCTCAACCCAGAGATGTATAATTACCTTCGAGTGTCCAATTTGACACTGTTTGGACTCTTTCTAGATGAGGGCCTGAGACTGTATCCCACCCACCCCGAGAACGAAGCCCCGACTACCCGTTCGTTGCACGTTCTCTCCTTTCACGAGGCTCCATTTGGCTCGGTAAGCTCCCACCTCGTCCCTCTGCTGCGCCCAGACACCTGCTAGGACTATACTGACTCAAAGAAGACGGCGTGTCCCCAGAAAACAAATAATATTTTTTCAAATGTCTGTGTCTACAAACAGATAATTCACGTTGTTCTCTCACGATATAAAAAAGCATTCCGACATGTCTGGTGGGATCTCCCTCACTCAAGTTACTATTTCTTGGTCATGAACTATTACATAAAAGCATTTAAATACGTAGTTAAGTGTGGCCAGTGTGGCTCAGTGGATTGAGTGTCGCCCCACGGACTGAGAGGTCCTGGTTCCATTCCGGTGAGGGCACAGGCCTGGGTTGTGGGCTAGATCCCCAGTAGGGGGTGTGCAGGAGGCAGCTGATTGATGTTTCTTTCTCACATCGATGTTTCTCTCTCTCACCTCCCCTCTCTCTAAATATCAATAAAAACATATTTAAATAATTAGTTAAAATGTGACGTATGGCCTGGCTGGTGTGCCTCACTGGTTGAGCGTCTACCCATGCACCAAGAGGTTGGCGGTTCAATTCCCGGTTTAGGCACATGCCTAAGTTATGGGCCAAATCCCCAGTGGGGGGCATGTTGGGGGCAGCCGATCCATGTTCTCTCTCATCGATGTTTCTATCTCTCTCTCCCTCTCCCTTTCTCTCTCTCTGAAATCAATAAGGAAAAAATTGTATTAAAAAATAAAATATGATATTATGTTATAAAAATGATAGACAAGGTGATGACCTACAGTAGTTTACAAAGAATATGTATATAGTAAGTTAACAAGGGAATTGAGAGCAGGAGAATGTAAGTATAGGAAAATGAAATAAATTTAAAACTGACAGTATTCTACAAAGATATACCTCAGGAGCATTTAGTAGATTATGGTAAAAATTTCCCTACTAGACATTATGAGAGAAACACAGTTATAAGATTTACAGGGAATAATTATGATTTTGAAGTAAAAAAAAAAAAAAAGCATGTAAAATTTTTTCTTTGAGATAGAACATTAAATTCTTCAATATGCCTTTATCAAAAAAGATAGTAAATAAAAAAAAGATACTAAGTAATACAATGGACGATATAATCATTGTCATATATGTAGATATAGAAATATACAGTGATACCTCGGTTCTCGAACATAATTCGTTAGAGGAGGACGGTCGAGAACCAAATTGTTCGAGAACCGAAGCAATGAAACCCAATAGGAAATAATGGAAACTGGATTAATTCGTTCCAAGCCCCAGAAAATGCCTATTTACTGGCCTAATTTGTATATAATATGTAGAAAAACATAAGTCTCAACAAGAAATAAAAGTGTACAGTATGTCTAAGGGTTCAATTCAGTGTAAAGCGTGACTCTCTCCACAAAGCGTGACTCTCTCTCTGCACTCACACTGATGCCGCGAGCAAGGCGCGCTGGGCCGAATGAACGCCATTCGGCTCAACTCGGCTCATCTCGGAAGTTCGAGTTCCAAATATTTGTTCGGATTCCAAGACAAAAGTTTCTCGAATCTCCTGGTCGAATACCGATTTGATCGAAAGTCAAGGCGTTCGAGAACCGAGGTATCACTGTACATATATAGATAAATATAAATATACATTCAACGATTTCCTTTCCTTTGCATTTACCAATTAAAATGGCATAATGCCCATGTGTGACACAGAAAAACACATTCTTTGAAGAAACAAAATGGATGGTCTGAAAAGCAATTTACAAACCCTACTCACAGTTGAAAGTTAGAAGAAAGAGAGATGCTGTTGTTAAAGCAGAATTCGGACTTTTCTCCTGAAACTGGGGATCCGGAGACCGAGTTCGGGCTGCGCTACCCGAGGTGAGACCCCACGCTGACCCAGGCCGTCTGCCTGCTTCGGGTTCAGCGGGTCACAGGTGATGCGAATCAATAAAAAGAACTGCTTTTTTGTGAAAATGACTCATTTGAAAAGAAAGTAATTTTTATTTCTTCACTATGCCAAGATCATGAATTTGTCCCATCATTAGAGATAACATTTCTTTACATTCTCTCAGACTCCAAAACACCTTATCAATCGATTTATTAGGGGTCAAAATGCCAACAACTGAATCTCAAACAACTTGACTACTAAGTATCAGCATAAAACGTATTATATCTTATAGTAGTTTAGTGTTTCAAATAAAATATTGGAAGCATGCAAAGAATAAAAGTCCCATGCTTCTGACAGATGAAATTATGAACTGGGTGTCTTTTTTTTTATTTTTATTTTTTTATTTTTTGTCCTCACCCGAGGACATTTTTCCATTTTTTACTCAGATAGAGCGGGAAGGAGAGAGAGGAAGAGAGAGAAACATCGAGGTGAGAGGGACACATCGAGTGGCCGCCACCCACACGACCCAACCAGGGCCAGGGACAAACTGCAGCCAAGGTACATGCCCTTAGCGGGAACTGAACCTGGGTCTCTGTGGACCGCAGGCTGACGCTCTAACTGCTGAGCCAAACCAGCCAGGGCTGAACTGGGTGTCTTGTATTTCATTGGGGAAAGATACGATAGAAGGATTGCAACTTCGTTGTTAAGTGTAAAGCATAAACTGTGTGTTCAAGACATATTTCCAAACATTTCCAAAAGCACGGTGGCTCTTTTAAAATTTGTAAATATCTCTTCTTATCAGGGAAGCATTTGGTGCCCAAGATAAAATGCAAACATTGTTGCACTTAGCACTGAACTGATGGGAAAATGATTTCAATACGATGCACCAATGCAACAGGAGAACACACACGCCTGGCACGGACCCCGAGCGTCTGCAGGGTCTGCTCGCCCCCGACGCTAACGCACACTATGGGCAGCTCGCTGCAGGCTGCCGGCTAACACGTTGAAGTGACATTTTCTTAGCGTGACCTTTTTTTCTAACGATAACTTACATTTTAATTAAAGCGGGCCATTTTCATTCCATGCCAAGTGTCTTGGTGCCGTATATTATCCTCCTCCTTTGTCAGAAGTGATAGTTAAAGGTCATGGACTTAAATAATTATCGAGATGAACAGAATTGGTAATTTATGAGAAAATGGCACCCACGTGGTAGTTTGTCTTTCGGGAAAGTGAAACTTGCTAATGGTGGAAGAGCTTTTTTAGAGAGAGGGAGGGAGACAGAGAGAAACATTGATGAGAGAGAACATCGATCAGCTGCCTCCTGCACGCCCCCCACTGGGGATGGAGCCTGCAACCCGGGCCTGTGCCCTGACGGGAATCAACCTGGTGACCTTTCAGCGTACGGGGTGATGCCCAACCAACTGAACGACACCAGCCAGGGCTCACATTCACCTTTAAGAAAACATTCAAAGAGTGGTTCATAGTCAAAAATCATCTAATTACTTCTGGCCTCTCTCCTTTCTCCAATCCTGTCTCCTGTACAAGTAACTGCAGCCACCACTCTTACTTATTCTCGAAAACATTTATTTTTTATGCCCATAGAAGCAAACACATTAATTAAAAAAAAAACTGAAACGAGGGTACGCAATGTGTTCTGCTCTTTGCTTTTTCAACTTAATACACTGTGGAGTGTATTTTAGAAGAAAATTTAAGGAGCCTGCTCACAAGTTCACCACCGTGTGGCTTCTCCTGCGTAAACCCATTTACCAGAACATACTTACGCAGCCTCCTGTAAGTAGTCGCCTCAGTGCTTAGGAAACAGGCGCAAGGAGGCCGGCATGGCCAGTCCTGTGGGCAGTTACTTCACACCGCTGGAGAGCATTTGAGCCAATATGAAAAAACAAATAAACAACGGCTATCAACAAACAGGTAAGAGAGAAGAAAACGCACATATCTGTGAGCCCCCAAGGATGCTCCGCGTCAGTCGTGAGAAGAAAAATCCAGATGGAAACCACGCTCGGGTCCATCACCAGTCTGACCGCGACACTGAAGGCAGCCCGGCAGGGACACGGGGCGAGACGGCTTCCCGCGTGCGGTGGGGCTTGGCGTGCAGCCCCCGCCGCGGAGAACCGCATCACTGTGTCCACAGAGCCGTCGTATACACGATTTCATTTGATGGGACACGATCGCCAATGCATGTCCTTTTCGACCCAGCTTTCCCGTTGGAGATTTTTCACTCAGACATGCGCACGGACGACTGAATTTTATCCACCTCTTACAATGCAGGTCTGTTTGAACGAAACATCTGGGAGGACCTACGTGCCCACTAAGTGAGGGGCTGGTTAAATCGTGGTGTTATTTACCCACCTGCGTGGAAGAAGGAGGGAACTGGAAACAAGACTATTTGCAAGATTCCCAGGTGTGTCATTAAGTGAAATGAGCAAGGTATAGAATTTTAGACATGACACTTTTTTTTTTTTAAATAGGGAAAACAAATATGTATACTACTGTTGGTTTAAATTGTATGATGGTTTATTAATTTTTTAAAAAGTTATTTTTAAATTGATTCTTAGAGAGAGAGGAAGGGAGAGGGAGAGAGAGAGAAACATTGATGAGAGAGAACACTAATTGGCCACCTCCCGCATGCCCCCCCTGGGGATCGGGCCCACAACCTGGGCATGTGCCCTGACTCGGAATCAACCCTGAGACCTCTTGGTGCAGGGTCGATGCTCAACCACTGAGCCACACCCACCCTGGGCTGTATGATGGTTTTTAAATGGTCTCAAATTCCTCCAGGGTCCTCTCATGAAGCGATGGGATCGGCTGTTCTGCCTGAGCTGTGGCAGGTTTGTGACTCAGCAGTCTCGAGATCCTTGGTAATCACTGACTGGGTGGCCGGCATTTCCGTGTGCGTGGGCTCTGAGTGTGAGCTCGGGGGCTGGATGCTCGGAGGAGGCTGCTGTGCTCTGTCCACCGGAAGGTCTGTGCTCGGAGCCTGGGGTCGCCTGAAGACACTGGGCGGAACTGAAGCCACATGGAGGGGCCGGGACGGGTGCTCCGTCCAACCTCAGTCATTTCAGCTGAGGGGCCAAATGCATGAGGCAGGGGGACTTCAGACATTCAGAAGACGGCCACTGAGTGACCCCTGCTCTGGGCTGTCCTGGGCAAAGCTGCAGTCGTCATGGGGCACAGGCTGTCCCTGCGGTGCCCTGCAGAACTGAGGACTCACAAATGCTCCGAGACTTAAAAATAAGTGGCTGCCGTCTGGCCGGTGTGGCTCAGTGGCTGAGCGTCGTCCCAGGGACTGAGAGGTCCTGCTTCGAGTCCCAGTCAGGGCCCAGGCCCAGGTTGTGGGCCGATCCCCAGTGGGGGGCGTGCAGGAGCGGCCAATAGATGTTTCTCTCTCACTGATGTTTCTCTCTCTCTCTCCCCCTTCCTCCGTCTTAAATAATCAATAAAAACATATTTTAAAAATAAAATAAGTGGCTGCTTCAAGCCACACATTGGCAGTAATTGTTACGTAGCCAGAATGTTTTATTTAAGCAACCCTGGGAAGACAGGTGAAGAACACAAGTCTTCATCCAGGGAGTACTGGGGTGGATTCAAGGAACGAGGGCGGGACAGACAGGAGGGTCTTTTCCCTGTGTGGTTTTATGTGGTTAGATGTTTGAACACGTGGGTGTGTTTTTCTTCCTAGATGAAGACGTATGAGGAAAAAATCCTAAAGCAATTATTTGAGGATGTGCGGGTCGAAACTGTGTTTGCATTTCCGCGGAGGTGGGCTTCGGAGTATATCTGACTGGAAGCTTGGGCTCCTCCACGAAGAGCAAGCCTGGGGAGATGATTTACAACTTGATAGACGGTGAGAGAGCTGCAGAGAAATGTACCCAGCTCCAGAGGCGTGGTCTTACCCTTCGGGCAAACGGCGCTCAGAACTTTGGAGACATCTCTAGTTGGCCCATTTGGTAACCGGGTTCTAACATGCAGCATGTGGAGTGATTTCCAAGTGTTTGCCGGGGGAAGCTCCCAACTTCTACACAGTATAACCCATCTACACTGTCTTCATCCTTGACCTTCTAAGCAAACCGCGTTTTCCATGATTATTATAAAGAAGCCATACCGTCTCCATTTCTTGGGTAGCTCAAGATTATAGAAAACTTTACTAACATAAAGTTAAAAAAAATCACTTTGGGTCCACGGACTAGTATGTGTATAGTATTCTGAAATCTACTCTAAGGAAATACATCAAGAGATCATGGTAACTTGATAACCAGAAGTCACGTTTACATATTTAAGGCAGACAAGATGTGGGTGGCTACTGCCATGATTTGGAGTTGAGGACCCTCCTGAGAATTGAATCCAATTTTGTTTTCTTAAGGTTTATATTTGTGATCTCCTCACAAACGCCCTGATAGGCAAATTCAATCTTGATTCGAGGGAGCCTAAATGAAGGGGCCTATCTCAGCGTATTAGATCCCCGAGATTTCAGGGAACACGGAGAACACACCCCACTGGACACACCTCTCCAAACTGTCGTGTTCTGAAGTTTGCCCTGAGGTGACCCTGCTGGGCAGCCCTTCAGAAGGACGACAGAAAAATTCACTCCTACGCACGCTCTCCGAGGGGGCTCTGCAACTCGGTACTGTGATCGCCGGTGACCGAAGACACACTGAGAGGGGATTAGGACCCTTTCATAAACGTTTTAGCCGTAGAGCTGCAGAAACCAGCAGGAGCTTGATTGAGCTCGAAGATGTCCGAAATGCTGCTCACAGAACACCCGTTTGCGTTACCGTCTCGGGGACCTCTGAGCCCCAGAACTAATGCCACATTGATCTGGGGAAGGCATAACCGTCGACTCAGCTGCTTGCTTCGGAAGGTTCGTCCCCCGAGAAGCGCCACAGTGATTATCACACGCACGCCTGACATCACCGGACGCTCTCATTTCAACAGGCGTGCGCCCCGCTCGGTGCAGCGCAGACACCGTGCTCGGTTCTCAGCACAGCTGCTGCGTCCCCCATAAGAACACTGTAACCCCGAACAACTCTTCTTCTCAGGTAGCTGCAGGGACTATTTTGTGTAGCATATAGATTATCTCATGTGTGCATTTCTTTTTCAACTAGATTCAAAACTCTTTAGAGAAGTTATTTCATTTTCTTCCTTGGTGAGCTTTCTTACTCCCGGTATATTACGGGCTCAAACAGGTAACTTGTGGACTCTACGGAGCATGTACATGTGTGACTATGTATTTATATGTGCAACATGATATATATCCAACGCTCTGGGATTATTTATTAACGTTCACCGAAATATTTCAAACACAGGAGTCCTCACGCTAGTGACGAAAATCCTATACAACTCCATGGAGTCACTTTGAGATGGTTGATACCATTTTATTGTTCTGAAAACTAGAATCAGGTTAAACTTGAGTCTATTTCTTCAGTTGTAAATGGGCCAACATACATGATCTGTAGATAGATTTATATGCTTCAGATAATGCATTTATTTAGATTTGTGAGCAGACTAAGGACCAAAGCGCGTGCCCTGGGCATCCCAGCGGGAGGAGTCTGAGGCCAGAGCGAGCAGCTACGAAGAGCGAGGTGCTCCCGGGGACGCGGGTCTGCGGCAGCCAGGGCGGGGGTGCGGGGTGCACGGGCTGTGGCTGCGTCGCACAGCGAGGCCGGGGGCTTGGTGACTAGACTCAGGAGCATGGACACCGAGCGGGCCGGAGAGGATGCAGGAACAAGAAGTGCAAAGGCGGAATTAGGCAACTTCTCGGAAGGTGTTTTTTGACAGATGTGCCAAAGACAGATGACGGTGACTAGCGACAGGGAATGAGATTCAGAGATTTTTTATTTTTATGTTCAGTTTTTCTTCAGGTATGACTGAGTTCTTTAACAAGTGATGAATTCTTCCATCTTCAGTCCTCTTGTTGAAATATGTGGCGTGTCTCAGCATTCGGGGAAGGTCCCTTTATGCACAAAGAGAATGGAAGGACGTGTGTGCATAGATGCATAACCCACGGACACGACAGTAGTGTGGTGAAGGCCTGCGGCGGGTGGGAACTGGGTGGAGGGGTGCAACGGGGGGAGGGGGGCCATCTGTAACACTCCCAATAGTGTGTGTGTGTGTGTGTGTGCGCGCGCGCGCGCAGAGACAGAGGGAGGACACAGAGGTTTAGCGGAGACACAGCTGGAAGAGAGCCCTGCACCTGGTCCCTAAACTTGATGGTGAACCTGCTTCACCCCAAGAACGACTTTCAGACGGTGTTGCCCAGGCGGAGGCTGTGGCGGTTTACAGTGAAACACTTTTTATTGAACACTAGAAGTACCTCAAGAGTGAAAGTCACACGCTCAATTTCATTACATGCGTTACGATCGCTTTCTTCCCCAGTTTGGGGCTCGACACTCTTGTGAGTGAGGAGGGAATGACCTTGCTTCCCCCCCCCCCCACCGCCCTTCCCCTGGAAAACCCGCCGGGCCCCGCCCTGCAGCCCATCACCGGACAACGCCACTCCCGCCAAGTCTCCCCAGCAGCCCGGGTGGATGAAATCCTCACAGTTTATATCGATATCTTGATTCACTCTGCTTGGATTTATGACGCTGTGACAGATTTATCCCCGGAGCTTTGCCCACTCGGAAGACTCTGACCGCATTTCGTTATGAAACATAAACTACCTCCCCAGGATCACGAGAGCGCCTGTGATTGAGTCCAGTCTTCGCCAGATCTCACAAGGGGACACTGTATCACACGGCCGTGGCGGCGGTCTGTTTTATAGCCTTGATTTCATTCTGATGCGGGTTCTGACCTGTCCCCTGACAGCTTTTAAGCCGGTGTCCTGTCTGCGCTCTGTCCAAATATTTTCTCCATGTGTCTCTGAATAAATGTTGACATGGTTTCTCGAGTGTCTATTAATGAGCATCTGGGTAGTCGCGTCCATGAGACCGCTGCCCTGTGTTTTCTCTGGAAGTTAAAGTGTGTGTGACTTTTCTGTTCCATCTCAACGTCGCGTTCAGACTGACTCTGGATTGCGTGTCGTGAAATGAAGCAAGGAGACCACCACCGCATCTTTTCAGCCAGGAAGCACTGACCTCCCTCGCTGCGGAAATCAGCGTGGGACTGGGGAACACCAGAAGCAGTGTGCATCAAAGAGAGGCACGCCTTGAGAAAATCAAAGTTACGGACGAGAACAGCCAATGACACCTATAAAACTGGAGGAGAAAAATGCCTAGAGCCACTGTCTGTTCCGTGACCTTGCCACAGGGAGAGGAAGACTCCAGCACGGGCCCTGGGTTGCGATGAGCCTTCCCGGTCGGATAAGGAGGAAAAGGCTTGGGAAGAAGATTTGCGACACAACCTCTACGCTCCC
This sequence comes from Molossus molossus, assembly GCF_014108415.1. Lineage (NCBI taxonomy): Eukaryota > Metazoa > Chordata > Mammalia > Chiroptera > Molossidae > Molossus > Molossus molossus. Next base: position 127,287,402 of record NW_023425377.1, on the reverse strand, counting down.
GGGCCAGAGACGGTGCCGACGCTCTCGCGATGTCCCCAGACAAGGCTCTGGGTCTGCGAGCACCCGGAGTCTCGTGCTCTGGGAATGCTCCTTCGTTACAAGTCCTTGCACATGCCGGGGACCAGCCAGGATGAAAAATGAAGTCGTATTGTGAGATTAAGAGAACGAGAGCCCCGTCCACGGGAACCGGGTTCGCTGGGATTTCAGCACCTTATTTCTGGGTCTTCATCCCTCCAATGCCGCAGGGCAGACGGACTCACAGACGGTTCTGGTGTAGAACAGCTACATATGAATGAGGCCTGCATTTTAACGGAGTCACATTAATAAACTGAATGCATGTGGATGTAGACAGTACTCTGTAGGGTAAGTTGTAAGCATTTAAGGAAAAACTTAAGATAACCCACTGCTAGGGGTGCATCAGTAAGCACTTTAAGATGTGTTCATTACTGTTAGCGGTCTTGGTCCCCTCGAACTGCTGACAAAATGCCTCGGTGGGCTTGTGAAAAACAATTTACTGAATGTCAGAGATCGGGGTGCAGTCAGATTCAGCGTCTCGTGGCAGCCCACCTGCCCACAGAGGGCGCCTTCTAGGAGTAACCTCACCTGTGCAGGTGGAAAGGGTGGTCCCGGGGCCTCTGTCTCAGGGCACTGATCCTGTCATTAGGGTTCCACCCTCACACACACCTAGTCCCCTCCCAAGGGCCCATCCTCTAAAAGCATCACACTGGGGATCAGTTTTTGGGTTTTTTTTAAATATGTTTTATGCCCAGTGGTTTGGCTCAGTGGATTGAGCACTGTCCCTGGACTGAGAGGTCCCAGTTTGATTCCCGGACGGGGCCCATTCCAGGGTTGTAATGTAGAACTTTTATTTTACCCCTCTATGTTACCAAGATGGATATATGTACGCCTATATTTTAAAATTGTCAATTATTTCTCCCAATTTCTGTTTTCCTATTATCTACAACTCAGAATCACCACCATAACTCTATGCAAGAGAGATTCCTAAATAAACCACATTTGAAATACAAGTACATCCCCAGTGTTTCTCAGCTGTATATCCATTGACAAAAGTCTAAAAAAATGAGGTGATAGACATCATGAAAGTTATTCCCAACAGACAACGTCATGTTTACCAAACTAAAAACGTATGAAATAGCCCTAAAAAGCCAGGCAGGAAAGATCCCCCCACTGGCGGCTCTCGTCCCGTGCGCATCGCACCGCGCCCAGCGGCTCGGCCACACCTTGGTGGACCTGAGCTTCGGCCTCCGCCGAAATCACATTAGGAAGCAGAGACCTTGTCAGTAACAATCCATCAGAGAAATCAAGAAATGCAACTTGAGTATTTAAAATAATTACATTTGGGTGCCGAGGTCAGGAGCCGAACGGAAAGTGTTGCGATGCTGTTTTCTTCCGTCTCCGCGGATAATGTGTCCAATGTGATTCATTTGTACCCTTGCCGAGGTCCTGCTGCTCAATTCCTGGTAGTATCTTGTGCAGATTTCGCTGTAGGTGACATTCGTTGTTGTTACATAGTTTATTTATGATTAACATGCAAATGTTTCCCCAAGCAAATTACCATATATATTTGATAAAAAATGTAGCAAATGCCATTGTTAAGAATTGAAATAGGATACATATTTAAAAGAGGCACAGTGCTGTCTTCAGAGGGGGCATCAAGGCCCTTCGGTATTAAGTATCGCTGTTGATGTCCTGGCTCAACTCACTGCTCAGGTGGGGACTCTGACCTTGGGAGCCTGCTGTTCCTGGGGGGCCTGCAGGGGGCACTTGCCTTCAGTCTGTCACAATTATTATTACCCCACGTCTGAGTCTCAAAACTCCCCATTGTCACAACTCTACGAGGCTCCGGCAGAGACAGCAACCTGAAGCTGATGTGAGATTTAATATTCGGCTTTGCCCATTTTTCTTTCCACATTCGGTCTCTAACATACATGGATGTCTCATATTTTTGTCACTCAATTTACTGATTTGTTAGAGATGACAATTAACTGCTTCATTTTATACCAGCATTACGAATATTTTCATCACAAATGTACCCCTTCTATGACTCTCTTCATTTTCTGACGAGAACCAATAATATTTGCTTCCTTGATGATGTTATTTTTAAACATATGCTTTTATTGATGAGGGAGGGAGAGGAGGGGAGAGAGAGAGACACCCAGGCGTCGCCTCCCTTACACACTCCAGCGAGGGTCTGACTCCACAGCCTGGGCACGGCCCGACCAGGGAATCAAACTGCAACCGCTCAGCGCATGGGACCATGCTCCACCCCCCGAGCCACGCCCACACCGGCAGGGCTGGTTCCACATTTTTATTTGAATATTGGGATGTGAATTTTTAAGGCAGATATTTTTTTGTAAATTACAAGACCAATTTCTTGGTATATGACATTCAAATTTTTGCGACATTTTCAATTTAACTTGTTTCACTGTAAAATACAAACATATTTTCCTTCCATTTGGAACTGTGATTCAAACTCAATGAAAAATTAAAATAGCATGAACATCTCCCTTCCCAGCATCCCCGCACGTCAGCGCACGCCAAAGTGACGTCCAGCCAGGCAGGGAAGAGAGAGAGCCAGGAGGGAATCAGTCTGTCTCTCCAACGCCTCCCAGGGGCAGGAGCCACTGAAATGTCAATAGGTCCCGAAAAACCTCTCACCCATCCTCCTCCAGACCTTTGGATTAGAGTGCTCTCCAGGCCCTTCTCTGGTCTGTTCCTGAACCGTTTCCCTCCCCACCTCTTCCCGTGTCTGCTCTTCCTGCCCCCCCCCCTCTTTCCTGTTCAGTGTAAAGCCAATAGCCGAGCACATAGGGCTGATCTTGAAATAGCAGAGTCTCCTCCTGACAACAGCTAAGATCTGGAAACAGCCCAAGTGCCCATATGTAGACGAGTGGATAAAAAAGCTGTGGTACATGTACACAATGGAGTACTATGCAGCTGTAAGAAAGAAAGATCTCTTATCCTTTGAGACGACATGGAGGGACCTGGAGAGTATTATGCTAAGCGAAACAAGCCAAGCAGAGAAAGACAAATATCACATGATCTCTCTTATTTGTGAAATATAAGTTACAAAATAAGCTGACAAACAAAATAGACCCAGAGACATAGAAGTAGGGTTCAGACTGACAAATTGCAGAGGAGGGATATGGGGGGAGGGAAGAGATACACCAAAGAACATATATGCATCTATGCACAACCAATGGACACGGACAACAATGCGGGGGGTGGGGCAGAATCAGGAGGAGGATGACAATGGGGAAAAAAGAGAAACATCTGTAACAAAAATAAATAAATTAATAAAAATAAATAAATAAGCCCAGCCGGTGTGGCTCAATGGTTGAGCATCGAACCAGGCAACAAGAGGTCACCAGTCTAATTCCCGATCAGGGCACATGCCCAGGTTGTAGGCCAAATCCTCGGAGGGGGGCATGCAGGAGGGGGCCAATCAATGTTCTCTCTCATCGATGTTTCTCTCTCTCTCCCTCTTCCTTCTTCTCTCTCTAAAATCAATACAGAAAAATAAGTTTTAAATAAATACCAGGGTCTCACAACCAGAGAGCCCACGGCAGCCAGCAAAGGGCCAGCGCCCTCCTCCTGCGATGTCCCGACGGCGCCCTCTGCCGAGAGCTGAGCACAGGGCTCCCGCAGGGGAGAAGACTTTGAAGGAAGACGTCCCTGTGTTAAGAGAGCGCACAGGGCAGATGACTTGGGAGCTGAGACATTCCTGAGACATAGATCCTGATGCTATGTTCTCGCGTGGTGTGTTTACACTTTTCTGTTTTCCTACTTTCGTCTATGTAACCAGACGTGCAATTCTATAGACAGTCTTTCAAGGCACATTGCATTCAAAAACCATTTCAACACTCTTTTAATAGCTTTTATATTCTGAAATATCCATTGCAGAAGAACAATTTTTTGTCACTATGAATGGAAAGAGCAGGAGAGAGATGTTTTCATGACAAACCCGCAGTTTTACATCCTTTGTGTTATGTAGCCCTTAAAACAGAACATTGGAATCAGTGTTCAAAGCGTCAACAGCAGTGACAACTCCCACGATGTGGAGAGAAGGGAGCTGAAGCCATAGTGGACGGCGCAGCACAGACCCTCAGGGCGCCGGCCGGACCTTCCTGTCCACTGGCCCCGTTTCAGAAGAGACTGGGAGGAACACACCCGTGTCCACCTCCCAGGATGTCCTGTGTCCGCCAGGTCACCGAATCTGCAGTCATCCATCCGTAGAAAGTAAGACGGCATTCCTACTATTTTTGAATTTTAGAACAAAGATATCAGAGGAGACATGCATTCTAATTATGGGAGAGGTGACTTACATACATTATAATTAGCCATCCTTTTCTTCCTTAATGAGGTACCTTGACAATGTCAGGTATTGATGCTGTCATTAAAATGCCAGTGAAGGTGTGTGCTTTATTGCTCATTAGGAAGTCTTTTAATCTAACGGAGGTCCATTGTCACTAATTACCACCCTCATAGAATATGTCTATATGCAGACTGATTGCTTGAAATATACTTTGCTTTAGTCAGGAGAGAAATGCACTCACAGGTATCCTGCCTTCCATTATAAAAATAGCTTTTCTTCGTGATCATGGTATCTCCCCTGCCAGGTAAGTATAAGAATAGTTTTCTTCATACATATACGATAAAGAAACACACACACACACACACACACGTATATATGTATTAGAGAGAGGGGAAGGGATAGAAGCATCAGTGTGAGACACATCCATCGGCTGCCTCCTGCACGCCCCCTACTGGGGATCAAGCCAGCAACCTGGGTACACTCCCTGAGTGGGAATCAAACCGGGACCTCTCAGTCCCTGGGACGGTGCTCCGTCCACTGAGCCACACCAGCCAGGCTAGTTACGTTTCTATTCATGAAACATACTAGTCGTTACCTTATCATGAGCCAGCCCAATCTCATGTATTAAGATTTAAACAGTGAAAAAAATGTATTTTCTGTATTCTAGTGATAAGGAAAAGGGTAATTAATTATGATAGGTACAATTCTATATTTAAAAAAAATATGAATGAATTTCTGAATTACAAAAGAAGAGAGAACCAGTTTGGCAAAGAGACTCGTGGGGAGAGTGTGGTACCTCTAGACCAGCAGTGGGAAGGGGTTCAGGCGGGGCTTTCCCACGATGAGGTGGCGTTAGGTGAGAGAAATGATACGAGATGCAGTCAGCGCAGGGACAGCCCAGCCATGGAGCACAGTGAGACCACAATAAAGCATTTGGGTAGTTTTCATAAATGTTATTTCAATTGGCTATGTGTCAAAAGATATTCAAATAATCAAATTATTATTCTTAATTGTCCTATGTATGTTTCAAGTTTTATTTACTAATTCACATGATTTAATTTCATAATTAAAAAGATAGAAATGCTTAGATTCAAATAAAAATCAACATTACAGATATGGCAAATGAATTGGGTTGGGTTTTCTGAACTTTCCTAAGAGGAGCACATAAGCCCAGTTCCCCCCCAAAAAAGGGGGGGGGGTAAGACACGATCTCACTCATTTAGCTTCAATATTTATATTAATAAACTAAATGATTACCTTGGGAGCAATGATTAATTCACATTTTCAGTATTTTAGAGCTTCATGATGTCAATGCTCAAAACCGAACTTTTAGTGTTAAAATACAATGAATGCAGTTAAACTTGACAGTATCCTGACATCACCCATTGGAGGAGAAGATCACACTGCCACCCATCTGAGCCTCATGGCAATCGGGGGGCACTGGAGGCGTCTTTGCTTCCGCACTCGGGGCCCGAACAGGGACTGAAGGTAAGTGTGAGCAGACGTCTCGGTCAAGAATTTAAAACGTACCTTCTGTGATAAAAGCTCGCTCTTCGTGAATGAATGACACCAAAGGTGGTGTATACTTTCAGCGATGTGGAAGTAGAACCCCTGTGGCGTGGGGTGTCGAGATATTCCTACGGAATGAACTGGGGATTCCTGGAGATAAAAAGTGATGTTGCAAATGTCCAATTCTTTATTTTAAAAAAACACATTATTTCCTCTAATTGCTCGCTCATTACTACTTCACTAGCCTGAAAATCTCTATAATCATGGACCCCTCCCCTCTGGCACGTAGCCCGATAATCTTTCCCCACAGGTACAGTGTTGAAGAGTTTGTTGGCAGCTTTCTCAGGAAAACAGCTAAGAAAAAGTGGTAATTATGTCCTTCATTATTCTAATTCTTTTTTGATAGAGACATTTATTTTAATCATCCAATGATATTCGCTATAAATAGTATGTTCTGATTGTTTAATTGTTACTCTAATCTGATTTTTTAAAAATAATATGTATTACTAAATTCGTTACCCTTTCAGACAACAACAATGAAAAGCTGTAGGTAATTGTCTTTCACATCAGGTTTTCAGTTAAAGGGGGACCAGAAAACCACTCAGGTATATCTCTGCTTTCAATTTAACTGATATCATCTCTATTTCTACTTGTCTGGACCTGAAGTTGGAGAGTTATTAGGTAGTCTTTCTGAATTCTTTGTAATTTCCTTTTAAAGAGCTATTGACCATATTTAAAACTCTACGGTTTCTGGAAATTAAATGCCAGGCTGTATTTCCATACAGTGCACCTAGAATCTGGAGAACTGTAATAAATTAAGGGGGAGTGAGACCATGAATCACACCATGTTTATACTCTTACATCCTCCTGGAGAAAACTGTAGCCTTAAAAAAGCTCATAAATATCCACCCAAAAGAAGTATTTTTTCAAGAATGATGGAGGGGCCGAGAGAAGATACCATGAATCCAGGGAGGGGTTGAGGATGACTACGGATGCAGGAGAGATGAAGGGGAAAATAAGAATATTATCAAGTCCACAATAGTGAAGCCTAAATTTAAATGGGAACATGCCTAGAAAACCGTATCGACAAAATCTATTCAGGATTAAGAAAAACAGTTGAACTTTCCTATAAAGATTTAATAAATGTGGCGGTGGTGATGTAACAGCATGTAAAGAAAATATCAGACTCAGATCATTTCATACGAGAAATCCACCAGACTTCAAGAAATGCTCCTCCTAATTTTAAATTGTCACCGAAAAATAAATAAATAAATAAAGAGAGAGAGAGAGAGAGAGAGAGAGAGAGAGAGAAGAATCTGCATCCCACAGTGAAATCAGCTCCACCAAATAACAAAACCAGGCAACGTCACACGGGCCGATTTCCCTCAGGTATCAAGTAGCAAAATGTGTAAAAGAAAAAGAAGAAGATAAATTAAATTCAACAGCGGTTCTAAAGGTGATATATAATCTCCAAATCCATTTAATCCCATTTGGCAAGGGTAGCGCAGCACTTTAAATACCCATAAATGCCATTCGCCACGTTAATACATTGGAGCAATGAGTTCTCAACTGGAAACAATAAGAAGCATCCCCTTTAAAACCCTTTAGAGATGCCCACTCCTATCATGTCTATTCACCGTAATATTGGAGCCTACTCAGTTCAATAAAACAGTGCGAAGCGATGACTGTATAGGTTTGGAAAGGAGTAAACGAAACCCTTTATTTTCAAGTATTATCATTTATTAGTAAACCCCAACAAATCTACAGACATTAAAAATGATGGAACTTTAACAAATCAGTTGATTGTATAAATAACATATAAAGTCAGTTGCCTTTTTGTAAATTTACAGCAAATAATTAAATAACCTACTTGACTGCATACAATGTACTGTAGTGTTTGAGTATATCAATTTCCTAGGAATTAATCTAACAAAAATGTGAATGGCCCTATAAGAGAAATTATCAAAAATTATTATTTTTATTGATTTGAGAGAGAGGGAGAGAGAATAAAGGGGAGAGAGAGAGAAACATCGGTTTGTTGCTCCACTCATTGACACACTCATTGGTTGATTCTTGTAGGTGCCCTGACCGGGGGTGGAACCCACAACCGTGGCTAGTGGGGATGACGCTCTAAGCAACTGAGTTACCTGACCAGGGCCACATTTATCAGAGATTTTTGAGACTTTTAAAATAACATCTAAATATATAGATATAGATGCACACAAATGTTATAACATTCCATTAACACATTCTGTGTTACTACTACGTATTACCATTATAACATTATATGGGTGCCTGTTTAGTTTTCGCAAATTCGATAGCAATTACACAAAGATATCAACAGCTTCCAAATCAAGTATAGATTTAATATTACAACAAAATTTCAATAATATTTTTATGGAGCTAGAACATGTTTTTAAATTTGATATGACAGAGTTAAGGGCCAACAAAAAAAAAAAAAAAAACAACCCACAAAAAAACCCTAAGTATCTTAAGGAGAGGGTCAAAGGATGAGGTCCCACCAGTCTCCACTGCCTAGAAAGTGCACCAATGATAGGGTGCTGTGATAGGTCTGTGCTTATCAAACCAGACGGTGCAGCGGACCCCAGCTAAGGAACACAGCCACCTCCGGATGAAGTGTATGTGAGCCGCTGCCTTCCAAACCAGTTCTTACCCTGCACAAGACACAGGTGCTTAGTTATTCATATTGATTGATTGGGAATACACTGGCTGATAAAATTATATAGGTTTCAGGTGTGCAATTCTATATACATCATCAGTATGTTGAACTGTGTGTTCACCACCCAAAGAGGTGCTTCTTAACAGAGCTGGGAAATCAATGATCAATATGAAATAAGATACAATGACTCTGTATAATCCACCCAAGACTGACTGATGTAAAGACAATACGTTAGCACTCCCTGTAAAATCACACAAATTCCTTGAAATAGGACTATGATCTTCATTAGAAGTTTGTGAGTCAAAAATTCCCTTACATGGTACAATGTGTAAGAAGACTGTCAGAGTGACAAGAAGTGGGTTGGATTCAGAGGATGCCATGGGGTGCGTGTACATGGGTGCGTGGACACGTGCATACCAGTGTCCACGTGTAGGAAGGAGCGCAGACACAGGCCGGCAGCCACGTGCAAGGGCAGCACGCCGAGTTTACCTGAGAGGCAGAAGCGGAGACACAGGGAGTGAGGCTGGTCCTCGGCTCCCCGCTGCCCCGGGCACGCTCAGGCTGAGGGCTGGAGCAGCAGGGAAGGCCAGCAGAGCTCCCCCGAGGCAGAGCGGAGACCCAGGGGGTGAGGCTGGTCCTCGGCTCCCCGCTGCCCCGGGCACGCTCAGGCTGAAGGCTGGAGCAGCAGGGAAGACCAGCAAAGAGAAGCGACCCCAGGACACTTCGCATATCTGCGTGGGACTTGGAATTAGGTCAGAAAACAGCGAGGACACTCATTATGGAGATTTCCCTTTGAGAAAATGGCTTTGTTGAAAAGAGGGTGACTCGGACCCCAGGCTCGCGTTGTTAGAGGGTTTGTTTCTCAGGCTCATCGTGACCTGCACAGGCAGGGAGACCACTTCTGAGCTACCTCTAGGGAGAAATAAACCTCTGGCTTTCCCCCTCCCTCCCCTGGGAACTGGGGACAGTAAGTACAAAGAAGTATAAAGGATTAAGGATGTTGACTCCAGAAACAGAGCAGTAGCTGGGGTGGGAAGTGGGCCAGGAGAAGTTTCTCTCGTTTTAAAGAACAGGAGAAACCAGTAGAAGTGTCTGTGAACGGGAGTCACCCAGTATAACAACTGGTAACACGGGAGAGCAGAGAACCCTAAATCACTGTTCACAACAGGAAGGAGTGGGACATACCCCAGAAGCTGAAGAAATAGTCTTAGACTCAGTGACAGAACACCTAGGGGCTCAGGCGATAAGGCACATTACCGGGGCGTCTCTAGTCAACTCTAACTGGGGTAAGGTTGCGACAGCTTTCTCTTCTGATGACTTAACTCTTCTCGATGAAACAGAAAACCCGGCTTTTCGAGTGAGGATGGAGGAAAGGGGTCGGGGGCTGGAGAAGGAAGGAGAGGGTGGACCCGCGGTCCAGCAGAGAGGGGGACCCAGGGGTTAGGGTACAAGTACCCTATGCTACCCTGAAAGTACCGCCTGAAGTCAGTGCATGAACAAGGAATGAAGCTAATCATCATCTTGTGGTTTCTCCAGGGATATCCATGCTATGTGCCCCCAAGCATGTACCAGAGCAGGGACTGAATGTAATCATAACGTTTGTTTCCCAATTAAGAAAACAAAATTAGGGAGGCCACCAATGTTCCTACACTCCAAATTCAGAAAAAAGGATGGATTATTCTTTTGCTACTAAAAAAACTAATGGCTCACCAGAACTAGGTTTCAACGCGTTCTAACTGATCCCCGAGAACTCGGCATCAACGACATGCTCTGAAGCCACCCGACAGGCTGTCACTCCCGAGAGCTCACACCCCCATCAGCATCAGCCACACCCCTCGCAGTGCTATCCCTTGAGGCCCCTAAACATCCCTGCTTTGGGATGGCCACCACCGCTGAACTTCACGCTTCTCTCAAGCTCCCTGAGTTCCACACTGTCCCCCACTCAGAGGCGCGTGTTCTAACAGGCCCCCGACTGGAAGCAATGCATGGGGCTGTGTTTCCCACACTGAGGGGGTGCCCGCTTCCCGCCCCAGGGAAGAGCGGACGTCTGTGCACGGGAGTGACTGACGCATCAGGATGCCTTCGTGGAGCACAGGGGAGTGAAGATTGGGGAGGCGAGGAGCATGCAAGGTGCAGGGTCAGTCGACTAGGGGTACCAGGAGGGAGATGATTATGGGAGTCAGAGCTCAGAAGGACCAGGTTGACAGTGGTTGGTTCCCAGGTCCGCCCGCATTAACTTATGCTGCTGGAGATCTCAGCTCGGGGAGCTCAGGGGAGCTGGAGCACCTGCTTCTCGAGGATGAACACTGAGCCCAGCAGTCAACGCAGGGGAGAGGGGGGGCGGTCGCGGTGCTCGGAACAGAACAGCAACGATAACCGGATGCAAGTGATACAATCTGAGGCGTGAGTTCGAACCACAGCGCTCCCTGACCAGTGAGGGTCCGGAGGGAGAGGACCGGGAGGGTGACCAGGACAAGCAAGGACTCGTAGTTGCAGCCAAGTTCAATGACAGAAGTGAGGGGGAGGGTACATGACAAAAACAACAACAAAAAACAATTAAAGTGTTTCATGAAAAGTGTTTTCAAGGCTGAACAGACCTCCAGAGCAAGAGCTGGAAGGGAGTGTTCCGAGAGCAGGTGGGACAGTTGGGCACCTTTCCGCAGGGGACCCAGAGCTTCAGGAGCGGGGAGTGTGGGGGATGGGGACGGGTCGGAGCAGGGAGTGTGGGGGATGGGGACGGGTTCGAGCAGGGAGCGTGGGGGATGGGGACGGGTCGGAGCAGGGAGCGTGGGGGATGGGGACGGGTCGGAGCAGGGAGCGTGGGGGATGGGGTCGGGTCGGAGCAGGGAGTGTGGGGGATGGGGACGGGTCGGAGCAGGGAGCGTGGGGGATGGGGACGGGTCGGAGCAGGGAGCGTGGGGGATGGGGACGGGTCGGAGCAGGGAGCGTGGGGGATGGGGACGGGTCGGAGCAGGGAGCGTGGGGGATGGGGACGGGTCGGAGCAGGGAGCGTGGGGGATGGGGACGGGTCGGAGCAGGGAGCGTGGGGGATGGGGACGGGTCGGAGCAGGGAGCGTGGGGGATGGGGACGGGTCCCAGCAGGGAGTGTGGGGGATGGGGACGGGTCCCAGCAGGGAGTGTGGGGGATGGGGACGGGTCGGAGCAGGGAGTGTGGGGGATGGGGACGGGTCGGAGCAGGGAGTGTGGGGGATGGGGACAGGTCCCAGCAGGGAGTGTGGGGGATGGGGACGGGTCGGAGCAGGGAGTGTGGGGGATGGGGACGGGTCGGAGCAGGGAGTGTGGGGGATGGGGACAGGTCCCAGCAGGGAGTGTGGGGGATGGGGACGGGTCGGAGCCGGTGGAGGCTGCCAGGGCTCAGGTGCGGGATGGGAGGGATGAGGGGTGTGCAGTACTCCTGGGCGCTGAAAGATTCGAGTGTAAAAGATACAATGAAACGAGTCTTGGAGAACTGCAGTTCCGGCCGGTCTGGGGGAGAGGCAGTATGTGGGGTTCTCCCTCCGTCCCTGTGACGAGTACAAGGCGTCAGCTTGTGTTCGCGGGCCAGCTCACTCCTGCCTCCTCCGGAGGGAGGGACACGTGTTTTTTAGCGACCCTGTGGTGAGGTGGAGTCTTCAGGGAGAGATGAGGGGCACCTGGAGCAGTCAGTCCACTGTACCCCTAAATTATCCTTCCTCAAAATCCTCACTGTGCTCTCCGCAGCACACTAGCAATATTTTAAATTACAACATAAAACATTGCCAGTCCTTTAAATAATCATCCGTACGGTTCAGTTAAATTTGAAAGGTTTTTCAGATGTTCATATGTTTTCATTTTATTTTGTGTATCTAATAGTCTATCTCCTGAATGAGGCACACACACACAATATACAAATGCACACACTCATTCCCCATCTGTGTCTGTCTGTCTGTCTGTCTATCTATCTATCTATCTATCTATCAATCATCTATTATTTGCTTCAAATGTATAGTCCATGCATTAGGAGACCACTGAAACTTGTGTATCATCTATGTCTCGGCAATATGAAAACATCTTATTCTAGATAATTGGCTGTTAATTTCACTGCAGATCACCAGCCCGTGGTTTTATACAGTTTCCTCGCATTGAATGGAGCAGGGCTGCTTAGCAATTATGATATCTCGATATTCCCTTTTATCAGAAGTGAGAAAGAACAATTCACCCAATCAAGCAGGGGTCGGGCTTGGTATTGATTTTCTCCCCCGAGAAGCCGGCATCTGGTGCAGCAAACACAATTGGATTTACCACCTGCAAAAGCTCATCATCCATGTCATTATCCCAAACCTATCCGTTTTGGCCCTTGTGGAACTTAGGAACTGAAGGGACCCCTGATTGAAATCGAAACCTCTGCATCTATAACAGTTTTCTGATAGAACTAAACTCTGCAGCTCCCACGAACACATCGCGTTGCTATCGATTGGCTGCTTCTGTGGGGTTGCGGCAGCTCAGCAGGGATGCGTCCCCCCCACCTCCTCCTTCCCTCCTTCCACCCTGGTGCCTTGCATCAGGAGCTGGAAGTCTGCTGTATGCATGTCCGGCTGCTGCTGAGCTGCCCAAGCCCATCAGACCTTGGAGAAGTGGGGTCACGCTGGCTGTATGTGCGGCCCTGCCTCCGCCCCGGGGCCCCTGCGAAGTGAAATTCCACCAAGACTCTCCTCCCCGTCCCCGCCATTGGTTCTGTTTTTCTGGAGAACCCAAATACAGATATTCCTCAATGGTTTTTGTTACTGCTTTTCACTTAATTCCATGGTGTTTGAGCAATATCCGTTTGAGGACTTGATTCTTTCCTGGATTACTGAGATTCATTTTACAGCCCCAAATATGGTCTATCTGGATACATGTTTGAGGTTCATTTGAAAAAATGTCTGTATTCTGCAATTAATAGGTGACGCTTTCTATAAATGATACTTAGGCCAAGTTGGCTGGTACTGCTACTTTATTATTTTTTAATAATTTTCTTGATTGCTCTTTTAGAGAAAGAAGAAGGGAGGGAGAGAGATGGGGACATCGATGAGAAAGAACATCAACTGGCTGCCTCCCGTACGCCCCCCACTGGGGATCGGGCCCACAACCTGGGCATGTGCCCTGACTGGGAATCGAACTGGGACCTCTCAGTCCACGGGACGACACTCAGTCCCGGGCCACACTGCCTGGCTCCTTTCATTTCTTACCTGTCATTTCCAACTCATGTCCCAGCTCAGTCTGCTCTGATGGCTCTTCACTCAACCAGGAGCGATGCGTCTTCTCGCCTGGTATTCTTGCCGTTCGTTTTCACTGCAGACCAGGCATGGGGAAGGGAACGTTTTTAGACATTCTTGACTCTGTTACTTTCGCCAGTACTTTGGTGCTTGTGGGTTCACGTGCCGTGTGCACTGGCCGGACTCAGACCCCAAGCACGGTCTCTCCGTGGTGGAGCCGTGGCTGCCGGTCGAGACCCCGCAGTCCCCCCGCTTTGCCTCTGTGGGTGGGGCTCCCCTTCCTGACCCTTTCCTGGTCTCCTCCTCCATCCGCTCTGCGCTCTTCGGCGTGGTTCGGGGGTGGTACAAGCCACAGCGTGGTTCATGGGTGGACTTCGCTTTGCCCTCCGCTGTGCAGGGGCCGTGCCTCCCCGTGGAAAGTCTCGTAGAGGCCAGCACTGCAGGGTACCAGTCCCGCCCCGCATCCACTCCTTGCTCGAGCCTTGCTCTTTCCTGCCCCACCCAAGCTCATCTCCTGTGCCTTCATGCACTTGAGTTGTTTAAAACGCTCTCCACCCACAGTGAATGCTTCGGGTATCTGGAAGCAGGACCCGAGGTCATGCCCTTTCGGGATGGAAAATAAACGTCACGGTGCTTCTGTCTCTTCTAAGCTGAGCGAGAGAAGTCCTCAGTGATTTCGGGCTAACCTGTGCCACGTCAACAAACACGTAATTAGAGGATCGCGGAGCTGACGTGATTATAATTAATGCAGCACAGTGATTACCTAAATCAGTTTAAATTAAACGTCCCAGCTACTTCCATTTACCATTAGCATGAAAATCGGAACTTTAATGAAGGGATGCGTTTTACGCTTTGTTTTGTGGGCAGCAAGAGGAGGTGAGATTGGAGATCCCAGAACGGGGCTCACTGTGGAGGGACGCACCAAAGGACCCCTCTGCATGTTCGCGCGTGTTACTTCATTTCACAGATGATCTGAAGTCCTGATGGGCTATTAAGAACGTGCGTGAACGTTTACGGGGGGCCGACGCGGGATGACTGACTTCATGTTGAACATCTCGCCAGAGGGGAAACGGCGGGAGAGGGACAGGGAACATGGCTGTGCTGGAGCTGGGCTGTCTCAGCAGGGCACAGCGACCATGATTTATGCCTATTATTATCCTCCAACAATATTTCCTCACATGAAAACAAGCCAGTCCCTCCGTTAATAGTGACCTATTTTTACTACTCCTTCTATTCCTCTGTTACTAAGCAACCGCAGGAACCCACAAAAAAAGATGTGTAACACTTTACATACATCACACACAGTAATATGCCCCAAGCGTGCTCTCTGTGTCAGAGGAAGAGCAATGTTTCTGGGTTTGTTTTCCTAGGATTTACAGGACTGCCACCGCACCGCGCCGCGCCGCACCGCGCTGCCGACCACCGTGCCTCTGCAGACAGGCCCGGAGCTCAGCTGGTCCACGCAGGGGCCACAGATTCTGTTCTCAAAAGATTTTTAAATGCAACGTGCACGGTGACAGGGCCACCCGCCGTGTCTCCCCTGATGTCCAGGCGCCACTGCGTCCTCCCAGCCGCCAGTGGCGAGTCCCCAGCTCACAGTCCTATGGCACGATCAGACGTCCTCCGGCCCCTCCTCTCGCACGTGTCCCCAAACCCTTCAGTGTAACCACGGACACTGGCTTCCCATTCACAAGGTCTGCCCAGGGGGCAGTCTGGGTTGGAAAAAGACAAGTGTCAGGAATTGTTGTTTCTGCAAGTTTTGCTTTGAAATAAAACATTGCTGAAGCATAATGAGTATTTTTGGGGGGAATAGGGGTAACTTCAAAACAATTGCAATTATTGCAAAAGGTTTTTAAAAGTTCAACCAATGGGTGTGTCTCTCTCACATTGATGTTTCTTTCTCTCGCCCTCCCTCCCATTCTATCCAAAAAGCAATAGAAAAATATCCTTGGGTGAGGATTAATAAAAAATAAATAAAATAAAGGATGCTGCCTCTTAAGTATTTAGAGTGGCAAACAGTCTACACATTTCCAAGTCTTCACAGAACTGTGAACATCACACAGGTCTGGGTAACCTTTGCCCATGACTCTGAAGATAACCGTGTTGCAGAATGTTGCTCCCACAATATTCCGTCCTGATGAACATGTTCCACGAACAGGTCTGGACGCCGCATCGTGCTGTGGGACGCTCATTAACGTCGGCTTATTTACTCTTTCTGTTTTGATTCTCTAGATTATTTTAGTAGTCATTTTTAAGTACCGTGGCTATACTGTATCTAAATAATACATGTAGAAAGCAACGAATAACACCATTTTATGACTCGGTCACCTTGAACAGATTGCAACGTGGCCTATACAATGTCACATCAAAATAAACATGCAGAAATCATCAGTGTACAGTCAGGTGACTCTCCGCAGAGTAAACGCAGTCCTGAGCACACAAGTCAATGAATCAACCTCAGCAAACTGCAGAGCCTACGCCTTTCTGGGGATTTCTCTCCAAGATACCAGCCACCCTGATGCCTAACATCAGACCCACCTTGCTGTTCTAGGACTTCAGTTGAATAGTCCTGAATAGTCCCTGCACCGTGTGTTTGGTTTCTTTTGTTCAACATATTTGCAGGTGACATCCATGTCACTGCACAGAGGTGGTTTGTTCATTCTCATGGTTTTGTCAACTCTGAATATCACCATGAAGACTCATTTCTTCACACATGAAGAAATCATTTATTTCAGTGTGTAGGTGTGATTTCGGCTGCATGTGTAACTAGGGGTAGAGTTGCTGGATCCTGTCATGTTAGTGCACAGTTTTGTCTCTGTGCTGTCCAAGTAGAGAAATCTGAGACTTGAAGTCGGTCCACATTCCCAGTAACACTTGGTATTATTATTAGTCACTCTGACAGGTGTGTAGTTGTATGTCATTGTGGTTTTAATTTGCATCTCTTCAAGGACTCATGAAATGGAATACCTTTTTATATATCATTTGGCTCTTTAGATAGCCTCTTTTAAAATTTTTTATTGATTTTAGAGGGAGAAAGAGAGAGAGAAACATCAATGTGAGGGAGAAACATCTACTGGCTGCCTCCTGAATGCACCCCGGCCAGGATGGAACCGCACCCTGGGTGAGCCCTGTCCGGGACTGCAACCTGCAACCTTTGGGTGCACAGGGCGAAGCTCCAACTCACTGAGCCACACCCGCCAGGGCTACACAGCCTCTTGTGTGAAGCACCCAATATGTCTTTCTACCTTTTTGCTTCTGACCAGGGCAGCTTTATCTTATTAATGCTTATGGGTTCTTTGTATATTATGGAAATAGGTCCTTCGTCAGATAACCAGTATTGCAACTTGTCCCCTCACGGTGAGTGTTTTCACGGTACCGATGGAACAACGGACGACCAGAAGTTTTATCATGAACGTAGCCAGGGGTATCCTTCTTCCTTTTACGGCCAATGCCTGTGTCCTATTTGAGAAATCCTGGCGTACCATCTGCCATAAAGGGAGGCTTGTGTCTTTCCTTCTGAACGTTTCCTGCTTTATCTGTCGCAATTACATTCACAATCCAATTAAAACGGACATTTATGAATGTTGCAACTTAAGAATCCAATGTCTCCCTAAAGGATCCAACTGGCCCAACACTAATTATTGAAAACACTATCATTTTTACACTGCACAGTATTGATTATGGCATAAATAAGTTGATTCCACAAGTGGGGGTCTGTCCTAGGATAATTTTTTCCTTCCATAGTTCATTGACTTCATCTTCCATATTATTGCCAATCATTACTTATTTGAGTTTGATTAGCTTTTATATATTTTTTTAGCTTTCTTTCATTTTCCATAAAGAGAGGAGGGTTCACGTTTCTGACTATGTGTATGTATTTGTTTATATTCTCTTTGCTTCATCAGCTTCTCCTTAAGGTACATTTAATAGTATTTTAGATTCATACAGATTTGGAATTTTAATACCTTCCTGTATTTAGACTCAAAATAAGAGGAGGTATGATGTCCTACTGGGTCATCTGTAGTCTTTACTGAGACACAGACACAGGCATAGGCATAGGCATAGACATAAATATATGAATGATATAAGTGTATGTTTGGCAATTGCTAGTGACTGGGAAAATAACAACCAGCAGTTTTTCTACCTACCAAACCTGCATTATCTATGCTTTGAATTCCTCATGCACACTTTGTTCTCCAAATTCCTGGGATTGTGATTTTAAGCTAATTTGGGTTGAGGATATCTGTCCTGTGGAGTGGAAAGCATTCCAAATGGAGTATTTGATTGTCGCATAGGAGGGCAGATGCTAGGAGGTGACGTGTTTACATGTTTAAAGCTATCTAGGTCTGGGACCAGGAGGCCACAGCTTGGTAAGGTGTGGACGCCGAGACCACTCACCTCCTCCTCACCAAACCCGTCCCTGCGCTGGGAGCAAGGGAAAGAAGACGCCTGGGGGGCGACAGGAAACTCGGTACTCGGGAGGCGTGGGAACCACCTCACAGGGACAAGCTAAACCCTCATGACCGTCAGCATCTCTATGGGGAAATTGAAGACATTAGGTGGGCCCTGGCTGGTCTGGCTCAGTGGTTGGAGCATCAGCCTGTGGACCAACGAGTCCCGGGTTCGATGCCAGTCAAGGGCACGTACCTCGGTTGTGGTTTGTCTCTGGCCCAGGTCGGGTCATGCAGGAGGCAACCAGTCGATGTGTCTCTCTCACATCAATGTTTCTCTCCCCACCCCGCTTCCTCCAACTCTATCTGATGAGAAATAGAAAAAAAAATATCCTCAGGTGAGAATTAAAAAAGAAAGACATTGGTGGAGGAGCCAGAACAGGAGCGGAAGACAATGTAATAACCCAGGTCTCTCCGGTCCGCGGGCCGTCGCTCTAACTGCTGAGCCAAACCGGCCAGGGCTTGATTCAGTTCTCGGCAGAAACCAAACTTCACATGGGTGTTATCTTTCTCGTTCGACATGCAGGTGCCCCTCTCTCCATCCTCGAAACCCGTCTGCGGCCACATTTGTTAGCAGAGAAGAGGCAGGGTCATCCATCAAACCTGCGAGGCTTAAACCACAGCACTCAGGTAACAGAAATTAGCAGATGCTTCTTCTTTATGTCTTGTCTTGGGAATACAGACATTTGAGTACAAGTAAAGGTAAGTGTGAGATAAATAACACATGCAAATACATAAGCTTAACCTTAAAACTCCCTAGTGTCCTTTCCGAAAATGTGAATGCTACACTAATTTCCTGTAAAACATTTTCAATTAGCGCATTTCGAGAGCGTGAGCTGTGAGCAGAGAGCTAAGAAGGTTCCAGGAAACGCACCTGCGGTGGCGCTGGCCTGGGAAGCCGGCTGGTGTGCGGGCCACAGAGACCCAGAGCCTGGGAGACGGGGTGCCAGAGGGGTTCGGCTGGTGTGCGGGCCACAGAGACCCAGAGCCTGGGAGACGGGGTGCCAGAGGGGTTCGGCTGGTGTGCGGGCCAGAGAGACCCAGAGCCTGGGAGACGGGGTGAGCAGAGGGGTTCGGCTGGTGTGCGGGCCACAAAGACCCAGAGCCTGGGAGACGGGGTGCCAGAGGGGTTCGGCTGGTGTGCGGGCCACAGAGACCCAGAGCCTGGGAGACGGGGTGCCAGAGGGGTCGGCTGGTGTGCGGGCCACAGAGACCCAGAGCCTGGGAGACGGGGTGCCAGAGGGGTTCAGCTGATGTGCGGGCCACAGAGACCCAGAGCCTGGGAGACGGGGTGAGCAGAGGGGTTCGGCTGGTGTGCGGGCCACAGAGAGACCCAGGGCCTGGGAGACGGGGTGCCAGAGGGGTTCGGTTGGTGTGCGGGCCACAGAGACCCAGGGCCTGGGAGACGGGGTGCCAGAGGTGTTCAGCTGGTGTGTGGGCCAGAGAGACCCAAAGCCTGCGAGACGGGGTGAGCAGAGGGGTCGGCTGGTGTGCGGGCCAGAGAGACCCAGAGCCTGGGAGACGGGGTGCCAGAGGGGTTCGGTTGGTGTGTGGGCCAGAGAGACCCAGAGCCTGGGAGACAGGGTGCCAGAGGGGTTCGGCTGGTGTGCAGGCCAGAGAGACCCAGAGCCTGGGAGACGGGGTGCCAGAGGGGTTCGGTTGGTGTGTGGGCCACAGAGAGACCCAGAGCCTGGGAGACGGGGTGCCAGAGGGGTTCGGTTGGTGTGCGGGCCACAGAGAGACCCAGAGCCTGGGAGACGGGGTGCCAGAGGGTTTTGGTTGGTGTGCGGGCCACAGAGAGACCCAGAGCCTGGGAGACGGGGTGCCAGAGGGGTTCGGTTGGTGTGCGGGCCACAGAGAGACCCAGAGCCTGGGAGACGGGGTGCCAGAGGGGTTCGGTTGGTGTGCGGGCCACAGAGAGACCCAGAGCCTGGGAGATGGGGTGCCAGAGGGGTTCGGTTGGTGTGCGGGCCACAGAGAGACCCAGAGCCTGGGAGACGGGGTGAGCACAGGGGTTTGGTTGGTGTGCGGGCCACAGAGAGACCCAGAGCCTGGGAGACGGGGTGAGCACAGGGGTTTGGTTGGTGTGCGGGCCACAGAGAGACCCAGAGCCTGGGAGACGGGGTGAGCAGAGGGCTCTGGTACGACTTCACATTCCTGAGACAGGGCCAGAAAGGCGCGGTCTTGCACGGATATATTTTGAGTGTGATCTAAAGAAGAGAGAAGCCATCGCACATGGGAGTTGGGAAGTCATCTAACCCTATTTCTTCATGTTTGAAAGACACACCTGGCCCACCCCTGAAGGGATGAGACAGGAACTGAAAGATTGCCAGGGACCAGTTCCTAGGCCCCTCGAGCAACCCGGTTGTGAGAAATGAAGATTATTTCCACTCGAGGACTCTCCTGGGCGGTGACAGTGGACACCTGTGGCGGTCAGAGGCAGAGCTGGTGGAAGAACCCGTGGAAATAGGGGAGCTGGATGCAGGGATGAGATGAGCAAGAAGCCCCGAGAATTGTCCCCAGTGTTGGCACACTGACCACTGGATGAGACGGGCACAAGGTGGGGGCAGGGGCTCCTGTAAGAATCAGATTACACTTCTCCCACATGGCTCAGCATGTGCACCAGAGACATTGAGGTGTTCACACCCTTGAAAACTGTCCACAGAACCAGAGTCCAGGGAACCCAACGACGCGGGCCGCTGCTCATGGTACGTGATGCTATGGAGGCCACTCGGGCTGTGGGAACGGCTGCCCAGCTGTGGATTCATGTTCAGCTGCTCCTGTAGCTGAGGGTGACCTGGGGCGAGGTCCCGATCAGCTGTTTGAACACGATGGATGAAACTACTGCATAAAAATTAAGCCAGTGGAGTCGCTGTGCTCATGTCCTCCCTGTCTTCTTCCTGCCTGACACTCGAGCAAAGCAGTGACCATGTTTTGACCACAGATATGCAGATAACGACCTGGTTACAGCGATGACACAAAGGACTGAATCTCCAGCCCAGCCGGTGTGGCTCAGTGGTTAAGCATCGACCCTGCACCAAGAGGTCGCCGGTTCGATTCCTGGTCAGGGCACATGCCCAGGTTGTGGGCCTGACCCCAGTGGGGGACACGCAGGAGGCGGCCAATCGATGTTCTCTCATCGATGTTTCTATCTCTCTCCCTCTCCCTTCCTCTCTCTCTACAATCAATAAAGGGAAAAAAGTTAAACAAAATAAGAAATAAACAAAAGGAGCGACCTCCGGCACCAGCATCTGTCCGCTCCTCTCAGACTAGACCGCTGTGTGAATGACAAGTGTGGTTCTACCTTTTTAAGCCATTTTTTTCATCACTAAAAACCAAGGAAAACAGAAATAAAAAAAACAGCCTACATCCTAACGTACTTGTTAAAACATACAAACAAATTCCGCTTACGCGGACTTTCCGAGGAGATTTGACAGATTTCCAAAGATCCCAGTATGACTCTGGTTGCTATCGCTACTCGGGAAATTGCATCAGGAGGCGGAGATCCTCTCGCAGAGACAACATCTGAATCGACCCAGTTCTCTGGGGTCTAGAGCGAAACAAAACCGGACGCTAAGCACACGCACGACACGCAGCTCCGACAGCGAAGACTCGGGAGTGGTCCCCTCTCATCTCACACTGACCGCAGCGCGGTGTACGTGTGCTCGGGGCCCCTGCTGGCAAACACAGAGCCAACGGTCCTCCTTCCGGACACAGACGCCTATGGGAGGGCGCTGGGACTGCGGCCGCCCCCGGTGCAGAGTCCAGGAAGGCGTCCCTGTCCTGGCAAACCACTGGCGCGCTGACCCAGTGTGTTCTGCTCACCTGTGCCACTCAGAGCATCCACGGCCCCAGCCAGGCCCACACCTGTGCTCACCAACACGCACGTGGGGAGAAGGTTGCTCTGGGCATGGGAGGCTGTCAAAGAGCCTGGGAGTTACGACAGTGGCAAGACCAAGGAACGTGCTGACGCTGGTGCCCGGGCTCAGCCAGGCCCACACCTGTGCTCACCAACACGCAGTGGGGAGAAGGTTGCTCTGGGCATGGGAGGCTGTCAAAGAGCCTGGGAGTTATGACAGTGGCAAGACCAAGGAACGTGCTGACGCTGGTGCCCGGGCTCAGCTCTGTGCTGCTTCCCAGTTCCTCAGCCCACTGGCACCTCCCCCCTGAGACTCTGGAAGACCTCTCGCTGAGTCTAGGTCTGTGACATCGTCCTTGATCCACGATGACCGATACATGTGCATATTCTTACGGCTCCATATCCTTGATAACTCCGTGCATCGCATGAACGCTCTATTTGGTAGGGTAACGGAAATCATTTGTATAAACTTAAAAACATATATTACTTCCATATTGTCAAATAAAACAAAGAGAATCTACAAAACCTTTAGTCTAACCTTAGTACCAAGATACAGACTGAAGAAGTGAAATTGAGAAATAAAAACAAGAAATGGGACGGCTTCTAAAGGTAAGTTTTGTTATTTACTGGTCTACAATTATTTGGACAACAGAGTAATAGCACTGACAATTCTGTGATAACTAAGATATATTATGGTGTTATACGCATATTTGTATACACATATATGTATATAAATGTTAGATAATATGCATCATGAAGTAATATACATTATGACAAATAATACCCATTAAGTGAAATGTATCCTCATTTACAATTATAACTAATCCGTTGAAATTTCCTAACCCTGATTTATCAGGGTGATCACTCCATGAGATATATAAATGTCTTATCACTATGTTGTACATCTGGAACTAATATAACATTGTATGTCAACTTTAACTGAAAAATAATCATTTTTTAAGAAGAAGTTTCTTAACCCTGTTAAAATCAATTGAATACTCTTCATGAAGTAGGTTACATCTTATTTCACCCACATTTCTCTATTTGCTCTTTAATATTGAATTTTAAAACCTGGAATAATTAAAGTAACTATATTCAGCAGCATGCATTCCTAATTTATGTTAAAACACTTGTCTATATTGGGTTGCTTTTTCTCAACTATGATTTCAAAATCAAACCTTAACACTGAAATAGGCCTTTGTAAGTAGGATTTAAGAAAAATTCTAAATTTAAACAACCCAAATCTGATATCCTTAATAAAATCTGATCCTTAAATAATATACAGTTGGCATGCTACAATTTAAATCATGGTTAAAAGAACGCTGGGATGAAGTTAGGATTATTTATGCACATTTGAGAAAAATTGAATTTACATAGCAAGACTCAAAGACTTTTTTTTTTTCTTTTCTCAAAGGAAGAGAAAATATTTTGCCAGACATAATATAGTCAAAATATGCTTAAAGCAGCCCAGACTGCCAGGAAAATCTGGTGTAGACATTGGAATGTTATTGCCAAATGGAATTAGGTCGTGGAGGAATAAGCTACTTTCTGCTGAGGGACTTTCATTCCTGACTTCACAACAGAGAAAAGTGTGAGCTGCTCAACAAGAGAGCCTCCAGCTAGCCACAGACAGGGTGCAATCCAACATGCTGCCATACGGTGTTTTGATGTGGACATCGAATGATATACTTGTGCTTTCTCCAAAGATAATTTTATATATATAAAAAATGATGCATAAGAGGAAGACAGCAGAGTAGGTGAAGCTATTTACTCCATGCAGATTCAGTCAACTTACCTACAAGTAGAAACGAAGAGGAGATGAGAGAGAGCATAGCCTTTAAATTTTTTTTTTCTTTCTCAGCACTCCTGGGCATTTCTTTATCCCAGAGAAATAAATATGTATGTTTACACAAAAGCCTGTGCATATATGTTTTATCAGCTCTATTCATAATAGCCCCAAACGAAGTACAACCCAAATGCCCTTCCCTAAATGAATGGTTATTTGCCTTACATCCACTCCATGGAATGCTATTCAGCAATGAAAAGGACTGAAGTATTGACAAGCAAAAAAAAAAAAAACTCAGATGAATCTCCAAAGGATTATTCCAAGTGGATAAAGTCAATTGTGTCTGATCCCAATTACACAACATTGTTGAAATGAAAATTGTATAGGAATGAAGTACAGATTGGTAATAGTCAGAGGTTACAGAGGGGATAAAGGTAGGAAGTGAATGTGGCTTTATAGGGGCAACAGGAGGGATCTGTGTCTTGACAAAATTAACATGGAAATTCTAGAGGTCACGTTAATATCATTGTAATTAGCTAGCTGTTAGTAACAGGAAAGGAGCAAAGGGGAGGCCAGGCATTATAAGCATGGCCATCTGGGCAGCTTTACCAGGAAGCTGCAACTTCACACTCCCCAGGGAACCACTTGTCCATTCCCTGCAAATCACTGGGGGAAGGGGTCCAACAAAGGGGAGACTGGTGCATGCGCAGTGACGTTGGGCTGATGTAGGGAAGGTGCACGTCAGTCTAGCCTGGAACAGAGATCACTGTCTAGAGGGGGTGGGGCCACTGCAAGCCCATGAAAATTTGGGAATGCGTAATCCCCCAGACAAAGGAGCCCACTCTCTTGGCTCTTGTGCCTGTCTTGTATTTGCCCGTGATCCTAGAAGCCACGTGACTCCACATGCAATGAACTGATGGACTGTAGCTGGGAACACGAACTAAGCTCACCTGATGCTGGTTAAGCAACCATTGTATGGTGATTAGTATATACTAGAATTAACTGGGCAAAAAGAGAAACATTAAAGCCGTTTTAAAAAAATTAGAGGTAAATTGAATATAGATGAATAATATATATATCTTTTGTGTAATTCGTAAGTTCTATTTAAAAAATTATGACTTTGGATTAACAAAGAATGCTATTAAAACTATATATGTATAAAATTTAATATTGTATTGAAAAAGTCATACATGTGTTGAAATCAGCTGAACTAGCTTCATTTCTAAGTTCACTTGACTGTCTTCGCACTTGTAAGTTGTTTGGCTAGGACACTGGAAACCAGTGACTTTCATTCTACAAAAAAAGAAAAAAGGAAAAAAAAAAGAAGGCTAACATAGACCTTATTTTATTTTTGTTTTCTCTTTTCCTCATAGAAAATTGTTTAAAAGTGTGCCTTTGCCTGCTAGCTGCTGTTATTTAGCCTCTCCCACCGATTGTCTCTCTCCAGAAACAACACTACGTAAAACAGCCTTGAATTTTATCTTTGCTGAATCACGGAGAGAAAGGCAGATCTTGGGGACTTCTATTTGGTGCCCAATATGTGGTAGAGATGGCAGAACTAATCCTGTCAGGCCCAAGTTCGACACCACTTTTGGAAGTAACTCAATTGGAAATGCTCTCAATTTTCTTTAATCTATTTAAACAATGTTCTGGGATCATAAATGACTTTGTCCTAAAGGTTGTTGACAAGAATGATTTTGTTCCTCTTTCAGTTATGAAAATCTCAGAAGACTCATGTTAGGTAAATGTATCAGAATTTTACAGTTGTATATCTCAAAATGTTTAACAGAATGGTAGTCATTTAAATCTATTGTCTGGTTTTTCCAAACAGAATTATCATTAAATCAGAGATTTCCGTAGTGTAAGGAAACCGTTTTCACAAAGACCAAAGCACCAGACGTCCGCGGCTGGCTGATTATAGCACACCGGCTAAAACCTAAGTGTGACAAGTCTGTCACTTACATTCTACGCATCTACGCAGAGGTTTCTTCATATCACAAAACTGGTCCTGGAATGGTAGCCACTTCGGTTGAACACAGCTGCGCCCCACCGCGGCAAACAGCTTGGAATGGTGCAGACTGTCCGGGCCGCTCAACAACGGAGGCAGGGATTTTCCCACTTCTGGATGATTCTGAAAGGCCGGTTCACTTCCCGAGTCCCCTCGGACTGCTGAGCCCTTCCTGAGGATTGCGTTTTCTCCTGCTGCCAAGTCCTGTTCTTTTTGTTTTTTTCTATACCTTCCACAGATGTTGAGCCCAAGAAAGGGCTGGAGATCAGGACGGGATGGAAAGTATCCAAGACCAAAGGAGGCTGAACTCCCTATGAAACAGCCTGTTCTACCCAGGTCAGGGCTCGGATCATGAAAGAATCAGACCCCAGATGTGAACAACTGGATCGATGGGCCTGAAAATCTCGAATGTCCAGATCCCTGGACATCGCCAGCCTGGAGGAATGGCCCAGTCCATCACTGTGTTGGCCGATGCTCTGCTTCATGGGAAGACTGTCCTCTGCAGGGCAGCGTGAAGCCCCGAAGACAGTGCTGGTCAATTCGTTAGATTTATCTCATCGAGTCGGCAAATCATACCACTCAAACATGCTCTAGGCTTAAATGTTTTTTTCTACTGGAAGATTAATTTTTAAATTTTATTTTATTCCATTGTCTTGCATCGATTTCTTACCTTTCAATTTTACATATTTTGATGCTCCGCTTTTTGATGTACATGGTTAATTTTAAGACAGAACTTACGCAGCCAGAGATTTATCGGCCTTTTTTATTTTTTATTTTTGGTACTCAATGTGAATTTAAAGGAAAGTTGAGAGAATGTGAACCAGGAATGCTTAGTTCATTCAAACAGTACTGTCCAAGGCCAATTTCTTCTTAACACAGTTTACCTCTTTCTATTCATGAAATGAAAACAATCAACAGCAAATCCATTTTACCTTCTTCTTTCACATTGGTGTCTGTGGGCTGAGATAAAGTTGCTGAAGATTTTTTTTAAAAGAAACCAAAATAAAACTCCAAATTCCAATGGTTTTCTTTACCCTAAGTTTCTCTTCTAAAACCTGAGAAATGGATGAATTGTTTTATAATAATTACTCAAAAATCTCAAAATATTTGAAATAAAATGTGTTAAACAAACCGCTTATAATTTTTAATAAAAATGACATTTATCACCCTATTATATTTTAAACACAGCTTCAGCCCTCCGAGGCCTCCCTAATTGCAGGGAGTATATATTCAAATGTATTTCCCCTGAGGGGATGTTGTTAGCCAAGGTAAGCGGATGAGAAGCACAAGATGGAGATAAATCGATAATGACAGACACAGTTTTTAAGGATGAATTTACATGAGAAAGAGTCCAAATAAGACTCTAGGGAATGGTGCACATAACGCATGTCATCTTTTTCTGTCTTTTTTTTTTTTTTACAGAAGTTTTATAGAACGAATACTTTCTTAACTCCATCCGTCTGTACAGAACTGCCAACTTCAAGAAAACGCCCACACCTGGATCAGAACTCTAGTAGACCCAGGTTCAGTTCTGGAGCAATTACTGCGTGAATTTTCATCCGTGTTTCTTCCGCAGTGAACGGGGGCCTTTGCCCGTCCGTTTGCGCTGAGTGGGCTCCGCCTTCCGAGTGGCAGCGGGTGTGGCGGCGGGTGTGGCGGCGGGTGTGCCCGTCCACACGAGGTCTCAGGGCCTGTCCCTGGGAGGCTCCCCGCGCCGCCCCTGCACGCTCAGGTGCACACAGGTGCTCCGGGCGGCGCCAGCAGAACCGTGACCTTCCGGTCGGGAAAGGGCCACAGGCGTCACAGACACGCAGGGCTGCTTCTCGGAGCAGAAGCTCCGCAGGAAGGGGCGCAGCGAGGACGCTGTGAGCGGCAGGTGGTCCACAGCGTCCCGAGGACTTCCTGAGGGGTGTGCAGCCGCTGGGGGACCTGAGGGGTGTGCAGCCGCTGGGGACGGGGGCCAAGACCGGGACGCGAAAGCAGACAGCGGCCGCCGTCTCCTCCTCGTCGGGCCACGCGTGGGTAGGTGCGCAGGTAATAGCTGCTGTAAACAGTTAATCACACGCGCCCGCGCGCACGATGGAGCCCGCTGCACGCTGGTGGCTTCGCACCCGGTGTCCCTGCCGCAGGCTGTGCGCGCACCTCCCCATGCGCGCTGCTTTCTCCGCTCGGGACCCCCGCGCAGGCCGCTGGACAGTCCCGGGAGACCCTGGACCCCTTTCGAAATGTCCTGTGCACCCCCTGGCGAGTGAGCACTTGGGTGCGGTTCTTCCTTAGGAAAGGGAACCGTGAGTGACGTCATGAGTAGCCCACCCAGGGCGCCGCGAAGGACCAGGGCGGTGAAGGTCGCTGTTCCTCTCCTTCCTGTGTTCCCTAACGCATTCATTTCTTCCTTTCTGCACTCGGTCGCTCCTGACTTATCCAGGAGAACTCTGCGAACACGTGACCTGCCCACGTAACCCCCCCCCCCCAGTGGAGAGGCGGGGGCACCTGAGCAATGACGTCTACCGTCTCCATGCAGTCACCACCTCCAGCTCCGCCTCCTCTGTCCTTGGGCTTGGTGCTGTCCCTCCTTAGATGTGCAGACGTTTCCCGGCCTGAACTCACTTTGAAAAGCAAGCAGGGCAGCGTCCTCACACTGCACCCCGCTTTGTCTTCCTTCGGGTGGCCAACAGCGGCGCCCGAGGACCGGTGCTGTCCGCTCTGGCCTGCGGGGGGCGCAGTCCATTTCCTCCGGAGGCCCGCACACGTTCCGAGGCGAGTTCCAGGGACCCCTGTGCAGGAGGAGGCCCAGGTGTTCCAGAGTCCCGGAGCTGGTGTGGGCTCACCAAGCGCAGAGGTAAGAACAGCACGGGGATGAGACAGGAACGCCCCCTGCAGGTGCACCTTCAGACCCGTGCAAGTAAGGTGCACCTGTGCGGGAGTAAGAGCCCGTTCACAGGTGGTTCCGATGTCTTCTCTCCTCTTTTCTCTGACATCGTTTGGCCAAACAAAAGAAGTAAATGCGTTGCATCTGTATTTTATGGAATCTATTTGCTGTCCTAACACCCCAGCACACGCCTTGAACACAGGTCAACTTAAAAGATACCACGGCTCACCCTAAATCCCTGGAACGCGTGTCTGGGGTCCATGAATAAACATCATGGGGAGGTGAAGTGCTGGACCTCACCGGATGGATACGATCGTGGTTAGACCTTCACCAGGAAAGTGAGATGTTTCCATTTGTTACATACTTAGGGTAAAGCTTTGAGCTATTAAATATCAATCACGTCACTAATTTGTAGGTTGATATGTTCATTGTGGTCCTCCACATAAACAATAAAAGTATGCTGTTATCTGTATGACAGTATAAATATTCACAATGACATAAATGTTTAGAAGCTACACAAAGAATAGCGTTGCTATGATTGCCTCTGCTGGGTTAGGAAGTTGTAATAATTGCCAAAAATAGGTACCGAAGGTATTATTTGAATAAAAAATATGTTCTGAAATGTAACTATCTTGTAAGCTTTTTTCCCTCAAATGTCTGTAATAATTTCATAATCTAAGAATCTTGTGAATTTTTAAGGGACATAGTGTTAGTTACATGTCTTTTATTTGCAAACACTGATCACACATCATCAAAATAGGTTCAATTACAAAGAAGAAAAGCCCAGTCGAAATTTACCATAATGGTGACGTTTCATAAGGTGGCCAACTAAATGATTATCTACAATAAGGACCAAGGTCCCGTAGAACATGCTATCTGAAGACAGAAAAAAAGTAGGAAAATGTACTCAAATAAAAGTGGCCAGTTTTGCTCAGCGGTTAGAGCATCAGTCTGCGGTCCAGAGAGACCCGGGTTCGGTTCCCGCTAAGGGCACGTACCTCGGTTGCAGTTTGTCCCTGGCCTGGTTGGGTTGTGTGGGTGGCAACCACTCGATGTGTCCCTTTCACGTCGATGTTTCCCTCTCTCTCTCTCTCTCTCTCTCTCTCTCCCCCCTCCCTCCCTCACTCCCTCCCTCCCACTCTATCTGAACAAAAAATAGAAAAATGTCCTCAGGTGAGGATAAAAACAACAAACAAAAGTGACGTTATTAACTGTGGCATTGTTCCAAGAGCTTTATCTAACTGATCCCAAGCAGAGCGTCTGGGAGTTAGGACGCAGCGTTTTCATCGTTGTGACGAGGACACTGACCACAGAGACAGCACAGGTAGGAAGCTGCAGGGCAGGGCCCCCTGGCAGACCGGCCACCATCCAGGGCACTTTCCCGGGATCAGTCACTGAGCGTAAAGCAATGAGCCTTCTGTGGACGGGATGCCCCTGGGAGTCACTTCACTGCTGAAGAAGTCCTCGTCCAGGGAACAGGTTGTTCCACAGGGAAGCAACCGAGAGCGTGATGGAGAGTTTGCCTGGCATGTGCCAGTGACTGTCATGACTATCACCTGGGCTCAAGCCACGTTTAGACATACGACTCTGATCGAGTGAAGCTTTCGAATGGAACCCCGTATTTCCTCACATGTGATAATAAAAGAGTAACAGTATGACTATTTCAGTCTATAGCATATTAGTGTAATGTGTGTATTACGTATGCCTATGTGGACAGAATACATGTAATATGCACACCTGTACATCACAGCAGCAGGAGGAAGCCAGTTCCGTACCTTCCACCTACAACTAGGTGCCTCCCGCCACTGAGTTAACTTCTAACATGATGCTGATGCTCTGCCTGAGCGTTTTAACTCAGACTGACACCGACACGAGCAGAGTCCAGTCAGAACAGCTGTAGACAGATGGACGCAACATCAGCAACCACTGCAAGCATTTCAATGGCCTGCCACCCAGTTAGAGCTTGGCAAATCAGCCTCTTCACCCGTCTGCAGAAATGTTACTGTTCCTTCTTATCTGTACCCACACCCTGGCCACTATCGGCATCGCACTGGGTCAGAAAACAAAAGTACTGGGGAGATGTCCCTGTTAAAGCAGTAACTCAGTGAAGACAGAGGTACAGTATTCTGCAGTTCTTCCCACACCCCATATCTGAACTGGCCTCTCTGATGTCAGGATCTAAGACGTGGCCTGAGAAACTGGAACTGGGGAAGTGGAAGTCCAGAATATTGTGTCCACGACGTGGTAACGGACGGAAAGAGGAAGTCCAGTGCAGAGTGTAGGGGGCAGCACTGGAGAGGGCCCTGAGCCCATGGGGTGC
Source organism: Molossus molossus (assembly GCF_014108415.1). Lineage (NCBI taxonomy): Eukaryota > Metazoa > Chordata > Mammalia > Chiroptera > Molossidae > Molossus > Molossus molossus. The sequence continues at coordinate 127,256,350 of NW_023425377.1, read as the reverse complement.
ATAAGGGAACTGAAGGTACATGAAACAGCACTTGCGCTTGAATCAATGTTTAAAACATGTTTCCCAAAAATAAAAAATAAAAATATGGCTGCTGTAAGATTCGAGAAAAGCTTCCCTTTGAGGTGCACACACAGTCTGTTCCTGTGAAACACTGAATTCTCCTTCATTACGTTTCCATTGGCTGGAAACTCGGGTCACACTGTTTCGTCAATGACCTTTGTAAAAGTCTGAAGGCCAAAGTGTTACCCCAAGCACAGTCCCCAGATGACGATGTGGTACAGTTCTCCATTTTGGGGTGTGAATAAACCCAACTTGGTAGTTACAACTGATAACTTTAAAATGGAAATACTTTGATCTTATTTGTGAATTGATTATCTTCTAGTACTGAAAAATATATATCCCAACAGATTAAACATAATGAGAAAATATTAAAATTAACATTTTCATGGTGACATTTAAAATAAATACTAATATATGTGAGTTTAACACCAGCTTAATTATTTTAAATATCAAGTGTACTGTTAGCACATTTTTTTCCTCTGGCAGAAAAGAGGAGTTTATATTTAGAATCCTAATTTCCTGAATTTAGAATTCTATAAATTTCTTGTTACACTAGTGTAAAACTATTTTGATGAAATTAGGCAAATCAATGTAAGTTTCCTTAATTTGTTGAGACGTTTTCCTTTATAGAAGCAGAAGGAAATGGAAAATTCACAATGGACAAAGAGTGTGGTGCTAATTAACATTTCACCAGGTTTCTTACTAAATTAAATTTTACCATCATAGTTAATTCTATAAGTATAAACTTCCGTTCATTTAAAGAGCCTGAAATGTTGGTTTTGATGTAAAGTTGATAAACAGAAAACAAGATGTGCACTGGGCCGAGCTCAATATTTGAAATGTTCAACATACATTATTGTTCTTGTCTTTCGACCACCTGGTTTCTGGCACCAAGGGGTCTGTGTGTGAGTCTGCAGATAAACCAGCATCTTAATGAAGATCTTCTCAAAGGTGGGAGAATAGAAATGTTCCCTCCGTCCAGTTCATCCTGCCTGTGTTTTCTGCAACCCAGATACACATGAGAACGTCACTGCACACATGTATGAATACCCACAGCTGCCGGTATGGGCTCAGTTACGTCCTCAGTCCTGCTTGTCACAGCCCCACAAGTTGAAGTTGGCGATCTACCGTTCCCCCAAGCACAGGGGGCACTGTTGAGTACAAGGGCACTGCCATTCCCTGGAATTCTGTGGAAGTCTGATTTCCTTAACCTGATTACACCTGTCATCCTTCACGCGAGTGATCAGCCACAGGGTGGGCCATGTGCCTCTTTTATTGAAGGAGACATGAGGGAAAACTGAGTCTGCAGAAACCACAGGGCAAGGCCGACAGACCACATGGGCCGTGGCTGGCAGTTGGCCTCACACAGACAGCCAGCCTTAGCATACAGAACACACCACGAATCAACAGGTTACAGAACAGTCTGTCTCTTACTGACACTGTCAGACCTGGATTAACAGGGCATCAACCCCGCAGGTGGACTTTTCAGTCACTGAGCCTGATGAGACCACGGTTCCTACCTATTTACATTGTTTCAATTTACTTGCCTCGTAAAAAAAAAAAAAAAAAAAAAGTCCCCAATTTGTAGCTAAAAGCCAACATTTCCTAATTTTTTTAAACACTATGACACAATTGAAAGTGATTATTAATATTAGCACAGCAGCCCGGCTGGTGTGGCTCTGGACTGAGCATCGTCCCATGGACTGAGAGGTTCCAGTTCAATTCTGGTCAAAGCACATGCCGGGGTTGTGGGCTCCATGCCCAGTAGGGGGCGTGCAGGAGGCAGCCGATCTATGTTTCTCACAATGTTTCTACCTCTCTCTCCTTTCCTCTCTCTCTAAAAAAATCAATAAAAACATATTGAAAAGTAGTATCTGCACAGCAACTGTGTAAACTTAGGAGGCTGATCCAACTCATGTCACATTTGAAGATTCAAAAACATTCATTATTCATTCATTTATTTCTGTTTTCGCTGGGTACCCTGTATGGTTCCTGCTGATCCATCTCACTGGTCACGAATGCTCTCACTAAGCATTCTGGCTCTGGTGCGGAGGCCCACAGGTTTGTGTTCCTTACACAAAGAGGAATGGGACTTGGGGGATTTCGTTTGTTTATACTACAGTGGTTTGCATGCAGGTTGATAAGCTGTTTCCAAAGTGGCTTTATAGATCCTCCTTCCTATTGGCTCTCAGACCTCCTCTAGTTTGAAAATCTTTCTCACTTGTAGCATTTATAGTCTTTTCGATTTCAGCCATCCTAATGGGCGCGTAGAAATACCACAGTGTGGTTTTAATTTGAACTCTCCTATTAGCATGTCTATTGGTAATGATCACAATCTTATTGGCTATTAGCCTAATGTCTTTTATAAATGCATGCTATGAAGTTAGGGAAGTTTCCCTCTAGTTCTTATAATGGGTACAAAATGTATCAGGTGCTTTCAGCATCTCTTGAGGCAAGCGTGTGGGGTTCCTTCTTTATTTTGTTGATGTGGTGAATTATATTTATTGACTTTCAAGTGTTAAACTAACTCAGGGTCCTGAATCCATCAGTCCATTCAGCTTGCTGATACTTTGCTTATGATATTTATACCTACATGGATGAGAGCGATTGGCCTGAAAGGTCTTATTTGTAGTATTTAAGTAGGTTTTAGAATTACATTCATTCTGGAGTTATCATATTCCATATGACCTTTTCCTATGACCATTTATTTCTGTTTTCGCATGGTAACCTGTATGTTTTCCGCTGATTTATCTCACTGGTCACAAATGCTCTCACTAAGGAATTCCACGGTTCTATTGAATATTTCATTTCAATTCTTTCATTTTTTTCTGCACTAACTTTTCCATTACCTTTTTACGATTTTCTATTTTTGGTGGCAGTGGCTAGCAACCCAACAACAATTTGCATTCTTTTCTCTCTTTCGCCCCTTTTTTTATGACAAATGTTTGGCAAAACACTGTACAATCAGCAAATTGGCAAACTCCACATTGATTTATGATGTCAGACGGAGTAATAAAAGTGGAAGAACCCTTCCTCCTGGGAACATGACAGAGAGGAGTTGCTTTTGTTATTGTTGGTATTTGACTTAGAAAAATGGGTAAAAGTTGCTGGAGGCATGTAAACTAGTGCAAGAAAAGGCATTTTAGCCAAAAAGAAATTAGGACATGTCTATGAGCAATAAAAAGTTTTATTTAATATATAAAAATGGGTATTTTTACAAGGCTCCCAATCCTGATAGAGGCAAATATCATCCGTCTTTTGAATTTGAGGAAACAGATGCAGAAATTAAATCTCATGCCCAAGTTTGCACCGATACTAAATTGCAACACTGCACTGTGGCCCCAGTTCAAATTGGTTTGGCAGTAGAACAGGTCAAACGAGGAGACAAGACGGGTGTGATGGGTTTGAATGGCAGTCTAGTGAAAGAACATATTGTATAGGCGGTATTAACCCATTTAAAACCGATCAGGGGAAAGATACGTCTTTTCCATAGCAAGATATTTATAACATGCTGTAGTGAACTGCAGTTATTTAAGCTATTTCTAGCCCGGCCAGTGTGGCTCAGTGGCTTGAACGTCGTCCCATGGACTGAGAGGTCCCAGTCCGATTCCCGGTCAGGGCACATGCCTGGGGTGGGGGCTTGATCCCCAGGAGAGGGCGTGCAGGAGGCAGCCAATGGATGTTCTCTCTCACATTGATGTTTCTCTCCCTTCCTTTCTCTCTGAAAAAAATCAATAAAAACAAATCTTTTTTTCTTTTTTTCTTTTTATTTATAGAGTGGGAAGGAGAGAGAAAGAAACATCGATGTGAGAGAGACACATTGAGTGGTTGCCACCCACACGGGCCAGGACAAACTGCAACCGAGGTACATGCCCTGTGTGGGAACCGAACCCAGGACTCTCTGGTCCATGGGCCGATGCTCTAACCACTGAGCAAGACCGGCCAGGGCAATAAAAACAAATCTTTAAAAAAGATATTTCTATTGGGGTAAGTTGTAAAATGGTGATTAGACACTGATGATCTCGTGGGGTTTGTAAAGTCACTTTTCATTGAAAAACAAAACAAAACAAGAACGTGTTCAATGAATGCACGCCACAGATGCAGTGTTGTCAAGGGGCAACCGTGGGGGAGTCAGAGGAGGGGACTCTCTTCTGTTCGAAGCCTCCCCCATGCCTCACAGATACCACAGGCACGAGATAAACTTTACATCCAAGTCACCTCTCAAGTGACGAAGGCAGTTTGCGTAATGTCTTGGATGTCAGAAACAGAACAACAAACTTACATTAAAAAGTAATTTAAATGAGGACCCAACTAAATCACTGATCTTGAGACAATGAATACATTGACTTAAACTAGCAACATTTGTTAATGGTTTCATAATCATTCCGTATACGGCACGTGTTCCTTAAAGCTGTTTCTCCATTCTGTGGTGTGGATCATTTATTTGGATATGTATGAAAACAAAAAATAGTCTCTGGGGCCAGGAATCTTCACATGGAAAGTGCGCACACACCGCTGTGGAAAGGTAAAGACCCTCAATGGCAATTCTCCACCTGGACAGTTCTCACCTGCACTAGCACTGGGCTCAAGACACGTGCAAGGAAATTCGAGTGCTCATAAGCTGGTCGTTTTCTTCCATATCTCCCGTGGTTCACACGCCCACTGCCCCACGCCGAGGCGTGCGGTGCCCTGAAAGCTCCTGGGCACCCCTCTGCCCCGGGGGGTACACCTCTGCCCTGGGGGATACACCTCTGCCCCAGGGGGGCACCCCTCTGCCCCGGGGCTACACCTCTGCCCTGGGGGGTACACCTCTGCCCCAGGGGGGGCACCCCTCTGCCCCGGGGGGGCGCACCACTCTGCCCCGGGGGGTATACCTCTGCCCCAGGGGGCACCCCTCTGCCCCGGGGGGTACACCTCTGCCCCGGGGGGTACTTAAGACCCTGGGATTGTGTCTGGAATGTGGTCACCTGCTGTCCCCTTCAGAGGAATGCTTTGACTCTTGTCATCAACAATTACTCCAACCTCCTGATTTTTTAAAAAAAACTTGTATAACTTAAAACGACCTAGTACAAGTTGCTATTCACTCTCATTTTTTAAACTTTCTTAGGTTTGGCTATGTAGACTTTTAAATACTCGCATAAATGTAAAATTGTTTTTGCTTCTCTGTTTCCTTTCCCTGTTCCTCCTCGACCAGTGTATGTCCTGGACTTTCTTCTGTGTCTCAGTTTCATGAGTGCGACCTTCCTGTTACCTCCGGAACGTTCTGGCCTCGTTTTCTCTAAACCTTTTCTCCAGGGGAAGCCCAGTTCCCCAGGAAGGGCCTGTCCAGTCAAGGATTTATTTTCATTTTTGGTGATATCAGGTCAATATTCAGATAACATGTGTAACAACATGGTCTAACATGTGTGTAATTAGCATTTCAGGAGGAGAAGATGAAGAAAATGGAACAGAAATAACATCTGAAGAGTCAGTCACTGAGAATGTTCCCAGAACGGTGAGTGTCATGACCAGCAGATCAGAGGCTGGGCCATTTCAGGCTGGACAACGACAGAGCCCATCGCACCCCCAGGCTGGACAACGATAGAGCCCATCGCACCCCCAGGCTGGACAACGACAGAGCCCATCGCACCCCCAGGCTGGACAACGACAGAGCCCATCGCATCCCCGTCTGCGCGTCGAGAACCAGAAGAAAACCCAGAGAGCAGCCAAAGTTACAGACGCAGTGTCTCCTGAGCAACAGCAGAAATACTGGTGGCGTTTTTAGCAGAAAGTTTGGAGGCAGCAGATATTGGAATGGCATCTGTAAAGCACTTGAAGTGACAAAGCCACACCTGTACAGTCACCACCTCGATCTCTGTGCCTGCCAGACAGCTCCCGAGGCAGACGCCAAGGAAGACATTCATAAACAAAGACCGTGTTGGAATCCTGATGCCAACAGACTCACATCTCAAGGGAGGGTACGGAGTCCGTAGAGCATGTACACTAGTTCCTGACGAAAGTACAGGGGTAGGAAAAAATAACGTTTGCTATAATAGGCGAACGTATTATGAAACATGAAAATATAGAACTGTTTGTAGCAGGACTTATAACAATTTCTTGTGGGATTTTTAAAATTACATATAAAGGTAAAATTTACAACACAATAATAGAAAGGAAGGAATGAGAAAAGGTGGAGTTAATCGACATTAAGGTGGGCTAAACTGAGTGGTAGATGTGGTCCCTGAAATAACCAGTAAGATATTTACATAAGGTATATACACTAAAATGAAAGCGAAAAGATGTATAATACTAAGGAAGTTCAGAAATGGGTAATACAGCAGCAAAGAACAGGTGGACAGAGAAGAAAAAACAGAGAACGGTAGATGAAGCCCAGCTATCTCAGTAATGTGCACTCACTGTGAATGGACTGAGTCCTTCCGTAAAAGGCTAAAGCACTTTATACAAGAGGATACATTCGCATTCTGTGGCCAGCACGGACACTTTAAAGACAAGAACACATCTATTTAAAAGAGCGAAGCTGAAAATCCTCACCAAAAGATAATGTTGATTCTATACTAATATCACACAAAGTAGATTTAAATGCAAGAAGTATTTACGATACAAAGGGACCTTTCCTAAAGATGAAAAAAGTCCAATCAGCTGGAAATATATGAACAGTATGAGTTCAAAACATACTTTTTAAAAGGAGAACCTGAGAGAAAGGGAAATAAGCCACATACCTATTTAGATATTTTAAGACATTTTAAAAATCAATGGTAAAACAAAGCAAAAGATCATTATTCTCCCAGATCTCAAGTGGAGTTTATTTCAAGAATGCAAGTGTCTTTTATCATTTGCTAAAATTACAAAAAAAAAAAAAAAAAGAAAGAAAGAAAGAAAGAAAATAAGAAAAGCCATCAAAACATCTAAATAAAGAAAAAAAATGTGGTATAACTTAACACACATTATGATAAATATCCAGCAAACTAGAATTAGAAGCAAATCTCTCTAAACTTATAAAAATCATCTACAAATAGCCTATTGGTATTATATATTCAACGGTTAATTATCTAATTTGTTCTCCTAAAAATAGATAAAAGATAAGGCTGTTTTTCCATATATTCTTTGGTTCATCATTATAAGTGTAATAAAAATAAATCAAAATTTAAAAGACAAAGATTATTTTGCAATTGAAATGATAGGTAAAATCCAAAAGAATCCATACATTGAACTATTATTATCCATAATTGAATTAAATGAGATCACTAGATATGTCAGTACATAAAATCAATTGTATGTCAATATACTAGCAACACAAAACGGAAAATGTAATTCAATTCATTTGAATTAGATAATAAATTGTCAAATATCTTCAGATCATGCTGCTGACCAACATTTATATAGTTGTATGCAATTACATGCAGCTGTATATCATAATGATATATTTAGTTGTCAATCGATAAATAGGATTTCAATTCTCCCCACATTGTTGTAGTGATTCAACAAAATTCCAAGCAGCTTTTGCAGTTTCACTTTTTTGTGTGGAAATTTAGAAAGTGATTTAAATATATATATGGCAGTAAAACTGATCTAGAGTTGCCTAGATAGACCTGAAGGCGGTCCTAGCTGGAGAACTCGCTCTCCCGGACTGCAGACCTTCCCGCCACACTGCGTGAATGAAGAGGGCGCCACTGTCCCGTGAGCAAAAGAGGTGGACGGAACCAAACAGGCTGCCAGAAATACATGGATGTCAACGAGTGTTCGACAGACATGCCAGAAAAGTCATAGGTGACGGTTAGTCATTGTTTTTAAAGGTGTCAAATAACCTTAAAAACACAAACACACCAAACAGGGGACGTTGGCCACATGGAGAAGGTCCTTGATTTGGAAGAGACAGCGAGTCCCTGCGGGCGTGGCCGCCGACCCACCTGGTCACGCACCTGGCACCTGCCCGGCAGGTAGCGCGGTTTCCCAAGTGCGCCCGACGACGCCTCCTGCGAGGCTCGTTCCCCGCGGGGCTGGGCCCCTTCCGCGGGGTCTGCAGTGTGGGGGGCTCGAGGGTCACAGAGGGAGCCCCGCGCGTGCTCAGAAACAGCACGAGTGGCGCACAGTTCCCCTCGCGACTCCGCAGAACCGTCCAGCCGCCGCCCTCCCCGCGCGCCGCCTCTGCTTTCTCCGGCTCCCTTGCCTCCGAACCAGCGGCAAACTGCCCCGATACCTCGGAGGGACAGAACCGACGGCGTCGCCTACCTGAGACCGCCGGGTGGTGACGAGGACGCGGCAGGTGCACTGGGCAGACGGGCTCCGAGCCCGGCCTCGCGGGACTGGGAGCCGCGGGAGCTCTCGCGAGACTGAGACTGGGCTCTGGGGCCAGGACCACTGAGCACCTGGGCCGGCTGGGGCCACACCTGGCTGCGGGGCCTGGGGCACCGAGGCCCCTGCCTCCCCGTTCGGGCCCTGGGCCCCGCCCCGTGGCCAAGGAGCCACTGTGAGATCCCAGCCCCGAGACACCCTCCAGCGACAGTCGCTGAGCCTGCGTCGCCCGTAAACGTCAAGATTCTGGCCACGTGCGGAGACCGCAGCCGGCCTGGAAGGTAAGGTCCCTGCTGACCCGACGGCGCACGGAGGAAACGTCCGCAGTGAAGATGCTGCCCCCCGGGGCGCCGGGGCTCGGGGTCCCTTACAGAGAACACCCGATGGGCTGTGGCCTGCTGGCCGGGACTAGAGGGGTGCGCACCCCTGGGGTGTGTTCACTGCGGGGGTGCGCTCCCCTGGGGGTGCCTTCCCTTGGGGGTGTGTTCACTTGGGGGAGTGCCCTCCCCTGCAGGGTCATTACCCTGGGGGTGGGTGCCTTCCCCTGGGGGTGTGTTCACTTGGGGGAGTGCGCTCCCCTGCAGGGTCATTCCCCTGGGGGTGCCTTCCCCTGGGGTGCCTTCCCCTGGGGGTGCATTAACCCGGGGGATGTGTTCACCGCGTCAAAGCCCAGTAAGGCAGGAGCAGGAGTTTGCAGCCAAGGAAGTGAGGGTGTATTTCCAGGAAGTGGCCCAGGTCTGGGACACAGGTCAGCTAGGGCCCCAGGACGTGGCCAGCGGCGAGACCCTTAGTCAAGGTGGCCGAGGGCCTTAGCGGCAGGGTCTCTGCTGATGGGTCGGGTAGGGCTGGCGGATCATCGCGGGTCCTGACCGCAGCCCTGGTGGCTCTGGTTTTGAGAGTGTGGGCGGCGGGGTCACAGTTCTGCTTTCCTGGGCCTGGAGCTGAAAGGCAGCCGAGGCCCGGGTGTTATCCCGGTTTGGAGCTCAGTCTCCGTGGTCAGTAGACCCCAGCCTTTGTTCCCAAGACGAGTGATGCCACCGAGCCTCACTGCCCTGAGGGCTTAATGATTGAGGGAGGGGTTGTGCCAGGGAGGAGGAGGCAGGTGAGCAGGTGCCAGGTGGGGCCATCTGAATCAAGGGGAAGAGAGGAGAGGGGTGGCATTAAAGAAATGACGCTTCTGCGTGGTTACTCCGCGTCTCTACATGCCCTCAGCGTGTTGGAGCTGTACCTCAATCCCCGGGTTTGAACCAACAAACTGTCCCCTCCGGCACTCAGAACTGAAATGTTTCTGTTCTTCACCTATTTGTAAAAGGAGTTGTGAGTTTTCTGAAATGTATATTTACAAAATGTCCCTTATTTCACTATATATTGTATATGTGTGTGTATACACATACACACACACACACACAGTGTCTCACTTTCATGTTTCAGATTAAGCGTTTTTGAGCAGGAATTTATAAGAACTTAACTATATGTTGAAATTTACTTTCATTTTAACAGTTCTATTAATATATTGAGTAAAATATTTTAGGAAAAAGACAGTGAAGACCATACCTTAAATAATCATTTAAAATCATAAGATATCAAAAAGATAACTATATGTAATTGATAATAATGAGGGTATAATAACTGTCTGGCACTTTTATATCTAATTGAAAATGTTTACATATTTTCTAAATCATTCTAATAGCTAAATTTGCAGGTGTCCTGCTATGGACTTTTTTTATTTGAGATCTTCGTTTAAATATGTGGACTTACAGCTACAAATTTTCCTCTAAGAACTGATTTAGTTGCAACCCACAGTGTTGGGATGTGTATTCCTTTTTCATCTCACAAGTACTTCCCATTTTTTTCTTGTGATTTCTTCATTGACCCATTGGTTATTTTTTAGGCACGTGTATGTTATTTCCATATATTTTTATTTTTAATTTTTTATTCAAGTCTAATTCCATCATGGTGTGAGGATGTACATTGTATTGTTTCCATTCTTTTAAATTAATGGAAACTTATTTTATGTCCTAGCATTTGGTCTCTTCTGGGTTATGTTCCATGTGTACTGGTGACAATTTTTATTCTGTTTCGGGTGGAATGTTTTGTGGATGTCTATTCTAACTTATAGTTTATCTCTATGGCTTACAGCAGCATTAAGCTCTTCTATTTCTTTGTTGATCTTCTGCCTACTTGTCTAATTGACACTGGAAGTTGAAGTTTGGAATCACTCTTGTTGGGAGCTGCCTCGCCCCCGGGTTCTGCCATGAATTTTGTGTTTCTCTCAATGTTTACTTCATGTATGAAGGGCTGTGTTTTCATGGGAATGTGCTTCTGTGACCATCACATCTTCCTGACGGATTGTCTCCTCGTTTCTAAGAATCTGCGTTATCTCTAATAACGTTTCTGGTTTAAATCAACATATGTTCCCATCCTTCTATTTCCATCTTGTCAGTATATTGAATCTAAAGTGTGCCTCCTGTAAACAACATACATAGGGTCTTGGTTTTGTTCTTTTTAATATAGGCTAAGAATCTTCACCTTTTGGTTGGCTAGATGAACTATTCACATTTAAGGATTTTATTTATACAGTTGGATTCAAGTCTGCCATTTTAGTTTTTATCTCATGTCTTTTTATTTTCTTTTACCTTTACTGCTCTGTTTTGCTTTAAATGACTATTTTTAGTATACCATTTTAATCCCTTTAAAGGTGTTGAAAACTATATTCACCATATTTGTTTTCCCAGGTTGTTCTGGGGCTCAGCATAAACGTTTTAACTGACCTGAATCTCCTTCAGATGGAACGTGGCTGAATTCCTGCGAACGTGAAAACCTTCCTTCTGTGCAGCTTCATTGCCCGTGCCCACCTTTATGCTATTTTTGTTATACCGAGCACATTCTCTACATTGTATGTTATGAACCAAATAACGCAGGCTGGCCATCTCCCCTTACGCAGCGGCGCGCCCTTGGGCGAGGAGGGCCTGGTCAAGAAGGGCAGGTGCGCTGGGTTGGGCTGTGGCTCCGCACTCCCTGCTTCCCCTCCTTCGCTCCGGCGGGGCCGAGCTGCTGCCTTGCTGGCCAGGGGCCCTCCCGTCATGTACATTTCTTTTCTATATGTTAGCAGCAGCGCAATACAATTACTCATTTTTAAATTTTGATTTCTTATGAATCAGGTATGGGATAAAAGGAGACATACACTCCTGCTGTCTTTATTTTCGCAGAATTATTTGAAGGCGCCTCTGTGTGAGTATGTGTGAGTGAGTGAGTGTGTGTGTGTGTGTGTTCGTGTGTTCACATTGCTTTCAGCCTGAAGAGCATCCCTCATCATTTCCTGTAAGGCCGTGTCCAAGCCATAGATTCTCTCTCGGTGCTGGTATGTTTGGAAATGTCTTTCCTTTGCCTTCATCTTTGAAGGCTATTTTTCTGGATATCATCCTGTGCAGTGACTGGTTTTCTGCTCTGAGCACCCTGAATATGCCATCCAACAACCTTTGGCTCCCTGGTTTCTGGTACTGAGTCAGCTGTGACTCTTATCAGGGTTCTCCTGTAGGAGGAGGGTGTTTCTCTTGCCGCTTTCAAGATGTTCTTTTGTCTTTGTCTTTTAACATCCAAACAATGTTATTCAGACCTCAGGAGGGCTGTTCTTTGTCCCTGTCCTGGTTCTCTCAGGCCGAAATGCCAACTTTACAAGTGGGAACCGGGCAGGAGAGCAGCCTTGGGCCCCGTGGGGGGCCCTTCCCAGCAGGAAGCTGCACCTCACCAGCAGTGGGGTGTTGGGGGACAGGGACAGTGAACGGGGTGCTCTCTGCAGCCGCTGGCCTGAGGCAGAGGCTCTGCGGAGGAGGCAAGCGTTCGGCCCCTGGTCAGGAACAGAGCTTCTGTGAGAAGAAGCTGACGGCAATGGAAGGGCTGCTGGCCTGTCCCTTCGGGAGAGACAGTCCCTGTGAGGGGGGTTGGAAGGCGAGAAAGCCCCATCTCCTTGGACACCTCTGCCCAGTCGAGCATGCCCCCTGAAACGGTGGGGCAGAGAGGGGCGTGACGGAAGTGCCCTGGACGCTCACTGTTCTCACCCAGGTGTGATGCGTTTTCTTCATGTGCTATTGCTCCGCCTGCTGTGTTCCCTTGGGCTCATCGCCAGACACCTGACACAGCTGTTTCTAAGTAGTTCTCACTGTTAACACTATGTCGCTGGAGAAGCACAGTTCCTCACGCTGCCGGTGCGGTCCCCGGGCCCCTTATCCCCTCGTCCGGCTCTCTCGAAAGACTTCTGGTCCTGGCAAGAACACAGCACCCAAGCGAGTGTATAGGGAATGGTCCCTGACAGAGGAAGACCCCGGCCGTCGGAAAGGGTGGGCAGGACAGAGAGAACGTCACGGTCCTCGGGCGCATGGGGCCGTGCAGGGAAGGTGGAAGGCGTGTCGGTCACCTCTCTTCGCCCCAGACACGCTGTGTGTTTCCAACAGGTGCTGAGGATGGACGGAGACGAGAGTCAGTGTCAGGATCACGTTTCCCGGACGCTCAGTTCCGTGTGTCCGTGAGCGTGTGGTCACTCCAGTGTGTGAATGGGGTGTGCGTGTGTTTCCAAAAGGCAGGGTATACATTTGCTGATTATCAATGTCAGGTGACTGTCTAGTTTTGCTAAATGTTGTAAACACTGTAAATCCCTGCTAACTTCAGTGTTTCTAAAGAGTTCCTGTTTCTAGTTATGTGTATAGACCTGTATCTTTTCATCTGATTGCTCGATGCTTTGTAAAAAGTGTGGCTATGCCCTGGCCGGTTTGGCTCAGCGGTTAGAGCGTCAGCCTGTGGTCCAGAGAGACCCGGGTTCAGTTCCCGCTAAGGGCACGTACCTCGGTTGCAGTTTGTCCCCGGCCCTGGTTGGTCGTGCAGGTGGCAGCCACTCGATGTGTCCCTTTCACGTCGATGTTTTTCTCTCTCCCTCCCTTCCTCTCTCTCCCTCCCATGCTATCTGAACAAAAGATGGAAAAATGTCCTCAGGTGAGGTTAAAAAAAAAAAAAGTCTGGCTGCATCAGTGTATCCATTGGCGTTATTTTATGCATATATTTTATGAGCAGCTGAGCAGGGTAGACGGAGGTGGTCTCACTGAGCTGGGTGCTGGTCTGAGGAACCCAGCCCACTGCGTGCATAGGCTCAGCTCCTGTTGGGGGAGTGGGCCCCTCCCCCCAGGGCACACGGCGGCCTGGTAATGTGCCTCAAACAGAAAATCACATTGAGGGCATTGCAGGAACGCCGTGCCCACTTCCCGGCCTGATGAATCACTCGTCCCCGGGCTGGAAGTTTATTTCGGTGTAACTAACTGAGACGGATGAGATCCTCTCGCAGCCATCTGTTCTCCTGCCCCATCACCACAGCAGCCCGGATTATTCTGCACATTTTTCAAAACCTTCAGGCGCTCGTGTTTCAGCCTCTCTTCCAAGTTGCATGCTGTCTAAACTCAGGTAGCCTTCCCGTGATCCTTCCGTGAAACGTCACACAGACACGTGACAACCACCATATGTGCTCTGTGACTAGCACTCATCCGATAGTTGGAACACATTAGAGTGGATTTCTTTTTTTTTTCTTAGTCCTCACCCGAGGACATTTTTTTTTGATATTTTGTTCAGATAGAGTGGGAGGAAGAGAAAGAGAGAGAAACATCGATGTGAAAGGGACACATCGAGTGGCTGCTACCCACATGACCCAACCAGGGCCGGGGACAAACTGCAACCAAAGTACGTGCCCTTAGCAGGAACCAAACCCGGGTCTCTCAGGACCTCAGGCCGACGTTCCAACCGCTGAGCCAAACTGGCCAGGGCTAGAGTGGATTTCTTGATAAATTCTCCATGGATCGTTTACTTGATGGGTTTAGAGAAATCAGGGGCACTATGGCATGATCTGTGAGTAAGTAACACATGATATATTAATGTGTAGACAACTTACATGTATGAATATTGACATGGGCACATACACATATGTACCTGCATACATACATGTACATCTGGTTACTGTGACAACATACCAGCTCCCAGAGGCCCCCTGCGCCCCTGACTGGCAGCCCTCTCTTCCGTCTTCGAAGGCGGGGTGGCAGGCGGGGTGGCCCTCACGTGGCCCTATTTCCAGTGTCTGTGAATAGGGAGATGCTTTGCTCTTTGATGAGTGTGACAGGTGCACTCAATGGGACCCATGATCACATGTCCATCATTTACGCTCAGTTATATCTGCAGTCTCCTTTTTCACATGCGGTAACGTGTTCCACAGTGTTTAGGATTCGGATGGGTATCTCTTGGGGCCACTGTTTTGTACGAATTCCCATGGGACATGAGACCAAGCTATCAGTATTGAGTCATTTGATTCAAATTTTGAAGAAAATACCCACAACTGCCTTCTTCAGGCTTGAGTTGAGTTGTGCCGTTCAAAGGGGAGCCTCTCTCGCCTTACAGACATCGAGGTGCACTCGGTGTGCTGTGAAGGTCCGTGGCTGCTGATCTGTGCTGATGTCACATGGCCGCAATGACAGTATCACTGGAATAGCTGCAGGCGCCTGCAGACCCTGCACTGGATCTGTTCCGCCTGCCTCCCGCCCCCCTGAGCTCCCGGCCGCCACTCGTCTCTACGGCGTCTGTAGCTGGTCACAGACGTGGAATCGCCAGTGCACAGCCTTTCGGGGCGGCCTTGCTGAGCGGTGCCCCGAAAGATCACCCGTGTTCCGCGTGGCCCTTCACGGCCGGGGCTACCGCAGCGAAGGCATGTCCTGGGGTCCTGCTGCTCCTGTTGGCTTTGTTTTGTTTCGCTTAATCCGTTGACTTTCGAAGGACATCTTAGTTTCTTGCAGGTTGGGCGATTGTGAATAAAGCTACTATGAACAGTCACATGTATACTTGGAGAAGTTGGCCTATGTTTTCAGTTCAGTTAGTAAATGTCGCGAGAGCCAGTGAATGGTTATAGGGTGAGACGGTGCTTGGCTCTGTCTGAAGTCACAGTTGGCCGTCGGCGTGGCGGCGGCGATTTGCATCCCACCGGCAGTGAAGGTCAGCGCCTTCCTCCGCTGTCCCCCAGCTGTCTGGGTGGTTTGCTTGGTCTCCTCTGGTTTTACAGCCATTTTACTAGGGAGGCAGACGCATCTCATTGTTGTTTGAATGTCCAGTCGCCTAATAAAAATTCACTGAGTCTGTTTTCATACGTGCATTTACTATTTTCACGTGTTTTTTTGAAGGGTCTCTTCATGTTTTTTGCCCATGTTCAGGTGGATTGTTTGTTCTCTCAGGACTGAGTATTCGTCACATTTCAGAGGCAAGTTTTAAAAATCGGGCAGTACTTTCTTCAGTCTGTGTCTGACCCGGTGTTTGTTCTGGGAACATAGTTTTAATACTTTCTAACTCTTTGTTTTTCAGAATTCTACACTGATGTATCTTGTGGAGAATATTATTTTTTATTATTTTGGGGGTTTTTTTGGTGGGTGTTCTTTGGGTTCTGCAAGTTGAATTTCACTGCTTATGGAAATTGCATGTATTCTCTCTTTAAGGTGGTCTCCTCTCTGTTTCACAGTTTTGTGTATCTGACTGGGGAACTGCTGTTCGATGGCTCATTTCTTGAGTCACCCTGGGAGTTCATGATCTTTGCGCTTTCCCTTCTGCTTGGTGAAAGATGGGGTTCCTTTCCTCTCTCCACGCACCTGTCCTCTCTGCACACACCGTCTCCCCCGTGGAAATGCCGTGTCTGCCTTTTATTCTGAAGTTAGTCTCCCGTGCCCCGTTCCACTCTGCTCTATACATCATCTCCGTTCTGCCCACTTCCTTTCAAGTGTGTATTAGCTTCTCATACTTGATTGATGCTTACTCCAAGTAAACAATTCTCTTAATTACCTTTGAAAGGATGTGAAGTGTTTATTGGAGATTCTGTATTTTGATTGCATTTCGAGAAGAAACTGTTGATAACTTTAATCAAAAAGACACCGAGAGACTCCATTTTTCCCACACCTTTGCCTCCGCCGTGGTTGGCACGTTGGGTTTCGTCTACGGACACCTCTGCGGTCTCCTTGGTTTCAGGACCACCTTTCATCAGCTTTTAGTTATTGTATTTATGTTCTTGATCAACATGCCATGTTTATAATGTGATTTGTGTAAAATATTTAGCTTGCCTTTACTATGCTAAAATAATTTCCTTTCCGATCAACAAAGTGGCTTGCCACCTTTTAAAAACGCGCATGCGTGTGGTTCAGAAGGAGAAGGAAGAGAAGAGCCCAGAGGAGGGAGCTGAGGAGGAGAAGAAATACACGTGGAAATTAAATGGGAAGGAGAGTAAGGAGAACCCATGATTATGTAGAGAGGAAATTCATGTGGGAATCGGCCTGCTCCTTAGCACGGACCATCATTATGATTAAAATATAACTATCCCACAACATACTCAACATCTCAAACACTTGAGTAAGAAATGATCAGCTCAGTTGCCACTTTATAAATACAATATTTTTATATTATAAAAAGGAGATTTTAATTATATTTTAAATGACTGTTTTCTTTGGGACATTTTATTACCACATTCTAAATTGTTCCTTCTTCTAGAGATGAACACCATTTTTCATTAGTTAAATCTAATTATTTTTAGATCACTTGGTGGGTGGATTACTGAAACATTGCCAAGCCAAGGCACTATTTTAAAGTTTGCATGAGCTGAAACATTTGGGAACTTTAATAGAGTTAGAAAAATAATTCAGTTAAAAAGTTGACTACAGATATTGACTTAATGAACAGGATGGTATTTTATAATATTGTCATATCTATATTTTAACAATAAAAGATATCCTGTTGGTCATTATTATTGTGGTCTAGTCAAATTTTTCACAATCTTGGATCAGGAATTAAGAGTAACCATCAGCACCCTGGCCGGTGTGACTCACCAGTTGGAGCATCGGCCGGTGGACCGAAAAGTCGTGGGTTTGATTGCTGTCAAGGACACGTACCTCGAATCCCTGGCCCTAGTAGGGGTCAGGTGGGGGGCATCCAATTGATGTGTCTCTCTCACATCGATGTTTCTGTTCTTCTCTCTCTCCCTTCTTCTCTCCCTTCCACTCTGTCAAAATATTAGTGGAAAGGTATCCTCCAGTGAGGATTTTAAAAAAAGAGTACCCAACAGAGAGATGCAAAGGTTAAGACAAGAAGCCTGTGTTACTATGAGTAGCCCAGAGATGACCGCAGTCACCAGTACACTGTGGGTGTCTCTGAAGTGGTCTAAAGGGATGAATTTCCTTCAGAAGTCTGCATTTGGGGAGAATTACCACCAATTCCAGCACCAGCAGGAGAGAACATCAGCTGTCTTGGAAACATGCCAAGTGAATATCAGTTCATTTGCTTTATGGAACCCTAAAGTGGGACAAGTCCGTCAGTTTTCATATGTGAAGATTTTATATCCAAAACACAAGCCTGTTTTGAATTACTCTGGAACTGAGGAAAATGAAAGTAGAAAGCATAAAGAAACATATTCAACTTCAAAAAGAAAAATAAATGACTAGGCATTTGCAAAAGTGAAAGAGAATTGTGCAATATTATTTGTTAAAGTTGCAGCAAGCAGTCGAGTGATATATAATAGTTCTTTTTCAGTGAGGAGGTCACTGTCAAAATTCAATTTTTAAATGATTATATAATAATATTAATGGAAATAGATCATTTATACTAACTTGGGCAGAAACATTAGTTAGAAGGTAAATCAGAGATTGCAGCAATAATATACGAGGGTCTATTTTTCAGAACCCTATGCTGCCAAATTAAATCTTGGATGGAAATCGATGTTCCATTTTATTCTATAATTATTGACTTGGCTGTGGACATACTTTTCACGGAAGATGTTTATGAATGTTGCTGGCAGGTAGAAAGATGGCAAATTAAGCAATAGCTTCAACGTCCTACGGAAGATTCTCGGAGGAAAGGAAGTGAAATTGGAGGTGGTTGGTTTTCAGCGGCTGACTGGTGCCGTTGGCCGTGGGCACGGTTGTCAATGTTCATAGCTGAGCGCCACCAGCGGAAGTTATGAAATGGCTGTGCTACTTCACAACTGAAGTACAAGGTACTCTTGGTTTTTCTTTCTTTTTTTCTAAAACTCTGTATTATAATCGGTGGAAGATTCTTAAAGATGAACAACTGTTTTGCCTGTGCACTAGTTTTTTTGTTGTTGTTTTGTTTTCTGTAATTTTTCTTTATTGATTTTAGAGAGAGGGGAAGGGAGAGGAAGAGAGAGTTAGAAACATCAATGAGAGAGAACATCGATTGGCCGCCTCCTGCATGCCCCCCACTGGGGATCAGGCCCACAACCTGGGCATGTGCCCTGACCAGGAATCAAACCCGTGACCTCTTGGTGCAGGGTCAACGCTCAACCACTGAGTAACACCGGCCAGGTGCCTATGAACTAGTTTTAAAAATTGTTTAACTAATTGGTGGAAACAATTAATTGCATTAATATTATACATGTTTACAACACGTGTGTGTGTAACCTAGCATTTCCTTCATTACTATGCTTATATTTGCTTTAACATGGAGTGAAATTTAACCCTCCATGTAATAGAAGAGAAAGGATAAATTCCTGAAATATAAGTGTACCCAATGCAAATTTAAAAGCTTAAGGTATAGATTGGCTTATTTAAAACATTTAGTATTATATTATGGCTTTAAATCCTGAGATTATTCACATATTACAAATGTATACATTTGTATTCCAGAGTTGGTAACAATGTTGCAGTAGCCAGAAAAGTAAAATATCTTTCTGCCAACATTATTGAAACAAAGATGAATTTTTCTCTATAAAACATAGGTATTATCTGCAAGAAACATGAGCGTCACAATGTGAAATTTTGTCACATTGGACAATAGATTTTGCTAGAATAGTGAGCTCCCAAGGATACAGCCCGTCCATCCGTGGCTCAGGATTTAGGAGCGTGAGGCTGTTTCCAGCGTGTCGAGACCAGGTGGCGTTGGACTGGGTCTAAGGGCTCCCTAACAAGGCCTGCCATTCATCCCGGGCGTCTCTGGAGGCTTCTGTTGGACGTGCACATCCCTCACCACAAGCCAGCTCCGAACTTTCGACAGGAGGCTGTGAAGACAGCGGCCGCTCACCCTCTGTCTGTTTGTGATCCTCATTTAAATGATGTATTTCTGAGCTGGCAGAGGGCCGCCAGGAGCCTGGCTCAGCCGATGACTAGTCTCTGCAAATGAAGAGAGCCCCAGGGCACGGAGGACTCAGCATGGGTGTTGCCACAAGGCACTTCCCTAGGCTGACAGGTGGGCACAGGCAGGGTTCGGCCGCGCTCCCGACTCCCTCTGAAATGCCATCACTGCCGCCAGGTCTCCAGCACCCACATTCTAGTTGGAAATGTCAGTCTTGCTTCACGGAAGCAAAAAGTATGAACAGTATCCTGATGCTAATCTACCTATCACTGCAATTCACCAGACTGAATAAACAAAAATAATGAAAATACGGTACAAATACGTCACTTTTCCCCCTTGAAAGTGTCAGCTGTACAAAGGACCATGATTGGGCCTGTGTCATTGTCCTGCTGTTACAATGACACTATAATCAGTGACGCCATGGATCCTGCCTCCACAGTTTAGGGTTCAGAACTGTATAATGCCTTTCACAAAATAATTTGCACTTAGACACCGTTAAAATCTTTGACTGAGGTAAATCTTGTCTGAACATTAAATAAAATGTTTTTCATAAGAGGAAAAACAAAACAAGAGAACGTTGTACTTGATCACAACATATATCAACATTATAATTGTTCACTGAGAACACGTTTACTAAATAATGTTGCTAGTGTGGGTCATGTTTAATGCTTAAATGTTGGTGGCTGCAGTTTGTTTGCTTCAGTGTTCCAAGCGGTCATCGAAGGGCCACAGTCACTGTAATTTTCAATAGTTAGCGTTATGTGATTGACAGCAATTGTCTAAAAAAACAAGGGCGGTATTGGAATCAATGATTGTAAATGTGCTCTGACCCACATTTTATCTTAAACGTGATTTTATATTCCGTAGGGAAGAGGGTTTCCTCTCAAAACTTTAGTTTTAGGTAAGAACCTAACTACCGAATGAACGGATGAGGTTTCTTACAAGCAAGGGGGTCGTCGCCCATCCAGTAACATGGTTGCAACATGTACCTGCCCACATATTTAAATTCAAAATTTATGAATTAATTTTCAGTGGGATAATTATACCAATATTATGTTTAAATCTTTTGTTAAAAAAAATTCTCCATGCATAACATTGAGCAAAAGCAAGTGGATGGAAAAGAGACAAATCCATGACCGTACACCTGCGCCACAGCTCTGCGACCCCCTGCAAGGTTCCCCTTTGTCCAGCCACCTCAGAACACCAGACAGCTCTTAAACCCGTGATGTCATGATCCACGCCCTTTACGCTGACATGCCGGTTCCGAGGAGCCGTCCGGGCTTGTGTGACTTCGACACGCTCAGCCTCTGGGGCTGCAGTCTGCCCGCTGACACGTGCTCACGTCCCTGCGGTGTGTCCGCGCCCTGGGCTCGGGACAGCACTGCCCCTCTGCAGGGTCTGCTCACTTCATTCACGTCTGTGCTGAGAGGTCATGGAAACAGTCCTGCTGACTACAGAAAATAGCCCAACCCTTTCCCACCGACGTCTGTGTCTTTACTGCTTTATTTTCTTCATCAAATGCACGAGCTGGGCCCGGCCGGTGTGGCTCAGCGGTTGAGCGTGGACCCTGCACCAGGAGGTCCCCGGTTCGATTCCGGTCAGGGCCCAGGCCCAGGCTGTGGGCCGACCCCCAGTGGGGGACACGCAGGAGGCGGCCAGTCCATGTTCTCTGTCATCGCTGTCCCCATCTCTCCCTCTCCCTTCCTCTCGCTCTAAAATCAATAAAGGAAAAAAACTTTTTTAAATATACGATCCGGTACAATGTGTTTTCCTTTGCTCACATCTTGTCTGTTCCTGAGATACTGGCTTCACGGAGGCTGAAATGTGTAGCGCCGGTCCCCGAACCCTCCTCCCGAGACTGGGTCTGCCCGCGGCTGTGGCTGGTGAACGTCCGTGGGCGGAGCAGGAGGGAGAAGCACGTCCAGCGGGCGTCCTAGCGCGGCCCGCGTCGCTGCCGCGCGGTCCGGGCCCAACGTCCGCCGAAAGCGGGACACGCCTGGCGGCAGCTGGTGGCACAAGACGGAGGAGTGCGGGTCCCCGGGCCCTGCCGCCCACGCGGGTCGTGTGCGTGCCGTCGGCGCAGGACGTGGAGTGTGGGTCCCCGGGCCGAGCCCTGCCGCCCACGCGGGTCGTGTGCGTGCCGTCGGCGCAGGACGTGGAGTGTGGGTCCCCGGGCCGAGCCCTGCCGCCCACGCGGGTCGTGTGCGTGCCGTCGGCGCAGGACGTGGAGTGTGGGTCCCCGGGCCGAGCCCTGCTGCCCACGCGGGTCGTGTGCGTGCCGTCGGCGCAGGACGTGGAGTGTGGGTTCCCGGGCCCTGCGCCTGCGGGGGTTATGTGAGTGCTCTCAGCACAGGATGCTCCGCGGGGAAAAGATGCCACCAAGCCGACGCCGCTGCCCTGGGGCCCTCACACTGAACTCCAGGCCCTGAGCGCGTCTGCGTCCCAGATCCGCGATCTCAGGAGTCGCCGCCCTCAGTGTCTCCAGATGTCATGTCCGCAGACCCTCCGCTCCTCGCTGCCGTTGGTCACGTGGCGAGGTGGACACGGGTGGGCACGCCGTCACCGGGTACATGGGCGCCCAGGTGCTGCAGCTGGAGGGGAGACCCCCGGGTGCCCAGGAGCACCCTCCTTAAAGACACTTAAGTCACACCCGTGTCCTCGGTGGAACCCCCCTCACGTGCAGCTCCGTGGATTCACCTGCAGGGCTTGCACACTTCTCCGGAGGAGTGTCGAGTAAATCCTTCAGGCTCCGGACGTCACACGGGGCCCGTCACGCGCGCTGCCCTCTAGCCCCAGAGCCTCTGTGGATGACTCGTGAGTGAGCGAACATAGCTGTCTCCCCCAAAACTCGGTCTGCAAGTGGGCGCCAGGCTGCCCCGTCCTGAGGCTGCAGCTGCCCATCCGTGCCCCTTGCTCATCAGCTCTGGAACGTACCTGTCGGCGCGCCTCTGACCCCGCCTGGGACCCTCTCTTCTCTCCCTAGTCTTCACACTTCCCCTCCTAGCAAGTTACTGGAAACGTCGCTAAATCCTCAGACTCTGCTCTGCAGGGCCTAAAGCCCAGCCTGTGCCTCGGCCCCTCCCCCGGGCTCCAGGGCCTCGGGAGACCGGGCCTCTGAGTTGAGGGTGGGAGGTTACGCCTTCCTTCACACCGCCGCTGCCAAACTAGGTTTCCTGTTCTTCGTTAAAAACGAACCACTCCATATAAAAAGTGCCGTGGAAAGGAGACTGTGTCACCCAACGCTGGACTCCTCCGGGTCCTCAGTCTGCAAACCTCCAGACCATGTATTCATTTTTATCAAAGATTCAGGCAATTTGTTCCCTGTCTTCTCTGATCCACCTGAGATCCCATCCCAGGTGAAAAGTCGCTCAGCACCCCAAGCTCTCTGTACACTGGCGGTCACAGCTGCGGTGTTATTGTCCTGTCCTCTTGTGCCATCAGAGATGCAGAGAGTACAAAGGTGTTGCCCGGACATGGGGGTCGGAGAAAACGTGGAGGTCATGGTCAGAGAGTACATGTTTCGTGGAGCAAAGTGAATAACGTCTGTGGCTCTATTGGGC
Organism: Molossus molossus; assembly: GCF_014108415.1. Classification (NCBI taxonomy): domain Eukaryota; kingdom Metazoa; phylum Chordata; class Mammalia; order Chiroptera; family Molossidae; genus Molossus; species Molossus molossus. Next base: position 127,233,296 of record NW_023425377.1, on the reverse strand, counting down.
ATAATGACTATAGCTAACAATACTGTAGTAGTATACACTTAAAACCTTGTTAGAAGGGTAGATTTTATGTTAAGTATTCTTTTTTTATTATTATTTTTTTATCCTCACCCAAGGACATTTTTCCATTTTTTGTTCAGATAGCGTGGGAAGGAGAGAGAGGAAGAGAGAGCAAGAGAAACGTCGACATGAAAGGGACACATTGAGTGGCTGCCTTCCACATGACCAACCAGGGTCAGGGACAAACTGCAACAGAGGTACATGCCCTTAGCGGGAACCGAACCCAGGGTTTCCCTGGACCACAGGCCGACACTCTAACCACTGAGCCAAACTGGTCAGGGATATCATTTCTTTTCTTTTTATGTGCCCTAAGTAGGGATCAAACCTGCACCCTTGGTGTGTAAGGAAATGTTAAGTATTCTTACACACAAATAATACCTAGTAGATGGGAAGAAGCTGACACGGGATGAATATGTTTATGGCATTGACTGTGCTGACTGTTTCCTGGCTACATCTTATACCCAAGTCAGGGAGCTGTGTGTATGAGATATATCCAACTTTGTGTATCAATCAATTTCAATAAAGTGGTTAAAGCCTGTTGATACTGGAGATGTCATTGGATCCTGTGTAGTTGCAAAGTATTTAGACGCAGGATGTGGATATAAATTTTTTGAAAGATATTTATCCATAAAAAAACAATGTGAATCAAGATGAGTAGTTCTGGGACGATGCCACAAATCTCGGTGGAGAACAAAGTTCTCAAGAAAGATGGTGCAGTTTGTACTGCAAGGAACCTGGTCGTCTGCCAAGACTTCACACCGAGATTTATGGGGGAACAGATTCTGTGAAATCATGGATGCTTTGCATTCTGTGTGATGATGCTGCCGTGGAGGATTTATTGTGCAAAGTGGTTTCATATGCTAATTAAATGAGTGCAGGTTCTGCTGTGGAGAGCCATGCGGATGTGCCGAAACATCTCCTCGTGCCATGCTGGCGTGCGCTCCAGCCTCACCCAGGACCGAGAAACTAACTGTGGGTGAAATCACAATTGCTACCAAAATACCGACTCCATCTGATAGGACCAGTTTCACATATGCCTCATGTAAAGTGAGGGAGGAATGCGTAGACTCGGAAAATGTGAGCTGATTCACAAAAGTACAGGAACACACGGCATGTTTGGCACCGTGCAGATCACATGTTATGGAAGGGAGCAGCCATCGATCGGCATCGGAATGCTAATGTTTCCAAATGTTTTCGGTAGCTTTGTAGTTTGAACATACATCGTGTGATGTGACACTAAATTACAGAGTGTAAGGAATGTGTTATAGCGACATGGTAAATACAGAAGAGGAAAATTAGATTGCTGGAATCACGAAGAACACTTTAGGGAGCTCTGGAATGAAAGCGACACCAGCAGCTTCTCGGTCTAGAAAGCTACAATTAAACATGTACAGTCTGCATAGCTGACTGCCATGATTTTTCACGCTTCCGTGTTGCATTCACGTGAGATTGATGTTTTCATATGAAATCACGCTTATCGTTCACTTATATTTATCAAAATTATATTTAAGAATACCCTCCATTTATAATAATTTATTCTAAGCTTATCAATGAGCTTACCTATGAGCTATAGAAACAGTGTTTCCATTTAGGAAAATATTATCGTGCACAGAATAGATCTGATTGAAAATATCAATACTTTTATATGTTTTATCCATTAAAATAACTTTAAATAATATCAGGTAATTTCATTAAAGAATGAAAATATAATCATGCTAGACAAATATATTCCACAAAATTAAAAATTCAGTAACATGGGCTTAGGAAACCACATGGTAATGTTCGTTATAGTTAATTAAACTGTACCAAGAAGGTTTTTTCCTGCCCATGATAAAACTTAGGGTATACCTAGTAAATATAAAAGTTATGTATAAAAATTTTTAATGTACAAATTAATGTTTCCATTAATGCATTTTAATGTTAAAATAGTTTAAATTCACCCACATAATAAAGCAAATATGTTAGTCTTCAAATAGATATCTTAAAACCTTATTTCATGTACTATATGTAGTAACACTTTCACCAATACAGTATCTCAGTTTTGCTATTAAATGATATAAACATTTTATGGTCACTTATTCTGTAGTTTTTTGTTTGTGTTTGGCGTTGTTTTTCGGTCACATTTGGTGGAGACTAGACATGTCCTGTGGGCTCCTTCATCAAATCTCTAAGTGGCAGGGATTATAACACAGGAACTCAGAAGACCAGAGCTGCAGGGAATAAGTCGAGGTCTCCTTTGCCTGGAAGTTGTCAGGACAGTCTGGAGCACGGGCAAGAAGTGGGATCGGCCCCAGGCGGGTGTGGCGTTTTGTGCTTACACAGCTGTGCAGGACTCAGTGGGAGGGGCAGACCCGGCAGCCAGGAGGAGCGGCTACTGAACAAAATAGACAAAGTTTAGAAATAAAGTCCTGACTTAAACAGGTAAAATGCATGGAACAGGACACAGGGTAAGGTGACATAAAAAATGCTGTAGAAAAATTAACTGACACATGGTAAATAGATTCTTAAGAGAATTTGGGGGGAGAAAAGTAGAATTGAGTAAGAGACATATTTCTAGGTTAAATGTTTTGTTTTTCTGTTGTTTTTTGATTTTTTTTAATTGGTTAACCTATAGATTATAGTGTCTGTGCTTGATTTATTAATATTTAAATCAAATTAATAACCTTACCAATTTTTAGATAGTGCAGGGACTTGAGAAAATCTTAAATCCATTTACTATTTCCAAATTTTCTTACAATTATTTTCATGTATTCTACTTGTATATGTATTTTAAACCAACAAGACATTATTGGTTCAATGTAACTGAATTTACAATGACCACTTTAGTCTTTCACTAATTCTTATTCTTTTTGACACGGCTTTGATTCCTTCTGGGGCTATTTTCCTCCTACCTGAAGAACTACTGTGGACATTTTTTTTTTTTTTCAAATGTTATTTTTTCAATATATATTCTTTAGAAGGTTTATACTGAGTTTAGAAGTCTGGGCGGGTGGTCCTTTATGTAGTTAGTGAAAATGTGGTCATGCATCAACCTTCTTTTCTTGCGGAAAACAAAAAGCGTACGATGTTCAAGTGAATGAGCATTATTCAGTTACGTTGCCTCAGGAAAGAAGGTAAGATACTTTGTTTAAAACACAGCAAGCCCTGGCCAGGTGGCTCAGTTGGTTGGAGTGTCATTTAAATATGAGAAGGTTGTGGGTTCAATTCCCGGTCATGGCACATACCCAGGTTGTGGGTTTGAGCACAGGTTAGGAGGCAACAGATTAATGTTTCTCTCTCTCTCTCCCTCTCTCTCTCTCTCTCTCTCCCCCCTCTCGCCTCCCCCACCCTTCCCTTCCTCTCTTTCTAAACCAATAAACATATCCTTGGGTGAGGATAAAATAAGACACATCAATTATAGACTCGAGGTGAAAAAGATGTTGCCTTTGAAATGTGGATCTCGGTTTCATTTTGGAAATTAGCATCAGGAAGCTCCGGCGAGGTGGCGGTTCGTCCCCAGTGCCGTCTGTCTCCACCAGAATTAGGGCAGTTCGTCTACAGAGTTTCTTCTTTGCCTTAAATAAATAGTCTGATGCCTACTTTCAAAGAAGACAGTTGGGGGAGGCCCGCGGCATGAGGGCGGAGTGCCCACAAGCCTGCCCACTGTCCCTCAGATTCCGCAGGGGGCGCTCCCGCTTCGCCTCCCATCTGGTTTCCCAGCGCCCCCTAAGCCTGCCCACTGTCCCTCAGATTCCGCAGGGGGCGCTCCCGCTTCGCCTCCCATCTGGTTTCCCAGCGCCCCCTAAGCCTGCCCACTGTCCCCCAGATTCTGCAGGGGGCGCTCCCGCTTCGCCTCCCATCTGGTTTCCCAGCGCCCACAAGCCTGCCCACTGTCCCTCAGATTCCGCAGGGGGCGCTCCCGCTTCGCCTCCCATCTGGTTTCCCAGCGCCCACAAGCCTGCCCACTGTCCCCCAGATTCCGCAGGGGGCGCTCCCGCTTCGCCTCTCATCTCATTTCCCAGGGCCCCCTAAGCCTGCCCACTGTCCCTCAGATTCCGCAGGGGGCGCTCCCGCTTCGCCTCCCATCTCGTTTCCCAGCGCCCACAAGCCTGCCCACTGTCCCTCAGATTCCGCAGGGGGGCGCTCCCGCTTCGCCTCCCATCTGGTTTCCCAGCGCCCACAAGCCTGCCCACTGTCCCTCAGATTCCGCAGGGGGCGCTCCCGCTTCGCCTCCCATCTCGTTTCCCAGCGCCCACAAGCCTGCCCACTGTCCCTCAGATTCCGCAGGGGGCGCTCCCGCTTCGCCTCTCATCTCATTTCCCAGGGCCCCCTAAGCCTGCCCACTGTCCCCCAGATTCCGCAGGGGGCGCTCCCGCTTCGCCTCCCATCTGGTTTCCCAGCGCCCACAAGCCTGCCCACTGTCCCCCAGATTCCGCAGGGGGCGCTCCCGCTTCGCCTCTCATCTCATTTCCCAGGGCCCCCTAAGCCTGCCCACTGTCCCCCAGATTCCGCAGGGGGCGCTCCCGCTTCGCCTCCCATCTGGTTTCCCAGCGCCCACAAGCCTGCCCACTGTCCCCCAGATTCCGCAGGGGGCGCTCCCGCTTCGCCTCCCATCTGGTTTCCCAGCGCCCCCTAAGCCTGCCCACTGTCCCCCAGATTCCGCAGGGGGGCGCTCCCGCTTCGCCTCCCATCTGGTTTCCCAGCGCCCCCTAAGCCTGCCCACTGTCCCCCAGATTCCGCAGGGGGCGCTCCCGCTTCGCCTCCCATCTCGTTTCCCAGCGCCCCTAAGCCTGCCCACTGTCCCTCAGATTCCGCAGGGGGCGCTCCCGCTTCGCCTCCCATCTGGTTTCCCAGCGCCCACAAGCCTGCCCACTGTCCCCCAGATTCCGCAGGGGGGCGCTCCCGCTTCGCCTCCCATCTGGTTTCCCAGCGCCCCCTAAGCCTGCCCACTGTCCCCCAGATTCCGCAGGGGGCGCTCCCGCTTCGCCTCCCATCTGGTTTCCCAGCGCCCCCTAAGCCTGCCCACTGTCCCCCAGATTCCGCAGGGGGCGCTCCCGCTTCGCCTCCCATCTGGTTTCCCAGCGCCCCCTAAGCCTGCCCACTGTCCCCCAGATTCCGCAGGGGGGCGCTCCCGCTTCGCCTCCCATCTGGTTTCCCAGCGCCCCCTAAGCCTGCCCACTGTCCCCCAGATTCCGCAGGGGGCGCTCCCGCTTCGCCTCCCATCTCGTTTCCCAGCGCCCCTAAGCCTGCCCACTGTCCCCCAGATTCCGCAGGGGGCGCTCCCGCTTCGCCTCTCATCTCATTTCCCAGGGCCCCCTAAGCCTGCCCACTGTCCCCCAGATTCCGCAGGGGGGCGCTCCCGCTTCGCCTCCCATCTGGTTTCCCAGCGCCCCCTAAGCCTGCCCACTGTCCCCCAGATTCCGCAGGGGGCGCTCCCGCTTCGCCTCCCATCTCGTTTCCCAGCGCCCCTAAGCCTGCCCACTGTCCCTCAGATTCCGCAGGGGGCGCTCCCGCTTCGCCTCCCATCTGGTTTCCCAGCGCCCACAAGCCTGCCCACTGTCCCCCAGATTCCGCAGGGGGCGCTCCCGCTTCGCCTCTCATCTCATTTCCCAGGGCCCCCTAAGCCTGCCCACTGTCCCTCAGATTCCGCAGGGGGGCGCTCCCGCTTCGCCTCCCATCTGGTTTCCCAGCGCCCCCTAAGCCTGCCCACTGTCCCCCAGATTCCGCAGGGGGGCGCTCCCGCTTCGCCTCCCATCTGGTTTCCCAGCGCCCCCTAAGCCTGCCCACTGTCCCCCAGATTCCGCAGGGGGCGCTCCCGCTTCGCCTCCCATCTCGTTTCCCAGCGCCCCTAAGCCTGCCCACTGTCCCTCAGATTCCGCAGGGGGCGCTCCCGCTTCGCCTCCCATCTGGTTTCCCAGCGCCCACAAGCCTGCCCACTGTCCCCCAGATTCCGCAGGGGGCGCTCCCGCTTCGCCTCTCATCTCATTTCCCAGGGCCCCCTAAGCCTGCCCACTGTCCCCCAGATTCCGCAGGGGGGCGCTCCCGCTTCGCCTCCCATCTGGTTTCCCAGCGCCCCCTAAGCCTGCCCACTGTCCCCCAGATTCCGCAGGGGGGCGCTCCCGCTTCGCCTCCCATCTGGTTTCCCAGCGCCCACAAGCCTGCCCACTGTCCCCCAGATTCCGCAGGGGGCGCTCCCGCTTCGCCTCTCATCTCATTTCCCAGGGCCCCCTAAGCCTGCCCACTGTCCCTCAGATTCCGCAGGGGGCGCTCCCGCTTCGCCTCCCATCTGGTTTCCCAGCGCCCACAAGCCTGCCCACTGTCCCCCAGATTCCGCAGGGGGCGCTCCCGCTTCGCCTCCCATCTGGTTTCCCAGCGCCCCCTAAGCCTGCCCACTGTCCCCCAGATTCCGCAGGGGGGCGCTCCCGCTTCGCCTCCCATCTGGTTTCCCAGCGCCCACAAGCCTGCCCACTGTCCCTCAGATTCCGCAGGGGGCGCTCCCGCTTCGCCTCCCATCTGGTTTCCCAGCGCCCACAAGCCTGCCCACTGTCCCCCAGATTCCGCAGGGGGGCGCTCCCGCTTCGCCTCCCATCTGGTTTCCCAGCGCCCCCTAAGCCTGCCCACTGTCCCCCAGATTCCGCAGGGGGCGCTCCCGCTTCGCCTCCCATCTGGTTTCCCAGCGCCCCTAAGCCTGCCCACTGTCCCTCAGATTCCGCAGGGGGCGCTCCCGCTTCGCCTCCCATCTGGTTTCCCAGCGCCCCCTCTCAGCTCCGCTGGTCCTTCCGGCTCTCTCTGGCACCATCTGTGCAAAGCGTGGGTGCAGCCTGTTAGTGAGGAACTCTGGACTTTGCCCCCCAGTCCTGGGAGGATCTCTGGGTTCGCAAAATCTCCCGCATGATAAGTGGCTTTGTCCGCCTGGGGTTCGGGCCTCCAGACAGGCCAGTCAAGTGGTTTCTGATGGTGGCCTGGGCTGTGATGGCCGTTCTGCCTCTGCGGGGTGGCGGCTGGAAGCACCGTTGTCACCACTGGTAGGACAGGGGCGGCAGGTCACCACATGGGCCATATGTGATCAATTCCCGTTAAACACGGGGCACCCAGGACGGGGTGCACATCTCTGTGAGCCATGCCCCATGCCCATTGCCACATGGTTGCCAAGAGGAGTCCACTGCCCTTGGCTCCTGGGGAGAAGAGTCTCCCTGTGTGAACACCTGCACCCTTTCCCGGGAATAAACTGCAACTGTACCCGAGCAGCCCCCAGGGGTTCTGGGAGGACTTCCAGCAATGATCAAACCTAAGAATGGTTTGCAGTCGGTGTTATATACTGGATTCATCTAAAATATAACATTCGTGTGCTGATGGATTTTACTGGAGTTCCGGGGATGCTGACGGAGCAGTACTGAGCATGCGGGAATGGGACCTCTCGTGGATCACCGCCTCCTGCCTCGGGACCTCTCGTGGATCACCGCCTCCTGCCTCGGGACCTCCCGTGGATCACCGCCTCCTGCCTCGGGACCTCCCGTGGATCACCGCCTCCTGCCTCGGGACCTCCCGTGGATCACCGTCTCCTGCCTCGGGAACCTCCCGTGGACCACCGCCTCCTGCCTCGGGACCTCCCGTGGATCACCGCCTCCTGCCTCGGGACCTCTCGTGGACCACCGCCTCCTGCCTCGGGACCTCCCGTGGATCACCGTCTCCTGCCTCGGGAACCTCCCGTGGACCACCGCCTCCTGCCTCGGGGCCTCCCGTGGATCACCGCCTCCTGCCTCGGGGCCTCCCGTGGATCACCGCCTCCTGCCTCGGGACCTCCCGTGGATCACCGCCTCCTGCCTCGGGACCTCCCGTGGATCACCGCCTCCTGCCTCGGGACCTCCCGTGGATCACCGCCTCCTGCCTCGGGACCTCTCGTGGACCACCGTCTCCTGCCTCGGGGCCTCCCGTGGATCACCGCCTCCTGCCTCGGGACCTCTCGTGGATCACCGTCTCCTGCCTCGGGGCCTCCCGTGGATCACCGCCTCCTGCCTCGGGGCCTCCCGTGGATCACCGCCTCCTGCCTCGGGACCTCCCGTGGATCACCGCCTCCTGCCTCGGGACCTCCCGTGGATCACCGCCTCCTGCCTCGGGACCTCTCGTGGATCACCGTCTCCTGCCTCAGGAACCTCTCGTGGATCACCGTCTCCTGCCTCGGGACCTCTCGTGGATCACCGCCTCCTGCCTCGGGACCTCCCGTGGATCACCGCCTCCTGCCTGGGATTTGGCCTGAACTTCCTTCCCCTGACCAGGCTGTGCCCACAGCCTGTGTGTACATAAACCAAAGGGCAGTCAGATGTCGTGTCACATAACCCACAGCTGTCTTCCTAGAAGTAGCATCCAGCTTTCCCAGGGAGACGAAGCACAGCGTTCTTTAAAATAAATACGGAGAAGGAGAACCTAATGGAGGAGGAGGAACAGGAAGAAGAAGAAAGGAGAGAAGAGAAAGGAAATTGTATCTACGCTTTTCAGTTCTCACCGAAATAATCCGTCAATTTTCTGATTGATAGTTAACCTATCCCTAAAGTGAGACTTGACTCCAAATAGATTATCAAGTAATAAAATAGGTAAAAATAATGAAAAGAATCTCCATGAATACCCTGCTGATACAAACAGTAGACTAAGCAAGTAAGTGAACAGAGTTGGAAGCTCTCGATATCAGGACAAATAAATGAATGAGGGAATTAAGTTATTACCATTGATGGATTATCAAAGCAGGGAAAAAAACGTTTTAAGAAAAAACATAATACTTACATAATCCGAGACTGTTTCTTTACAATGTTTTCTCAGCCCTGGCCGGTTTTCTCAGTGGTTAGAGCGTTGGCCCGCAGACCGGAGAGTCCCGGGTTCAGTTCCCGCTAAGGGCACATACCTCGGTTGCAATTTGTCCCCGGCCCCAGCTGGATTCCTGTGGGTGGCAACCACTCAGTGTGTCTCTCACATCGATGTTTCTCTCTCTTCCTCCCTCTCTCCCTCCTGCTCTATCTGAAGATAAATGCAAAAATGTCCTCAGGTGAAGATATAAAAAATAATGTTTTCTCAATGTTTACTCCTGGTGGTGGGGGATGATTCTCCTCACCGTGAGCATGGCCTCACCCCAGTCCTTCATTCCTAGAACATGACATGAAAATATTATAATTTTTTTTTGGAGAAATTCCACAGACATGACCTCAACCAAGTGTTCACCCCCACCATCACCAATAATACGTCATGCTGGTGTTACATAACCCTTGACGGGATAAGAACGTCACTTCATCTCTGGGAACCTTCTCTCCCATAACCCACAATCTGGACTGATGAGAACATCTCCAACATAAGGGAGGTTTTGCGAAATACCTGCCCAGCGCTCTGTGAAAATACTGCGGTCGTGAATGACAAGCACCGGTGGAGAAAGAGACCACCTGGGGAGGGACGTGGTGTCCCGGGTCCGATCCAGCACGAGAGAAAGGACAGGCTGGGCCGTGCTCAGTAGCTCCGTGCGATCCACTCCGAGAGTTCGCAGCGTCGTGTCGATTATGGGAATATTGACGTTACAGGGGGTTAGCCGAAGGGTCGACGGGATCCCTCTACTGTCCTTTCAACTTCTCGTAAATCTAAAATCATTTCAAAACAGAAAGTTTAAAATAATCACCAGTCTTTGACCTTTGTGAGTAAGAGAATACTTTCTGCACCCCATTCTTCACCCCACTTCGCTGTCCTGCTTTCTTCGCCGTCTCGCAGGGTCGTCCTGAGAACGTGCTGCCTTATGTCCTCCTGGGTTTGAGTTCGGTCTGTCTTGCCTCCACCAAACATCAGCAGCACGAGGGAATTCCGTCTCTTTTCTTTGCTACGTCTCCAGTCTCCGGGATGTAGTGCGTGCTTGTCAAGTGGAGTTGTTCGGACTAAGCATTCTTAATATTCTAAGGAGCAAGAAGATATTGATGTTGCAAAGTCCTAGCCACATTTTGAGAATACATTGCACAATGCACAGGTCATGTTTATTCACAATTTCCCAGAAATGATACATTCCTAAATTTTTATTTTTCATAATGGATATTTGCTGTTTGGGGGGAAATAATAGGATATCATTAGTCAAGGTTCCCATTATAGGCAGTTTCTACCTGTTTCAAAGACATAGTTCACCAAGTTGTGGCTTAAATGATTATAATTGTCAGTAGGAAAGAAGGTATCATATCATAGTGAATAATGAGAATAATGGAACAGAGGATAACCCTAGATCATATATCATTTAGAGAAAAACTAGCCTCAAAAATTATGAAAATGTAATCACTTTAAAATGTTATATAAATTGTGTTTTATGTAAGACGTTGATGCATGCTTATTTCTGGAATTTTGTAATCTTCATATGACAGCCAAATATATGTTTCTTGTTAAAGCTTCTAACATTTTGTTGTCTATATAAATCTCTGACTTCTCACCCATACTTACTTAGAATTAATCCGGTCTGCCTTGTTTTGGAGCACTTGATGGATTATGTAGCTTTGATTTGTGTCTCAGATACTGAATGTTAAAGTTGCTAAAACTGTCTCATCTATTAATTTAGTGCTAAATCAAATTAATAAGGAATGACAAAAATAAAATGAGAAACAAAATCTGAGCATAGAGTAAGTGTTATTTTACTTCAGTGCCCTGTTGGGAAGTGTTACTCGTCTTCCTCAACAATGACGTAACCTCCCAAATGGCCAGGGACCTAATTCAACCCAGCGTGGAAGAACAATGCATGGGGGTGGTTTTCAACATCTTGACGATGCTGTTTATAAATTAGTTTCATTTAGAAATAAGTTTTGGCTCACAGAGATATTGCAAAAGAAGAGAAGGAAGTTTTTACTGAATCCTCAGCCAGTGCCCCTGACGTCAGTACCTCAACCGGCCGTAGTAGTTACAGCAACGGCAGAGGGACCCATGAACGCAGTATATGTGATACGTTACGCGAACTGGAGATGTTACTACGATCCCACGGGCTTGTCTACTCGTGGTCGTTTTCCTGACACTGAGCTGGAAGAGCCAATCCGGGTCCCGCTCCGTTTTTAGACCTCAAAGCCTGTCTCATCTCCTCGGATCTGGAACGGCGCCCTGACTGTCTGGCTTTTCCGAAGCCCTTGTCCGGGACTTTGGACCGGACTGTCCCCATTTCTCATCTCGCCCCGCGGCGAAAGCCAAGGCGTCTATTCTTGGAAACGATGCCGCAGAGAGCACGTGCCCTCGTCAGTGTCGTTTTTCAGAGAAAGTCCTCCTTTCAGCATCTTTTCCTGCCGGTGACAAGCCTTGATCCTCGGTGAAGCTGGTGTCTGCGGTTTGTGTCCACGTTTTCCATTTTCCTCACCGATACCTATTCGGGGGGAGACACCCGGAGGCCTGCGGGAAACACATTTTGCAGAGGGTGATGTTTGCCTGCAGTTCTTTGGGTCTTTGACCACAGACTCCTCATCAGGGTGATGTGGGTCGACTGGGTTCTCGTTCACTTCCTCAAGCACTTTTGTGGAATCCACCTGTGACCGGGAACATTTGTCTATCCTCCCGCATCCACATAGAGTTCTTGGTGCATCATGACCGAGCGTTTCAAGTTCACACACATGCAGTTCCCTGTGTGTTGTGTGGTTCCAAGGGTTTTGACACAGTCGTTTATCCGCCAGCACAATAACCTGCAGCATAGCTTAGTGAACCCCGGGGTCCCCTCCGCTCCCCGTAGTCCCTCTCCACCTCGATCCCCCAGCAGTCACCGATTCCTTTGCCATTTCTCTATTTCTGCCTTTTCTGGACTCTCATAGAAACGGAATCACACAGCAGGAGTCTTAGAGGTTTAGCCTCTTCGACAAAATGAATTGAATAGTTTAGATATGCCCATTGATAATTTGTTCGCTTGTTTTTATTGCTCGGTAGTATTCTGCTGTTTGGACCTTTTACAGTTGACACCTACCTTATTGTCAGCTTTCGGGGACTGTAAATAAAGTTTCTATAAATATCCGTGGGCCTTTTTTGCTGAGGGTTCATTTCACTTGGGTCAGTAGCTTGAAGAAGGACGGTTGCGTTGCACAGTAGACATATATCTAATTTTATAAGGAGCGGTTTTGCAAGTCGCCGTGACATTTTGCATGCTCCCAGTGACGAATGAGAGAGGCTGGCAGCTGATTTATTTGACAGCACCGGCAGGGTCCGGGTGGCTGGTGCCGTTGTCCTGTGAAGTGTGCGGTGGCTGTCACTGTGGTTGCCCTCTGCCTGTCCCTCACCGGAAGGCGTTTAGCAGCATCTCATGGGCTCATTTGCCATTTAGGTCTTCATCATGAACGTCGTCACTCAGATCTGCCACTCATGTAGGATTTGATTGCTCCCTTTCCTATCGGTATGTTTTAGTTATTGTTTTCTCTGTGTATCGTGTGGCTATATGTCATTTATTAGATACATGTTTTGGAAATACTTAATCCTAAACCATGCTCTATTTTTTTTTCAGCATTCTCTTTATAATGTCTTTCACAGAGAAAAACTTTCTAATTTTGATAAAGTCAAACTGTCATTTTTTTAAGTACCACACATTTGATGTTATATCATAAATTTTTTTCCAAACTCAAGATCACACAGATTTTTTTGCTCTTTTTTTATTAATTTATTTTTGTTACAGATGTTTCTCATTTCCCCCCCAATTAACACCCTTCTCCCAATCCTCTCCCCCCGCCCCCAGCTTTGTTGTTATGTCCATGGTTACATATACATGCATATAAGTTCTTTGGTTTATCTCTTTCCTCCCCTTCCCCCCTCTTTTGAGGTTTGTCCGTCTGTACTCTATTTCTGTGTCTCTGGGTCTACTTTGTTCATCAGCTTATTTTGTTCATTATAGTCCACAAATAAGTGAGATTGAGTGATATTTGTCTCTCTGATTGGCTTGTTTCACTTAGGATAATACTCTCCATGGGTCTCCATGTCATCACAAAGGATAAGAGAGCTTTCTTTCTTACAGCTGCATAGTACTCCATTGTGTACATGTACCACAGCTTTTTTATCCATTTGTCTAATGATGGACACTTGGGTTGTTTCCAGATCTTAGCGGTTGTAAATAGTGCTGCTATGAACATGGGGGTACATATATTCTTTCTGATTGGTGTTTCAGGCTTCTTAGGGTATATTCCTAGAAGTGGGGTCACTGGGTCAAATGGCAGGTCCATTTTTAATATTTTGAGGTAACACCATAGTGTTTTCCATAGTGGCTGCACCAGTCTGCATTCCCACCAGCAGTGCACTAGAGTCCCCTTTTCTCCACACCCTCGCCAACACTTGTTGTTTGATGATTTGTTGATGGCAGCCATTCTGACAGGTGTGAGGTGATACCTCATAGTCATTTTAACCTGCATCTCTCTGATGATTAGTGACACTGAGAATTTTTTCATATGTCTCTTGGCCATTAGTATGCCCTATTTGGAGAGGTGTCTATCTACTCTGCCCATTTTTTAATTGGGTTCTTTGTCTTCCTTTTACTGAATTGTGTGAGTGCTCTATATATTTTGGAAATTAACCCCTTATCTGATGTATCGTTGGCAATTATGCTCTCCCATATTGTGGGTTCCCTTTCCATTTTGATGCGTGTTTCTTTTGCTGTGCAGAAGCTTTTTAGTTTGATATAGTCCCATTTATTCATTTTTCCCTGTTTCTCTTGCCTTAGGCGTTGTATCAGTGAAAAATCTGCTATGTGTGATGTCTGAAATTTTGTTGCCTCGATGATTTACATCTAACTTTTCTTCTAGAAGATTTATAGTTTAAAATTTGACATTTATATCTAGGCAGTGATCCATTTAAAGATAACTTTTGTATAAGGCGTGAGGAATATATGTAAGTTTATTTTATTCTGTGTAAGAAGTGCAGATGTTCCCAGAAAAATTATTGGAAAAGGCTATTCTTTGTTGAATTGTGTTCTCACCTTTGTCAAAAATTACTTAAATATGTTTACGTAGGTCTATTTATGAAGTGTCCATTCTGTCCCGTTGATTTGTGTGTCTGTTCTTTCGAAACTGCCGCGCTTGTTTGTAAGTTATGATGCAATTAGGGTGAGCCCTGCCCATCTGCAATTTTTTCTCCCCCCAAATTTTTAGCCATTCTGTTTCTGTCTTTTTTATATAAAAATCTTAAATTTAGTTGGTCAACACCTGCCAGACCTGATTTTGATTGGGAAGGTATCGAAGCCCCGATCCACGGTGGGAGAACTGATACCCTAAGACTATCGAGTCTTCCAGTCCATACGCATGGTGTATCTTTTTATTTATTTACATCTCCTCTGATTTCTTTCATCATTTTTGAAGTTTTGTGATACATACCTCCATACAGTTTTGTTAGATTAACATCTGAACATCCTGTTTTTGAAGCTAATATAATTTTTTTTTATTTCAAATTTCAATTGTTTGTTATATAAAAATGTAGTGAGTTATTGCATATTGTACATTTTATTTTATAATTATTCTAAAACCACAGGGCTATTGCTGAGAATTTTATTTTCTTCTGCTGGCTTTGGGTTTACACTGATCTTATTTTTCTAGATTCTCATGGTAAAAGCTTATAGCACTGATGAGGCATTTCTATTTTTTTATTTGTTCTTTGGAGAGAGAGAGAGAGAGAGAGAGAGAAACATCGATGTGAGAGAGACACATCGACTGATTGCCACCTGCAAGACCCCAACCGGGTCTGGGGACGAACCACAACAGAAAGACATGTCTTTGGCCAGAACCGAACCCGGGACTCTTTGATCCACAGGCTGATACTCTAACCGCTGAGCCAAACCAGCCAGGGCTTTTTCTTATGTGTTTTATGTTACATATTCACAGTACCCTTCATCCCACAAGTTTAATGTATCTTTTCATTTTCATTTAAAATGTGTTTACCTTCCATTTACACGTCCTTTTTGACCCATGAATTAATCAGAAGTGAGCCGTTTTATTTTTAAAAGCGTAGAGAGTATCTGTATGTCCTTGTTACTGACGAACAGTTGAAACCATTAATGATCTGCGACCATCTTTGCGTGGGGGCCTCCGGCATGTCGACATCTGACTAGCCTCGGGGCGTGGTTTGTCTTAGTGGGTGGCATGCCCACCTGGATGAATGTGGGCTCTGCTACGGATCTGGGTGCCAATTCAGTCACGTCCGTTGACGGTTTTGCTCAGGACTTCTAAATCCATATTGTCATCTGCTCATGTGTTTTCTCGTTACTGAGAGAGGAGTTTTGAAGTCTGGGTGATTCTGGATGTGTTTATTTTTCTGTAAATCCTGTCTGTTTTGCACCATGAATATTGAAGTTGGTACAGAGGCCTCTGTTGTGGTCAGCGTTGGACGGAGGGCTGCTGAGCATCGTTGGACTCACCCGTCCTCTGTGTTCAGTGTAGGTTACCAGTAGGGAGCACAGAGTTGGGTTTTTTCCCCTGTTCCATCTGACAAACTCTTTTAATTGTCTTGTTCACATAACTCAAATTCATGTGAGATTCCATATGATTGGAATAAATTCTTCCAACTTGCTGTGCGTTTTCACTGTGTCTGACTTCTCTTAGCCTAACTGAGTATTTTTTTGTAATTCTATTTTATCTTCTGCAAAATATTTGAATTCTTTATTCAGCTTTAAAAACAAGCATAAGAGTGCTTTTGCATGTGCCGCAAACATGCATCGCCATTCTGTGTTGCTGTGCTGTCTTCTGGGGCAATTAAACTAATTAAATGTCTGGCCGTCTTTGCTCTCAGTGTTCTCCGTGTCTTTGTGTGGAAATAGCTTTCCGTCCTGTGTTTTCTGACGGAAGACATCCCGTTTCTCATGGCGTGAGTCGGCCACAAGCGCCCACGCTGACCACGTGGGTGATGAGCAGTTGCAGGGACCCCGAATTCGGCTTCGGGACGGGAGCACGGCGTTTAATAAGAACTGAGAATCCCCTTCCGTCACCGCACTGCACACATCCACGGACCATCGTCCTCTGTGTTTCCAATGTGTTCTGTATCTTTGAGTAAGATATTGGGTGTTTTATCGATGCTATCGTAAATACCATAGATTGTCATTCTATATTTTCCATGCAGTTATTGATGGGATGCAGAAATGCCATTGGTTTTTAAATAATACATTTAAATTCAGTGACCTTGATTATTTATTAACCCTAATTGTTCATCTGGCTTTTTTCCTTTTTGTCCTATGAAAATCCCTTTGTCCTTCCTATCACTGACGACTGGCATCTTTTCTCTAGTCACCGAATCGGTGTTGTTGAGTATCCATCATTCTCTCTCTCTCTCTCTGATCTATTTTTTCAGAATCCAAATTTTGGCTTTGTTGAATTTCTCTATTTTATATTCATTTTATATGTCATTAATTTATTATCTTTATTATCTCATACCTTCATAATTCTTTCAATCTCTTGCTTCCTTTATGATATAGGTATATACTTGATCAATTTTCTCCTTTATTTTTGTAATATATGCCTTTACATTGATACAGTTCTCTCTCAAACACACTTAACTACATCATCAGGCATAAACTATTGTTTATAATGGGTAGTCTATATTTTCTAAACAGATAGGAACTTTTCTAATGATCATTTTCTTACTTATTTCTTGCTTTTGTTAATGGAATTATTATCTGTTCTGAATAATTAATATTCTTTGAAATGTGTTGAATTTTCCTTTATGTCTTACCCAACACGTTATCATGATGTCTGACCATCTTTAGAATGCTTTTTGTTTCCAGGTTCGCTATAGATGTATTAATATCATGATACAAATATTGCTTTTAGTACTGCAGTTGGCACACCGTTTTCTTTTCTGAATTTTTGCTTTTCTATTTTTTTCTCCTTCTTTTCTAATTTGGACTTTATACGTCTAATATGCTGTTACAGCCATACATTAAATTCTTTTTACTTTAGATATTGCAGTTTTGTTAAAGCTGCCCATTTAATTATTTTTGTGTTATGCAAAGAATGGTTAATTTTTTTAATTTTTATTATATTTTTATTCCTGATGGTTTATTATATTTTTATTTTGATGGTTTTCTGTTTTTTTGGTTTTTTTTGTCAGTAGTCAATATTTTTAAAACATCCTTGAATATGTGTATGCATCATCTTACCTCTCTGTCATATACTTCTAATATCTGAATATCCCATGACCTGGTTTGTTCTCTGTTTTTGTTTTCTCTTGGTGTCTAATCAAATCGTCGACTTGTGATTGGTTCGGAAGCAGACATAGCCCGTGAAATGGGCAGCAGAACTTGGATTCTCTCTGAATGACACCGTAGAGGGACGTTTCTGTCCTGCGGTCAGACGTGGGGGTGGGGACAGGCCCTGCTGACTGGACCATCAGGGTCAAGGTGACTGAAGCTGGGCTTCCCCGCTGTGAGGGCTGGGTTATTCCTTTCCCGCTCCCCTCTTCACATCTGGGGTGCGGGCCTTGAATCTCAGCTCCTGACACTGTGCCTACGCGGGCCTGGTAGCATCTCAGCCGCGGTTTGAAACCAGGAAAGTGTTCCTGGGTCCAGGTGGGTCTGTCCAGTGGCCTTGTCTCCCGGGTGCCCCCTCCCTCATTATTGGGTCCCACAGATCCTGTCTCCTTGGTAGCGGACGGTTCCAAACTTCCAAGTGGGGATTCTCGCCTACCGCTACGGGGATGTCTCTTTAAGTATGTATTCTCGAAAACAATTCTTAAATATTATAACCTTAAAAACATTTTATCTTTTACGTGTACATTGAATTAACTCACATATTCACTTATGTATGGAAGTATCGTTACCTGACGGCTTTACTCCTCTGCCAGGGAAATTACACGTGAACAACATAATCTTTAAAATGTGTTGCTTTCACTTACATTTATTTATCTTTCCTTATTTCCTCTCTCCCCCTCCCCTTGCCACTTTGCTGTACCCCGTGCCATCTGTCCCGTGTTCTCTTCGGCCGTATTGGTAGTGTTGTAAGTGTAAGTCAGGATGGAAAGGGGCATGTCTCTGAAGACCGCAGGAATGAAGGCGGCAGTGCCCGCGTTAGAAGTGGCGTCGGTGCCTGGACATCGGTGTGAACGGGCATCGTTGCTGTACTCACTTGCTCTCATCACTTGTCGTTTGAATCCACGTATGCTGCCAGATATTCCTTCAAGAGGATATCACATTTCCACTCTATTTTTCACTCAAAGAAAGTCTAACACTTCATTCTTTTGAAGCTTAGTTATGTGAACTTTAAAATGAGGGGTTGTAGTGAAATACCTTGAGCTTTTCTTTCGGGTCTAACGTGGGTGTTGTCATTCACACCAACTGTTAGGTACAAAGCTCTGAAAACGGTTTTGCACTGCACTTGATGTTCTATCCGTGTGCTGTAAGCCAGGTGACCACTGTGATCGCCACCTTACCTATAGGGGAAACCTTGTACGTCGATGTGGCATGTGAATGTGTGTACATATCAGCTCCAGAGCTCATGTATTCAACATAATATAGAACAAAACTCAATAATCATAATATAGAACAATAACCAATAAATAGCCCGGTGGGTGTGGCTCAGTGGTTGAGCGTCAACCCTGCACCAAGAAGTCATTGATTTTATTCAGGGTCAGGGCACATGCCCTGGTTGTGGGCCCGATCCCCAGTGCAGGGCACTCAGAAGGCGGCAAATTGATGTTCTCTCTCAATGTTTCTCTCTCTCTCCCTCTCCCTTCCTATCTCTCAATAAAGAAAGAAACATTTTTTTAAATAAAAACCAATAATTTATCGTAACATTCTCCTTTTTCGTTTTGCTGCCACGTTTCAGGAATCCATGACACTAATTTGGGGTTCCGCACTCCCCCGCGAAGCTGTGGCTCTCGGGCCTGGGGTGCTCAGTGGAACAAAGGGGGGCAGGGAGCATGACGGAGGAGGGTCCGTAGGCATTAAGGTGTGTCTTTCTGGGATTCGGTAAGTTATGTTAATCGTAGTCCCAACATGGGAAGGCAGAGATGCCCGAGCTAGTCTTAGCAGGACAGGAGGAAGCCGAAATGTCGTGTGCAGCCGCGTAGGTTGGAGTCGCTCCATCCCTGGTCCTTCCCATGCCTCTGACGTCGCTCAAAGGCCCCTGCTGCTGGTGCAGGGCTCACGTCATAGCCTTCTGTTCCCAAGGGGCTTTGAGACACCACCTCACTTGCCCTCTGCGAGGTGCTGGGTTTAACTTCCACGTGGCAGCCGGTCTTTTCCAGTATAAAGTGCACAGTGAATCAGGCTCAGCCTCCGTGTCTCCACCTGCGTGAGCAGCGTGCCCGACCCTGAGAGCTGTCGACATCGGGCGAATATGCAGGGGAACGTGCAGCTGGTGGGCTGATTTCCGGGGAGATGCTGCCGAGCACCCTCCCTCCGCTGCCCGCGTCCCAGTGCGTCTGGGCGACACTTGTGCGCTTCTTAAGTAACACACCTCACTGGGGCGCTTCCTTAAGCTCGCATTGATTTTAATCGCAAATGGCTTCAAAACAGGGGAAAGGCAATAAAGATTTCTAAGTTCGAATCATCAATATTGTCTCACATTAAACTCCAAGTTAACCAAGCGTGTGTACTGGTGCAGGGAGGCCGTCAGGACCGACTGTTCCCACTGTCAGCACTTCGTGGGAAAGAAATTCAGATGGGAATGAGCAATCTTATTTTTCAGTTAAATTACCCAGATGTTCTCTCTTATAATTTCTCCCTGGGTAATGGGAAGAACAGGTGGTTGGTTGTATACTGGCAAAAAAAAAAAAAAAAAAATTGAAAGGATGGATTTTTTTTTTTTTTAATTCTGTAAATTATCCCAACTCCATTATTTTTCCAAGAGTCACAATTCTTCCACCAGGAACACATTTCTTTCTAAGTTGTTTAATTCTGCCAAATTCTGTTTTAGCCTATTTCATAGCTGGGTCTCTGCCACAGACACAAACTGTTCTATGGTCAGTGTGTTGAAACAATGATCCAGAAACAGTCTGTTTGCATTAGTTTTAACACAAGATACATTCTGTATTCCTTGCTACGCTGCCAACCCTGTGGTTTAAACTCATTGCTCAAAACTTGGAAATGCAAGTCCTTCCTGTATTATTTTTTTTTATATTTTAATATTTTATTGGCTTCTCTGCATCATAAAGAAGCTGTCAGAACCTAAAAGAAAAATTATCAATAAAAGAGAATAAAATCTTATTTCTAAGTACATAGAACATTTTAAATAACATCTTTAAAAATGTCCAGTCCATTCTAGCTAAATATGCTAAAAACGTCGTGGTTAGGCACCTAAGCAAGTGCATGTATCAGAGGAATGGGATTTTGTTTCTTAGGTGAGACTGTCCCTTTTAAGAAATGAAAAATATTTGCCATTTGTACATACCAATGGCAATTTTAGTTGTGAGTACTGGAATGTATGTATGCGTTGAGATCAATTTCAGTTTGTAATTCTGATGACCTTTTATCTGGGCTTCTGCAAACGATTGTCTTTATCTGGGAGGGTGATAATAAGTAATATGAGTAGAGTTTTTTTCTCTGAACAAAGAAGGAGAGAGAAAGGTGGGGGAGAGAGGGTGAGAAAGGAAGAATTAACAATATAAGTTGGGGATAGCACACTTTCCCTTGAAGGACCAACGAGCAAATATTTTAGGTTCTGTGATTTGTAAGATAACAGCTAGTCAACACTGTCTTCATAGTCTGAAAGTACTCATTGACCATTTGTAACCAAATGAGTCTAGCTGTGTTCCAATAAAACTTTATTCACAAAAGCAGGTCATAGGCTGGATTTGATCCATGGGCCAATGTTTGTCCGTTTCTGGTATTATATATGTTTTATATTATATATGTATGTTATATATATATAAAAAATATAGATTGAATGAATGATATTGCTTAATAGTATTTCTCTTTTCGCACATACAGGACTTAGCTAAACATATTCTAATCTTATTATATCATCCTTAATTTTTCTCATAGAAAATTATTGTAATGACATTCCCAATTCAAGAATTTAATTCATAAGGAAAACAGAAGTATCACCCTGGCCGGTTTGGCTCAGTGGTTGGAGCGTCGGCCTGTGGACCAGAGAGTCCCGGGTTCGGTTCCCGCTAGGGGCACGTACCAAAAAAGAAAACAGAAGTATTAAATGTTGAAATGTAAGTGAAAAGGGAAATAGGAAAATTTCTGTGTATTACAAATTGTTAACAAATAAAATATGTAAATAGTTCAGGTAAACTTGCACTAACAGGCTGTCTTCACACGTTCAACAGCATAAACATTTAGCTCATATTTGTACATTTGACTTAGAATACACTTTCTACTAGAATAAAAAAGTTAAATGCAGTTTTATGGTCACCTTAACCTCGATGTTTTTCTGTTCTGTGTTTTCTGTTTACTTCTCTGTCAAAGTTATGTTTAATACTTATTCCACTCTGGCTTCCTACCTTGAAAGAGTATTTTATCCAAGAAAGAGACTATTTGGCATGAATAAACATGATTTAATTGACCGTTGATTAAACAAAAAAAAAGAGAGAGAGAGAGAGAGACTATTAATAGGAATCCTACATATAAATGTAACAGAAAGAGAAAAGGTAAACTTATTTCAGTTATAATAGCTACATTTTTATTTTCTCTATTCTTAATTTAAAATCAAGTTCCAAACTTAATTGTAAATTGCTAGACTTGGATTTCCATGGGGATGACTAAGTTACTGTCTATCAGAGTTCTTTGCCCAGTTGTGTTGATACTGTATCTCATCTCACTGAACAGTGTGTTGGGTTCTTGGCCATCACATCTTAGCTTTAACGCAGAATCAGGTGGAAGTAGAAAAAACACTTTCAAGATTTATGTGTTGTCTTCAGGAACGCGCCAGTCACCTGACATGAAAATTCTTTATATGCATATCGCAAATATCCATGTTTTCTATTTAGGGGCACCCTTTATTCTTCTAAATTAAAAACAAAGCCAGCTAAAATTTAAAGTTATTTCCAGATAAATCAAGCTGTGGTTCTTATTATTTGTTAGGGGTTACATTTTAGAAATTTTCATATTGACAAGGTAGAAATATAGTTTTACACTGTTCAAAACAAAGTTGTTGAGTCCGTATGTGTAGACAGTGGTAAGTCAGGATTCACATTGATAACTATTACCCTTTGTTCTTCTTTTAAAAATGCAACCGCTGTTTATGGATTTTGTCTATATTTATATATTAGAATGCTTTTATAGAATTTACTGATAAACCAGACGCCATGGAATGGTGTTCCATGTATTCACTTACTTCCCATGTACATTTTTAAATTATAAAGATTTTGTTACAGTTATTTTGTATTATTGCTTAACAAATTTTTGGAAATCAATCTTTATTGCAAACATATATTACATACTATTTTTTCGGAAGTGTTCTAATTGGTTATCACATGAAAAGAAAATTGCTATATAATTTTGTAGATTGAGCTTATATTCAGATTATGTGCTATAGTCTCTAATTAGTTTATTTGTTCATTTACTTTCTTCTCCAAATAGGTAATATAGCACCTATAAATAATGGTAATATTTTCTTCCTTTTATTGTTATGACATTAATGTATATTTATTGCCCAATATCATTATCAATAGATTATATCATTGTCCAGGATCAATGATAATGCCTGTCTATTGTTCTTGCAGTATGTGATGACTTGTTCTCATCCTATTTGATCACTGCATCCAAAGGTACCTTCAATGTTCTGAGTGTGTATATCCAGATAATGTTTCATCATGCCCTCATCCCAGAGATGAATGGAATGTTCTGTGTTTGCACACACGGGCAGCACAGGACTGAAAACCGGGAGAAAGCGAGGTGCCCTGGCGGCTCTCTGCCTGGGAGCACTCCGTGGCCTGCAGCCCCGTCGGACGGAGCCAGCAGGGCCTGGTCGGGAGACAGAGTCTGATCATTGGAAAGGCTGAGGCGGCTGGAATTCACGGGGTGGAGTCACAGAGCTGATGGAGACGCTGCAGCATGTTCCCCAGAAGTTCCATCGAAGATAATAAATAAAACAGATTTCCAGTAAAGACGAAATGGCCTTGTATTGGAAGAAGATGCCTTGAGGGCTTCCACAGCAAGAGAGGAGCCAAAGCCTAGCTCCAGAACTTCACGGGACAGGCTGACTCTCCTGTGAGGGGCTAATGCAGCTGGTGACTCTCAGTTGAAGCCAGTGCTCATTTACCATGTGAAAGTCCCAGGGCCCTTCAGAAATATACTGACTCTCCTCTGCCTGTGCTCTGTGAATGGAATGACGAGGCCTGGGTAATGCCACATCTCTCTCCAGCATGACTTACTGGATACTTTATGCCCAATGTTGAGACCTACTGCTCAGAGAAGAGGCTTCCTTTGGAAACATCACTGCTCGCTGACCATGCACTGGTCACCCAGAGCTGAGGGAGAGGGACGACGAGATTTGGGTTGTTGACATGCCTGCTGACACACCACCCACTCTGCAGCCCGTGGGTCGTGGAGGGGCTTCGACGTCCAAGTCTTACTATTCAATAGACATATTGTGTGAGGCTCCAGCTGTCCTAGATGGTGACTTCTTTGGTGGATCTGGGCAAAGTGAATTGAAAACCTTTGCAAAGGAGTCACCGCTCTAGGTCCGTTAAGGACATGTCATGGTGCGTGGGAAGATGGCGACATGGCACTTCACTGGAGTTTGGAAGAAGGCGATTCCAGCCCGCACGGGTGACTAGCGGGTCCAAGACCTCCGTGGAGGAAGTAGCTGCAGATGTGATGGAAACCCAAGAGAACTGGAGTTAGACGCGGAGCCGGGACACGGGGCTGAGTTGCTGCAACCTCGTGATCAGACGTGTCACGGACGAGGAGTTGCTTCCTGTGGACGAGCAAAGGGAGTGGCTTCTGGCAGGAAGCCTGCTGGGGGCGGGAGCGCCGTGAAGACTGTCGGAACGGCGACCCGGGCTGAGGACACGGCGTCCACCTGGCTGGGGGAGCAGAGGCGGGTGGAGGGCACTGCCTCGCCCCCTGAGAGAAGTCCTGCGGGGGGCTGGGGGGAGACGCGGTCAGACAGCATCCCAGCTGCAGAGAACCTTTGCGACGGGCGCGACCGTCATGCGGCCAACTCCCTTGTTGTCGTGTCGAAGAAACAGCCTCCGCACCCACCAGCATCCAGCACCCTGACCAGGCAGACACCATCAACATCAAGTTCAGACCCTCCACCAATAAAAAAATTATTGGCTCAGAGGCATTTTTAGCAGTAAGGTATGTTTAATGAAGGTGTGGTGGTCTGGAACCGAACCTGCAGCGTCTCTCCAAGGTGTGTGTGCTGTAGAGAATGACCCCATGCACGCAAGAGGCATCTCCAAACTGGGTGCAGAAGGTTCCAACCCTCCCAAGGTCTAGAGCCATTTCCACAGGTAACCAAAGAAAGGGGGACTCAGGCAACCCCCAAGAACTGCTGCAGCCAGGAGGACCCTCACCACAGGTAGAGTGCAACCCACATTTCTGTCCAGCCATTTTCTGGGGGCCCTAATCTTTGAGTTGCCAAACAAAGTTCTTAGGATGCAAAATGAGACAAATAAGACAATCCCAGAGAGACAAAGGATGAACTGTATTTAAATTGTATCAGTTTGATGACCTGGGGCTTAGCATAAGTGACTCCATTTTGGTCCTGTTGTCTTGTTTTTGAATACTATTAGCATAAATACATAATCATAGGTTCAGGTAAAATACTAATTGGCTTTTTTAGATTATTCAAATACCAGTGAGGACTTTGGGAAGTGTGCTAATAACATTTCAAATTCATTTTCATAAATGTCATACTATTTTTAAAATGGATATAAAGATATGCAATTGTGATAGTCCAAATGTAATTTATAATTTGAATATTTATGATTGTGATTAACCTAAGAAGTATTATAAATCAGAATGACACAGTTTTATTTTGTATCTTTTTTTCATCAAGAGCAGAGAGATACATTAACAATATTTCAAACATTATACCACATTATCAATATACCACTTATAGCTTTATTTTTTTTATTTTTTATTTTTTATTTTTTTTTTATCCTCACCCGAGGATATTTTTCCATTTTTTTGTACAGATAGAGTGGGAGGAAGAGAGAGGAAGGGAGAGAGAGAGAGAAACGTCGATGTGAAGGGACGCATCGAGTGGCTGCCACCTGCACGACCAACCAGGGCCGGGGACAAACTGCAACCGAAGTACATGCCCTTAGCGGGAACCGAACCCGGGTCTCTCTGGACCGCAGGCCGACGCTCTAACCGCTGAGCCAAACTGGCCAGGGCCCACTTATCCCTTTAAAAATATATTTTTTTATCTTATTTCCTGCCCCCCCCCCCCATGCAGCCATTCTAAACTTCAGGTTTCAATTATTTTTTTCAAAAATTTTTAAAGAAAATAATTACTCATGATACTAGCTAAAGCTGGGAAGAGAGACTATTCAAAGGGGCTGTTGTGATCTGAGTAGGGCCACTGAGTCGTACTGGGCAGAGAGACTGGGCTCAACTCCACATACATGGAAAAGTGGGATTTACAGCCAAGAATCAGAGTAGGGGGTCAGTGTATGAACATTTCCAGGAAGCAGCAGAGGTGAGAGGTTTCCTTCTAACCAGCGAACAGGACTCTGGAAGGCGG
Source organism: Molossus molossus (assembly GCF_014108415.1). Taxonomy (NCBI): domain Eukaryota; kingdom Metazoa; phylum Chordata; class Mammalia; order Chiroptera; family Molossidae; genus Molossus; species Molossus molossus. The sequence goes on along the minus strand of NW_023425377.1, from coordinate 127,207,680 downwards.
GCCAGGGATCAGAGATCACCTGGGGGAAGGGAGGGGCGAGGAATGAGCTTGGATATTGAGGGCGATCAGAGGGAGGGTGGGGTTCATGGCTAAACAAACCTAGCAGGTCCTTGCTAAAGTCAGACAGTGCGGAGAGGAACATGGAAACCTGAACGTGGAAGCCCAGCTGGAGCAGCGTTCTTGCCATCTGAGCAGCTTTGGTCAGTGAGAGGCAGCAGCTGGGTTCATCCCGGGGCGGTGGGCCGCGGAGGGCCCCAGCTCCATGTACACAGAAGCAGTTGCTACAGTGCACACACTCTAAGTACTCAGTACCGGTACTTATTACTGTTGTTCGGAGAACGCCCACGGTTTCTGAATCAGATGAAACTGTATTACTTATTTTGATAATTGCCAGTTCCCACGCCCCGATTCTTGCGCATTGGGCGCCACAGCAGAGCTAGACCTCACCTGCGTATTTCAGGCGGATGTAAATTTTCTTTGTTATTTGCTGAAAAGAGGCAACGTCAGCAACCCCCCGCCCCCCCGAAAGGAAGTGACAGGAAGACCTCCCAGGCTCTGACCCTTGACCCTCACCTTGGCACGTAAACATGCACCTGGATAGGAGAGGTGAGACCAACTTCTTCCCAGGTACACCCAGGGGTTCACCCTTCTGAAAAGCAAGTGCCTGTGGGGCAGCCTTCTGACTCCCTCCCAAGTGCTCCTGCTCTTCAGCCACACTTGGGGTCACCGCAGGGCTAGTCCGGAGCTCTGACTCCAGGGGTGAGAAGTGGTCGTTATATTCCGGGCTGGAGCCACGAGATGACGGCGAGGGTGGCAGAGGCCTGCCCGTCGGTTTCTCTTCTCACGTGAAATGCAACGTGTTTCTGGAACAAGGAGAGCAAACCTCCATCTCCATCGTCTTCGGTTTCCGCGTCTCCAGAGCTGGGCCTTTACGGGAACTCTGGGATACCCGGCGGGATTTCTCCTTCCGCGGTCACGTGTCTGGAGATGCATCGATCTTTTGGGAATTCCTCTGGGCTGCACAGTCAAAACCTGGATTACGAGATTAAGGTTTACTTTCTGAAACTGCAACCCCAATCTACGGTTCTCTGGCACCCCCAGATCCATAGAAATGCTTGGTGTTACCAGCATTTCAAAGCGTACAAGTCTAATGTGGGAAGCCAGCGACATCTCAATGTGCGTGTCTCTTGTAGATAATGACTTTGAGCATCTCTTCCTAGCCTTTGGGCAAGTGTCATGTCTTGCGAGATCCCTTCTTATCCTTGGGATCCCTCATCCACTTGTCTCTTGGCTAACTTTGTTTTCAGTGACCTTCAACGAACAGGTCTTCTTCTTCCCTTTAACATGCTTGTGCTTTTGAGCTTTTACTTAAGACATTGTTATATACAAGTAATAAACCCTAAGAATGCTCTCAGAGTTTACAGGTTCCTTCAATCAATTTTTTAAATTAACCTTATAGGTTTTCTGTTCACATCTTCACTTAAAGCATCTCTAGTATATGAGTCCATGTAAAGATTGCGTTATTTTTTTATTACATACAAACTTGTATTTTCTAATTTTGCTGCTCCAAAATATGTCAACTCCCAATGTTGTTATATATTACACTCTCTGGGTCTCTGTCACTGCAATTCAAACAGCATCCCCCCAACTGTCACATTTTACAACAATGTCACTGCTCCGTGTGGGTGTCTGTGTGTATGAATATCTATTTTATACATAAGTACACATATAGGCATCCATTTTATCTGTATATACATATATATGTAACCACTTGTGAGAAAGACTAGATTAAGACTAGCATTTTGTTTTCATTTATTTTAGCTCTTTAGTCATTCTTAGTGCATTTGGGACATTGTTTCTGCTCGTGAGGTCTGCTGGGGGTGGGCTGTGGCTTCGTCTGGCCACAACCCTAAGGCTGGCTCGCAGTACATGCAGAGTTTGCGCAGATTAACCTTCCTGTAAATCTGGACAGTCTCTGTGACAGATGTACTGTAGGGATGTCTGTCTCTTTCCTAAAACCTGTTTCTACAATAAAAGTGAACATGCGGTAGGTAGACATTAGACGCTTCTGCTGATTTGTGCATCCTTTGTGGTCCATTGGAAACACTCACTTTGGGATAACCTCATGGGGACACACGCGTGTTTCTCATGGTCCTGAACATGATTTAACCAAGTGTCATGTTTCAAAACACGTACATGAAGAAACTGATCATGTCAGGACATGTTTGGACAATATCAAATCATGTTAGGAAATTATTATTTGAAATCATAATGGCCACCTATCATTTTAAATTTTTACATTTATACTTTCAGTGTTTTTATTCACACACAAAAAATGCTGCATCAATAATAGATGCTCTATGAACTGTAGGGCAAAGCGGACAGCATGCTTGTCTTCAAGGAAAGCATACGTGGTAAGGGAGCCACGTTAACCAGCCACGTTACCCTGGTCGCCCTGTGAGACAGTCTGCGAGGGACCCAGTGTCTGTCGGGCTTCCTACTCGGCGTCTCTCACTTTCGTTTCATCAGCTTGCGGCTTCATATTCGGAGAAAAATACGAATCATCTTCAGTTTTTATTATGTCTGTGGCTATCGATTTTAAAAGGCAATGCTGTTCCAAAGTGATCTAAAAAATAATTGGACGGCTATGCTCCAGGTTATGATCAGGGACTATGATCGCGTTTCCCCTGCCCCCCCCCTCCGTCCACAGCAAACCGGAATGAAGGAAAAACTGCACCTGCTTGCGAACATCGTAAACCCCGGACACACAGTCCACACTCGTGAGCCCCCCTGGAAGGCATGTGCAGAGCGGTGCCACCCGCGGAGGTCACTGCGTCCGTGTGTCCCCCTGACGGTGGGAAGGGCGCGCGGTGCCACCCGCGGAGGTCACTGCGTCCGTGTGTCCCCCTGACGGTGGGAAGGGCGCGCGGTGCCACCCGCGGAGGTCACTGCGTCCGTGTGTCCCCCTGACGGTGGGAAGGGCGCGCGGTGCCACCCGCGGAGGTCACTGCGTCCGTGTGTCCCCCTGATGGTGGGAAGGGCGCGCGGTGCCACCCGCGGAGGTCACTGCGTCCGTGTGTCCCCCTGACGGTGGGAAGGGCGCGCGGTGCCACCCGCGGAGGTCACTGCGTCCGTGTGTCCCCCTGACGGTGGGAAGGGCGCGCGGTGCCACCCGCGGAGGTCACTGAGTCCGTGTGTCCCCCTGATGGTGGGAAGGGCGCGCATCTGCCCGTCCGGCCCAGGTCACGTGTCCCCGCACTGACCAGTTGCCACTTACACGTTACTTCTTCAATTTCGCAGCCCTTAATGAAGACATTCGCAGTTCGTGGGAAGAGTACCCCCACAGTTGCCCGTTTATACTTAGATACCTTCAAAGACAAGGCTGTTTTATTCACCTCTAGAAATCTCCGTTAGTAAAACTGTATCATCTTATAAGCCAGGAGGCGGAAATGAATTCATAAAAGTTCCAGCAGGAGATGGCAGAGTTGTGCAGAGTTAACAGATGGTGGGGGGGTCTCAGTAGGGGCTGTGGTTCTGGGTTCTCTTGCCGATGGGTGCTCGAGGTTACCAATCACACGGAGAAATGTATCCTTCTGTTGAGAGCCTGGGACGCATAAGTAACACCCATATTTCTCCAGTTAGCACCTTTAATTTCATCCATCACCTTCTGTCATGGAGTAATGTATTTATGCACCTGTTATATAACATAATTATTAGGAGCACCCCAGTGAGTAATAAGCATATAAAATTACAATGTCTGTAACTGCAAACTGAAAATTAAAGAAACGTTTTTTTTTTTTTGTAGATGTCTACCATGTCAATTTTAAAACTTTGAGCTTAAATGCAAGAATGAACTATTGTCTTTAATCCATCCACAGAAAATTCATTGCTGCCCAGTCGTGGTAGAGATGGGGTCACACATGTTCAGCTTGAGACCACACGTCTTCTACTTGAATAGTCACGTTAAAAAAATAAAATTATTTGGCTGAAATGAAAAGTTATAAATTTGCAGATATATAGCTTTCAAAGTTTCTTAAGATGTATTTACCTTAAATGGATTGTATAAGCTTGCTTAAAGATATCATATAATAATTTAACATTGTTTTTATTGTTTAAAATTACAGAACAAACATTTTTTGCTTAACAAATTTAAACAGGGAACAATAAAGAAATAATGGTTTAGCCCGGTCTGTGGATTGAGTGTGGTCCCATAGACGGAGAGGTTCCAGTTCGATTCCCAGTCAGGGCACATGCCTGGGTTGTGGGCTCGATCCCCAGTAGGGGGCGTGCAGGAGGCAGCTGATCCATGTTTCTCTCTCACATGCATGTTACTATCTCTCTCTCTCCCTTCTTCTCTCTCTAAAAAATCAATACAACATATTTTAAAAAGGAAATAATTATTTAAAAAACGAATAACAGTTTGAATTCTTCCTAATCTCAGTCTTACTATCTGGAAAGAATATTGTCCTATCCTTTTCCACCTCCCCACCCCCGAATCTCCCCCCCACCCCAAAATCAACCCACACACAACTTCTCAGAAATTTTTGATAAACTGAGTTACATTAAAAAAATGTTTAATGTGTCTTCAAAAATTACCATTAAGAGAGTGATTTGGCAAGCCACAGAGGGGAAGAAAGTATGCACAGTACATATACCAAGTAACGTCTTCCATGCAGAATATATAAATAACCGAAATAAATCAATAGGAGAAAGAAATAATACAGGAGGAAAAAGAGAGAACTCGGATACACAATCATGGTTCCTTAGGCAGCAGAGAACTCAAAGAATTTCACCAGCCGTTTCCCAGAATTCTCCTCCCAGCCCCAGAAAGATGGATAGCTGAATGTATTATCAGTTTTATCCTCTGTTTTCGAGGATCACGGCTGGGGAGGGGGTTAAGGGGCCCGCCGTCGCACACGGGGAGAACAGTTCTCTGGGTGCTGGAGGAAGCTTGCGGGAAGACGGTGGGGAGGCGCAGGGATTGTCTGGGACCTTGTCCGTGAGAGGGGGGGCCCCTCCCGTGAGAGGGGGGGGCCCCTCCCAGCTGCTGCCCCGGTCAGAGACTGGGCACTGGCCGCTGGGCACTGAAGAAGCCCACACCGTCCACTTAGGAGCGAAGACGCAGAGGAGGGGACACTGTGGAAGTCCATGCCGGACGGTCGCCTGAAACTGCCACCGCCTGCATGTCTGCTCCTTAGCCTCCATCCTCAGTGCAGGTGGTGTTACATCACTGTTCCCATGTTCCGAGATGCGAACTACACGTCATGTACATATCAACTATCATCGGAGCCGCATAGAAAATTCCCAGTACAGTCTGAGCTTCAAACAAAAGAGGACGCATGGTTTCGAACCATAATACCTACTGGCATTTAATATTTGGCTGTTTAACAATCATTGTTTAAATTGTATTGATCCTTTAATGCTACTAAACTCAAGACACAAAGCAAGTATTACTGAAATAATATTGCCAACTATCACATACGGAGGGATGTAAGCTCTTATTTCTGGAACGGGGTAGACAAAAAAAAATTCCGACCATAGCAATAATCCGAGAAGAATAAATCATTGGAAAACTTTATCAAAGTCTCAAGTATAAATGAAAAATGTTCCAGTGATGAAAAGTCCTCAATAACGTTGATTGATCCACACTTTTAAGGGCAAAAACAGCTATATTTCATCAGGGAGTTTAGACATTGATAAATTTATCACACGGAAACCTTCCTGGTATGCAGCCCTCCGGCACTGAAATGTGGCCTGTGGTGAGAATTTACAACCTGGTATGAGAGTCGCAGCTCATCCTTTTATTTATTGTACAACTCCCTTGAATACTAGCAGAGTTATAAATGGTGAATTTAATCATAAAAAAGTAGTTGCAATTCAATCTGCGGCATTCCTCCGAGTAAAAAATCAGACAAAACATGTTTGGGGAATGATTATCAGCAACATAATTTGGTTTTATAGCTTAATAATTAATTTTATAAAAGTGAAATCTATAAGGTTAATTAATTTATTTTTTAAATGTATCTTTCTTGTTGAAAGTATTACAGATATCGTTCCGTTTTTTTCCCCCATTGACACCTTCCCCCCTTCTCCTGCCCCAACCCCCACCTTGTTTTGTCTGTGTCTACTGGTTATGCATACTTCCATATAAGTTCTTTGGTTTATCTCTTTCCACCCCCTCCCATCACCATCCCTCTGAGGGTTGTCATGTCTTTGGATCTATTTCATTCATCAGCTTATTTTGTTCATTATATTCCATAAATAAGTGAGATCATGTGGTATTTGTCTTTCTCTGACTGGCTTATTTTGCTTAGCATAACACTTTCTAGGTCCCTCCATGTTGTCTCAAAGGACAAAAGATCTCTCTTTCTTACAGCTGCATAGTACTCCATTGTGTATATGTGCCACAGCTTTTTCATACACTCATCTACTGATGGGCACTTGGGCTGTTTCCAGATCTTAGCTATTGTGAATAGCGCTGCTATGAACATGGGGGTACATATATTCTTTCTGATTGGTGTTTCAGGCTTCTTAGGGTATATTCCTAGAAGTGGGATCACTGGGTCAAATCGCAGTTTCATTTTTTATTTTTTGAGGAAACACCATATTGTTTTCCATAGTGGCTGCACCAGTCTGCATTCCCACCAGCAGTGTACTAGAGTCCCCTTTTCTCCACACCCTCGTCAACACTTGTTTGAGGATTTGTTGATGGCCACTCTGACACGTGTGAGGTAATAGCTCATAGTCATTTTCATTTGCATCTCTCTGATGATTAGAGATATTGAGCATTTTATGTATGTTTCCTGGCCATTTGTATGTCCTGTATGGAGAAGTGTCTATTCAGGTCCTCTGCCCATTTTTTAATTGGATTGTTTGCCTTCCTTTTGTTGAGTTGTATAAGTGCTCTATATATTTTTAAAATTAACCCCTTTTCTAATGTATCATTGGCAAATATGTTCTCCCAGAGAGTGGGTTCCATTTTCATTTTAATGTTGGGTTTTTTTTTGTTTGATTTTGTTTTTTTGCTGAGTAGAAGCTTTTTAGTTTTATGTAGGCACATTTATTAAGTTTTTCCTTCAGATTCAGTGCAATCCCTTTTAAAATACAAATGACATATTTCACAGTGCTAGAACAGAAACTCCAAAAGTTTATGTGGAACCAAAAAAGACCCTAAATAGCCACAGCAATCTTGAAATGGAAGAACAAAGTAGGAAGGATCACAATACTGGATATCAGGTTATACTACAAAGCCACTGTGATCAGAACAGCCTGGTACTGGCACAAGAACAGGCATATAGATCAATGGAACAGACAGAGAACCCATGGACCCAGGACAGTGTGCACAATTAATATTTGACAAAGGAGGCAAGAGCATACAATGGAGAAAAGACAATCTCTTCGATTAGTGGTGCTGGGAAAATTGGACAAGTACATGCATAAAAATGAAACTAGACCACCAACTTACACCATATGCAAGAATAAACTCAAAATGAATAAAATACTTAAATGTAAGTGTGAACCATAAAAATCCTAGAAGAAAGTGTAGGCAGCAAAAATTTCTGACATCACACGCAGCAGAATTTTCACCGATACATTGCCTAAGGCAAGAGAAGGTTAAGTTATTTAATTGCCTACATGAATCAATTAGGAACACTGGAGGGAACGTCTTGAGAAGCTCAGGATATAAATTTGCAGTGAGAAACCTACATGACAGTTTCTAGAGTATGGAACTAAGTACTTCACTACAGAGTATTTTCATTGGTTATAATGTGAATCGATAAGGAATTAGATGTTGAAACAAAGTCTTAGAAAGAATAGGTTTTATTTGTCAATTACAGTTAGATAATATGATATTGGAAAGTTCAGCCTTCCTTTAAAGGTTAACCAGTGCTTAAACAAGATCCTAGCATTAAGGAATGTATGCTATTTTCCAAAATTATTGATAAACTTCAACAAAAATATTTAAAATAACAACTTAAAGTAATGCTACTCATTAAAAATGCATGTAACTAAATTACTTAGTAATAGTAGGATCTACACTAAAACAGCTGAGAATAAGGTTTCAATAAAAATAAAATTTAAACAGAAATGGAAAAACATTAACTTTACAATATAAAATAAAATATAGTGCTCTGGCCAGTTTGGCTCAGCGGTTAAAGCATCGGCCTGCGGTCCAGAGAGACCCGGGTTTGGTTCTCGCTAAGGGCACGTACCTCGGTTGCAGTTTGTCCTCGGCCCTGGTTGGGTTGTGTGGGTGGCAGCCACTCGATGTGTCCCTTTCACATCCATATTTCTCTCTCTCTCTCTTCCTCCCACTCTATCTGAACAAAAAATGGAAAAATATCCTCGGGTGAGGATGTAAATAAAGAAAAATATATATATAATAAAATGTACTAATTCTAGCCCTGGCCAGGTGGCTCAGTTGGTTGTAATGCCACCTCATATACCTAAAGGTTGTGGGTTCAATTGCCAGTCAGGCAACATACCCAGGTTGTGGGTTTGATCCCAGGTCAGGGCATGTGCAGAAGGCAGCATCTTCATGTCTCTTTCACATTGATGCTTCCTTCTAGCTCTCCCTTCCTTCTCTCTAAAATCAATGAAACATACCCTCGGATGAGGATAATATACATATATACATATATATGTGTGTGTATATATATATATAAATTGTAATCTTGCTGTACTGAGTCAGTATTCTTTGTGTTCTGAATACGCAAAAGACATGGAATAAATGCTACCTATAATGGAAAAATGATCTATAATTAAAATTGGAAAATAATTACAATTATATAAGGTGTTATATATTTTATTCCTTTTGTGCTCAGTTTTTTCAAATTTCTTTTTTTTTTTAAGTTTTTATTATTTATTTATTTATTTTTAGGGCAAGAGGAAGAGAGAGAGAAACATCAATGAGAGAGAAACATCCATCGGCTGCCTCCTGCACGCCCCCTACTGGGGACTAAGCCCACATCCCAGGCCTGTGCCCTGACGGGGAATGAAACGGGACCTCTCGGGACCTCTCCATCCATGGGATGACACTCAGTCCTCTGAGCCACGCCGGCCGGGCTGACTTTCTGTAATTTGTTCATTGATAGTGGATCCCATGATGTAAATTTCAATGGCACACAGAAAAGATAAAGTGAAATACATTCGTAGCCATCATATATTCCAGATGCCAGAGAATCCTCTCTAAATCCACTGTCGTCAAATCAGAAATCAGGAATAATAATAAACATAAAAAAGACTACTTATGCTTTATAAATCATCTACACATACAGCCGTATAAAACTCGGAGGAGAAGAGGGACATTCTATTTTGTGCAGAAAACTATAGCTCTGAATACATTTTGACATTAGTAAGAAACAACACACTTAAATCTGAATCGTAAAATGTTTTAGGTAACCACAAGAACAAAAGAACATAAATTATATATAATAAAATTTCAATAATTTAAAGAACCCTGGCCAGTTTAGCTCAGTGTTTAGACCATTAACCTGGAGATCAAGGAGTTTTGGGTTCGAGTCTCAGTAAAAGGCATGTATCTGGGTTGTGGGTTCGATCCCCAGCCCCAGTTGGGTTCATGTGTGGAGACAGTCAATCAATATGTCTCACATAGATGTTCCTGCCTCTCTCTTTCTCTCTCTTTCTCTTTCCCCCCACCCTCCTCCCTTCCACTCTATCTTAAAAAAAATTGATGGAAAAAATATTCTCGAGTGAGGATTAACAATAACTAAAAAATTAATAAATAAAAGAAAGAAAATTCAGTCTATCAAATAAAAAAGAATAGGAGAAACAAAAAAAAAAAAAAGAAAACTGTATAGCAAATTCCCAATATGATGGTTAACATAAGGCCTAAATCAATTCTAATTACAATAAATGTTGATGGGATAAAACTCACGAACAAAAGGAGAGAGACTCTCAGATGGATGGACGATACAAGAAGCTGCACAGAGTCCTTCCCTTGTGCTGACTGGCTCTCTCGAGGCAGAAGCAGCAGCGGCTCTAGACTTGTAAGGTCCCAGGGGAATGTAAGACATCCCAGGCGTGGGACGTAAAACCGGCCTGAGCTCGGGCCTTCTCCCTCCGTGAAACGCCGAGATGTCCCGAGAGCGGCGGTCACAGTCTCCCTTACGGGGTGAAGGCTGCGTGGCTCCATCTGGTCCGAGGACAGCGAAGAGCGAGGTGCCCCAGCAGGGCAGGGCCCTCTTTGGGGTTTTGGCAGCAGCCTGTCCTTCCTCTCGCGTGTTACTCTGGCCCCTAAACTGAGTGGCTTGGGAAACTAGTTCTGAGGAAGACACAGGATGAGAGAAGGCACAAGGCCCAGGCTGCTGCCCAGGTGCTCAGACGTGGGGTCCAGGTGCGGGCAGCGTGGACGGCAGGTGGGAATCCTGCTCGGAGCTCTGGCAGCCCTCGGGGTGAACTGCAGGACGAGCTCTCCGGGCTCTGGAGCAAGGCTGTGCCGCCCTCTGGGTGTAACCACGCTCCTGAGAAAGAGTCGGCGGCCTGTGATGGGGCCTTGGTAGGGACAGACGCCTAGCCGTGGACCGCCACGCTACCACGCGCCCGGGAGGCCCACCAGGAACTGGGTGTTACCTGACCCACTCAGCCGAGCGCTGGGAGTGCCCAGCAGGTTCCGACATCAGTGCAAGGGGCAAGCACGAGGTTTGACCCAGCAGGCCCTGACGCCCAAGCACGAGGTTTGACCCAGCAGCCTCTGACGCCCAAGCACAAGGTTTGACCCAGCAGCCTCTGACGCCCAAGCACGAGGTTTGACCCAGCAGGCCCTGACGCACAAGCACGAGGTCTGACCCAGCAGCCTCTGACGCCCAAGCACAAGGTTTGACCCAGCAGGCCCTGACGCCCAAGCACGAGGTCTGACCCAGCAGGCCCTGACGCCCAAGCACGAGGTTTGACCCAGCAGGCCCTGACGCCCAAGCACGAGGTCTGACCCAGCAGGCCCTGACGCCCTAGCACGAGGTTTGACCCAGCAGCCTCTGACGCCCTAGCACGAGGTTTGACCCAGCAGGCCCTGACGCCCAAGCACGAGGTTTGACCCAGCAGGCCCTGACGCCCAAGCACGAGGTTTGACCCAGCAGCCTCTGACGCCCTAGCACGAGGTTTGACCCAGCAGGCCCTGACGCCCTAGCACGAGGTTTGACCCAGCAGGCCCTGACGCCCTAGCACGAGGTCTGACCCAGCAGGCCCTGACGCACAATCACGAGGTCTGACCCAGCAGCCTCTGACGCCCAAGCACAAGGTCTGACCCAGCAGGCCCTGACGCCCAAGCACGAGGTCTGACCCAGCAGGCCCTGACGCCCAAGCACGAGGTTTGACCCAGCAGGCCCTGACGCCCAAGCACGAGGTCTGACCCAGCAGGCCCTGACGCCCTAGCACGAGGTTTGACCCAGCAGCCTCTGACGCCCTAGCACGAGGTTTGACCCAGCAGGCCCTGACGCCCAAGCACGAGGTTTGACCCAGCAGGCCCTGACGCCCAAGCACGAGGTTTGACCCAGCAGGCCCTGACGCCCTAGCACGAGGTCTGACCCAGCAGGCCCTGACGCCCAAGCACGAGGTCTGACCCAGCAGGCCCTGACGCCCTAGCACGAGGTTTGACCCAGCAGCCTCTGACGCCCTAGCACGAGGTTTGACCCAGCAGGCCCTGACGCCCAAGCACGAGGTTTGACCCAGCAGGCCCTGACGCCCAAGCACGAGGTTTGACCCAGCAGGCCCTGACGCCCAAGCAAGCTCATGACTAGCCCAGATGTCCATGGTCTCCGTTCCTGCCACACCGCTGTTCCTCGTCCAGTGTGTCAGCCCAGATTCCGTGACAAACTGCCACAGGCTGGAGGCTTCAGCGACAAACGGCTTCCTCGTGGTTCGGAGGCTGGGAGGCCCAGGGTCAAGGAGCAGGCAGACTGGTCCTGGCGAGTGCAGAGGGCCGTCTTCTGGCTGCACCCTCGTGTAGCAGGGAACAAGGGGTACAGTCAGGCTGTCCTCTCTCTTCGTGGGGGGCCCTGATCCCGCTCGTGAGCGCTGCACACTCAAGACCTAAGCGCCTCGCGAAGGGCCCAGCTCCTGGTGCAGCCGCAGTGGGTGCTGGTGTCAGCACTTGGATTGTGGGGACACACATTCAGTCCACAGCAGCTGGCCTGTGCCCGTGGCCTCGGGAGGGAGCCCTTCCATCCCTGACAGGGAAGAGAAAACGGCCTGTTTCAGGGGGTTCTGCGTGGTGAGCAGGCTGGACCCACCAGTGAACACGCTCCCCATGAGAGCCATCCTGACACCCCGGAAGGAAGGGGACATCCTGCCGACGCATCACACTTCCAGGAGTTGCTCTGCTTCAGCGGACAGGGACAGCAACCTGACAAATAGGGGGACTTCGAAAGTCAAAAGCAGATGAAGAAACTGGTGTTGTAAAATAGGGTAACTTTACCGACCACAAAGGAATGGATAGTAAATTCCTCTCCCTGCCTTTTCTTTTTAATCAACATTCCAGGTGGACTTTTCTCTGCAGGTTTTCATGAAAACCGTTGTCTTTTGGGGGCCGTAAGTAGCAGGAATAAATGGAGACGTTGCTGTTATCAGTGTATTGATCTCCGCTGGGTGACCGCACACCGGCAGTCACGCATCGACGAGAAGCAGGTTGTTTTTCTGTATTAGCTGTGAGGTGTCGGGACAAGTAAAACAACGACAGCAATATTAATAGATCACCCCCAGGTGACAGGAGAAATAAGAAAGCTATTGATTTTATAACATCTTTAAAGGCAGGAATAAATCGTTGTCTCATAAAGAAAGGGACATATTTATTTATTTCGAAGCTGGTATTTTACATGATTTAGATGTCATTTATGTGATAAGTTCCCACATCTGAGATGTAAGACAGTGAGGACAGGGATCCATTTCGGGGCGGTAACACCAGCAGGTGGATTTGACCACCCGTGGTTTTTTAAATGTGTGAAGGAAAGACCAAAGGAATGTAGTAGTAAAGAAAACTAATAGCAACAGATAGGCACTGTATCTTGAAATTAGGGGAGGATGTTGTCCGCAGGGCTGCCATAACTAGTTATCTCCGTGAGCTGTCTTTATTGCATGAAGACCATTGGTCGGGCCATTCGACTCAAAACAAACAAACAAGCAAAGACAGGTTGATCTGGGCATCAGCACGTTCTTGACAGCCCATGAAATTCAAATACAAACTCAGAATCAAAGAGAAGACAAACAAGATAAATTTACATGAAACAGAAAACGCACGAATCAATGGATCTGGTGAGAAGTCCTGAGTGGAGAGGGAAATTTCTGTGGGGTATATACATGGTTATTTCAAGGTAATGTAACCATGGTTAGTTTGGGGTTCTTGCACCAAAATAAATGAATAAATGTAAATGGAGCATATTCTAGAGAGTGCAAAGGAAAATATTATGACCAGAGTTTTATCTAAATAGCCATATTTTGAGTGTGATAACATACACAGATGGGGAGGAAAAACCTCCAGCCGAGGAGAAATATAAACTCAGAGCTCAGGATTGGTTGTTTTCCGTTCTCTTCTTTGGAGGTCAATAGGAAGGACGTCCAGCTTGACCCACGCTGGCCGAGGCTCGCTGAAGGGAACAGAAGTAGGTATTCGCCCATCACATCGCCTGAGAAACCCATGTCCCTCCTGGCATCTGCCTGGAGCCCGGTGCACCTTGTTCATGTGCCACGTGGATGAGACAAGGAAGGAGACCACGTACGAAGAGAACCAACCCAGTCACCCATTTCAGAGAACAGTTCCACGCAGGTACGAGTCTTGATACAAGCAGACAGGGACCAGATCAAGAATATAGGGGAGCCTTTCAGGTCACGGGAACAGCACGGACGGACATCCTCTGGCAGGCGGACCTCCCCGCGCACAGAGGCGCCGGTGCTGGGAAATGTTTGCCCGTCACAGACGCGGATGTCTTCAGAGCTGGAGAAACCTGGAGGAGAACTTACTCTGACGTCCTGATTTTCTTCAGTGGGGAGGCCGACAGCCCGTGGAAAAGGCCGCCTTGGACCGCGCGGCAAACAGGAAGCTGTGTCGCTGTCTGGGTTCCAAGCTCGGTCTGCACGCTCCACCGACGGGGCGATGGCAGGGCACCTGTGTTCTCCACACCTGTGTACAGGTGACCTCCTAAGTTTTTGGTTTTTGTTTCTCCTATGTCAAGTCCAAGAACTGACCTCTAATGAAGCGTGATCTTATATTGTGAAAAGGGGAATATCAATCCAGTATACATTTTTTAGAAATGCATGTTTTTCACTAACTATCAGGGACTGGAGGAACATGAGCACCTCGTCTTCCACTTGCTGAGCCAGCCGGCTTGCTCACGCGCAGCTGTGGAGTCTGGAGGGCTGCCAAGTGGGGACAGGGTGGAATTTAGCCTTTTCAAGCAGATTTTTTTTTTTAGCCATAACATATTGTCTCATCAACACATCTTGGAGCTTCTATTTTTGAAATGCTTCACTTATCACTTGTGGAGTGTTGAAATGGAACCTTTTTTTCCCCCTGAAGAGAACATTTCTTGCAAAGACAGATAGTCTCACCTGCGTGCAGAAACTGTCTCTCCTGAAATACTCTGTCTACTGAGACAAGCACACACACTCTCTCTGCAAATCTTGACTCTTTAACAACTGGAACTTTCACTTGATTCTTGAATGATGGTTTTTGTTAGGGCGAATAATTTAACTGTTTGGGTTTATATTCCTTATGAAACCCAGCTGTTGTGCTTAAAAGAGACAGTGTCAGCCCAGCCGGTGTGGCTCAGTGGTTGAGCGTCAACCCTGCACCAAGAAGTCGCTGGTTGAATTCCCGGTCAGGGCACATGCCCAGGTTGTGGCCTGATCCCCAGTGGGGGGCGTGCAGGAGGCGGCCAATCGATGTTCTCTCTCATCGATGTTTCTATCTCCCTCTCCCTCTAAAATCAATACAGAAATGAAATGAAATAAAATAAAATACAATGAATTAAATCAAATACAATACAATAAATACAATACAGTAAATAAAATATAAAAATAAAATAAAATAAAATGTCAGACTTCCATACAAGGTCATTTCAGAGGCAGGCAACCTAGAAACAGACAGACTAGTAAGGTCACAGGTGAAACTTGCCGTGGGCCATCGGTGAACTCCTCTGTGTCACCAAGATTCCTGTCAGAACAGCGGGCATCCCTGTACCCTGGCACAGGAGTCACCAGCCCTGCAAGGGTGACCACTGTCCTGACAGCTGTCAAGGTCTTTATTCTGTGCTTGATTTTATACAGATGGAATTATACAATATCAACTCTTTTTTTGTCTGGTGTTTTTTCCACCGAGTGTTCTGATTTGTGCCCTCAAGATACCCAGGAGGGGGAAGGGGTTAACGAATAAATAAATCTGATGTTTCCATGTCAATGGTGGGGAAAATCAACTTGATAATTTTTTAACAACATCATTCAAGGTGAAAATGGAACAATCTTTGCTGAAATTCATAAACACTAAGTATGTAATTTTATACTATATAATACTGGATTTAAAATATAAATAGAGCAAATATTCTCAAATCCGTAAGAATTCGGGAAACATAGAAGCGAGAGTCACTTCTAAAAAAAGAACAATTTATTTGATGGAAGAATCCAGCCACCTAATAGAATGAATAAAGAAACTTCAGGACAAGTTCCAAGTCTCACATTTGAAATTCTCCCGAACAATTGTCTAAAAATACAAATGTCACACAATCCTGGAGGCACATGATGGCAGTTTGAGGATTACTGCTTGGAAGTCAGGAGTGAGGAGTGTCAGTGGAAGAATTTGATTTTCTTCCTTAGAAGTTATTTCAAATGATGTAAATTTGTTTTTTAAACAAGAGATTAAGCTCCATGATATGAACTTAAAATAATCAGGCAAATTAAAAATATCAACATAGGTATTAAAAATTAGGAGTCAGGCAAAGGAGAGACTTACTTCTACTATCCTGCTTACGTGTTCTGTTTAAAATCATTTAAAAGGTTTTTTTAAAATATTTTTTTCTTCCTGATTTCTATTGGAATGGATTTTTTAAAATCATTTTATTAATTCCTTTGTTCTATTGGAATTGTTGATTGTATTACGTTTATTGATTATCTGTCATGTTTAAAACAAATATTTAACTTTAAATAGTTTTACAATGTAATAGTTGCTTTTATAAGTAATATAAAAACAGATTACTTTAATAATTTGCTGGTGCCCTGTTGTTTCTGGCACGTTGGGTGTCTCCCCACGTCTGTTGTCTTGTTACTGAAAGGTGCAGGTCCTGAGTTATTCTGAGGGGTTCAGAATGGTGAGCCCCATGGATGTGACGGAGTCAGAATCAAAACCTGGCCTGGCTGGGGATCAGCTCTGTGACCAGGGGCTCACAGTCTCTCTGGGCTTGATTCTTGGTTTTCTTTTCATTTGCAAAATGGAGACAATTATATTAGGGGTTCTTAAGCTATCTTCCACATTTCTTAACTTTATTTATTTATTTATTTAATTTATTTTCTGTATTGATTTTAGAGAGAGAGGAAGGGCGAGGGAGAGAGAGATAGAAACATCGATGAGAGAGAACATCGATTGGCTGCCTCCTGCACGCCCCCCACTGGGGATCCGGCCCACAACCTGGGCATGTGCCCTGACTGGGAATTGAACCGGCGACCTCTTGGTGCATGGACCATGCTCAACCACTGAGCCACACGGGCCGGGCCATGTTTCTTCACTTTATACATTTGTCTGTATATCCTTTGAAATGTATACATTTCTCCAAAATTGTGTTTGTGTCTGTCTTAGTTGTATGAGTGCATTTCATCATCTCTACTGTCTTTGTAATAAGCATGCTTTTTTAAAATTTGCAAATGTATAGGTGTAAATAGATAGATAAGTATAGTTATAAAGAAAGACATGGATATATAGAGATATATAGTTATGTCTTCAGTGTTTCCAATGAGTTATTTTCATAGATATCCCTTTACTCCTTTTACTTTTACTTGTTTTTATTCATAAAGCCTTTTTCTGTCTTAATAATGATCCCTTATTTATATTGTTGTACATCTTAAATTAATGTGCTTTAAAATTGTTGTTAGATATACTTAATTACCCTATAATTATAGATAATTACCCTATAATAATAGGTTAAACTTATGTGGTGATTATTTATTTACATTGTTGGCTATCTTACCATTAGATTTTTTTCCATGAAATGGGACTTCATTTATAATTCTTTATAATAAGAGGTATTGTTGCCCTGACCTGTGCCGCTCAGTTGAATGGGTGTCATCCCATGCACTGAGTGGTTGCCGGTTCGATTCCCAGTCAGGGCACATGCCCAGGTTGTGGGCCCGATCCCCAGTGGGGGGCGTGCAGGAGGCGGCCAGTCGATGTTCTCTCTTATCAGTATTTCCATCTCTTCCTCTTTCTTTCTCTCTTTCTCTATAGAAGGAAAAGAGAAAGAAGTGAATTTCTGTTCCACGTCTTAACCTGAATGCACATCGGAAGTTTCATGCGGGGCCACAAACATTGCGTGGCAGAAAGTAACTACCGTATGAAACACATGTGCACCAGCTTTAAAGACGCGCACGACCCAGGCCGCCTGTGGGTGCACACGGACACTGAAACAGGAAGGAGCAGGCACGACAAGCCATCCATGAAGTATGGCTTGCTAAGTCTGACCTGGTGTAGGGACTGGAAAATAAGCCTGAGAAGAGGTTCAGAGAGCTTCAATAAACAGTTATTTTTAGATAAAGAAAGAAACACTGTAGCGTTGAGGAGCTACACTAATATCAGCTCCTATGGGAATGTTTCGTGATTACACTGACTCAGAATGTCACCATGCTGCGGCGGGGGAGGAATCTGTCAGCTCACTACAGGGCCGGGGAGGCTACAGGCCCGTGTTCAGCTTGGGAGCATTGACACCCAGCCCGCCCAGCACAGCCCCAGGTGAGCTCCTCAGAGAAGGGAGAGGGTCCTGCGCTGCCAGAGCCCCAACGGGCGGCTCGGACAGCGTGGCTTCGTGCCCTCCACAGTGTGGGGGGATAGGGGAGCCGTTTGACAGGCTGAGGAAGGAAGGAAAAAGGAAGCATAGATTTTAGGGCTCAGACACAGACACTTCTCAGAAAGACTCCGTCAGAAGGCAGAAGGAACCTGAGATAGGCGTTGTCTGTGTAAGTGTCTGAGCCTGGTAATGTGCTGTGAACCTGCCTGTATCTGGTTTGGACATTTGTATCAGTGGGATCGGGGTGGCAGCCTGCAGGGTCCTTTTCTGAGGTGTCTTTGCCCCCTCTCACAGGATGAAACACAATCAACATTTCTCCCAGAAAAGAAGCCTTGATGGAGGTGGGATGGGATTGGGGTGCATTCCTACACCAGGACCCCCGCTTTCTTTGAGCTTGTGCTATTTAACCGAACCTGTATTGTCCACAGTGTTCACGGCGCCTCAGCCTCATGGCCCAAGATGGCTGCTGATGCACTGGCCATCACGTCTACCTTCAAGCCAGTTCAGATTTAGGAATCTACCCAGAGGTGCTACATAATAACGTCTGCTGACGTCACATTGGTTAGAAGTTAGTCGTAGGACTCACGACGGCCTCTGGTCTGTCAGTCATTGTTTTTCACTGTCATTAATCCAGAAGGGGTACTGGTATCACTGGAACGGAAGGCTAATACGTGAACACCAGGACACTGAGTGTCGCTGGAAGGGGATGTGATGGAAGGGGCACTGCGATGGCAGAGGTGCTTCACACATGCTGGCATCACAGTGGGCACCGGCCTGGAAATTTTACTCTGATTTTAAATAAATTTTCTGTTATGACACAGAGAAGAACACTGACTTCTCCACATTCATTTAAGGCGCATATACGGTGTCCCTCCAGGACAGACACCACCCTTCCCTCTGCAGCTCAGCAGGGGGCTGGTGCCGGGCATCTCAGCCGGTCACACCAGGTCACATCCTCCCCACTCTGGGAGCCTCACGCGTCAACTCTGCAGGGGGGAGAATGGCATCCGCATGTGGCCCTGACAGGCTGTCACGTCCCTGAGCTGCCTGCAGGCTCTGCTGGGACCGATCACCCTTCATCCCTGTCCCCTCAGGAGTTCAACCGCAGGGCACTCCCCACATGCAGACCTCCACCTCAGAGTCAGTGTTCCAGAAAACCCCCAGAAACAGAGGGTAGTGGCGGCGGCCTGTATTGTGTGCGCAGGAGTGTGAGCGGATCCTAGGCGGACGGCCTCACAACACGCTGGGAGTGGTTCACAGCAGCCTACGATGCCACAGCGTTCCCTCGTTTTATAACAATGCAAGGACAGGGCTTTATTTTTCAACTACTTTCCTTCTTAAGATCTTGTTTGCAGAATCAAGAAAATCTAATAAGTTTCCATCAGCCGTATAAATCATAGCTAAATTATTAATTTCCAAAAAGTGTTAAAATGCGAGGTGGTTGGGAAGGAAGAAGCAGCGCCCAATAAATCAATGGTGATTTTAATAAACTGGAAGCTTTGGGGGACTGACTCTGTCTGCCTCTGATCTGAATTGCAGTTGCCTGTCAAAAATGCATCCATCATCACAAGCCGCGAGCAAACGTCTTCCCGGCAGGTGTTCAGGGAGCGCGGCTCCGCATGGCGGGGGTTCCGCCTGCTTACAGCCCCAAGAAGGACAGAAGTCCTAGGGAGCATTTCAGCATAACTCAGCAGTAACCCCGGAGGGGGCAAGGGCGTTGTCCACGTCATTCATGGACCTCATGAATACGTGCTGTATAACGAGCCCCGCGTTCATAGCCGAAGGCTCCATCGGTGGCTTCTGGCAGCGGTAGCCGGTGCTCCAGGACCTTGGTACTTCCTAGGAGCACGGGGCGTGTGCGCGTCCACACGGGGCGTGAGCGAAACCTCCCATTCAGCACCCCTGTGGGGACAGGAGACACCCCTTTCCCCCACGGGCGTAAGAAAGACTGTGTGTGCGTCCCTGACGCGGCCCCTTGGTCTCCCGCCATGTCCGGTGACTGCGGGACATCGATGACCCACGGACGGCGTTGGACCCCTGGGCAGAGAGGGCATTTCAGAGAAGATGCAAGTATTTCAAATGTATCAGTTTACTGATGTTTGCTTCATGCTACCTAAAGAGAAGAGTCATTGATGGGATTAGAGCAGAGCGGAGATTTCGTTCTTCTTCATTCCAGCAGCTATTATCTTCCCACCGTGAAGGGAGCCGTTGCTCCGCACGTCCGTTACGGGGAGACGGGGTGTGCAGGTGGGATCCGACGGTCCAGGGAGCTGACCACCGAGGCGCCTGGGTGCAGAGCATGCGCCGTGTTTCAGTGTTGCTGTTTCTGATGATGAGGCTCCCAGAGAAATGGCCTCACAGTCAGCTCGGTGCTTTCTTCAGGACTGGACGTCAATCTCTGTGGCCCTCGGACAAATGCCCCGGACGGCCTGGGCCAGGCAAGGGCGGCTTCCTCCAGGACTGCAGGCAGCCCGACCTGGGGGAGCTGAGTGCTGGGGCGCCAGCGAGCAGCACCTGAGGGCTGGAAGGGGCTGGCCTGGAGGTCGCCGTGCGTGCTGGGGGTCACCGTGGCGGTCACCGTGCTTGCTGGGGGTCGCCGTGCGTGCTGGGGGTCGCCGTGACTGCTTGGGGTCGCCGTGACTGCTGGGGGGTCGCCGTGCGTGCTGGGGGTCGCCGTGACTGCTGGGGGTCGCCGTGCGTGCTGGGGGTCGCCGTGACTGCTGGGGGGTCGCCGTGCGTGCTGGGGGTCGCCGTGCGTGCTGGGGGTCGCCGTGACTGCTGGGGGTCGCCGTGCGTGCTGGGGGTCGCCGTGACTGCTGGGGGTCGCCGTGCGTGCTGGGGGTCGCCGTGCGTGCTGGGGTTCGCCGTGCGTGCTGGGGGGTCGCCGTGCGTGCTGGGGGGTCGCCGTGCGTGCTGGGGGTCGCCCTTCGTGCTGGGGGTCGCTGTGACTGCTGGGGGTCCTGCCCGAGGCCAGGCTCCTGCTGTCCCGCAGACCCTGGCCTGCGCCACCACCTCCCCGTGCTCCTGTTTCGGAGGACGCCCCCAGGTCCTTGGGAAGCTCTTCCCAGCCTTGTGAGACTAGCAGAGGCTGGGAGAAGATTTACATCTCGAAGGAGCAGAGAGACAATTTACAACTAAAAGTTTCTAAATCAAATGCTCCGAGAAAAGAGAGTTCCAGGGCCCGTGGCAAGGAGGGCGCCGTGGCGGGGAAGGCCTCGGTAGCGGGAGCCCAGGCAGCGCCCCGTGCGGCGAGGGGCGGGGAAGGCAAAGGTTGCTCAGAGCATCGGGGACCGGCTCCGCCCCACACAGCAGGACGGAAGCAGCCTGCAACTTAGAGTCAGGTGTCCAGATACCTGCACAATGTCAAAAGCAGAAAGATGCCATTTATTCTGGATAAAAACACAGTAATACCCCATAAAAAATATGCTTGCCAAGTGAGAAGTTCTTTGGGAAATTTAAACATGTTTATCTGGGCTCACTTTAGAAGTGTTTCAAACTGAAAAACTTGATTCTTCTGTGTCTCCTCATTTTTCTGTTGAGTAAAAAGTGTCACGGAAAAGAGATGGATGGCTCAGGAGCCACTAAAGGGAGACACAGCAAACAGCAAAGTTAAGCAAGGATTTCTGAGAGGCCGGCGTCAGATAAATGCCCGGGAAGCGTGTTCTGTATCCTCTGATGGGCAAAACTTAATGCGGTGGTTGCTTAATGTTTATCTGGCTCGGGCTACGCGAAGCTATCACCGTAACGAGCCATTTTAAAGTCTCTAATGACAATCTAAGGAACGCTGCTGATGTCTGTGATAGATTTTAAATGATCAACGGGAGAATAACGCCACATTAGCACCGATCTGGGAACCCATGGGGACTGTCCTCAATAATGCAGTCATCAAGCCAGAAATCTTCAGTAGCAGATGACAGAAGGTCAAAGCAAAAGGTCAGACGAGGATAGAATGTGAAACTACGTCTCCAGCCCTGGCTGGTCCGGCTCAGCGGTTAGAGCGTCAACCAGGGACAGAAGAGTCGTGGGTTCAGTTCCCTGTCAAGGGCACGTACCTGGGTGGCAGGTTCGATCCCGGCCCCAGTCAGGGTTGTGCGGAAGGCAACCAATCGATGTGCCTCTCTCACATGGATCTTTCTCTCTCCCTTTCCCTCCCTCCCTCCTTCTCTGCCTTCCTCCCTCCCCCTCTATCTAAAAATCAGTGGACCAACATCCTCGAGTGAGGATTAAAAAAAACCAGAAAACTGTGTCTCCACCTTCACTGGAAACGTAGACTGAAGCTAGGAAGGCACCCTCACCCCTGGATGGCTTAGTGTAGGAGAAATGTTAGGTGTCCGTGCTTTTTCCGATGAGTAAGATCAGGCGAAAACTAATTTAGAACCTTTAAAAATGAGACTACAGTAGCACCCCATACTTCCAGATTTAATCTTTCACGTTTGTTATGACATTTAGTGGATATTTGAGTAAAATTAGATTTTTCACTTTGTAGCATTTCCACTAAAAATGGGGTGAACGCATCGTTCATAATAAATCAGAAACACATGTGAGATGCGCCGGGGAGTTGAAATGCGCCGCAGCCTGGCCTGGAAGTGGGGGCCGGCGCGTGTTCCCCACTCGGGAGGGTCCAGCCTGGGGCTGACCCGTCCTTCCCCAGGCCAGCAGGGACCCTGCTGTCACGGGGAACGCTCGTGACCCCCCAGCAGGAACAAGAGAGCACCGCTGACTTTTACCTGGCCAACGGATTACAGCTGTGTTTGTTTACCACACACTCCGTTTCTTTCTAAACTAACTCTGAAATACGTAGAAATAATTAAAAATGAAAAGTGACTGATGTTGGCGCTGCTGGATTCTCACGCAGAGTCGTCGAGACTGAGCACGTTGAAGCTGCTGTCTCTTTGCACCGAGAATGCATTTCCAGAGGAAGACCCAAACGCCCTCTCTGGAGGGTACCTCTCGTCCTTCCACCACGGCGCAAATGACGTGTTTCAAAAGGACAATTACTTTTTCTGGTCTAGTTCAAAAATGCCCCTGCCCCCGCTGCACAGGGGCTGACCTCAGCCACTTACTGCCTGGAGTAGACACTCTGTTCTACACTTGAAGACAAGAAACAGACAGTTGAAAACTCTATCAAGTTAATGTTACTTCCAAAAGTAACTGTCCAGCCCGGCCAGTGTGGCTCAGTGGCTGAGCGTCGACCCTGCACCAAGAGGTCCTGGTTCGATTCCCGGTCAGGACACATGCCCAGGTTGTGGGCCCGATCCCCAGTGGGGGGCATGCAGGAGGCGGCCAGTCGATAACAACTTTTTGAAGTTGTTAAATAACCGCGAAATGAACCCTTGAGTACAAAACCGGTTCGAACACGGAATACTAACCTCACTGCCACCGAGGGGTAACTTTCGCAGTGAGTTATTTGACAATCTCGAGCATTATTTTTAATTTTTAATGTTTCTCTCCCCAAATATGCTCATTAGAGAGCAAATTTTACATCAGGCTATGTATATTTCAATAGTCTAGCTTATGGGTAATACGTTATTAAATTATTGAAGTGACATACTGTTGTGGAAATCACGGACCATCGGTGATGTCAACTATTTACACAATGTTGCAATTATTTTAAAGTGATTATACACGTGTCATTTCAATGTTATTTCAAAATAATTGTTGGGAAGTAAGGTGTACAGATATGTGCAGGAATACAACTGTGTGCACATGCATAATTACTGTCGCCCCTCACGTACTGTTTGGTCATTTTCCAAGGTGTCGTTTCTTCTGTTCTTTAGTTCAGCGGACTAAAGTCTGCTTATCCTCATCCCCAGTAACAATTTCAAATTAAGCCGTATATTTTTGAGATATTGTTGACATACGACATGGTATAACCTGAACGTGTACAACATAATGATTGAATTCAACGTTCAAACTGTAAAGCATAGACAGACGGGGTCTTGAAAAGGGTAAATGGTGAGTCAGCTCTGGGTTCCGTGACGGTTCCTCTTGGGTGCTGTTGGTGATTTCGTCCCTTAACATTGTCCTTGTGTGTTCATCACATCAGCGGCTGAGCACCTGGCCGACGTGTACAGGTGAACCCGCTTCCTCTCTCCTGTCACGCCCCCGCTAGATCCATTCAGCTGGAAATTGATAGCGTTTTGTCCATGACTTCAATTCGAGAGCTGAGGAAGAAACTCATTTGGCCGTTCATTTCTGGAGTCATTCTACACCGTGTGTGGCTTCAGGGATAACTCGGTGGAAAATTGAGAGAGGACCCTTTGGTACCGTCCTACAGTGGCCATTTTCACCTCGAAGATAGTAATTTCGAGCATAATTACCTAAGGCAGGATAAAAGCAGTAAACCACCGTGGAAATACTGAGTATGTGTAGTTCTTAAAAAGTAAGCCATGTATTTGGACCTTGAAATACCAAAGTCATGAAGGCTCAAAATAGCTTATTAAATAACCAAAGGCAAGTTCACCGACAGGGCGGGGCCTGCATTTCATGCGGGCACTTTTGAAAGAGGTGAGGCGAAACATCAAAGCCACCTTGAAATGAGAGGCAAGGGGACTTAGAAGTAACGGAATCTGCAGGTCAAGGAGACAGAAATACCTCTAGCAAATATTAGATGAAAGCTTTTAAAGATACTTTACAGTTAAAAAGTGTCACAGATATTTTTAAAGTAATATACCATTATAAGTGTACGTGTCATATTGCTGCCAATTAGTAAAATATTGACTGGGTCTCTGAACACTTAAATTCATACAAAACCGATTCAAATGGATTCGGAGAATAATACCGGGCATTCAGATTGTTTGTCAGCGCATACCTAAAGCTTTAAGGAAATCACCTGGGGGTCCAGCGACCCTTTCACAGGGGCCGCCTAAGACCATCAGAAAACACATACTCCCGATGGTCTCAGGGACCGAGACCCCGCCCCTCCATCCATCTCCAGGCGGGTCCCCCCCACACAGACGCGCCCACAGACAACACGAGGAGCTGTGTTCGAGGGTCCGGCGTTAGCAAGGGGGAGAACCCTGCTGTAAAACATCACATTACTATGTTCCACAGCTCTGCTTCCTCCTGTGATAAAAGATTATTGACAAGCCATTAAAATAAACCGAAAGTCTCAATAACCAGCGGAAGACATGGCCTCATATCACTCAGGAGTATAACGAACGGTATCTAATAAACCGTCATATTTTCAGGCCAATTTTTATGGGGAAAGTTTTGGTGACCACCTACTTGCATTATATATTTATTACCCAAAACATTTCTCTTCTTTTTTAAATCATTTTTTAGTTTTAAGTTACAGTAGACATTCAACATTATATTAGTTTCAGGTGTACACGCCAGTGACTAGACATTCTGTAACTTACTAAGCGATCACCCCGATAAATCTCGTACCCAACAGCCCCTCACTGACTCATTCACAGGGTGGTGGACAGGGGTCCCCAGTGCACAAGCAGACAAAACAAACCACAAGGCAAGACCCAGTTCAAGGGGTGGAAAGTAGACTTCAGCTCTTCATGGGATAAACTTCAAAACATTGTAGATATTTTCTCAGTCTGTCAAAGAGAATCAAACACACACACACACACACACACACACACACACACATTTACTCACAAAGAATAAGTCGGAGTGAGTTAGAGAGGCCATGATAGTCATTCGTAGGGTAAATGGTGGCAGAATGAATGAGGTCTGTTACTGTTATGACTGGAATGGATTCTGTGTCAACAACATTCAAATGTCTGTTCAATAATAATCACTGTGCCTAATGACCCAGAGTCTCTGTGTTCCCCCAAAAAAAGTTCAATGATATTTATAAGGAGCCTGCAGATCACGTCCTTGTTGCTTCTTTCTAGTAACGACAGACTTTGAAGATGAACAGTGGACGGGAGCTGAGTCACCAGGTACCGTTTGGCGTGGGCGGTTTTCCCATCTCAGACTCCTCCAGTGTGTCTGACTGGGGCGCACCCGAACTCGGCAGCCTGATCACGGCCCGTGTTTTAAACTGGCAAAGGGGCCGTGGTATCGGAGCAGAGAGCACACTGCGCATGGCTTTGAGACGTGTCACGAGGCCGCCCACTCCCTGGCCTGTATTGGACACCCTGGGGCGTCGCATTCATGACATTAATAAAGGGTGCAGTGAAAAGTATCGGGGCAGATTAAATAAATGAGCCCCTGCATTTGAACAGGTCCCGTGTGTGGTTTAAACTGCGGATACGCAGGGAATGTGACAGAGATGGGATTGAAATCCAGGAATTCAGAGTGGCTAGTAGCAGTAATGACACCCAGCCCAGAGTCAGGAAGGAAGGGACCTAATGAATTAAAACTATGTTGAGTTGGCTTGCCAACGTTTTCATGGGAGCACCTCCGGGCATCGTGGTCACCAGCTTTTACGTGATGAAGTATATCCATTATCGTAAATGTGGGCATTTGGTTCTAAGACACTTTCTAGTCCATTTATGAAAACAACAGGAATTGCGTTTAAAATACAAAGTTGCATTCCCAAAGGAGTTTAGCTACTTAGTAGCACAGCTGAAGTCATAATTCACATCTTACTCTTTTTAGTGATGTTTTTACTTAGCTATGCTCGTTTTAAAATTCCAGGTTGAATTTTCATAGTCCACACAGAGCAGATATTGAACTGGTCATTATGGACAGTCAACTATATATGTTCACAGAAATGCCCAAGCTAAAATACTTAGTTTTAGATGAAGTTTTCCCAAAGGGGAGCATCCGTGAACAGCCTCATTTCTAGCTAAATTGTAGTGGTAGAATTGGCTTTTAGATGCATATGTTTTCATTTCCACATCCCAAATAATCGTGTCTTGTATGCTTTCATATTTTCAAATCAAATTGAGAACAGAGAGGGAAAGGAGCTCACGGTTGTTTCAAGGCAACAATGATGACGGTTACACGTGGCTGACTAATGTGAGTGCCGTGGCACGTGTCCAACTTCTCTGAGCGGAGAGGGCATGACCACAAGAAAAACACGGGTGATTTCCCATCACGGCAATTCTGAAAGTGATGAAATCAACCTTAAATGCAGTTTGCTATTGAGTAACCAATTCATCATGTTTAGTTTCTTACATGAAATATGTGTATGTCTAAGGTGTTTTAGTCCAACCGGTGTGGTTCAGTGGTTGAGCATTGACCCTGCACCAAGAGGTTGGTGGTTCGATTCCCAGTCGAGGCACATGCCCAGGTTGTGGGCCAAATGCCCAGTGAGGGGCCTGCAGGAGGTGGCCACTCGATGTTCTCTCTCATCGATGTTTCTCTCTCTCTCTCTCCCCCCCTCCCCTCTCTAAAAATCAATAAAGAAACATATTTAAAAATAAATAAATATTTTAAATGTCCAAATGAGCCAGAAATTCTGACATGCCCTGAAGCCAAAATGACCACAGCATAATGGTTCTGTAGCCCAGACAGTCTAAGGAAAAGGTTTCCATAGTGGTGTTATCTTTTAGAAAATATGTAAATCAAGCGATTATGATAATTCCTTCTTTAAAAAAAAAAAAAAATTGACCTGTAAGGTACTGGCAGAAAATCAGTAAGTTCCAAATGAAAAATAATAATGCAATAACCAGTGCCAGTTTTGACCTGAAAATATGCAGAACGATCAATATGATAAAGACTGTAAACTTGATTAAAAAAAAAAAAAAAGACAGAATAGCACATTCATATGGAAAGTTCATTTTGCCAGCTGAACATTGTCTGCTCACACTGAACATTCATTTCCTTGGGTTGTAACACATCCCCACGTCCTGGAAAATGCAAACGTTATATTTGTTCTCAGTGTTCAAAATGAGCTGCTAGGATGAGACTCCATCTCTGCAGGTGATTACTGGACATATTATCCATCTGTGTGTTTGTAGGAGAATCATATTTTAAGCACCACATTATATGAATTAACTTGAGTTTACTACGCTGTGTTTCTGGAAAAGGAAAATAATTTTAAATGTAAATGTGCATCGTTAAATAATGCCTTTAATTAACCTGGGTTCTCATTTGTGTTCTGATCGTCCACGTTCAGCCAAAGACCCTCTTTTCTCTTGTAAATAACCGTTGATACTGATTGATACTCAGGTAAAAATAAAAATGCAACGTGCTATATTCTAAACAGATATGTATACAAATTGCACCAGGTCCCATAATTTATTATCTTTGAATTTTATATTAAAATTCCCCTTAAAAACTAAAATGTCTGTTGAAAATCTTCACTGTCAAGAAAACAAAGCTGCACCTCCAAACCGAACGCCATCACACACGCCACCTCGATGACTAGCAGGTACAGCGGAACCCTTAAAAGAGCGAGCTCCAGGACACTGTGGCCGTGCACACTATTTTTGTTGGAGGTCTCTTTTTACGGTATTTGTTGGAATACTACCAATGATGAAAACTTGCTCTATTCCGGAGCATATCAAACATCTAGAGTATTTCTTCTTACAGTATCAAAATGCACAGTAGAGAAGCACAGGGCTTGTTGTCGACCCGAGCAGCCTAGATTGGGTTTCGATACTTCCTAGTTCTGGACCTTGGAGATGCTAGTGACCTCTGTAATTCATCATTTTGCTTTATGTGTATCAACTCTAGGAAGATGACTGAGAATTGAAGCTAATGATTGCAAAATCCTTTGCTATGTCATGAGTACTCAGTACAGTATAGATAACTCAGTTATAGCATTTATGTGAAACTGGAACCTACGTATTATCGAAATTCCCACCACTGGATCTGAGGGTTTTTAAAACTGTATTGGGAGTTTAGCACATGTTTGAAGTGGAAAAAGTGTAGATTACCAATATAAAAGCACAAATATATTCCTCCTGTCTTAGGGTCTTTCTGGCAAAACAAAACAAAACAAAAAAACAAAAAACCCGAAGCATGTTCTGTCAGCAAAATCTTATGAGTGTTTTGATCACGG
Organism: Molossus molossus; assembly: GCF_014108415.1. Taxonomy (NCBI): domain Eukaryota; kingdom Metazoa; phylum Chordata; class Mammalia; order Chiroptera; family Molossidae; genus Molossus; species Molossus molossus. Next base: position 127,178,772 of record NW_023425377.1, on the reverse strand, counting down.
AGCTACCAAAATAGCAGAGGGGTATAAATTAAGGATCCCAAAGGACACCGAATTGGGCTGTTCTGAGAAAATGACCCCGTAGCCCAGACACAGAGAAACGCGTTGTAACTAGGTAGGCGAAGGGGGTACTGCATAGGGACATAACGGGGCTTGGCGCTGTGACCCCCAGCCTTGCCTGTCTGAGAACTAGCTGTCGGGACAGCACCGGAGATCAAGCAAACGGGAATGTTCCTGGACGGGCTGACGTGTGGGTGACTTTCTAATGTTTCCCGAGTGAATCCAAAGTGCGGGCGAGCTTTTCCGAACCACGGGCTTAGAAGGATAACAACGCACAATTTTAAAGAAACACTCTCCGTTGTAGAAAAGCGGAGAATGCGAAGTGTCACAGGGACGTGGACGTGGTGCCCAGCGTAATCTCTTGTCTCGAGGACAGTGTTGCAGCGATTCGGCCATGACTGAAGGATGGCTCGGTTCCGTCTCTGTCCCCGGACCTCCGGCCCCTCCCGCCCCTCCCGCTACGACGCAAGCTCCTGTCTGTTCAATGCTCCATTTGCTGCCTTCTGGACATATTCCTTTCTTGGTGATTTTTTTTTCTTTTTTCTTCAGCTTTTAAAAATTATTTTATTTTCAACTTCTGTACACGTGTAAAGCATACCTTTTATAAAAATTCTAAAAAGTGGAAAAGAAAATTATTGAAATGCCGTTTTCCAAGGATACCTGCCGACAGCATTTGGGGGTTTTACTCATAGCATGTTTCTGTTTACGTGCAAATGTTACCTGATTGTGCTCATGAGTGGACAGTTCGTAATGTTGCTGGTAATGCAACATTACATCTTTCCATGTTATTTTATATATACTTTTTTGTCTTTATTGTTGAAAGTATTACAGATGCCCCCCCTTTTACTCCGTTGATCCCCTCCTCCCCACTCCCACCCCCCTCCTGCCTTCTCCAAACTATCGTCTGTGTCCATTGCTGGTGTATCAATGCATCGAGTTTACACAATGGAACACTACGCAGCCGTAAGAAAGAAAGATCTCTACCATTTGAGACGACATGGAGGGACCTGGAGAGTATTATGCTAAGTGAAACAAGCCAAACAGAGAAAGGCAAGGATCATATGATCTCACCTATTTATGGAATATAATGAACAAAACAAGCTGATGGTCACAATAGCTCCAGAGACATGGAAGTTGGGAAAAGACTGACACACCCCAGAGAGCAGGGGAGGGGGGGTAAACCACAGAACTTTAGTGGTGTTTGGGTACTAGGTTGACTGGTCTGTCACAGGCTCGAAGGTGGGTGGCAGCCGCAGAGAAGAATGTGACACATATCGATCCCACTTGCCCCACACTGACAGATGTGCTTGATACTTAAAACAAGGATGTTACAATGACTGAAAGAACCTTGAGTCAGCAGAATGCTTAGGAAAAGTACCAGACATAGAGACATGGAACCATGTCCTCAAACACCAGTACTTCACAATGTGCCCTTGAAGTTTGGACCCCCCCCCCCCACACACACACACACACACTTTAGCCAGAGATGGATAGGAGAACAGGGATTTGGGTGCCCATTTGGGGAGGTCACTTTATGGCTTCTGGGGGGTTCTCTCTTTTATTTTTCTCCTTATTTCTCTTTTTATAGCAAAGGCTCCATTTTCTGAAGTCCTCTGCAATACGTTTATATGAAAGCTGTTGACACAGAGTAGCCCTGAGTGGATTATGGTGAAGCCAAACCGCAAGGCAAACATGTTTCCTTAAGCAGATCAGCTCCTCTCAAACAGACCACATCCTGGAAAAGATATGCTTTGACCTTGTGAAAGATAATTACCTTCATTGAGTCTTTGACTCTGTAAACTAAAGCAATAGGCTATTAACTTAAGCAGTATAAGTTAAGCATAGCTGAGAAGATATTATGGAAATGCATTGATTATGCTTTTATAATGCTTTGCAAAACATTTCAAAGGAGTGTTATGAAATACTACAGACTATTTTAAGTCTATTTTCTTTGTGACGTTAAATGATCATCATTCGTGTTTAATTTTTATATGCAAATAACGAATTTTAAGCAATGACACCCTGGGGACTGTTCTAAGATTTTACATATATTTGCTTATATTTTTTCACTGAAATGCTATAAAGCAAACACTATAATTAGCTTCATCACACAGATAAGAAAACTCACACAAGAGAAGTAGACCTTGTCTACTAACACACTGTAGGATACCATTTATTGAACTTGGCTTCAGAGTCTATGGGAATTAAATCTATTTCTAGTTTACTTTATGCTTGAAGTTTTAAATCATTGCCTTTAAGAATAATATGTTTGAATTATTGATAAGGAAAGATGAATTAAAAACCTACTCTATGCCAAGCGGGGTCTAGCCACTAGGATGTGGTGATACACAGGAAAATTGGGGGGTGCTGCCTTCACGGAGCCTACGTTTTAACGGGAACCACGCAAAACCAAGCAGATGAATGCAGGAGGGGGTGTTCAGAAAACCCACTGTGGGTACAGGACACAGAACAATTTACCCGGGAGTTTATTTGACGTAGAGTGATGAAGAAAATGTATCTCTACACAGAACAGTGTAAATGAGATTTCAAGGCCAACAATAAGAGAGGGGGAAAATCAATGAGAGTAGGAAAGGACCTTCAGCCAGAGGAAGGGGGCATGACGGTCTGTGAATGTCTGCCCCAGCAGGGTCACTAGGGACAGCGTGGGGCGGGGCAGGGTTGAACCAGGCATGGCCAGGGAAGAGCTTCATAACATACTTGATTTTTATCTTCATTCCAACAGGAATCCGTTCAAAATTTGCATGTCTGTTTGTTTTGGTTTGTTTTGTCGTATTGTTTGTTGATTCAGTAAGTTATTTTTCTATTATAAATTCTCTTCAGTGAGGATGACTTAATATTATAATCAGAAAAGTATCACAGGGTTTCTGCTTTTAGCTTGTACATGTAAAGAGCTCAGACGTCATCGCTCTCATCACGAAACAGGTGAACAAATGGGACACCAGTGACAGGTAGGGTGTACCCGTGGGTGGATCACTACTCTAGGGGCCTGAGGGCATTTTTAGTTGAGAGGCATCTTTTTTCTTCTATTTGTTACCTTACATGGTGCTGACAACAAGGATCTATTCACTTCATGCACATTCAGTAAGTTGTATGATTATGATCATGCATTTTATCTGTGTTCCATTTCTGTAGAAAGTATTCTGAAAGATACCACCCACAAATAAACACACACACGCACATAGACAGGAATGGTTACATAGTTAAAAATAAAACAACAGGGACTTCCGGTCAGGACGGTGGATAGGTAAACGCGGTATCCGTCCTCCCACAACCACATCAAAGTTACAACTAAACTACAGAACAACCATCATTCAAAAACGCCTGAAATCAAGCTGAATGGCAGTCCTACAACTACAGAATTAAAGCAACAGCCACATCCACACTGGTAGGAGGGGCAGAGGCCAACGGGCTGGTCCCACACCCACGTGTGGCGGATAAAAATCAGGAGGCTCCCTCAGCTGGGAAGGTCCTCCCTGAGGACTGAAGGGTCCCCGTCCCACACCAGGCGCCCTGCTCAGGGTTCCAGTGCCAGGAAGAGAATCCTCATAACTTCTGGCTGGAAAAACCAGCGGGAACTGAGGCTCAGGGAGGCTGAGGCGGCTGGAGCCCTAGGCAGCTCCTTAAAGGGCCCGTGCACGGACTTATCGGACTCTCTCCCTCTCAGCTTGGATGGGGGGCACCTCGAGGGGCACCAGAGACATACAGGGAAGAAGCGAGCTGTTTGGCACTGGAGCGAGGGCTGGAGAGGGGGCTTCCTCAGGGACAAATGTGCTGTTAGAGGCCTTTGTTCCTTTGGTGAGCCCTTCCCTGGGGCGGCAGACAGTCGCCATATCTGGGACTCCAGCAACCTGGTTCACACCGGTAGCCCGGCCCTTGTGACTCCCTGGGGCCCCGCCCCACCCAACTTTCAGGCCCACCCAAGCTGTTACCAGTTGCTTAACCATAGGATTGGCCTGTCTTGGATCCTGCTTCAGGTTTTTCCTAAATTCTTTCAAACGAGCAGCATCTGGCCTCAGCTAGCCCCATACCTCTCATTAAGTAATATACTGAAACAAACACAGGGAGGCAGCCAAAATGAGGAGACAAAGAAACAGGTCCCAAATGAAAGAACAGAACAAAAGCCCAAGAAAAGAACTAAGCGAAATGGAGATAAGCAACCTAACAGATGCTGAGTTCAAAATACTGCTTATAAGGATGCTCAATGAACTTAGTGAGAACCTCAGTGAACTTAGTGAGGGCCTCAAGAGCATAAAAAAGGACCAGTCAGAAATCATGGATGCACAGTTAGAATTGAAGGAGGCATTAACTGAAATAAAGAATAACTTACACAGCTTCAATAATTGAGTACATAAATCCAAGGAGCAAACCATCGATTTGGAATATAAGGAAGCAAAAAATGCCCAATCAGAACAGCAAAAAGAAAAAAAAGAATAAAAAAAATGAGGATAGTGTAAGGAGCCTCTGGGACAACTTCAAGCGTGCCAACATTCGCATCTTGGGAGAAGAGAGAGAACAAGAAATCAAAAACCTGTTTGAAACAATAATGGCAGAAAACTTTCCTAACTTGGTGAAGGAAACAGACATACAAGTCCAGGAAGCACAGAGAGTCCCAAATAAGATGAACCCCAAGAGGCCCACACCAAGACACATCATCATCAAAATGCAAAAGGTTCAAGACAAAGAGAGAATCTTAAAAGCAGCAAGAGAAAGGCAGCTAGTTACCTACAAGGGAGTTCCCATAAGGCTGTCAGCTGATTTCTCAAAAGAAACTTTGCAGGCCAGAAGGGAGTGGCAAGAAATATTCAGAGTGAGGAAAACCAAGAACCTACAACCAAGATTACTCTATCCTGCAAAGCTATCATTTAGAATCGATGGCCATATAAAGACTTTCCCAGACAAGAAAAAGGAGTTCATCACCACCAAACCGTTATTATATGAAATGATGAAGGGTCTTTTTGAAGAAAAAGATAAAATATATGAACAAACAAAATGGCAATGAATACATATCTATCAACAATGGAATCTACAAACAAAATGCACAGGCAGAACAGAAACATTCTCATAGATACAGAGAACATTTTGTTGGTTGCCAGATGGGAGGGGGGTTGGGGGAATGGGTGAAAAAGGTGAAGGGATTAAGAAGTACAAATTCATTGCTAGACTGACAAACCTCAAAGGGAAAGGGGTTGGGGGTGGGAATAAATAAACCAAAGAATTTATATGCATAACCAATGGACACAGACAACAGTGTGGGAAAAGGAGGGAGGGGGGGCAGGAGTGGGGAGGAGGGGGTCAATGGGGGAAAATGTGGAACATCTGTAATACATTTTACATTCAACAGTAAAGATAAAAAATAAATAAATAAAATAACAGCATGCTTTTGAGATGAAAAGGAACCGACGTATCTCTTTCCTTCTGAGAATTTTGGAGAGATTTCAGGCTACTGTGTCAGAACTTCCGATTTTGAAACTTTTCTTTGTATCACTCATGGTTCCATTTAGCCACTAAAGATCATTTTAAGGACATCGCTCAACTCTCCTCCCCACTCCCAGGCGGAAGCTGGATGGCTGTTTCTTGTCTCATCCAAAAGGCTTGGAAAATAACTTTTACCAAACGGGAAAAAGTCAGTTGATGTCCGACAAATATGACAAACCATGTTCGCCAAAGTAACACGGAGCCGCGAGCCTTCAGCTCTCCCCTTTCTGTGTGTTTGAACCCGGGGTCCCCTCCCTAGCCACCCCTTGTGGTTGTCTCAGGAGAGGCACACCCAGCTCTGCCCAGGAGAGAGGAGTCAGTTCAGTGACCGCTGGCAGCCAGGCGCTGATCTGAGCCACGTCCCTGTCCTCTCGGCTTCCACCGCCTTCGAGACACCTCGACTCCGTGGGCTGTTGACGGACCCCACGCTCTGCTTCAAACCGTTGTCGGGCTTGGCCAGGTCCTGCAACAAATCCCGGCGCCTTGACCGGCAGTCCTGGCGCTCGGATCTGCCTGGATCCCTGCACTTCCTTACACACTTCATGTAGACGGAACAGGCCCTGATTCTCACCGAGAAATCACAACATACCACGCGCGGCCTCTGCAGGCCTGTGCGCCTGACGGTTCCAAATAGCGAGGTGACCCCCACACTTTCAACTCGGGGGGATGTAGCTATTAGATGTATTTCCCCGTTTATCGTGACACTGTCAAGTTCAGTAGAGATGAGTATTGTGGGGAATTTAAAATGATATCGTCCACGTAGCCTATTAGGTGTAATATCGAAAGTTCTACAGGGAAGTGTTTTTTGTCACAGATAAGAGATCAATAGATCAATAGTTGAGATCGTCGGTTAAAAACGCAGATGTGGGGAACTCACAACTCACTGGAGAGCGGTCTGTAATTCACAAACCTGGGCCAACCTCAGCGTGTCCAAGGCAAACAGGAGCGCGTCCGGGAACAAGACGAGGATCCGAAGGAAGGATCACAGCCAGGTCGGGGCGGGGGCGGGGGACGCTCAGCCCCTGAGGCAGGAAGGGAGGTTGCTGGGGAGACATGGAGACCCCTTCTGATCTTACCCACCGCAAACGTGGGCAAAGTTTTGCACATAATACTGCGAATACCATAATGTATAGGGGACTTATTCACCGTCTCCCTTTGAAAGGTTGGGATAAAGGCATGTTTTAAAACGCTTTCTTTAGGACTCATATACCCCCCAAAAAGTCTTTAATTAGTAAAGCTAGTGTTATTGATTTAGAAATAATAGACCATATCTATGTTATTAGAAGATGTGATTCATTAATAATTGATCTATCTCTTATTTTAGATTTTTCGACGTCCACTTTCGCTAAGACATAGCTTTTGTGTGTTTTATGAATTGGTTCCTTCAGTATTAGAATGGACTTTATAAAAATAATGTTAGACTTGTCTACATATCAATAATAGAAAAGGGCAATTTAACTTTGTGCAAAAGTGAAACAAAATAATGTTATCCTTGGGCCATAAATAAGGCCGTCAACTAGAGCTCCTTCCGGTTTCATGAGAACAAAACAGACAGGAATTTTAACACATTTTTTTCCTTCACAGTTGGAGCAAATTGACCTAATTTTAGAGTGTCTGACATACATACATCCAGGGTTTTGTAAGAAAACGTATTAAATACGCCCACCGAGGAAGGGGTGGGGGTGGGGGCGGGGGGAGCAAGGCAGGTCGTGCGCAGCGCCCTCTGGGGCGGATGTACCCCACCTCCCAGAGCACAGGCGGTTCACGGGCTGAGCAATGTCTACACGGCTGGGTCGCCTCTTCTCTGTACCCCATTCATCGGGATAATTGAACATCACACCTGCCTCAGCGAACATGCATGTCAGGGTGAAAGCAATGCAGCACACGGAGAGCCCGGACAGGTGTATGGGGCTGCGTCTCAAGCACCCGCGGAGCTCTTGCCAGACGCATTTCAGTCCCTGAAGATGGGCAGGTCAGCATCTGACGCCGAGAGACCGGCATGCCCGAAAGCCGAGTTCTTGGAGGGTAAGAAAACACTGCTGGGTAGAATAATTACACGTTTTTGCCCCAAGAAAATTATTCTCTACTTTTTAATCCTTGTATGTGTATGTACAATTGTACATATTTTTAGATTTGGAAGTATTCAGAAGTTGTACTTTATAGTCTCAGAATTACTTCCAAAAAAATATACATATATAATTTTGAATTATTGTCAACCTAGTTTAGAATATGTAGTGAATTGCTGATGCTTAACTATCATTTCTATTCAACAATTTTGGTTTTGCACAATAATATAATATCTGCCAATGAATTCTCAGCTATTTTTCTTTTATTTTAAAGTTGAAACATATCTTTAATTTTTTTTTTCTTTATTGATTTTAGAGAGAGAAGAAGGGAGAGAGAGAGAGAGGTAGAAACATCGATGAGAGAGAACATCGATTGGCCCTCCCTGCATGCCCCCCATTAGGGATCGGGTCCACAACCTGGCATGTACCCTGACCAGGAATCGAACTGGCGACCTCTTGTTGCTGGGTCGACGCTCAGCCACTGAACCACACCAGCCGGGTGAAACATAATATCTTAAATAAAATCTTTATGGTCATTTTATACTTCTATGTATATAATTTCAGTTTGTTGGAATTTGTGGGTCCTGAATACTAATTTATGTCACAAGTAAAAACTACACAACACATTTATATAGTGTGGTTTTCAGATTCTAAAAAGCAAAAATAGTGATGGTGGTTAATACTTGTTCAAGACACAGAGTGATTCAAAGGTTACATACCTGGAAAATGTGGAGAATTGTTTAGATGTTAGATATTCCCTGGGGGACGGGGGGGGTACTTTTACTAACCTTTGAAAACTTTGTCACTGCTGATCCCGGCTGGAAGTTGGGGGCTTCGTTCTTTTGGCCAGTAGGTGTCAGTAACCTACTAAGGTGAGCGTGGGTTTGACTCCTGCGCAGTGCAGACCCGCTCACTTACCTGCGGACGGTGGTGGCTTGAAGCCTTGTTAAAAAGATCATCTTCAGTTGTTCTGGGACATGAATATCCACAGCTGCCCCTCTGGTTAAAGCCGACACTACCTGGCAGGTGTGCGTGGGTGGAGGAAGGGCATGACTGTGTTCTGTCTGTGATTTTGTCAGATTTTCGTATGTTCTCACTGGCTTTTCCATGGTTTGCTGTGGATCACTGACCACCAATTCCTCGTGCCCTCCTCTGCCCACCTGTTCCGTGCCCTGCAGATTTCTCTGTGTGTACCCTCCACATGGTGGCTTGCACCTGGCTTGACCATCAATAGATGTTCTCCACAGATTTTTCTTCTTCTACATATTCTTTCTTGTCTGTCAGTGATAATTTCCTAGCCGGCAGGTGTGATGTCACTGCCGGGAGACTTTTGAATACATCAGTCATGAGAATCACAGCTGGTAGAGCAGAGTCGTTTTGACTTAGAACTTATTATAGGTTTTACTTATAGTAAATCTACGTTCATATTTTAGTGAAGTTATTAAGGGTTTATCAATCACGATGCCAGAAACCTTTTTATAATCAATCATTTATTGTTGTAGTCAATATATTCTTATAGAAATGTGCATAAAATATAGAAATTGGAGGTATTTAGAAAAACAGCTATTCAAATAAAAATATATTTAGTCTAAAATTAATGGGTTCTTGTGTACATTTGAAAACTAGAATTGTAGCCCAGCCAGTGTGGCTCAGTGGTTGAGCATCAACCCTGCACCAAGAGGTTGCCAGTTTGATACCCGGTCAGGGCACATGCCCAGGTTGTGGGCCCAATCACCAGTGGGGGGCGTGCAGGAGGCAGCCAATCAACGTTCTTGCTCATTGATATTTCTATCTCTCTCTCTCTTCCTCTCTCTCTAAAATCAATAAAGAAAAAATATTTTTTTTTTATAAAAACTAGAATTGTATTTCAACTTCATTTTGGCAATCACAAAATTATTTTAAAATTTTCCTTTACAAACATTTCAATATCCTTCATATTCAAGGCGATTTTATTGATGCCATTAACAAAAACGAATATATGTACATCAAGCTGCAATTTTAGAAAATAAAATGTTGAATAAATTACCTAATATCTAAATCTACACTAAAAGCTTCAGTTTTTCAGATAATGTTTAATTTCTGCTAAATCCATAAGCCAGTTTCTATTTTTCAATTTCACTGAGCAGTATAATTATCATGAAATGTTTTAGTAACTCATGTATATAGGCTGTAACTACATCTCAAATAATGAAAAGGCTAGTGAAAAATAATTTACATAATGGCATATGTTAAAGAAGGCATGATTATTAAGTTTAATTAAAGTTAATACAAAAAGGATGAAAACATATTTTATTGAAAAGAAAAGAAACTTGACCCTGGCCAGTCTGACACAACGATTAGAGCATCTGCCCACGGACCAGAGAGTCTCAGGTTCGATTCCGACAAGGGCACATACCTTGGTTGCAGTTCGGTCCCCAGCCCTAGTCTGGGTCGTGCAGGAGGCAACCAGTCAATGTGTCTCTCTCACATCGATGTTTCTCTCTCTCTCTCCCCCTCCCCCCACTCTGTCTGAAGATAAATGAAAAAATATCCTTGGGTGAGGATAAATAAATAAATAAAAGAAACTTGGTGACATGTAGTTCATGCTCTCTACACTCATTAGTGTCCATGTTATAGCAAAACAAGTGATATTATTGCAGACAAAACTTACAAAAACTACAACTATTGTAGATAACACATAACAGTAACTAAACCTTTCCTAATTGTTTCCTGATAACATTCAAGTTAACCAGGAGTATTTTTAAGACGTATTCCCATGAGGGGATTTTACCTCTGCTGTATTGACTCATTGTAACTGAGGCAGAAGCTTCTTCCGATGATGCAATCACTTCTTTCTGTAACTTTTCCTACAAATTTTTATTATGTTCCAAGTCACATGACCAATTTTGGCTGTAAATGTAGGATGTGTACTATGCATTGCTAAGCAGCCTTACATATTTGTAAGACACACTCAATGTGGAAAAAGTGGTTGCATCTTATATTCTAGGGTGAAATGTGAGGATTAAAACTTAAATATATTTTAAATGAAATAAAATATGTTCCATGTTATAGATGGGCTTACTCAGGTAGTAATTTTTATCTGAAAATATTATATATGAAAATAAATCCATCTACCCGACTAATTTACTAGCTCTTTTCAGTCCAGACATTTAGTGCTATTTGATCTTTAAATGTGAATGAATTTATGGAATTAATTAACCAAAATCATCATAGCATTTAAACATCACAGAGCATTCCCCCATATAATTATCTCATCGACCTTATTTCCTGTGATAGAATAATCTCGCTCTTGACTTAAGATTATAACCTTCATAGGAGAAAATTTTGAATATTTTACTATTTCACAGCAAAGACGGACAGGGAGGAGCTGGAGGAAATGAAACAATATACGACATACAGGGAACATACCACAGAAGAGAAAGACAAGACGGCCACTCGTCGGGGGGGATTGTTAAGGAGGGTGTAGGCAGTGTTGATAAGTGTCATCTCACTAAGCAAATGCAAGGTGTGGTCCATGTCACGGGTGAACTGCAAGGCCCCCTTAGTGGGTAACTTGTCAACATCCATCTAACTTCCAACTGCGGCCTCTGGGACTCTTCCCTGGGGGTGTTCCCGGCTCTGTGGGTCCACATGCCCCCAGGGCAGCTGTGACCAGTGGCTAATGGGCATGCACCTGGACCCACTCAGGCCCGTGCCTGGGAGCCAGCCAACAGGAGCGGGTGCTCTGGGTGGGGGACCTGGGCACCAACGCCAGCTTATCTTCAGCTGCTCCAGGGTAGTTTGCTTAGTAAGGCCCCTGTGGTGGCTGCTTCTAGCTTCTGGCCTCATTTCTCCTCTCCCCTCCAGTGTTTACTGGGGACACCTTGCAAACAAACTAATTCATGCAAATCCTCATATCACAGCTTGCACCTGGGGAAACCTAAAAGGAAAAAAAAAAAAAGCAAGCAGCCAAACCAAAAAAAAATCTGAATTTAAATAAACACTAGGAAATAGTCCTGCTTCTTATGGAAGGACACCGGAAGGATCAGATGAGCGAACACTGCGCCAGCCCCCGCCCGTCGGAGGAGGGCGCGGTGGGGGGGGGCTCTCTGTTTTCTGGAAGCTGACGATGTTTTCCACTCACCAGATTACCCCTCGCGAAGGTCAGGCTGGATGCGCTGGGCCCCTCGTCAGCCTGCCGTTGTAGCTTTCACTCTAGAAAATGGAACATCGAGAAGTGGCCGTCTGCACGGCATAGCCCATTCTTAGCCTTGAGGCAAAGTCACAGAGAGCTTCAAGGGACGAGCTGAAATTCCTCTTGTCCAATTCAAGGCAAGTGATGCTGTGTCCCTTAGTAGAAAATGTCTTTCTCAGTAAAAAGTTCCTCTAATCCAAGGAGTGATGTGCAAAGGCAAGGAGACCTTTGGGTCCTGGGGACAGAAACCATGTCCTCGGGAAGCCCTGGATCCCAGACCCGAGCACCCGGTGCAGACGGGCCATGCTGCGGCGCCCCGGATGGGCTTGGCAGGTGCTGCACTCAGCTCTCCTGTTCCTGCATCTCCAGTGGTTAAGTCCATCACTTCAGCCGGCACCGTTTAAGGTCATGGCCGTTGGTGGGCACAAGCCTCTCCCTTCGCTTCTCCTGTTGTCCTTTTCAGAGCAGAATTGCAGAGAAGCATGATGGTCAACGGTGGACCAGTGAGTTCGGGAACAGTGCAGGCCCAGGCGCCGTGGGAGGGCAGCAGCCCGTTCCGTGGACGAGGGCAGTGCCCAGCAGCAGGGCATGTCTGGGTGGCTCGCCACACTTCCACGGATGGGGCCACGAGCAGGCTGCACGCCCAGGTGGGCTGGGACCATGTGTCACTCCGGGCCCTTGCCCTCAGGTCCCGAGGGTCTGAACTGGAAGGAGCCCAGATGAAAGCCGTTCACACAGGGGTCTTCGTCCACGCTGAGGGACAGGGAGCTCAGCCAACCCCAAACTCATAAGGGACTGATCCCAACCAGCCCCATGTTTGCCCTGGAGGAAGTAATGTCTTTGTGATATTGGTCGGGAAACATTGCCCGCCACCCGGAGGAGATGCTGTTTCGACCTTCCCAGGCTGTTTCCCATGGAGGCGTCCTCGAAAGAGATCCTTCAAGACGAGTTTCCTAAGCCCTGGAGAAACTCCTGCCGCGTTGCCTCCCTGCTGCTGGGCGCTGAGGAATCGGGCCACAGGGCCTCGGCGTCGGCTGTGCGTTTCGAAGTTGGGCACCGTCCAAGAACATCGTCGGCGCTGACATGCGGAAGCCCACACCGAGCCCAGTCCTGACCTCAGCGGAGCTCTGCCACCGTGGTCACTGTCAGCGATGTCACCGAGGAACCTGCTGGGGAAGCCGGGTTTGTGCCACACGTCACACTGCCCACCTTATCGTGGCGAAGAGCCTCGCCTGCCATGTCCTCCCTGGTGGTCATCCTCACACCTGTCCCGTCGTGAGAGGCTGGTTCTCGCTCCTCTGCCCCAGGGCCCCTGTGTTCCCCCACCACGCTGACCGGGGGGGCTGGCCATCAGTCGTGGGCTCGTTGCTTCTGTAACCCTAGACCACCCTTGCTTGTGAACAGCCACGTATCCACCTGAAAGACTTGCTCATTCTGGCTCCGAATAGGGGCACGTGCTCCTGAAGTCTGCCCCCCATAGGGTCACGTGTTCCTGAAGCCCCTCCCCCCCAATAGGGGCACGTGCTCCTGAAGCCCGCCCCCCCTGCCCCAATAGGGGTATGTGCTCCTGAAGCCCGCCCCCCAATAGGGGCACGTGCTCCTGAAGCCCGCCCCTCCCCCTCCCAATAGGGGTATGTGCTCCTGAAGCCCCCCCCCCATAGGGGCACGTGCTCCTGAAGCCCCCCACGCTCCGTGGCAGCAGGGTGAGCGGAGGGAGGGGCCCCCGCAGGTTCGGTGCCAGAGGCTCTGCCTCAGCCCGTCCAGTCTGACTGGCCTGACGTGGCCCCGCCGCTGTGCAGACTCACATTGCAGTTTGAGGGCAAGCGGACTGCGTGGTCTCTTGGAAACACGACTTGAGAAATTCAGTCTCCAGATGGCTGTGTTAAGCCCAGGGCTCCATCTCAAGGGGAGACAAGTTACCTGGAGAATTCTCCGTGTTTGGTTCCTTGTGGCTTTCTGGAAGCTCCATACAGGTATCTCTGCAGAAATGTACCATCCCCTCCGGAGCTCGTAGCCCGAGGACTGAGTTCGCGCCTTCCGTCTGGGCCTGCTCAGCACCTCCTCCTGCTCTGGGTCCCGCTGAGAACAGAAACGAGGCCTTTCCTGGGATCCCCAAAAGGTTGTCACAGGAAGCCCAGCTACAAGGTCCAACCTCAACAGTTCCATCAACCCCCTCCCCCAGTAACTCATCCAGGGCTCAGGAAGGCGTCCAGTGACCCACACAGCTGGCCCTCGGAACCATCACACGAGCAGAAAAGGGAACGGCAGGTTTTGACTAGACCTCGGCCGTGAGCGCCCTCCTTCTGGCCAGAGAGGGAGAGTTTGGTGGTCTGTCCACTTTTAGCCGCTGGCTCGCTTTCCACGGCTTCCGAGACAGGCGCCAACCTCAGCCCTAAAATAGCGAGTGGGGAATTCCATGAATGAACCATTCTAGGTTTTCAGCTGGGCTCCACTGGGAGCATCATAGTGACATCTCCGGCCACCCGACTCCGTCCTGTCCCCTGGTCCAGTCTCCTGCCTGCGCACACTCCCCACCCACTAGTCACTCAGCGGCCTGCTTTCCAGAGGACTGTCGAGGGTCACCGTGTCTGCGCTCTAGCGCCACCTGTTGACTGCAGAGTGGCCCGCAGCCCCAGGCCATGGAGCAGGCCTGCGGGGAGGGGTGGGGCGTGCCCGGGGGAGGCCGTGGGGTGAGCTGTGGACTCCCCGAGGTTCCGGCACCCACTGTGGGGACGCAGCTGTGAGCACGGCCCGCGGGGAGGAGGCCGGTTCACGGAAGACGCCGTGGAAGGTGGCGTGGCCGTGCGGACATTTTCCGGAGCCCGTGCGTCGTCTCGATTTCTTTCTCTTTTTTTCTTTTATTAATTATAAAAAGATGCCTCGCTGCTGCAAACAAGCCGTGAAGCGGGAATCGTTTCACTGGTTATTTGGGGCCCCTCTGCAGTTATTTTGCACGAATTAAAATACACGGAGAGCGTTGTCTTCATCGGAAAAACGAGAGCGCAGGGTTTCCGAAGCGTGTTTTTGTTTTTTTATGCTCACCCGAGGACATTTTTCTATTTTTTGTTCAGACAGAGCAGGAGAGAGAGAGAGGAAGAGAGAGAGAGAAACATCGATGTGAAAGGGACACATCAAGTGGCTGCCACCCGCACAGCCCAACCAGGGCCGGGGACAAACTGCAACCGAGGTACATGCCCTTAGCAGGAACCGAACCCGGGTCTCTCCGTACCGCAGGCCGAGGCTCTAACCGCTGAGCCAAACCGGCCAGGGCCAAAAGTGTGTTTTATTCGACTCTAGGAACACCTCCTTCTTCACACGCCTGGAAACACACAATTTGGGATGAACACGTTTGGTGATCAAAACTAATGCATATTGGTCTCACCAATGTCTTGAAGTCTGCTGGAAAAATCAACAGACAAACAAACACAAAAAGCTCTGGCCTGTTTGGCTCAGCAGTTAGAGCGTCGGCCTGCAGACCAGAGAGTCCCGGGTTTGGTTCCCGCTAAGGGCATGTACCTCGGTTGCAGTTTGTCCCCGGCCCTGGTTGGGGTCATGTGGGCGGCAGCCACTTGATGTATCTCTCTCACATCGATGTTTCTCTCTCTCTTTTCCCCTCTCTCTCCTTCCTGCTCTATCTGAAGATAAATGCAAAAATGTCCTCAGGTGAGGATTAAAAATAAAAAGCTTTGTAAATCTTGGTAATCCTTTAGTTTGAAAAAATTTTGAGGACAGATTCTTATCATGGAAATCCCTGGTAGTGTGTAAAGACTCACCTTGGGACCCTCTGGGACATTCTGAATAGGAGAAATTGATACTTTTATGGCTCTGTGGACTTCTCCTGTGAGCACACAGGGGTAAGCAGCTGCCATCTGACATTGGTATCAATGAACATCGATCCAGTGGTGTATTGGAATAGTTTGTGGGAAATTGTCTTTGCCCAGATCTTAGCCCAAATGAGTACAACTGTATGCATACGAAGGTGAAGGCTGGGTTGAGGAAAATGTGCACATATGTTGAATATTTATGTTTATTAAACTATCACACAAGTGCATGAGAGGTTCCTCAGATAATGTAAATTTTAAAAAATGTTTTTATTGATTTTAGAGAGAGAGGAAGGGAGAGGGAGAGAAAGATAGAAACATCAATGGGAGAAACATCCATTGGCCGCCTCTTGCCCGCCCCCTGCTGGGGGGGTCAAGCCCAAAACCTGAACATGTGCCCTGACCCGGGAATCGAACCGGAAACCTATTGGTCCATGAGCCGACGCTCAATCCCTGAGCCACACTGGCTGTGCAAGTAATGTAAATTTTTAATCTTCAGCTACCATTTCTTCCACACGATCAAATACCTAGTTTTTAAGTGGAATTGAATACTCAAGCGACAATGCCTCTCCACGGCTCAGAGGAGAGATAACCGCTATTCATGGTACCCACGGCAACCGCTCAGTCTGTCTTCGCCTCCTCTTCTGCAGAGTGTGGGGGTCACTGGAGCACACAGCCACGGCCTGCCTGGCCTCCTGAGCGATAACGGCTCCGGCTCCTCGCGTCTCCGAGTCCCTGTGAGCTCAGGGATCAGCCAGGCACCTGGGTTTCATGCTCGCTGGGGTCTCACAAACGTTTAAATTTGATAAAGTTAATCCTCAAATATGCACCTTCACACTGCACAATGAGTGAATATACATTCATGAAAGTACCCACGCAGACAGCGAGGCTTGGGAAGTGATTAAGACTGTATTTCAGCAAATTGACACAATAGTTTCAGCTTCATGCAGGATTCTCCCTGCAGACAGAGCCGCGGCCCAGAACGGGCTGCGCGGTTTCCCAGGCCGCGGCGGGGCGGCGGCGCGCAGTTCTGCTGTTCACAGCAAAGCAAAGCACAGAGAGAGGTACCGCTTTTCCAGGCGCGGGCCCCTTAAAAACAGCCAAATTGCTTCTCTTTTATCAAATGTGAAGTAAAATTAAATGTCTAAAACCTGGGTTTTCGTTGTTGAAAGACACAAGTGCTTTAATGTGCAATGAGAACACACACTGTATCATCACAGGACCTATTCTGATGAACATGATTCGCTGACATACTTCCAAGGAGAAATGATACGCGCAGAAGTAAAAAAAAAACAAACAAAAAAATCCTGAAGATGGCCTCTTCTTCATTAATTAAAAGTGTTGAAGTATCTTTTGTTACCTCCCTAATTATAATAATCACACCTCTGCGCAGTTTCATCTGACAAAAAAAAAAAAAAAAAAAAGGAGCAAAAAATTGTCGCCAATTCTAAAGGATAGTCCCGTGAAGATGTGCTTGCAGGTCAGACAGACTCGAGAGCGATGCGCGGCCGTCGTCGGAATAAAGCGAGCACCGAGCACGCTGTCTCTAGCAGGCGTTCTCCTTCTATTTTATTTTTTCCCTTTATCCTCACCTGAGGACATTTTTCCATTTTGTTGTTCAGATAGAGTGTGAGGGAGAGAGAGAGAGAGATATTGATCGACGTGAGACACATCGAGTGGCTGCCACCAGCACGACCCAACCAGGGCCGGGGACAAACTGCAACCGGGGTACATGCCTTTAGCGGGAACCGAACCCGGGTCTCTCCAGACCGCAGGCGGACGTTCTAACCGCTGAACCAGACCGGCCAGGGCCGCAGCCGGGGCACAGGACGCCGGCCTTTGGACTGGAATGTGTTTCCTGTACATCTTAGTGGCGCTTGCTAAGGTGGAAAACGAACGCCTGTTCTCGGAGGCTCTGGGCCGGGCTTCTCCGTCCGGAGCCCAGGTGCTGGGGGACAGGTCGCAGATACTTTTAGAAGCTGACGGGGGACCTAAGAGACCTGCGCGGACCCCTCGGAGGCCCGGGAGGCCCTCGCAGCTGTGCACGCAGTGTCGCTTCGCCCTGCGCCCTGCCTCCGCTCACTTTGCCTGACTTTGGCTGGAAGTTGCAGGATGAGAAATAACTGTGGTGTTGAATCCAGTCAGCCCGAGACACTCATATTTCCTGCACGCTCCCCTTGAGTCACCTGTGCCCCGTTCTTTCCTCCTTCCTGCCTCTCCAGCTGCACCTTACCAGGTGCGTGCGCCCCCGCAGCAAGCCGGCGGGCACGCCACACCTCCCGCGTGGAGACTGCGCCACGCCCCACGTACGACGTGTCCCTGGTCGCCACGTGGCCTCACACTCCGCTGCCCCGCAGCACGGATCCCCGCGGCTCTGCTCCTCACTGTACTGTGCTCCGTGTCCTTCGGGCCTGAGAGCTGTGAGCCCAGGGACCCTCCCAAGGGGCCTCCTTGTCCGTTCACCGCCCACCCCCACGACAGACGTCACCTCCTCATGTCTGTTCCTCCCCACAGTGGTGCGTTCGGAGGTGGACAGTGACCCTCTTCAGAAAGACATGCATGAAGAGTGTCAGCGTGACCGGAACAGCTGTGGGTGCGCTCTGAGCCCGAGGAGAGAGCTGGTGCCAGGCCCGGAGCCCCTGAGCCGGGGGCGCACGCTCCTGGCGGCGCCCTGCCCTGCTCTGTGCCACCACAGCTCCCGCCCGTCTGCTCACGATGACCCTCGCTGGGGTGATGGAGCGGGCTCGCGGCCGGACCCCAGCATCGGTCACTAGACTCACACGGAGTATTTTTACCAAAACAAGCAGTGCCCATGGTGCCCCCTGGACAGGCGCGTGGCGGTCTCCAGGCGCAGTCCCGTGTGGGCGGCAGCGCGTGACCCAGGGCACCTGCCGAGGGCACTGCGGGCCGGTGGGTTCTCCCCTCCTCCGACTGCTTCTTCCGTGGAAACGGCTGATCTGGGGTCTGGGAGAGCTGCTCCTCCCTGGGGCTGGGGGAGGACTGCCCCCCCCCCGTGTTCTGCGTCGTCCCCCCTGGACCCCGCTGTGCCAGGACCGGCTGCACCGGCTCCCCTCCGGTCTCCCCCTGGCAGCCGCAGGCATGGGCAGTGTTCGGTCCGAAAACACGGGTGTTTTGCTCTGGTGAAGTGGCACGTTCTTCCCGACGGCTGGGTGCGTGGCTGGGACGGGACCTCGGCAGACCGGCCTCAGGTCCGTTGGGCAATAATGAACTTGCCCTGGTTGGTAGAGACGACTCCCGACCTCACAGCCACGTCAGCTCAGTAGTAACTGGAACATTCGAGAAGGGAATGCTTTGCAAGCTTTACGTAGCTGCTGCTCTGAGGAGCAGATGGAATCTCGGAGGCCTGCTCCCCCCACCCGGGCGTGATCGCGGGGCCCCGGAGCCGCTCCGCCCCTGCCCTGCGCCTCCCGCGTGCACCTGCAGGCTGGCGGTGCTCTGTGCCCGACGCCGTCGCTTCCCAACGGCCCACGGCCAGCGGCGTGACGCCGGGGTCCAGACCCACAGGGGCGGGCGCTGAGGATGGCGGTGGGCGCCCCAACACCAGGTCCGGTGGCGCAGGAAGGGTGAGGGCACGTCCCCCATCCTCACGGGATTGGAGAACCGGCCTCTTACCACAGCTACTCTCACCCTCCGCTGCGCCGGCTTCCTCCACTGCGCTTACCGGGGTGTCTGCAGCGAAAACCACAGTGGATGGTGGGCGTCCCACTGCGGTTTCAGGCATGCACCGGGGGTCTGGCGGGGACCCCTGCGGATAATGGGGGGCCGGCTGGTAGTGTGGGAGTGCCTGGCCTGGAACCTGCCCACCAGGGGTGAATCCTGCCTCCTGACGCCCCTCTGTTTGCTAGAACCGGGCACAGGTGCGTCCCCGGGGTGCTGCCCGGGAGGGTGGCCGCAGGGAAGGAAGGGCCTCCAGGTGCACTCATGTACACCTGCTCCCAGGGGGCCTCAGCCTCCCGGCACCGGCTCAGGGCTTCTCGGGGCTCCTCCATCTTCCTGGGTGGAGGGTATGCGCAGTGAGCCTCCCTGTCCAGCGTGCACGGCCCTGCAGACGGCACTGGGCTTGTGGGCGGCCCTGAGAACTCTGCAGGTTTCTGTCTCCTGTTCTTCAGTAACTTGCATCTGTTTGTGAGCAGAGAGTGAGCCACTGAGGCCCAGTTTCAATGAGTATTTGTTTCGGGTGCACTGTTTTTCCCATTCAAAACAAAGCCACCATCCTGTCGCTTCCTCTGTCCCCATTTGCACACGCCTGAGAGTCCTGGGGAGGGGTGCGAGTTGGATGGTTTTGATCTGATGCCTGCATATTTATGCATCTGTTACATACATTTCAGTGCATTTTGCTAAACTGTGTCTTCGTGTTTGAAGACATCCAGTTCTGCCAGGTTTATAAATGTCAATTGCCGCTCACTTTACTTTTAATTTTAGTTTGCTTGTTAGGGGTGAGACTTTCCTCATATTCCAAGTTGTGATCCGTCTACAGTTCCCATTTTCTGACGTGTATGTTCTCAGCTCCGGCCCATGTTGCCTGGTCCGGGTTCGGAACTCTCCGCGCGTGTTCGCGTCACCGGCTCGGACATCGGTCTGAGCGAGTGCATCTTCACGCACGGCCACAGCCTCTGCTCATAGGTTGCACACGGCCTGACATATGACGCTCGTGTCCTGTCTCCAGTGGCTTCTCCTCTCGCTGTGCCCTCCGTCCGGTTCCCGGGGGGCACGTTGGGAATACCTTTCCTGAATCTACATTTTCTATATCTTTTTTCTTGAACATGTTAAACTTTGCCTTGACTACTTCATTTCTTGTGGCTGCACCATTTATTGGCATCGCCTTGTCCGGCTTCACTCCTGTCCGAGGACCTTGCGTTGGGGGACTCAGTATACGCTTGGCCTGCCCCCAGCCCAGCGGCAGGGCACCGGCGGCGTCGGCAGGACGGGTGCGGGCGAGCGTCGGCTGGACTCTCCCTCCCGTTGCCGCTTCCTTGGGGACATGCCCTGGCACCCGTGTGTAGGTTTCATCATTCTCTCTGTTTCCAATTTACCTGAGTAAGTCTTGAGGTCTTTCGTTGGAATGTAATTGAATAGATAAGTCACGTTTATTGCAGACACATTTAAAACCGGTGTATCTTCTCTGGGACGAGATCCTGTGACAGGACTCACTCCCAGCTCTTCCCCGAAAGTCCTATGTAAGCATCGAGACTCCTCTTCCCCTGCCGTTCCTCTCGCACCCAGGCTCTGTCCTTATGCTTACTTTCATTTCCTTTAATATTATGGGACTGTTCCATCTGTGTTTTCAACATTTTTTTCCCTTTATTGATTTTAGAGAGAAAGGAAGGGAGAGGGAGAGAGATAGAAACATCGATGAGAGAGAACATCGACGGGCCGCCTCCTGCACGCCCCCCACTGGGGATCGGGCGCACAACCTGGGCATGTGCCCTGACTGGGAATCGAACCGGCGACCTCTCGGTGCAGGGTCGACGCTCAACCACTGAGCCACACCGGCAGGGCTTCAGCTGTATTTTGGGCAGTTTTACCATCTTTATCTTTAAATTTTGAATTTCTTACTTACGATATTGGGATTATTGGTTTGATGGCCTCTATCATCATATGCATGTTTTGTTTATTTCGTTTTTCCTTTGCTATTTTGGGGACTGAACGAGAGCTCATTTTTGCAAATATCACTTTCTTGTTATTTCCTCCCACCCAGAGGATAAAACTTACATCGTTTCCCTTGAAAACTTTTACCACTTACATTGAAAACTTTTCCAGCACTTACAGACATTTGACTCACAGGCCTTTCCAGCACTTCAGAGCATTTAACGTTCCATAACCCCTTCTGTTCTGAGACGCTGTGACTGCCAGTAATTCAGGTCTGGAACGGAGAGTTCTGAGCGGTGTGAGTTAGAGGTCGATTACTTGTGTGTTTCGTATGCGTGTGTACTGGCCCAGCACCCTGAGAAGGCCTCCTTGCCGGTTGTTCTTCATGCCTCCCCAGCCGCCCCCGCAGCTCGCGCACAGACCCTGGAGGTGGGTTTATGACCGGAAGCTCAGGAGGACATTTGGATAAGCACACGGGGAACCGAAGGGGCCTCCGCCTGCCGAGAGCCATGGCAGGGCCGCGTCCCTGGGTGACCGGCGTGTGGAGTGTCGCCGTCTCGGCTTCCGTGTCTTCTTGGGGTGAGAGCAGCAGCCAGGCCCGCGGGGTCCCCCCGAAGACTGGAGGCGTGTCCTCGACGGTGCCGCCCGAGTGGCGGGTGACCCTGCTCAGCAGCCGTGTGCCCGCGGCGAAGAGGACAGACAGCGGTGCTGACTCGTTCTCGGGCGTGTACCAGGCTCCGCCTTTCGGATGAACTGAAGAAACGACGTCACCGCTGCCCAGATGAGACGTTCACTCGGTCGTTTGCGCATCCCCGTCGTTGTGACGCCCCTCACTTGTCTGTCAGCGTGACAGATAGTTGGACAACCGGAAGAGAAATGTGAAGGAAAGAGGTTTTCGTTTCTTGTTTCTCAGTCAATGGACCATCTCCTTTAAACTCTCTAGAATTTTTGAAACACATGGGGCCCAGGAAATAAAGAGCAAAATGCAATCTGAAAATGTTCACGTCCAGACTGCGCAGATGTCCTCAGCTCCTCCCAGCTTTGGTCCGGGCAGAAGAGGGCGGAGGGAGTCCAGGAGACACAGAGGTGTGAGGGGCAGGGCCCGGGCAGAGCTGAGCACGGAGACTACCCGCAGGCGCAGGACCCGCGCTCAGAGGCCCGTGGACACAGGAGTGGGTGTGAGACGTGGCCCACCGCTGGCTGGAGGAGAGGGACGGGGTCTGCGGGGTGGGTGTGCGTGGATTTGACAGTACACGGGCCTAAGCATCTGCTGTGACGTCGCTCACCCTCTGGTGGGACTGTGGCCGTTCTCCCCTGACGTGGGCTTCGGCCGCTTTCCTCTGCCCGGGCGGAGCCTGACCACCATGACCCTGACCACCGTGACCCTGACCACCGTGACCCTGACCACCGTGACCCCGACCACCATGACCCCGACCACCGTGACCCTGACCACCGTGACCCCGACCACCGTGACCCCGACCACCATGACCCCGACCACCGTGACCCCGACCACCGTGACCCTGACCACCATGCCCTGACCACCGTGGCCCTGACCACCGTGGCCCTGACCACCGTGACCCTGACCACCGAGACCCTGACCACCGTGACCCTGACCACCGTGACCCTGACCACCATGACCAGTGGACCCTGGGCCAATGTGGAGGCCACCTCCTGCCTAACCCTTTGCCACAAGAAACCAAGGGTCCTTCCCTCGGTCTGCTAAGCTTGGGAAGTGTGGAGCGTCATTCGAGGTGCATCTTTCTGGGGGTTCAGGCGCAGAGGCACGCAGAGGCACCGTCGAGATGTCAGAAGCGTGACCACGGCATGACCTCGGGGTCAGCACTGTGAGGGGGTTCCGCCCTTGTGCTTGGCCACCGCCGACCCCGCGTCCGGAGTCCAGGCTGGCCACCGCGGCTGGCCCACATGCACCGGCCTGACCCACACGCCTGCTGGCCCTGAGCAGGCGGCGCAGTGTCTGCTGGAGACGCACGGATGTCGAAGTGCGCTCGCCCTTCCTGAACCCTGCCTGAAGGATTCTTCTTACTGTTCAGTTAGATGTCATGTAACAGTGAATATATTTGCTCCTAACAAACAACCGGTTAAAAAACAAAAGCTGGGATTATCTTTCCACGAGCGTAGGCGACCTCCCTAACCTGAAGATGGCCACTGACGTTACGTGCGTTCATCGTTACCAGTCCCTCCTTTATGCTTGGACGAGATCCGCATCTCAAGCCAAGCGACCAGAGGACTCAGAGCAGGCTGAGCGTCTGAGAACAGGACCGATGCGTCGCCTCCGTCCACCCACCAGCACGCACACTGTGCGCCTTTCTGAGCCGGAGCTTGACAAAAGGGAAATGAAAAGTAGAGACGATGGATATACTCTCTCCTGGAGCCTTCTAGCGGGAAAAGAAGCTCCCGGGAGCCAATCTCTCCACCAAAATAACTACCGAGGTGGCGAGAGGTATTTGACTCAGCCATTGTAGAGCCCTAGAGTCTACCGAGCACCTGTGGTGTCCCCAAAGAGGCTAGAACACTTCCCAGCGCTGTGGTGTTTCCATGACAACCAGCAGGGCGCCTGGGGATGCGCTCGCTGCAGGTGTGGCTGGCAGGTGGGAGGCTGGGCAGTCAGGTCCTTGTTCCCCAAGGACCAGGAGGACTATGCATTCTGATCAGCGGGGCAGTGGGGAGGCTGGTCCTTCAGGACAGAGTGACTTCCTGCAAGTCATCAGTTAAAGAAGGTAGAGACAGAATCACTTAAAAAAAATTGGTAATAGGCATTTAAGAAAATCTCTTTTAGGCCCTTGGCTGATAATGGAGAATAATGGAACGGAACAATTTTTTTTTTCTTTATTAATTTTTTTTAGAGAGAGAGAGAGAGAGGAAGGGAGAGGGAGAGATAGAAACATTGATGAGAGAGAACATCAACTGGCCGCCTCCTGCACGCCCCCCACTGGGGATCAGGCCCACAACCTGGGCATGTGTCCTGACTGGGACTCGAACTAGCGACCTCTTGGTGCCGGATTGATGCTCAACCACTGAGCCACACCGGCCGAGCATTGAATGGAACAATTCACAAACATTTTGCCTGTTTTTTTTTGTGTGTAAATGCCACACACACACACACACACAGCCCTGCCTGGAGTAAATACCTGCTATCTAATTGCTAGGGCATCTGGTATTTTTAATCATTTGGCGTAAGTTTATGTTTAACTTTATGGACAGTTGCTAAACTAATTTGTGAATGACTATAAAATCTGATTTTTAATGTTGGGGTTGGTCATTCTGCATGTGTTCTAGATACAAGTACTTTGTCAGATTTTTGGCTGGCAAATATTTCCTCCCAACTTGCACCTTATCTTTCCTTCCTCTTACACGGACTGGAAAAGCAGGCTTGTTTTATGCATTCAGATTTAAAATGTTTCTTTTTCTGCACAGTACTTGTGGGTCAAGTCTAAGCAGTGTTTGCCAAACTCCACATCCTAAATTTGTCCTCTGATGTTATCTTCTGGTTTTTGTTTTGTATTTTATATTTATATCTATACACCATGTTTAGGCTTATTTGTTTGTTTTGTTTTTTTAGTAAGCGTGAGGTTTAATTAAGTAACAGTTCATCTGTTTTTTGGTCAATGGACAGTTCGTTTACACATCACCGTTTGTTGAAAACGCCACCCACTGTCCACGGGATTGCCTCTGCACCCTTTTCTGAATCCGTGGGCTCTGCTAGAGGGGACCATTTCTGCTTCTCTCTTCTGCGTCATGAATCTGGGGTCCATCCGCCAGTGACAGTCTGACTGATCACTACGGCTGCGCGTCTGCTAGTCATGGGCCTTGCGCCTCCCTTCTCTGTCCCTCCTTTTCCAAAGTGCGTCAGCAATTCCAGTTTGTCTCTCCCTGTATACGTTCGAAATGTCTTGTCTGTAGCTACCAAACTCCTGCTGAGGATTTCATAGCAATTGTGTTTAAATCTCGGTGTCCCTGTGGGGAGAATTTAAATTTTATTATGTGTAATCTTCTGATCCATGAACAAACATGTCTCTGTATTTATTTAGGTTTTCTTAGGGTTACTCCATCAGAGTTTTACAGTGTTCGTTTCTATATTATATATATTTTATTCGATTTATACCTAAATATTTCATTTGTCTTGAGTAGGATGTAAATTTCTGTCTTGGTCCTGGTGCCAAGGGAAAACCCTGTGTTTCAACATTAAGTATGATATTGTCTGTAAGGTGGTGTTTTTTTTTTAAGATACTTTGTATCAAGTTTATGGTATTCCTGTCTATTCTTTGTTTTCTTTTATTTAATGAATGTGTATTAAATTTTGTAAAATGCTTTTCCTTAGAGTAGCAGTTTTAAATGTTGATAAACTATTTATTATGTATAGTTTATGTTGGGTGTATTAGCTAAGAAATCTTTGCATGTCTCAACATCACAAAGCATTTCTCATGTTTTATGCTAGAAATGTTATCCTTTTAGGCTTAGTATTAAAGCAGATGGTCATTTTTAAAGTTAATTTGTGTATATGAAGTGAGAGATTGTTTGAGATTCATTTATATATACACAGAAGTCTACTTGTTCTGATACTGTTGGTGAAAATGGTTTTCTTTTCCCCACTGACTTACCTTGATCCCTTTTATGAAAAGCAATTGTCTCCCCAAATGAGGCTCTATCTCTGGACACTTTGTTCTGTTTTCTTGCTGGCTTGACGTCTGTAGGACTATAATAAGTCTTAAAATGGGTACTAGAGTGTTTATAAGAAACAGACCATTTTTTGTGTGTGAAGTGAATGTAGAATATTTTCCTTTGTTCCTAGACTGCCCAAACAAAACTGTTACCTAAATTGTTCTTTTTAGAGATTATTTTGATTATTCTCCTTCTTTTGCTTTTCTTTGTAAATTTTAGAATCAACTTCTTGTTTTGTACAAAAAAATGTTGCATGGACTTTGAATAGGATGATATCGACTCCACATATCACTTCAGTGAGAAATGACATCTTATTAACTTCAAGTCTGCTTCATGGACATGGCTGATTGTTTTATTTATATAGAACGTCTCTGATTTGTCTCATTCAGCTCTTACTGACTTCATTATTACACTAGCACATAAATCATTAGACTCGGACCTGTGTATTCTGAATCTTTGTGGTCCAGTCGTAAGGCACTTTAATTTCAATTTTTACTTCTTTATTGCTAATAAATAAAATATATTTTAAATATAATCTTGTATTTATTACTGTGCTAAATTCACCTATTTTAAATGATTTTTAGAGAGAAAGAGAAACATCGATGTCAGAGAGAAATATCTATCGGTTTCCTCCTGCCAGGGATCAAACCCACAACCTGGGCATGTGCCCTGATGGGGAATCGAATCTGCTTCCTGTTGGTGTAGGAGATGATGCTCCGACCAACTGAGCCACGTCGGCCAGGACTAAACATACCACTTTTGGTGTATTTAATTCTGTTTTTTTGTTTCTAATAAAAGAAAACAAAACATGATGGTCTATGCAAAACATGATGCTCTATGCAAATAAAAACAGTTTTATTCCTTTCTTTCCAATTTCTATACCATTTTTAAATTCTAATTTTGGGAGCATTATTGCTAACACAGGGACCTCCAGGGCAATGCTGAATAGGAGTCATGAAAAGAGACATATTTGCTTTATTTCCAACCTTGATACAGATTTTTAGCAAGTGACCTTAACAGGCAGGAAAATGCCCTCCTGGTCTTAGTATACTACAAGCTTTTATTTTGAATGGCTGCCAAATTTTTTTCAAACAATTCTTGGACATTTATCGAAACCATTATATATTTCTCTTATTTTTGCTCTGTTGCTATGGAGAGTTGCATAGCTGGATCCTGGAATGTTGAAACGACCTTGCATTCTGGAACACAGCCTGCTTGCTGTGTGGTCAGCTCTAGCATCCTTTATATGTGTAGTTCTACTTGATACACGTATGTGTTGTTCTACTCGCTACATATACATGTAGTTCTACTCGATACACATATGTGTTCTACTCGCTACATATATATGTTGTTCTACTCGATACATATGTGTTGTTCTACTCGATACACTTCTATTTACTTGAGTATTTGAAGTTACTTGCATAATCAGTGTTAATCCCTAGTCATCTTTCTTATGATATATGTGTCCTTTTTGTTATATATCTTCTGGATGAGTTTATATAAATTAGGCATTTTCTTTCTTTCTTGGATATTAGGTAGAATTAACCAGTCACACCTTCGAGTTTCAAATTTGTTTTCAGAAATATTTTTGACTTCAGAATGTAATATATTTAACAATTCAGGACTGTTCTAATTATATATTGATTCTTAAAGGAGTTCTACCATCATGTATCTTTCAAGGTATTAGTCCATTTTATTTGAAGAGACAAATTTATTACAGAAAGTCTTTTTTATAATATTGCTTATTATTCATTTACTGACTGTAAGATCCATACTGGTCTGGGTATTGGTCATTTGTAACTTCTGTTATTTATTTTTTACTTGGAGTGCTTACTAGATTTTTATCAATTTGATTACGTTTTTTAAAGGTATAATTTTAATTATCTTGATTGTCTCCATTGCTTTTCCATTCTCAATTGTCTTGATTTCTTTTCTTATTTTTGCGTGTCCTCCCTAATTCTTTCTTTGTTTGTAATGCAATGTTCAATTTCTACTTTCTCTTTGTGGCAGATTAGATCATTGCTTTCAAACCTTCTCTGCTGATACAAGTATTTAATTCTTACGTTTTCCACTAAGTATTTCTTTAGTTGCATCTCACAAAACTTAATATATTTCATTTTCATGCAATTCATAGCCATCTGTAATTTCCCTTGTGACTTTCTAATATACACATTTGTTATTTGGAATTGCTTTAATTATGAAATATTTGGGAAACTTCCAGGGATCTTTGTCATATTGATTTCTACTTTATTTCCATCATGTTCTAAGATTCATTTAAGATAATTCTACTTCTTTCAGTGTGTCGAGGGGTTGTTTTTGTGTGTGGCTCAGAATATGGTTTCTTAGTGGGTGTCCCATGAGCAATCGAAACAAATGTATGTTCTGCTGTTGGTGTGCTTTTAAAATATCAATTAAGTCAGGTTGTTTAGTGGCAGTGTTTATTTTTTGTTGATGCTGATTGATTTTTCCGTCTACTTGTTCTATTAATAAGAGAGAAGGGTTGAAATTTCCAGCCATTATCATACATTTTGTGATTTTTATCTAGTTCTAACAGTGTTTGTTCCCCATACTCTGTGATTCTGTGCTGTGGGTGCATTTGACTGAGGAGTTTTCTGTTTTCCTGACGAAGTATCTCATTATCAGCTATTCCTTCTCCTTATCCCCATCGCTATACCGTACTTTCTTCAGTGAGTTCGGCGTTGGAACCTGGAACTCCACGGTGCATTACCAGTGCGGTCCGGGTGGGCACCATAATGACCCGCTGCAGGGCTGACGTGTTCCTCCTGAGCTCTTTCGTTTTGATTTGGGACCCCTGGCAGTTTTAGTCTGTGCACCTCCTAAATACATAATACTTTTTCAAATGTCAGAATATCTGTTAAACGTCGTTCTGAAATAGTTTTCCGTACTTGGGTTGTTCTTCAGAACCATCCGTTGTCTTAGATGGTGACACGGCACACTTCTCCTTTCTCCGAAGTCTTTGTGCAAATGTTTTGGGACATTGTGTTCGTTTCTTCATATAGCTGGCACACTCTCACTTTGACACACTTTTTTTTTGCATCTTTTCAATGCAATTATTCCACTTTACATTTTCTCTATAAGCTATTGCTGAAATGTTTATGATTTCTTAGACTTTTATTTTGTAATCACGTACAGTACTCATGTATTTGATTCCTTTGGTTAGCTATGATTCTCGGACCTTCTACACAATTCTAAATGTGGATATTTACTTTTCCTTTTTCATTGACAAGAATTGTTATAGAAATTATTAGATGATTATAGTAAGAACAGCACAAATTTCCTAGTATTTGTAATGAAAACATGTGTTGTAAAACATAAAATGAGCTGAGAGTTGGTTTGAAATATTTCTTGTCATATTAAGTGAAACATTCTTAAATTCCTTATTTAAAACCCTTTATTCTTAAAATGTCTATTACATCTAAGGATACACTAATCTAATAAGGAGTGGGTGTTAACTTTTTTTATCCTCTCGAGGACATTTTTGGCATTTATCTTCAGATAGAGCAGGAGAAAGAGAGGGGGGAAGAGAGAGAGAAACATCGATGCGAGAGAGATGCATCGACTGGCTGCCACCCACACGACCCCAACTGGGGCCGGGGACAAACTGCAACCAATTTACATGCCCTTAGCGGGAACCGAACCCGGGACTCTCCAGTCCGCAGGCCGACGCTCTAACCGCTGAGCCAAACCGGCGAGGGCAGGTGTTAACTTGTAATGAATACTTTTCCAGACTTCCTTACATCTGCGATTGTTTCTCCATTACCAAATAATCCGAGACGACCTCCGCGCCAGCGCCTAGTGCGGCGGGAAGTTCTGCTGCGGGAGCCGTGTTCCCTGGGCGGTGTTAGGACACAGCTGTCCTGCCTGCTGCGGTGGCTTTGTCATGCCGAAAAGGCGGGAGTCATTCCGGTTTGAAGTCAGCATTTCGCTAGTTCTGTTCATGCATTATGAGTTTGATATAAGGAAGGTATAATAATAATGTGTTTAGGACTATTGAAATAATTCACACCAATAATCATCTGAATTGGAACATTTTAAGATAATATTTTATATCTTAATTTAGTTTGTTTGTAATCATTAGGTTTTAAGATTATTTTAGTCAGAATATTTCAACTATCTTTCTCTAGAAGTCCATTCACTTATCACGATTTTCAAATTTAACGTGATGATGCTTTCTTTTTAAGATTTATGTACATATGGACACACCATCTCTTGTTTATTTCTTATGTTGGCGTACACATTTAGATCTCGGCGGCCTGAACGCCCCCAGTGTCCCCAAAACATGTTTCCACGTTCGGGGTTTGGACTGCTGTTGGCTTCGGACCCAAGTCAAGTCACAGTACTCATTTTTCCTTCTTGTACTGTTTCTTTTCGCTTAACTCATACATTAAACATTGTTTTGTTTATTTAAAACTATTTCACTGACATCATCTCATGTGACCATGTAAGGTCCACGCAGGTCGCCATGGAGGCTGGTGAAAAGGGGTCGTGGGGGGCCGTGCAGCCTGCCCAGTGAGGGAGAGCATGGAATATGGGGGGGCAGTAGAACCTCATGCCCTGTAGAGTCCAAACAGGTACAGCTATCGCCTTTCTTTTCAAAGATATAGGTTCACATTTACATTCATAAACCTAACTGTGATAGTTCAGTTTCTGAATCTCTAAAATTCGCTATTAGCCAGGTTTATACCGATGCCAATTCCTAAGTTACTCAGACAGAAAACTGCTTATGGCTTTTGCCTGAAATACCCAGATGCTACAAGGAAAAAATAAGTCTTTGCCCGGAATTATCAAGTTACTTAGAGCTGTGTACTGGACCATAAAATCAATTAACAGATGTTTTTCCTCAGCTCGATAGTTCTTTCTGATTTGCATACAAAGTATTGCACATCATGTTATATTGATGAGTCTTTTTCTATTACAGGAGAGATATACTATATGCAAACAATGTATCAGCTTAAAGCCTCTATTCTTTTACCGCAAAGAATTTTTTCTTCTAAAATATTTACTTCTCACTTTTATGATCATGAGCATGAATACAAGAATATAAGTTAAATGTTGCTGTCTAAATATTCTCTTTAAAAAGTTCCAGCTATATCTTAGAAAATATATCATAATATTCATAAAGTTTAAAAGCCATTTTTTTCATTAATTAAAAAATTTGTTTCTACTTTTCTTCCTGAATGTAACTTTTACATTTACCTAGGCTCACCTATTTTTAATGTTTTTACATTTGTTTTATCATGTCTCATGTGTTAAAATACTCTCTCTCCCTTTTATGCTCTCTCTCTCTCTCTCTCTCTATCTCTCTCACACACACACACATACACACACACACACAGTTTTGTTTTGCTTATATATATATTCCCTAATAAGAGAGGTATTTGCCAAGCCACATTTTAAGGAGTATGGTAAAATCAATCTAAATTTTGAGTTATAATTTTACTACATGTACAAGATAAATTGAGTATATACTAAGAGAAGAACTGAATAAAAGCTACTCTAACATACATAAAGTTAGAAAATGTCCTAACAAAATATATGAAAAATCCAATATGTAGGTATAAGTAGAACATTTGGAAATTAATAAAAAGACAGATGATGATTTCTATGGTATTCAGATTATTGGAAATTTTGTATCGAGTGAAGAGATCCTTGAAGGCTTCCAATAAGCACCCACATTTATAACCATCATGGGATGTAAGTGATGCTACTCCTTGTCCAGCCACGTTGGAGGCAGGTAAGGGAGATTTAAAAGGCTAAATATTTAAATGTTCACACAAAGGCCCATTCAAGCGAAGATGCTGTGATTCATTGTCATTAGAATTACCTGTATGATCATTGCAACACTGACCTGAATTTCCTTTATGTAACTTCATCATCTAAATATGTTCAAGAGGTGTGACGAGAGGAAGGTGAGCTCTGTTTCACCTTTGTGGTTCAACGTGGCCGAAACCTGTCTTTAAATCAGAGTCTCTCTGACCTTGATCACAAGATGTGACCTTGAGCACAGTGACAGCTGTTCACTTCAGTTTTCTCACTTGCGAAGCTAGGATTTTCATAAGATATGCAGAGAGTCCTTGAAATGAAAAAGTACAGTATTTGTAAAGCATGGGGACCATGAGACGTTATGAATAATTTCACTCAGGGAATAGCATTTGTTATATGAGAAGGAAATAGTCCTCAAAATACCTTAGAGCCCTGGCCGGTTTGGCTCAGTGGTTAGAGCATTGGCCCATGGACCAAAGAGACCCCGGGTTTGATTCTGGCCAAGGGCATGTACCTTGGTTGCGGTTTGTCCCTGGCCCCGGTTGGGGTCATGTGGGAGGCAATCAGTCGATGTGTCTCTCTCATATCAATGTTTCTCTCTCTCTCTCTCTCTCTCTCTCTCTCTCTCTCTCTCTCTCTCTCTCCCTCTCTTTATCTCACCCACCCTTTTTCCCTCCCACTTTGTCTGAAGATAAATGTAAAAAACGATATCCTTGGGTGAGGATTAAAAAAATAAAATAAAATACGTTGAATTTTCCAATTTTTCTCCACCATCGCAAGAGATTTGTAAGACTTGTTTAAAATGTACCTTCAGCCTGGCTGGTGTGGCTCAGTGGATGGAACATTGTCCCATGGACTGAGAGGTCCCGGTTCAATTCCTGGTCAGGGCACATGCCCGGGTTGTGGGCTCGATCCCCAGTAGGGGGCGTGCAGGAGGCAGCCGATCGACGTTTCTCTCTCCCATCAATGTTTCTATCTCTCTCTCCCTTCCTCTCGCTCTAAAAATACATATATAAACATATTTTAATTAATAAAATATATCTTCAAGCATCTTATAATTATTTTAAGAATTGTGAATTTCAGAAGTTTCCAGAAATCATATAAAAAACAATCCCTGAATTAAGGAGTAGATTTAGAAAGAGCAACAACATAAATACCATACACATTTTTCAGAGACATGAAAACAAAAAGAATGCTAGGTTCTTTTTTTTTTTCTTTATCCTCACCTGAGGACATTTTTGCATTTTATCTTCAGATAGAGCGGGAGGGAGGAGGGAGGAAGAGAGAGAGAGGGAAACATCGATGTGAGAGAGACACATCGAGTGGTTGCCACCTCAGGGACAAACCGCAACCGAGGTGCCCTTAGCGGGAACTGAACCCGGGGCTCGCTGGTCTGCGTGCTGATGCTCTAACGCTGAGCGAACTGGCCAGGGCCAACGCCAGGTTCTCATCTGAGAGGCAGACCTCTGCCCGCCGCCGGCACATCTGCGGATCTCCTCACAATCCTAGTCAAGAGGAAGGACAGACATGGGCAGCACGTGGTGCCTGCTTGGTGCTTACAATCCGCTCTGTGTTTACCTAACGCTGGCTAATCCTCACAAGCATCTGGAAAGTCCTGCAGGGAAGGCACCTGCAGCCCTGGGTCAGGACAGGCCCCAGAGCAGCTGGGACCACCTGACGTCACCCTGTGTGTTGTGCAGACTCCGGGCTGGGGGAGGGTGTGTGTGGCCACGTTTGTCTGCAGTGACAGCCAGTGAGTGGATCCCCGCTCACCTTCCTTCCTGGCCAAGAGATGCTCGTCATCAAAGCAGATACACTCGCGTACGGAAAACTCCAGACCTGCGGCACAGTGCAGAGTAACAACGGTTACTGACATCAGCGTGGTTGGCTGGTGCTGTGGGCACGGACTTCATGACTCTCGTGACGGTGAACCAGTCATTCTGTTCCGTTTTAATGATTGCTGAGCAGACCTAGGTTTTGATACATATCATTCAATAATGAATATTTTATTATATATAAAATTAGCAGGATATGCAATTAAATTTGAATAGCATGTACTTTATATCTAACCATTATTTTATTTCTTATGTTTTTATTGAATTTATTGGGGTGACATTGGTTAATAAGATTATACAGCTTTCGGGTATACAGTTAGGTAACACATCATCTGTATACTGTATGGTATGTTCGCCACCCCAAATCCAGTTTCCTTCCATCACCAGGTACCCCTTCACCCCCGCCCTCTGGCAATCTCTGTACTGTTGTCTGTGCCCCTGGGTCTTTTTCCTTTGCTCAGCCCCTCACCTTCCTCCACCCAGCCCCCAGCCCCCCCCCCCCCGAATCCATGTAGGATGTTTCTAAAGCTGGTGATTTGTTACGAAGTAAAATGGGCTGCAGTTTTGCAAGCTGAACAGATTGTCAGTGTAGAAGCTGCAGCCCTCTCTGTATTCAGGCTAAGCTATGCGTTCAGTTCAAAATGATGCACAGTAAGAGCTTGTGAGCTTCCTACTGCAAATGGGAGGGTGTGGCTCAGGGTGTTCCGTGAGCCCTTGGGAAGGTGTGGTTCAGGGTGTTCCGTGAGCCCTTGGGAAGGTGTGGCTCAGGGTGTTCCGTGAGCCCTTGGGAAGGTGTGGCTCAGGGTGTTCCGTGAGCCCTTGGGAAGGTGTGGCTCAGGGTGTTCCGTGAGCCCTTGGGAAGGTGTGGCTCAGGGTGTTCCGTGAGCCCTTGGGAAGGTGTGGCTCGGGTGTTCCGTGAGCCCTTGGGAAGGTGTGGCTCAGGGTGTTCCCTGAGCCCTTGGGAAGGTGTGGCTCAGTGTGTTCCGTGAGCCCTTGGAAGGTGTGGGCTCAGGGTGTTCCGTGAGCCCTTGGGAAGGTGTGGCTCAGGGTGTTCCGTGAGCCCTTGGGAAGGTGTGGCTCAGGGTGTTCCGTGAGCCCTTGGGAAGGTGTGGCTCAGGGTGTTCCGTGAGCCCTTGGGAAGGTGTGGCTCAGGGTGTTCCGTGAGCCCTTGGGAAGGTGTGGCTCAGGGTGTTCCCTGAGCCCTTGGGAAGGTGTGCTCAGGGTGTTCCGTGAGCCCTTGGGAAGGGTGTGGCTCAGGGTGTTCCGTGAGCCCTGGGGAAGGTGTGGCTCAGGGTGTTCCGTGAGCCCTTGGGAAGGTGTGGCTCAGGGTGTTCCGTGAGCCCTTGGGAAGGTGTGGCTCAGGGGTTCCGTGAGCCCTGGGGAAGGTGTGGCTCAGGGTGTTCCGTGAGCCCTTGGGAAGGTGTGGCTCAGGGTGTTCCGTGAGCCCTTGGGAAGGTGTGGCTCAGGGTGTTCCCTGAGCCCTTGGGAAGGTGTGGTTCAGGGTGTTCCGTGAGCCCTTGGGAAGGTGTGGTTCAGGGTGTTCCGTGAGCCCTTGGGAAGGTGTGGCTCAGGGTGTTCCGTGAGCCCTTGGGAAGGTGTGGCTCAGGGTGTCCCTGAGCCCTTGGGAAGGTGTGGTTCAGGGTGTTCCGTGAGCCCTTGGGAAGGTGTGGTTCAAGGGTGTTCCGTGAGCCCTTGGGAAGGTGTGGTCAGGGTGTTCCGTGAGCCCTTGGGAAGGTGTGGCTCAGGGTGTTCGTGAGCCCTGGAGGTCGTGAGCCTTCAGGGATGTTCCGTGAGCCCTTGGGAAGGTGTGGCTCAGGGTGTTCCGTGAGCCCTTGGGAAGTGTGGCTCAGGGTGTTCCGTGAGCCTTGGGAAGGTGTGGCTCAGGGTGTTCCCTGAGCCCTTGGAAGGTGTGGCTCAGGGTGTTCCGTGAGCCCTTGGGAAGGTGTTGCTCAGGGTGTTCCGTGAGCCCTTGGGAAGTGTGGCTCAGGGTGTTCCGTGAGCCCTTGGGAAGGTGTGGCTCAGGGTGTTCCGTGAGCCCTTGGGAAGGTGTGGCTCAGGGTGTTCCGTGAGCCCTTGGGAAGGTGTGGCTCAGGGTGTTCCGTGAGCCCTTGGGAAGGTGTGGCTCAGGGTGTTCCCTGAGCCCTGGGAAGTGTGCTCAGGGTGTTCCGTGAGCCTTGGAAGGTGTGGCTCAGGGTGTTCCGTGAGCCCTTGGGAAGGTGTGGCTCAGGGTGTTCCTGAGCCCTTGGGAAGGTGTGGCTCAGGGTGTTCCGTGAGCCCTTGGGAAGGTGTGGTCAGGGTGTTCCGTGAGCCCT
Organism: Molossus molossus; assembly: GCF_014108415.1. Classification (NCBI taxonomy): domain Eukaryota; kingdom Metazoa; phylum Chordata; class Mammalia; order Chiroptera; family Molossidae; genus Molossus; species Molossus molossus. Next base: position 127,142,937 of record NW_023425377.1, on the reverse strand, counting down.
TGGGAAGGTGTGGTTCAGGGTGTTCCGTGAGCCCTTGGGAAGGTGTGGCTCAGGGTGTTCCGTGAGCCCTTGGGAAGGTGTGGCTCAGGGTGTTCCGTGAGCCCTTGGGAAGGTGTGGCTCAGGGTGTTCCGTGAGCCCTTGGGAAGGTGTGGCTCAGGGTGTTCCGTGAGCCCTTGGGAAGGTGTGGCTCAGGGTGTTCCGTGAGCCCTGGGAAGGTGTGGCTCAGGGTGTTCCGTGAGCCCTTGGGAAGGTGTGGCTCAGGGTGTTCCGTGAGCCCTTGGGAAGGTGTGGCTCAGGGTGTTCCGTGAGCCCTTGGGAAGGTGTGGCTCAGGGTGTTCCGTGAGCCTTGGGAAGGTGTGGCTCAGGGTGTTCCGGAGCCCTGGGAAGGTGTGGCTCAGGTTGTTCCGTGAAGCCCTTGGGAAGGTGTGGCTCAGGGTGTTCCGTGAGCCCTTGGAAGGTGTGGCTCAGGGTGTTCCGTGAGCCCTTGGGAAGGTGTGGCTCAGGGTGTTCCGTGAGCCCTTGGGAAGGTGTGGCTCAGGGTGTTCCGTGAGCCCTTGGGAAGGTGTGGCTCAGGGTGTTCCGTGAGCCCTTGGGAGGTGTGGTCGGGTGTCGTGAGCCCTTGGGAAGGTGTGGTTCAGGGTGTTCCGTGAGCCCTGGGGAAGGTGTGGCTCAGGGTGTTCCGTGAGCCCTTGGGAAGGTGTGGCTCAGGGTGTTCCGTGAGCCCTTGGGAAGGTGTGGCTCAGGGTGTTTCCGTGAGCCATTGGGAAGGTGTGGCTCAGGGTGTTCCGTGAGCCCTTGGGAAGGTGTGGCTCAGGGTGTTCCGTGAGCCCTGGGGAAGGTGTGGCTCAGGGTGTTCCGTGAGCCCTTGGGAAGGTGTGGTTCAGGGTGTTCCGTGAGCCCTTGGGAAGGTGTGGTTCAGGGTGTTCCCTGAGCCCTTGGGAAGGTGTGGCTCAGGGTGTTCCGTGAGCCCTTGGGAAGGTGTGGCTCAGGGTGTTCCGTGAGCCCTTGGGAAGGTGTGGCTCAGGGTGTTCCGTGAGCCCTTGGGAAGGTGTGGCTCAGGGTGTTCCGTGAGCCCTGGGAAGGTGTGGCTCAGGGTGTCCGTGAGCCCTGGGAAGGTGTGGCTCAGGGTGTTCCGTGAGCCCTTGGGAAGGTGTGGCTCAGGGTGTTCCGTGAGCCCTTGGGAAGGTGTGGCTCAGGGTGTTCCCTGAGCCCTTGGGAAGGTGTGGCTCAGGGCGTTCCGTGAGCCCTTGGGAAGGTGTGGCTCAGGGTGTTCCGTGAGCCCTTGGGAAGGTGGGGTTCAGGGTGTTCCGTGAGCCCTGGGTGAGCTCTGAGAGCAGGCAGAGCCAACGGCAAATACTGAAATAACTGACGAAAAGAGAGGCTGGAGGACATTATAACTTCAGTATGCTTATCAATATGTACCCAAAGAAGTAAATTAATCTACTAGGTTGCAAAGATAGTGTACACATCACAGAAGAAAAGAACAGGTTTTAAGAAAATGTAGATATTGGGATAACGATTTAAAAAAATAAAATAAAAAGCATGTATTAATTACTTTCTATTTTAATTTTAAATACACCGAAAATCACACAGTTGATGAGACTACCTGATCTCAAAGTTGGAATGAATTTGAATCACCTTTTTCATATACTCCTTCAATATTTATAAATAAAATACACTTCAGGAAACAACCTTTTCTGAAAGAAAATAGGTCAGCAGTGGCTTGGGACATGCTTCCTGTCAGATTTTCTTTTCTTCTATGTGCTCTTTTGTCTCTGTAACGGACGGGGACTGGTTGGAGCCCGTGAAGATGAGAACTGACCGCTTTCCACCCTGGAACTGAGGAGAAGCAGAAAGTCCGATTTCCCAGCAAAACAAACACTAGGCTCTGGACCACAAGGTGTCAGTGTAGTTCAAGGAAGACGTGGTTTCCTGAGACTCAGAACGGAAGTATGTGGGACCTGACTTCTATATTTAATTGGCTTTTCATTATATCCCAGATTATTTTTACAATGAAATATAAAAATAAGTCAGCGCAAAGAATAATTTGTACCCGGAGTAATTTTTATTTAATTCACTAGGACAATAGGAGTCACAGTGATATAGTTAGAGGAAGTAAGTCAGTTCTTTAAACTTATAAGAAAAAAATTACAGTGATTAATTATAGCATGTGAGGTCCTGCTTTCCAGCCTTCGCATTCATCTGTGCAGAGTGGCGTGGTGGTCAGCGCAGGGGAGCTCAGCCCGGAGGGCAGGTGTCCGCGCCTTCGCGTTTTCCCAGCGTCTCCACTAACCCACAATCCCGCTGTGCACGAGGATAATAATGCAGTCACCTCGTAGCAGCCGTGGGGGATCATTGCCATGACTGCACCCAGGGGCCAAATAAGATGCTGATGTCCAGGCCTTTACAGAAGGACGTGCTTGACACCGTGGTCTATTCTTAGCGAAGCAACCATACCTGTCCACTCCACCTCTCTGTGTTGTTCCACATGCCTCATGTTTTGCTACATATGACCTCAGTTCTTCAACACGTGTGTTGAAACCCAAAGCAGGTGATGATAAGCCTTTGTGGCCATGAACTTAGATTTCTTTTACTCCCATCTTCCCCACATCACCTACTGCTGTGATCAGTGCAAGGTACAGATCCGAAGTGATACGGTGATTCGTTATGGCTCCGCCCAAGGCTGCTCCAGAGAAATAGTCTAAACTCTCCAGAAGCAGAAATATAATATGTTGCTAATGCAATCAGTATATTGGCTCATAGAAACACATTTTCTAAACTGTTTCTAGAAGTTAAGTAAAACATACAATAGACATTTAAAATTACAGTGAGGAATGAATTTTAATTCTCAGCACCCTAAATAGTTATGTAGTTAGAAACTTCAAACTCAACGTAACAAATTGTAAATTAATATTTAATCTATGTCTAAATATATCACTATTGAATGCTCTAAAATCTATCTCTAATTATATTTCTAAATTATTTTTCAAATACAATAAAATGGAAAAAATAATACTGTAGTTTATATTTTTTGAAAATTTCCAACCTCACCTTAAATTGAAATTTTATAAATTAAAATTACCATTTTCCCATTGATAACTTGCCAAAAGAGTGCTAATTACCAAGAAAAAAATTTTATTGATATAAGTAAAGTTAGTAAAATAAATTAAATGTTAAATAATATAATATATCCTTAGTCTTATCTAAAATATTTAAGCAGCCCTGGCCGGTTTTGCTCAGTGGTTAGAGCATCAGCCTGCAGACCAGAGAGACCCGGGTTCGGTTGCCACTAAGGGCCATACCTCAGTTGCGGTTTGTCCCCGGCCCCGGCTGGGTCGTGTGGGTGGCAGCCACTCGATGTGTCCCTTTCACGTCCATGTTTCTTTCTCTCTCTCCCCCATCTCTCCTTCCCTCTCTGTCTGAAGATAAATGCAAAAATGTCCTTGGGTGAGGATTAAATTTTTAAAAAGGAAAAAAAAATACAATATTTAAGCAAAGTTTTGTGCTTACTGTTCTGAATATATAACCTCATATAATTGAAAATACATGAAGTCCAAAATTAGTAGGTCCTTACTGATCGCCACCTAATTACACAAAGCATCTGATTTGGCTGAAATAATAAAACTATCACTCAGCAAAATGGTGATAATGTAATAGATATAGGCAGTGTAACTAGGGTAATGTGGTTTGCAATAAAATAGAAACATTGGAGGTATAAATAGACATAAAAATAATGCCAAGTAAAAATACACCAATGTGAAGAGAAAAGTTCCCAAGGGTCCTCAGAGATTACAGAGATGCCAATGAGTCTTAGCAGCAACAGTAATAATTGTAGCTAATGTTTGCTAAGCCCGTGTGTGTGTGCGTGTGTGTGTACGCACCAGGCATAGTGCAAAGCATGAGACACTAGTTTTTCTCAGTTAATTCCAAAAAGAATCCTGTAGATGTTATCATCTCTGTTTTACCAATGCAGTCTCAGAGAGGATAAGGATTTGCCAAGGACTTTCAGCTTCTAGTTAATGAAACAAAACAAGCAAAATGCCATCTGACATCCACCAAACTGTAAGATGTCTTTTCCAGTCATCAGTCCAAGGAAGCGATTCCAGGACGTGGTCACTGACATCCACACGGAGTGACCAGGACGGTGGGGCACCCTTGTTGACATTCTCCACGGTAGTAAATAGGAATGGTTATAAATAGCAGCTCATGTTGACTTAGCATGTTGACTACAGCCGTGTCAAATTAATTATAACAATGTTTCCAATGCAGAACACTGTATGTATACAATGGCAGATCTAACAGATATGGAACAATTTGAAGACCTGTATACTTCACTATTTAGTATCTTAATTTTCTCGTGGAATGGTGCGCACGAGCCATTTCCCTGGTACCTGATTTTGTGGACATGCCTCATGTCAGGTCTGTGCAGTTGAGGGTTCAAAGTATCATCATGTTTAAAATTCCCTCCCTGACCTTGCCTACCCTTATCTGCTCTCCGCCAACCCCTGAGACACAGGAAAAATACATGTCGTCTTCACACTGGTCTCACAGATTAGAACCTTCGGGTCCCTCGCGTCCGCCCGTTGGGGAGCACGGGAGACAGGGATGGAGAGAAAGATGGGGCACTCGGGAGGCGGGGGTTGGAAGCAGAGTCCGTATCATCTATTGTTATGTGGGTTCCACATGTCAGAGATGACACAGACCCATGAACACGCACACGCACACATGCATGTACATGCGCACCGCCACATGCACACACACACACACACCTGGCAGGTAGCTATTCGTGCCTCAGCCTTAAATCTAAGTGACCAGTCACTCATCAGCTGATAAGTGAAGGACCCACCTTGGGACATAGGCCACAGGAAACGGGAAGGATGTGGTCATCATTCGGCACACGCTAGTCCATTCTCAGATGACCAGCTGCGCCCCGTGGACCTGGAGGTACTCCGTAGAGACCAGCTTCACCTTTCAGCCCCGGGAAGCGATGGGGGAAGCACACGAAGAAGAAGGGCCCAGAGTCTGGAACCGCTTGACGCCGAGAGAAGGAAGAAGAGAAATAGCGTTGGCTTCCCTAGAATAGGTTCAGGCCCTAGGACGTTTTTCCCTATGAAATAAATAATATAAAAAATCAGCTACCATAAGTTAAGCAGGCAACATATGTTTTTAATATATTGTCTATGGAAAAGGAATGTTTTCTTGGAAATTCAGTAGCGTAACCTGTAACCCATAACTTATTAATGGGTCATATGCCCTTTCCCTGTGTGTTTAATGAACAAAAACATCCTATACTAATGGACAGGATGATTCTAATTTTTTCCTGCCTGAAATAAACCAGTTGTATGTATTAAGAAAACCTCCTGATCACGTTGATCAGTTTGCATTCTTTTGAATATAAAAGTTATTTAGTTAATTATTAGGCAGAGACGTTCTAGACAAAGAATTCTAAGTGTGGTCATGTGGTGATTTCAGTTCTCCAACAACGCAGAGAAAGTGCTCCAAGCTCACCGGTTCTGAACGGCAGGGTTGGTTGGCTCCTGACGCCACTTGGGTTGGGCTCTCGGATCGTCTGTGCTCCAGGTGCACTGTGGTGGGCGAGGAGGCTCAGGTGCTCCTGCGGGACGTGACTTCACCACGGTCCGGCATCTTAGTGGGATGGCTGAAGGGCCAAGGGCCGGAGGGTGGTTCAACCTCAGTCCCTGCAGGTGGCTTTTTCTCCAGTAGGGGATCAGCTGACTCCTCAGGTCCGACAGGAAACTTCAGGCATCTTAACACTTGAGCACTGAGGTCCTACACCATCATTTGTTCTATTGGTCATAGGAAGTCTCTGGGGGAGCTCGGATTCGAGGCGAGGGGATGAATTCTTGCTCTTGACCGGACAGCAGCATAGGGACCCAGAAAGAAGGGACTGTTGGTGGCCGTCATGTGATTAACCCAGTAGATGGCTCAGTGTAGCTATTTTCATTATATTTAACACTTAGCATATGTATTTTTAAAATGTATTGGGGTAACATTGGTTAATAAGATTGTATAAGTTTCAGGTGTACAATTCTATAATACATCATCTGCATATTGTATTGTGTTCTGCACCCCAAGCGAAGTCTTCTTCCATCACTATTTACCTCCCTTTACCCTGTTCTACCTCCTCCAACCCCTTCCCCTCTGGTAATCACCACACTGCTGTCTGTCTGTGAGGGTTTTGCTTAATCTTGTCACCTTTTTTCACCCAGCCCACAGCCCTCCCCCACCCGACAGCTGTCAGTCCACCTATTGATTTAAAAATTAAAGTACTAAATGTGTTTGGTAAGATACAGAATGAGAAATGAAGCAGGGATAGAGCAGCAGGCCCCAAGGACATTCACACTCTTGATTCTGTTAGGTCTTTGTTCGGTTAGAAAATTTCCATCCAACCTTGGAAGCACAGATTAACTTCTCTCTCTTCTCTTCTCCTTGAAATCACAGACAATTTAACTAACCTGTGTCCCCCATGCTTTAAATTCTATCATGTTAATGAAATAGCTTCTTTGAAGACTAAGTATTTCATGATTGTAGCATAGTAAATCAATGAGATTAATATAAATAACAATTGTATCTTTCCTATGCTGATAAGAAATAAGATACATAGACAGAAATAAGTACATGGGGAAATATTTGTAATATTTTAACATAAATCCAGTTGATCTGGGCTTTTGTTATTCTTTCAACTTCACAAAATCGTCTTAACTAGAGATAAAGATTTCAAAAGCGAAAAGAATCGTTATATTAGACAACATTAGAAGCAAAGTTGCTTTTCATATTTTCAACATATTTTATATCTGATCCCTGCAATAAAGCATATTATTTAATACATAATTTATTTAACAGGATATTAAGTAAATAATTTCTATAATCTAATATCTATTTGGACTTGACAAATTAAAATAAGAAAAGGATGATTTGCATACTGAGAAGATTTGTATTAAAATTTTAAACAATGTGTGTGAACAATTGATACATTTTCTCCCTCGAGACAACTGCACAGCAAATTCAAGTTCAGATTACTTACTGTCTCTGTTCCTTCCCATGTGCCACAATGATTTCATAAATTCACAATACATCATTGATGCCTGACACTACTTGTAGGAGTAATTGAGTGGTAAAATGAATTTAAACTTTCAGTCATAGAAATGTTAATGAAGAGTCAACTTAATGAGCCCCACTGGGCTTTGCAAATATTTTCTCCTAGATTGCATGGATATTGGTATAACTATCCAACTGTATACAACAAATATGTTAGTCTTATTAATTCAGTGGAAAGGGTATAACAGCTAACATAGCTAATATTTTGCATCTTTAAAACAGTCTGTGCATTGAGAATAGTAGTTTTGTGTATGTATAGTTAGGTAAGGTTATATAATGCTGTTGGCCTCTGGCTGCTGCTGCATGACCCGGAATATACATGCACACGTGTGAACAAATACAAAGCTGTCAGTAGACATGGTAGACTTACAGCTACATGTCTCCGTTTATCCCTAGGGTTGATTCCATATTTATTTTTAAAAAGAATAAATATCTCCAGGGTATAGAACAGGTAGCAATATGGAAGTTAAATAGGACTAATCTTATAGTTTCTTTTCTACATAATTCTAAACTTTTTAATGTTTACACACTTTTACTGTGTTCTGTATGTCTTTCATATTCTTTTCAGTACTGTTCCTTACTTCTTAATGATGATAATTCTTAGCTACAACCCTGTTTTTTCCATCCCAAACACATTCAGGCAATGTATATATTTTAGCCCTCTATTGCCTTTCTAAATTAAATGTGTGAAAACAGATTATCCTAATAAATCATTTTCCTTTATGTGTTTATTTTATTTTAGTGATCACTCACTTATTTTTAAAAGTTGCTTATTTTTAACTATAGATATACATATTATACAGTATATAGATCAAATATATTATCAAGAAATGTTATTTATTTTGGTTTTATTTTCTTGTTTTCTATATGTATTCTATCATTTGAGGTGGGAATTAAATTGAGTAATTTAAACTTACTCTCAGAGTGTTATAATAAGCCACAGACCTGGTCACAGGTGTCCATGTGCTGCCCCTCAGCATCCTCAGCTCAGCCCTTTCTCTCTGACGGTCCATGAGCATCATTAGTCAGACACTGGTTTTCTATCAGTGACACACAGAAGAGAAAAAGGTTCCAGCCACTCGTGGTACTTTAATGGTCAGAAAATCACTGGGAGGGACTTGCTTTCAGCAATTCAATGTGTCAGTTTTATCTCAGGAGCTGAAATGTTGAAAGACACTCTCATGTAATCAAAATATTGATGAAATAATAGGTACGATAAATGCTTCCTATTGAGCAAAGAGTAAGACATGTATTCAGTAAGCACCTTACAATATGGATTGTCAACCTGGGTATCTCTAGTCACTGGCCAGCAGGGCCACGGGTGAGCCTGGGGCCGCCGCACCCACGGGTGCTCTTCCCTCGCATGTGCCAGCGGACCCCCAAGCATGTTCCTCCACTGTAAGACCCCAGCAAGGGCGCTGAGTGACAGCAGCCCCCAAGCCTCCTCGCGATGCCATTGTATTAGCAGCTTTAGATTTTAGAGCAGAAATCTACATTAGTAAATTATCAAGAAGAAGAAAAATTTAAATAGTAGAACCCACGAAATATGAACAGGTGCGTTAGGTTGCCATGTTTTATGAAGTGAGTATTTTACCCAGCTCCCATCAGAAGGCTGGTTTAAGGATATTTCCATCATTTACAAAGAAATGTGGTATCTTCGAAGCCCAGCTCACAATTAGAGAGCTCAGAGCCTCTGTCCTTTCAGACAATACACTGCTCTTTGGGATAATGAAATTTAACAATAAATTATCTTCTGCCTGTGGGCTTTATTGTTGTGAATTCAGGTGGGTCTAATGGCTTTCACAATGAATGAGCTCTTAACAAGGGACTTGACAGGTAATATAATTAAAGAGGCAAAGGAAAGTCTGGCTCGGGGTGGTGTAAAATGCTGCCGTGCTGATTCCTGGAATAAAATTAGAATGCGGCTTTCTTCCAGAACAGCGAAGGTCCGTACTGTGACAAAGCCAAGCAGGTCACCGTGATCACCGTGCCACGGTATCTGCAACAAGACGTGATCATCGGAAGAATACGGTTGATTGCAGTTGTCACAATAACAGAAATGGTACAGATCAAAAATGCCAATTTACTGACGTCGATGTCCTTGGAGCACAAGGCAGAAACGTGCCAGGTGTGATCTATATCCATCTTCTACCTATGCATCCCTCAAGCAACACCTAGAAGCACACCTGAGGAGAATGCAGATTGTCACTGTTTACATATAACATCAGGTGCATAAATTAAAATAAAAAAGGATAAAGACCACTCAGGCCAAGCTCCTTCACGATGTTGATGTACAGCTATTAGGCTCCATGGATTTTCGGCCTCGTTTTACCAGGCTCCTGGCTCTGATACGCGAGTGTTTTGGAGATTTGCACACAGCTACCCCCAGTGTGTGAAGCAGTGTTTCTGTGTTTTATTTGTTGAAAAGTCTCTGAACAATTTTCTCAGCAACGTCAGTCTGATATATTTTATATAAGAAAGACACGCAACTTAGGTAAATGAAGCAATATAGGTCATTAAATCACAAAATGCAATATTAATCTATGATCCACTGAGCAAAATATGGTCGAAAGTTATATTTTTATTAAAGTCATCAATCTTGTTGACGACTTATTGAACATTCCAGGTGCCCAGTGCAGGATGAAAATCGACCCCCACGGCCACTGTGCTTCATGTCTACCATCTTCGGTGAGCGTCCCTCTTTGATGACACAAAGTAATTATTTTTCACCCCAAACGTTATTCATGATACTGCCAGAAAGAGATTTACTGAAAAATAAGCGCATGATAGTGATTTTAAAAGAAATCCATATTAATTTATTTTTGTAAATTACGCCGCCTTCTTCTCATGGGATGAGGAAGGATTGTGTTGTGATATTTTTTAATGACTGGAACTCAGACTTTCACTCTGAAAAACGTGTATATTTTTATGATGCATATTGGCAACCTATGAATTCCTGTCCGTGCCCGAGGAAATAGAATTTTAAAGCTAACATGCCCTTCCATCTATTCAATTAGACTTCTAAACTCCCACATTCGTGTTAGTTAGGGTGTCTTTACCTTACGTATCTCATGATGTGCCATTTGGAGTTGTGGTTTTGTATTTTATTTGGCTTTGTAGCAGAAGAGAAAAATAAACTTCTTCGAACCGGTTGGCACCGAGGAAGACGCTGCTCAGGTGGGCCTAGTCTCAGCCTGGAATGTTTCTGAAGGTCTCAGGGGTCCGTCACGGCTGTGAGCCCAGTTGAGTTCTCCTTGTGCTCAGTAACAGGGTCGCATCATGACGTTAGGCAGCGTCTGTTCAGTCTGAGGGAACCAGGTGGAGCATGAACAACGATGCTGTAAATTAGCTGGATTTGGGATTCGTATCAATAAGATGATGTCAGCGTACAGGACAGTCTTGAGCGGTTTCTGCAGGATTCTTTCCTTGTTCTTATTCTTGCTGATTTGGTCATCAGGAAAATGCAGATACAGATGTCATGAAGAGGTAAGCCCGAGAGCTCAGAGAGTTTCCAGATACATCTGATCGCATCACCTGGAGCCCTGTTGACATCCCAAGTGCAGGGATTTTTTTCTGGGCGGGTCCCTTGTATCCTTGGAATCTCGTACATAGTAGCCAATTCTCAGTAAATACATGTTGAATCAATAAATTATTTTGCAACAGAATGAGGGATAGAAAGGAACTTGATACTTGTCCTATGACTGTACATGGAGCTCAAATATTGTATTTTTCCTACAGAAGAAAAGATTTGGAAGAGCTTATTACATACTCCCAGATACCCAGGAGGGTGTTCATTCACAGGGGCTCAGTCTTTTCTGTTGATCCCCTTTGGGTGGTCAACAGTTTCAGCAAGACGTTTTATTTTAATATAAGAAGATATTTTCTAATCCAGTGGATTGAACATTGGATAGACCGCCCTGGCCGGTTTGGCTCAGCGGCTGGAGCGTCGGCCTGCGGGCCAGAGAGTCCTGGGTTTGGTTCCCGCTAAGGGCATGTACCAAAAAAAAAAAAAAAAAATTGCCTTATACGGAAACAAATTACTTATGTCGCCGTCATTCAGGGGCAGCCGACACCAGACATTGTAATTAGCTTTACGCCTCAGATGGTGGACAGACTTGGTCTTTTGTCCCTTACCTTCCTCAAATGATATGATTATCCCCGAGTCTTACAAAATCCGCCCATCTTCATCACCACTTCCCGCAGATACTGACTTTATGAACCCAACAGCAGTGTTTCAATTCAATTATACTTGTTGGCGTCATAAGTATCTAATAAAACACTTGTTATATTTTCAGTATTTCTCTACCACCATAGTTACTGAAGTCATGTCTTTGACTGTTTGACCAGTACATTGCCACTGAGCATGGGGCCATTGTTCAGAACCTTGAAGGGCCAGTAAGCAACCTGAAGGCCAGGGCATGAAGCCACTGCTGGACTGCAGGACAGTGGGAGCTGCATCCTCGTTCAACATTACTACGCAGCTGTCCCGGCCAGGGCATTGACTTTGGGTAGTTATGTTATTGCTGGAAGGCTCTTAATCAGTTGATGTTCCTGCAGATTAAAAAAAAGAAAGAAAGAGCCCTGGCCGGTTTGGCTCAGCGGTTAGGGCGTCGGCCTGCGGTCCGGAGAGACTCGGGTTCGGTTCCCGCTAAGGGCACGTACTTCGGTTGCAGTTTGTCCCCGGCCCTGGTTGGTCGTGTGGGTGGCAGCCACTCGATGTGTCCCTTCACGTCGATGTTTCTCTCTCTCTCCCTTCCTCTCTCTCCCTCCCACTCTATCTGTACAAAAAATGGAAAAATATCCTCGAGTGAGGATAAAAAAAAAAAAAAAAGAAAGAAAGAAAATTTAATTTTTTCTAAGAGCTTTATGTGCAAAAATTCTAAGAGTCCAAGTACAAAGTATCAATTCACCCAGGAGGAAAGAAACATATAAGAATTCAGTTGACTGCTTTACACCAAATATATGCATGAAACAAGGTATTACCTTGAAATGAGAACAAGTGTCTTGTTGCAGCTGCGTGTTATTGAGGGGAAGAATGAAAAGCCCTATGATTTCATGTTGTATGATGTATTGATTTAATGAATATCAGAAATCGTCCCCATAATAAAATGTTTTACATACAGAAAACTTCAAATACTTGGCAGAATTTTTTGTCCTGCAACTTTAAACAAATACAAGTGAAATTTGACAGGATGTAATAGTTATCTGCCATGTTTACTTTTCAGATATAAAAAAAGGACTAATATCTGTTTTTAAATGAACCGTGAGAAATTAGGGAGCTTTTAAAAATGTAATAGCTTTTTGACAGCAAACTGCCAAGCATAATAATGTTCTTGTTGATTATGTATAGCACACATAATCATAAAATATTTTATTTAAAATTTTATATTCTATTAAAGATTCAGAGACAGCTTATTGCATTTTTCTTAATATAGGTATATATTGTTGCACTTTATATTCCTATCATAGTGAGGGCAGTGATAATATTTAATATAGGCAGTCATCCAAATTGCAATACAAATGCACTCTGACTTTTTAAAAATATGTTTGTTTGTTTGTTTGTTTTTTAGAGAGAGCGAGAAGAAGAAAGAGGGAGAGAGTGAGAAACGTTGATACGAGAGAAACATCAGTTGGTGGCCTCAGGCACACACCCTGCCTGGGGATTGTGCCCAAAACCTGGGCAAGTGCCCTGAGCAGAAATGGACCCAGTGACCTTTTGGTGCACGGGACAATGCCCAGCCACGTACGCCACACCCACCTCGCCAGGGCTGCACTCCTTGGTTTTTAATTGGCGTCGAATGTCAACCCATGTAGTGTAGAAGAAACCACACTTGTTTTAAAGAATGTTCACTGTGCAAAATCATGGGTATTGAATGATTCACTTTAATAAAGACCACCAAATTTTCCCTCAAACTTAGAGAGGATTTTCTAACTCGTTAATTCTAAAATCTAGATACTTTAGCATGTCTTACGTGTCTTCATGCTTATGCACGTCAGTGTGACCTTCACAGGGGTCGGCCCCATGCACTCACCTCCGTGGGTATATTTGTTCATCACTCACAGCGTTTTCTCTGTTCCGTGTTCCAGGTTATGTCCCTGGGATTTTTAACGAGAGAAACATGTTTTGAACTCACACCGTGAGTTCCTGGATTCAGTTTTACACAGAATGATCTCAGGTCGATATAGAGCAAAGAAAATTCCTGTTTGATGCCCGGTGCGGTTTGCTCTGCGCAAGAGCTTCCGAGGCTGCATTGCTTATGTGCATCTGAAAGAAACGACAGGGGGTGTGTTGTAACCAGGCATTTCATTTCATTCATTCATTCATTCATTCATTCATTTTTGGTACGTGCCCCTAGTGGGAACTGAACCCGGGACTCTCTGGTCCGCAGCCACCGCTCCAGCTGCTGAGCCAAACCGGCCAGGGCCTGTTGTAACCATGTACTTTAAAAGGAATTAAATAATAGATGACATTGGGCTGCCCTAATACCTGTGTGCAATCCTCACACGTGAAAACACATGCCATCCGTTGTAAAAGAAATATATTTTGAAATAATGGAGTATTAAGAACCATAGAAACTAATTAATTATTCTAAAACGAGCTCTATTTTATTGTATTGTATTTTATGTTTAGGCTTAAAAATGTGAAATTCATTAATTTATTAAAATTATTTTTGTAGCATTATGTAGACAAAGTATAACTCACATGTAAAAATAAGACACTTAAAAATAGGAATAAGACACTTGTAATTTGTTTTTCTCTGAAATTCTCATTTTTTATTGTTGACATTATTAGCGATGCCTCCACTTTCTCCCCTTTGCCACCTCCCCCCAGCCCCCCCTTCTCTCTGGCCATCACCACTCTGTTGTCTGTGTCTGTGGGTTATGCATATTTGTTCCTAGGCTAATCTCTTCACCTTCTTCCATTAGTCCCAATCTCCCTCCCCTCAGACTGCGGTCAATCTGTTCCATGTATTCATGCCTCTGTTTCTATTTTGTTCATTAGATTCCACATATAAGTGAAATTATATGGTATTTGTCTTTCTCTGACTAGCTTATTTCACTGAACATAATTATCTCCAGGTCCATCCATGCTTGCAAAAGGTGAAGAGTTCCTTATTTTTTTATGGCTGCATAGTATTCCATTGTGTATATGTACCACAGCTTTTTTATTCACTCTCTACTGATGGACACGTGGGCTGTATCTGGATCTTGGGCTATTATAATAGAGAGCCCAGAAATTAACCCACGCCTATATGGTCAATTAATATTTGACAAAGGAGGCAAGAGCATACAATGGAGTAAAGATAGTCTCTTCAATAAATGATGTTGGGAAAATTGGACAGGTACATGCAAAAAACAAAAAACAAACAACAACAACAACAACAACAAAAAACAAAAAACAAAGAAAGAAAGAAACCAGATCACCAACTTATACCATATACAAAATAAACTTAAAATACATAAAAGACTTAAACGTAAGCTGGGAAACCATAAAAATTTTAGAAGAAAACATAGGCAGCAAAATTTCAGACATCTCTGATAGCAAAATTTTTGCCAATATGTCTCCTAGGGCAAAGGAAATAAAGGGAAAAGTAAATAAATCAGACTATATCGAACTAAAAAGCTTCTGCACAGCAAAAGAAACCACCATCAAAATGAAAAGAAAACATATCAGAGAACATATTTGCCAATGATGCATCTGATAAGGAGTTCATTTCCAAAATATATAAAGAACTTATACACCTTAACACCAGGAAGACAAACAATCCAATTAAAAATGGGGAAAAGGACCTGAATAGACACCTCTTCCGAGAGCACATAAAAAGACTCTATTTTAATACCTTATTATATTCTGATTGTTATATTTGAAGCACTAATGGTATTGGTTGTGATTTTTAATATGCTGTTAGTATCTCCAGAGAGATATAGTGACTACTAAATTTTTATTGTAATCATGTCATATATTAAGATAATAACTTTAGGTAGTAATTGAAATAACAATTTTAATTTATATATAATATTTGGCATAATTATCTAATTAGAATATTTTACACTAAAGTATAGGTATTTCTTTCACTTGCAATTAATTCATTTTAGCTGTCTCATTAACATTCTAAATCCAGGAAAGGATCTTTTACTGAAAGGTTAAATTATATTTCACTAGATACATTATCAATTTGATGAGTTCCAAGGCAAACGCTAGCACTTTGTTTGAAGGATAAAAAGAATTGATGCTGTTATGAATTAAATCATTCTTTGTTGCAAGTATTTTGCATTAAAACTTGCTTAATTTTTATTTACTAGGAAACACATTTAATAGTTAAATGTATATTTACATATAAATATGTACTTTATATGTAAATATATATTTCTATATTACTCTAAATATTTTTCTTATATTCTTTATTAACTAAAAAGTTCTTTAAATAACTAACACGAGGTTAGCGAACAGAAAAACGGGCATCGTTGATGCCATCTATTTCTATAAAAAATTCTTCGTTGGCCAACAACGGCTTGTCCCCTCCGAGACTCCATAACATGGAAACTTTTTGCTTTATCTGGAAACTCAAATAAGCACTGAGGGGAGTCAGAAGACACCTTCCATGTCTTGACCATTTTTATCACACTAAATTTTGAAATCTGTCTTATTGGAGTTGCTGGACCTTAGAAGTCATAAAATCTAGCCATGTGGTCACACGTCCTAATCCTTTGATTTCTAAGCATTACTTTCTTTCTTTCTTTTTAAATCCTCACCCAAGGATATTTTTACACTTATCTTCAGACAAAGTGGGAGGGAGGGAGAGAGAGAGAGAGAAACATCAATGTGAGAGAGACACATCGCCTGGCTGCCACCCACACAGCCGGACCGAGGATGGACCACAACCGAGGTAGGTGCCCTTGGCTGGAATCGAACCCAAGACTCTTTGGTCTGCAGGCCAATGCTCCAACTGCTGAGCCAAACGGGCCAGGGCTCTAACTGTTCCTCCCGGTGCCACTCCCTGGGATACGTTTGGGAACCGGAACAGCGTGTCTCTGCTACCGCCCTGTCTGTCTGTCCTGTTTGCCTGACGATGTCTCGGCTCCTCCTTCTTGAGTTTAACTGTGTTGCTATCATTTTCAACCCTGTTACACCACTGAGTTCTTATTCTCCAGCATGCCAACAGCCCAACACAGGGTTAATCTAATGAATACCTTGAACCACTCAAAACGTGTGACCCTGTAAATCAGTGTTTCTCAGCCCTTTCTGAAACTCCTCCTCCACCAAGAAGCACTCAGACACTGTATTTCCTGATCTCGCCTCTCCACGGGGCCTGTGTTTGTCTTGCATTGTCTGCACCTCTGTGCCGTATAAAGAAACGGGGGTAAGACTGTTCTCACCCACAGACCTCGTTTGGTCTCACGGGGGCTGCACGCCACAGGTGTAGCTGTGCCTGGTTCCACTCGATCTAAACGGAACCACGTCCTACTGGCTTTATTCCCAGACCCCTTCGCACCGAAGTCCTGAGGACGCGGATTCTGCCGTTTTGATCTTGTTGCATTTCGTGTGCCGCAGTATTTCCTCGGATCAGCTCTGTGCACAACCCACAGCCTCCGGGGTCTCCCCATTTTCCCGGCACCTTTGTACTTTCCCATTTCGCGGCTGTGTCCGCAGGCTATTTCAGGTGAACATTTAGAGATGTGATTTCAGGTGAAAGTTTCTTGTCATGCAGATATTCAGTTATGGACTACCATTTTGGAGAGACGTACCCTTTTTCTATTGAATGGTTTTGTGCTTTTTCAGAAAGGGCTTGACTCCCTTCACTGGGCCTTTAACCGTAGTCCACGCTAATCCCCTGATTTGGGTGCCCTTCCACTGTCCTAACCCAGGTCACCTCCCTTCACAGCTAACGTGACCTTTGTAAATGCATCCTTATTGTTGAAGCATCACAGGTGTCCCATTGGGCTCTCCACCCCACTCCTGCCCCCTTCCCCACACTACTGTGAATTTTTCAACTTTGTTCTTCTTCTTAAATACGTTTTACTGTTTCAGCAAGTAATTTTTAGAGATATTATTTAACTTCTAAATCTCTTATTTTTCTGTTACTGGCTTCTAGCTTATACTTGTAGAACATGTAAATACATCAAGAGCTCTGCGGCCTGGAAACGGTCTGTCCCGCCAACGCAGGGCACCCTGGCGCACAGGGCGGCTGACACGTACGTGATAGGAAACGGATAAGATTCAGACACACTGAAGTGCGGGACGGAGTTCGAGGCCTGGAGGCCTCGAGAGAAAGCGACAGGCTCAGGGATGGCGACTGACCCCAGAAAACCCACAAAGACCTGATGCCTGTCAGAAGGCTCGAGAACACGCCCGTTCCTCATAGGCAGGGCGAGGATGGTTTTCAGCATGATCACTGAAAACACAGCCCAGGGTCTGACTACATGTCAAGATGAATATAATTAGACATTGGACTGTGCTTACACTGACTCATGAGGAAGTCCTTACACCTCTCCACTGTACCCCAAAGCTGCGCCCTAAACCAGGAGAGGTGTTGGCTCACGAAGCCCCTCCCCCAGGCGGTCAGAAATCACCTCACCGCTGCTGCATATCGGTTTGCTTTTCCGCAGAACACGGGGTTCTCTGCTTCCCGTCCCCCTCAACCGTCTTTTTAAAAAGTGTTCATTTCCGAGACCATAGATACGTTGTAGACCTGTATAATGAATATAGATTTGCACTTTATACGTAAAAGGGAAGATATAAAACTTACTCTTTTTTTTCAATGCAGGGTAAGTAGCTAACATTCCCAGCTGAAAGTGAACTTAAAAGCATAAAAGATGTTAACATTTAACTTAACTTATATGTAACTGCATATATTGACTAGCTTTTAATATACCTGAAAATTCTCTCTCTCGGTAAAAATAAAAATGTCTAATTAGGAACAATCTGAAACCAAAAGAGATGTCCATTTTACTAGAATTAGTCTGAGTTTTGAGTCAAGTATCTCTGTCAGCTCTCCCTTCTTCCACAGATTCTTCATGATGATTAAATTTACTTTATTGTTATAATTTGTATACAAATTAAGGAATTTTAAGTGAACACTCTTTGGGGTAGTACCAAGTCTGGTAGCTTAGAAAACAAGCTTCACTTTTCTATCTTTTTAATTAAAACACTTCATCATAATGATACCTAGTTAGAGATCAAAACTTAGTTTAATTTTAAGATGCTCACAGAGAGAACTGTTATATTGGCAGGTACAAAGCACTAGACACATTTTAATCTGAGATAAAAATTCTGAACGCAAACCCAGATTTATTACGGCTCACACAGGTCTTCCAATAAAAATGAAGTGATGGCTAAGAGGCTGGTTAAAAAGAAAACATTGTCTTTCTAAAATTCCACATGAACCCAGGACTAAAAAACATTGTCCAACGTGAAAATCAGAAATGCGGGTCCACGACCCTTTCTACCTGTTGACGAGAAGGTGGCCAGGAGTATCCCGTTATGGCTTAAACATTGTAGAAAGGATATTCTACACACGAGTGGATATCAGATCAAACTCTTTTTGTTATTGTCGGTGAGAATCACATGGGAAAGTGGTCGAGAGTGTATCAGCATTTATGCCAGTGTTTTGCTTATATAATAAGAAAGTTGCAGGATTACAGAATCCCTGATCAAAGGTTTCGTCCTTTCTGTCCAGGCCTCAGGACACTTTTCTGTGACTGGCCAAGCAGCACATGCGGCTTCCGCGGACATTTGCCCTCATTTCCGCCACGGTGATGAGCCAGAGACCGTACGGGAGCTGGTACTGTGCTGTGTTCCAGCACAACTCCACGTGTAGGTGTCAGGAGTGCTACACTGACGCACGTTTCCCGACTCGATTTGAATCAGTAGCCCAAGAATCACAAAATAGTAGTGAGCTTTGGTGATGGAACTGTTCTAATGCATTGACGCGTTTCTGAATGAAGACAACATTGTGTCCAATTTAATTTCTCCTTGATGTATGTCTGCATATTTATTCATTATAACAAGATTTATCAGATACCCAACAGTCCTCAGACACCTGGTAGAATATGTGAATACAGAAATGTGTGTATTTTTTAAATTTTTATTTCTTTATTGATTTTAGAGAGAGAGGAAGGGAGAGGGGGAGAGAGATAAAAACATCGATGAGAGAGAACATCGACTGGCCGCCTCCTGCACGCCCCTCACTGGGAATTTGGCCCACAACCTGGGCGTGTGCCCTGACCAGGAATCTAACCAGCAACCTCTTGATACATGGGTCGACGCTCAACCACTGAGCCACACCACTGGGCAAAAATGGGTGTATTTAGATATCATACAACTATCAGTTAAATTAAGTCTCTATTAATGTTGCTGCAAAGAAATCCCTCTAAATAAAAATAACTGATAAAAAAGTTATAAGCATTTTCTCACTTGACAAGATGTTTTTTAAAAAGTCATAGATTTTAAAAGAACGTCAAAATTAAATGAACGCTCAAGTCTTTCCTGACAGTTCATACCGGCTCCCCACTTGCGATCACTGAAACCGACTTGTTACCTGCATATTTTTGACAGATTATTTCTGAGTTTTCTTAAAAATGACCAGACAAGGAAAATCAGGGCTTAAAAAGAGATTCAGGATGTGGTGTTGCCAATCAAGTGCCTCATTAGGGCTAGTCCTGAGGTGGCAACCACTGAACTGGGGAAGAATAAAGTAGACGTGAGAAAATACACATTTCAGACGGTTGCTGTTACCCAAAGAGATGGCAAAGGACGAGGACCGAAATGTGAAACCATGACATGTGAGTGGGAATGGGGTTGGGGACACTTGCCAGCCAGACACGGGCGGGAGCTTCAGGCTTTGGTCACTGCAGGGGCGGTGTGATTGAAATGCCAAGGTCATGCATGGCATAGATGGTCTCGGAAAAATGTGATCTTTTTCCCCAGCTCAAGGAAAAATGTGATATTTTGTATCTTTGCAGAAAAGAAGAGCTTTGAGTTACACAAAAAGTAATGGGTTGACTTTTCCAAGACTTAAAAAAGTATAAAACATTGATTTATACTAAAGAGTACATTTTTTTTAATTGATTTTTTTTAGAGAGGGGGGAAGGGAGGGAGAGAGAAAAACATTGATGTGAGAAACATCGATCGGCTGCCTCCTGCACGCCCCCTACTGGGGATCGAGCCCACAACCTGGGCATGTGCCCTGACCGGGAATCGAACTGGGACCTCTCAGTCCATGGGATGATGCTCAACCACTGAGCCACATTGGCTGGGCCTAGAGAACACTTCTTTTTCTTTAGTTGATTTCCTGTTATTTCAAAAGATCATCTTGTCATAATTTGACAACTTTGTGTTTATATCTAGGCTTATTCAGTCCAGAAATGACTCATAGTTTTACAAAACACTCAGGCAATTCTTTTTTTTAATCCTCACCCGAGGACATTTTTCCATTTTTTGTTCAGATAGAGTGGGAGGGAGAGAGAGGAAGAGAGAGAGAGAGAAAAACATCAACATGAAAGGGACACATCGAGCGGCTGCCACCCGCATGACCAACCAGGGCCGGGGACAAACTGCAATTGAGGTACGTGCCCTTAGCGGGAACCGAACCCGGGTCTCTCTGGACCGCAGGCTGACACTCTAACCGCTGAGCCAAACTGGCCAGGGCAGGCAATTCTTAATATGGAGCTTTTAGTGACAAAATACCCAAATCAAATAGTTGGAAGATCGAAGGAATGACATGATAGACCCTAGTTAATAAAGATTTGTACTCAGTGATCTTTAAGCTGTTTGCCCCCCTATTAGAACATCAAAGTTAGGAATTGACTCAGAAGACTGAGGATGGATTTAAACGTGCCACATTTCTGTTTTTATTCTTCTTGTGATAATAATTTATTAGATATTTTAAATTCCCAGGAAGACTCAGAGGAACGCCCTGAGCTCCCCAGGCCCCGAGGGACCCCAACGGGTCTGAGGGGACCTCAGGAAAGACCGGGCACCCAATGGAGCCACGGCCCAGGCCCTGCTCTGCGAGGCCAGCAAGGCTGCCGGGGACCCCGGCTTCTTTCCTTCACTCCCCAGCGGCCAGTGCTCTTAGCAGCTGGCAGAACTCTCCTGCTGGGTCCCTGACAGGCAGGTAAATCCTCCTTATGGTCCAAATGGCAAGTGTGTTCCCTGAAATGGCCCCATGCACAGTCAGGAAAGCAAACACCACCAGAGTTCCAGGCAGAATTCAGGCTCCCTTGCAGCATGGAGACATCTGGGTGGTGATCACCCCCACCCCCTCCTGACCCTCCATCATCCCTGAGGCCTCAGGGTAACCCAAGTGCTCTGTCACAGGGAACCGTGAATGAATGTGGGCTTAACCAGATGGTGCCCAACTCCAGCTGTGGTTCTGGGGGCGGTGCATTCACTGGGGGACCACTGTGGCCCCTGGATACTGCAGACCACATGAAACCTTCAGTATCCAGGTGCAATCAATGCAGTTCTTCAAAGGTATAGTGATAGGCAAGGTAAGGGATATTTTCTTTAGCCTAAGGTTTTAATATCTCCTACCTGATTCCTGATATATGTTTGCTGATATATAAAGCTTACACTGTGAATTTAATGGACAGTAAGTTTATCCTCAGGCAATGTGGTCATATGAAAGTGTTCAAAGTAGAATTTCCCCTTTGAAATCACTAGAGCGCAAGAAGAAAATTCAGTTTATTTCCCAATCTATATATTCAGTTTCTGCAGAGCTGTCCAAATGCTGCCTATTCTTTAGCTGTTTTTATTTTATTCCCATGCTTCTCAGACTTTCTCAATCTTGCATCCCTTTATTTTTATTTTTATGTTTGTTTTTTCTTTATTGATTTGAGAGAGAGAGAGAGATAGAAACATCGATGAGAGAGAACATGAATTGGCCGCCTCCTGCACGCCCCCCACTGGGGATCAGGCCCACAACCTGGACATGTGCCTGACGGGGAATCAAACCATTGACTTGGTGCTGGGTCGACACTCAACCACTGAGCCAGATTCTTGTGTCCCTTTAAATAGCTGGCCATTCAGGCCTCCATGTTACTGGCTTAAAAATATATATTTAGCCCTGGCCGGTTTGGCTCAGCGGTTGGAGCGTCGGCCTGCGGTACAGAGAGACCCGGGTTCGGTTTCCTCGGTTGCAGTTTGTCCCCGGCCCTGGTTGGTTGTGCGGGTGGCAGCCGCTCGATGCGTCCCTTCACATCGATGTTTCTCCCTCTCTCTCTTCATCTCTCTCCCTCCCGCTCTATCTGAACAAAAAATGGAAAAATGTCCTCGGGTGAGGATTAAAAAAAAAAAAAAAGAAAAATATATATTTAGATGGCAACTCAATGCAGAGATCAGCCTTTCTTGCTAATGAAGTGTCACGTTGCAGCTGGACATGTGTGGTCGTCTCAACCAGCATCGATCCTAGCCAGTGAGGGACCTGTAGCCCTAATGAGAGCTGTGTGGCATGCAACAGGGTTTACACGGAGCCGTACTTACATTTTAAAAGAACGACTGGATAAAATACTGATAGTTTTATTTTCTGTTCCGATGTGTAATTGACATGTTGACATATTACTATATGCTAGGAATTTTTTTCAAAGCATACAAAGGAAGGACAGCAGAGTAGTCTATGGAAATGTTAGTAAGGGTAAAATGACTAATATACCTTAGCACTTAGGTCAAATGTTTAGTTAATGCCTGCCGTATTAGAGCAGAAACTTGCCAATCAAGGTTTTAACTTTTTAACATAATAATCCTTCAGTCTCACAGTCATTTTAAACAATTTACAGATGCAGATTTATATACAAGTTATAAAATAATGTTAACAATCAGTGCAAAGATCAAATAACTTTAGATAGCATCCTACTAACAATACTCAACATATACGTCCAAGTTTTTTTTGCTCAAAAGATTAGAATATATGACTTATTGGTTACTAAAAAGAGCAAAATAATACAAATTTTAAAATAAGATAACCTCATGAAAGGAGGGTGTAGAAAATACTTTAGGAAACTCATATAAAATGCCTAAAACCTGTGTTATTTACAGTTATTTACAAGAAGATACAAGAAGATGAACGGAGATCTACTGAAAGTAGTTACCACCGGGATACAAAGCTTTCCTTGGAGAGAGCACGTATTAATTTTTGTTACCGTGTAACAAAGTATCACAAACGTAATTGCTGAACCCACACCCCTGATGACCTCACGACTTCTGAAGGTCAGAGTTCTGGTCACGGCCTAGTTGGGTTCTCTGCTCAGCCCCCACTGGGCTGCATTCTCACTGGAGCTCAGCCTGCCATCAAAGTCACTCCGGTTGTTGGCAGAATTTAGATCCTTGTGGCTGCAGGACTGAGAACCCCGTTTTCCAGTTGGCCATTGGCAGGGGGTTGCTCTCAGTGACAGTTGGCTGTTGGCAAGGGGTTGCTCTCAGTGACGTGTTCAATAAGTAGGGGGGCAGAGGGGGCATGTCGTTAGCACTGTAACACTTTGGGCTCAGGGCTGCAGCTGACGCTTCTGTGAATGAGAACTGCCCTCACCCACTCCTATCAAGCCCTGGATGTCTTTGAAAAGCCCCTTTGCTGCAGGTTTGATCATGTGCTTTGAGTGTACTCAACCAAACATGACAAGCCAGGAAGCGCCGATGTGCCGACGCAGGCCACTGTGACGTCTCGGAGGTGGAGAGCAAGGTCTGAGTCACCGGTGACGTCCAGCGGCTTTTATATGCTTGCCGGGCCGTCAGCGGTTAGAATGAAAACGAGACCACCACCCCTCATCCCCAAACTTGCAACAGATGGTTGTGTTCTGAGCTCCAGTGACTGCACTCACAGCTTTTTCGGCGCTGGTTGCGAGTGCAAAGGAAATGACCATCTTTCAGGCAACATAACTGTTCAGTTGAAGAGTTCGCAGCCTCAACCAGAGGGAAAAGCCTGAGCCCTAAGGACAAGCCAAGAGGAAGTCCGAGAATATAGCAGATGCCCTCAGAGCCTTGAACACATGCTGTTAAAATCATGTGCTCGCCCTGGCCGGTGTGGCTCAGCGGTTAGAGCGTCGGCCTGCGGTCCAGAGAGACCAGGGTCCGGTTCCCGCTAAAGGCACGGACCTCGGTTGCAGTTTGTCCCCGGCCCTGGTTGGTTGTGCGGGTGGCAGCCACTCGATGTGTCCCTTTCACATCGATGTTTCTCTCTCTCTCTCTCTCCCTCCCACTTTATCTGAACAAAAAATGGAAAAATGTCCTCGGGTGAGGATAAAAAAATCACGTGCTCATGTATCAGTATTGACAGTTCCCATCTTTGTGAAAAGACATGTCCAAAGATGAAATAAAAAAAAACCTCATCACGTATCATCATGGACAGATGAGCACTTGGCGTCTTCTCTGGTGAGCAGGACACTGCATTTTAGTTGTGTGCATGGTCGCCCCCTTTTTGTTTGCTAGGACTGTTAGACAGCGTACCACAGACTGTGACTTAAACACCGGGTTTAGTGTCTTCAGTTGTGGAGGCTGGAAGTTCAAGACCAAGGTTTTTCGGGGTTGGTTTCCTGTAGGAGCTGAGGGCCAGCGTGTCCCAGGCCACTCATCCTCGGGGTCCACCACCAGCTGGGGTGCCCCACACTGTTCCACACTGACACCGCCTCACCTCTGACTGGTGGCCACAACCTTCCTCCCTGGGTGTGTGTCTTTCTCGATGATTCCCATTGGTAAGGACGCCCACCAGCCATGTCATATCAGGCCCACCCTGATGACCTCACGTAGCTTGATGACTTCTGCAGAGACACCGTCATCCAAGGAGCTCCCAGGTCGGGTACTGATGTCAGGACTTCAGCCTCGGAGTTTGGGGGGCAACACAATTCAACCCACAACTCCTTCTCCAAAAGAGAATTTCATTCTTAGCAGTGGAACTGAATCGCAGTTTACAGTCGGTGAGGATGACGATGTCAGCTGCACCAGTTTGTGGGTACATACAGTGCGTCCCCCTGTTCTGCTCCCTCTCCAGTGATTCGTACTCCGGCCGCTCTCTGTTCCAGTTCATCCAGCCTGCGCCCCGCTTCTGTGGGAAAGACAGGCCCGCCTGGTGGGAGGTCTGCGGAGAAGGAGCGGTGCGCCCCGCCCCTTGGTGGTCATCGTTTTCTGTGACTGGAACTAAGTTCCGGCTTCCAGCGACTGTACTCCGGGTTTGTAATTCTGGGGATTTTCTCGGGTTCTTATACATGAATCGTGTCCACAGTTACTTATCAAAAACATTATCTTCCCCAAATATATGTCATTCGGAAAAGGTAAAACTTGGGAGGCAATGAACAGCTCAGTGGGGCGGGGCAGGCCCCTGGGCACCGAGGACCAGGTAGAAATACGAGGGAAAGGCGGAGGAGTGTGTATGTTTAGTTAACAGGTTTTCATTTTAGTACAGATGTATTTATTTATTAATTTTTTATCCTCACCCGAGGACATTTTTGCATTTATCTTCAGATAGAGCAGGAGGGAGAGAGGAAAGGAGGAAGAGAGAGAGAGAAACATCAATGTGAGAGAGAGACATCAACGGGCTGCCACCCACACGACCCCAACCGGGCCAGGGACCAACTGCAACCGAGGTACGTGCCCTTAGCGGGAACCGAACAAGGTCTCTCTGGTCTGCGGCCCTCTTGCTGACCGCTGAGCAAACCGGTCAAGGCTAGAACAGTTTCAGATTATGGGATGCTTGGGTAGATCTGGTGGTGGAGGGAGCTCATACCCGCCCTCCCACATGCACACTGGGGTCCCCTGTTATTCACTTCGATTAGTATGATGCACTGTCACTGTTAATGAGCCAACAGTGGTCAATTATTAACCAAATCTCAAAGTTTGCCTTCAGATTCACTCCTGGTGTTGCACAGCTCTGCGGGCTTGACATTCGCTAAATGCCAGGTACCCACCACGATGACCTCACACAGACCAGTTTTACCACCTAGAACATCCCCTGGCTTCCCATTCACCTCTCCCCTCCCCCACAGCCCTGGGGCCACCGATCTGTCTCCTGTTGCCATAGTTCTGCCTCTTCCAGAACAAAAGCTATTGGAACCGTGCAGGACGTAGCCGGTTCAGATGGGCTTCCTTCAGGTAGCAATTCATTGAATAGTCCTCCATGTCTTTTGAGGCCGAGAGCATTGTTTACTACTGAATAATATTCCGTTGCATAGATCTCCAGCAGTTTGTTCGCCTACTGAAGGGCATTTGGTTGCTTCCAGTTTGGGGCCATTGTATATAAATCTGCTATAAACATCCATGTGCAGGGATTTGTATGAGATGGTTTCCACCGAAGTGGTAATTCCTGGGCCTGTGATCCCTGGGTTGGTGGTAAGAGGAGGCCTTTGTCAGAAACTGAGAACCGCCTTCCATGGAGGCTGTGCCGCACTGACTTCCCACCAGCAGGGGGCGCCAGTCCCCTTGCTCAGCACCCCAGTAGGATTTGTCAGGATTTGGGATGTCAGGAGTCCAGCATCTGTACGTGGTATCACATTACTGTTTTAATTTTCCATTTCCTAAGGGCATATCACATTAAGCATCTTCAAATAAGTTTATTTGTTATCTGTATATCTTCTCTGGCAAAATTTCCATTCAGATTGTTTGCCCCTTTTTTATTGGATTTTTTTTTTTATTGTTGGGTTTTTTAAGTTCATTGTCTATTTTGGTTAACAGTCTTTATCGGATGTGTCTTTTGCAAATATTTCCTCCCAGTCTGTGTCTTGTCTTGTGATTCTCTGGTGCCGTGTTCAGCAAAGCAGGTGTTTAGTTTTAACGGAGCCGAGTTTTTCTGTTCCGGCTTCCGCGGGGCACGCCTCAGGCGCTTACGTAGAAGCTCATCCCCCAACAGTACCTGGATCTTCTAGAAACTTTATGATGTTACATTTTACATAGAGTTTCATTTTCAGTAAAAGGTGTAAGCCGTGAGTCAGAAAAACACCACGCCCGGTTCTCCAGCCCGGTGCCTCGGAAGGACTGTCCTTCCTGGAATGGCCCGTCCTCTCCATCGGTCAGTTGACTGTTGTGTTTGTGGGGGGCTGTTCTGGACCCTCTGTTCTGTGCCGTCGTCAGCCGCCCCATCCATTGTCAAGGCTGCACTCGGAGGTCACTGTCCTGCCGGGAAGTCGGGACGGAGGGGCCGGTCGTCTGGCTCTGTTCCTGTCCATGTACAATGTACAGTCACTTCGCAGAGACCCGCAGAGAGTCTCCTGGGATTCTGGGCAGTTGAGGGAGCGGGAGTCCCCTCCTGTCCTTGTCCCGGGCCAGACGAGCCCTCGTGCCATGTCCCCTGGTGCAGGCCTTTCATCCGGAGGCTGTTCGGGGCACGTTCTCCCCGATGGCTTTCTTCCTGCTCCTTCGACCTGAGACACCAGGGTTTCCTCCCGTCTCGCTCAGGCGCACCTCCTGCGACTCTGGAAGCTAACCTCCCCGTGCGTGAGCCCCAGAATCCTCGGTCCCACACCGTCCACGCGGGCCCGGCGACCCTCAGGGCAGTCTGCAGGGTTTCCTCCGCCCCTGGCCCCTCGGCTCCCCCCCAGACCAGGCTCTTCCCGGGGCCCTGCGTTCGCCTGTCTGCATTTTCCAGTGGCGGGTCCGCCCTGTGACCTCAACTCTGATAAATCGGAGAAAAGTCGGTAGTTTTTTGTTTGCTTCACCCCTTTTTATTATTTGGTTGTGAGGTCAGGAGTGATGACTTCTAAGCTCTTTACAGGTCAGAGAAGAAGCTGGGAGCCCCCCAAATCCCTTTTCCTGCTCACGCAGAAGTCCTGCAGTGTCCTGCACGTCCAGCTTCCCGGCCGCCCTGCCGGCCCTCCATCCAGGGACCTGACTATACGCCTCTGCTCTGGACCAACGTGGGCAGCGTCTGAAATCCTGACCAACCCATGTGTGAGGCCGTGGTTCCTGCTCCTCACATTCTCTTTCTTATTCTTGTTTACATCAGTAGGGAGCGGCCGAGGGCTGACTTTATGTCCACGGTGTCGTCTGTGGGAAGGAGGGATTCGGGCCGTGGGTTCTGTAGATCGCTTCTAGATGTCAGGCGACTTCAGAGCATTGGACTTGCTCTCTCTGGAAATATATTTTAAGGAGACATTAATATATGCTTCCTTTTCTGTTCATCTTTGGCGAATCATGAATCAAATAATTGTATACAGTTGATCTAAGCATTAATCAGCGTACACTTGCAAGACATACTTTTGACCAAGTCAGCGCTGCTTTGTTTTTAAGGGCTGTACCCCACGGGGGAGGACTCGGGTTTGTGGAGGAGACACACGCCGGGGTGCAGGGAAGTGTCCTCCAGCCCCCAGCTTTGTGCAGGCTGGGGAAGGCACCTCATCCATCATGCTCCCGGGACACTGCCCTCCGTCCAGCTGCTGACGTGTTATTTCCTGTGGGCACTAATCAGGGTGCACTCTGAGCTCAGGGACTCTGCTCTATTACGGCGGAGAGTTTTGACAAATAGCTACATTAAAGCGAAATAATTCTGAACTGCCAGTTTAGTTACAAACAGCTCTATGCCTTCCGGAACGAGGCCGAATGTTATCATTCTAAGAGCTAACGCCATTCATTTAGCAGAAAATACCGCAGCGTTTCAGGGGCCGTGGACGAGTTCGATGCCTCCACTGTGCAGATGGGCAAACATTGTTTCAGTCTTCAGCAAGGTGGAAGATTAAACACGTGTGAGCACAGACTCCCACGTTGTCCCCACCCCAAAGGCAGCCGTGGCCTCTGACCCCCGTGGCCTCACCTCTGACCTTTGTCCTCTCCTCAACATCCCACGTGCCCCCACATCCCGGGATCAGACCCCACAGAGCCGAGTGGTTCCCGCGTGTACAAGCCCGAACTGGCACAATGGCTGTGGGGTGACGAGGCCCAGACCCCGCTGTCACAGGGCATTTGCACGTAGTTTGCATTTCCAGCTTCACTGAGGGACAATGACAAGTGTATGTGTGACGTGTACATCACCACGTTGTGACACGTACAATGTGAGATGTCTGACACACTCAGGCTCATGAGCTCACATCACCCAGCCCGGTGACTTCTGTTTTCATGGTGAAAACACTCACAACGATTCTCTCAGCAAGCGGTCTGCACCATGGTCTCCAGCCTCGCCTCGCTGTGTCTTCCTAGGAGATGCCCCTGGACCAGGGCTCCTGTCCGCACGCTCCGTGTGTCCCCGCCTTCGGAGACAGACCCGTGTTACGTTCCTTCCGGCATCCACTACACAGTCAAATAACATATTTCAGGGCAATTTGCCACGTTTACTAACTACTGAGTGGCCGCATTTCTCAGTATCTTTGATCGGAACCTAAACAATGACAGTGATTGAAAGCTAACAGCGGATGAGACTTGTCAACTTTCAATGGAACAAGAGCTGTCTTTTTTTTTAATCCTCACCCAAGGACATTTTTGCATTTATCTTCAGATAGGGCAGGAGGGAGAGAGGGAGGAAGAGAGACAAAGGTCAATGTGAGAGAGACACATAGACTGGTCACCACCCACACAACCCCAACTGGGGCCGGGGATGAACCGCAACCGAGGTACGTGCCCTTAGCGGAACCAAACCCGGATCTCTCTGGACTGCGGGCCGACGCTCTAACTGCTGAGCCAAATTGGCCAAGGCAGAGCTGTCTCGAGAGCACTATGAATTGAAATGATTAAGCCCAGGCTCTGTGTGTGTGTGTGTGTGTGTGTGTGTGTGATAGATGCATTTTCCGGTCTGCAGTGTTGTGGCTGCACAATTTTATCCTGGGCAGGTAAGACCAATGCAGTCACTGTGGAGAGACTTATTCAGGGAAGAGGACTAAACCACAGGAAACCACTGGGTGCAGGCCCGAGAAGGGTCTGAGACTGTCACTTTGTATCTCCACATGAAGGCCGGTGCGTGGAAGGGGACGCTGCTTCTCTCTCCGTGGCCCCTCCAGCCGGTGCAGGGGGAGCTGGTACGGGAGACTGTCCAGATCACACAACTGTTCACTGAGCCATTTAGATTGGTAATCAGAGTATTTCATAGACAAGGCAAAGGAGATTGTATTTCTTTTCAGAAAGCCCAGCTCACCACAGAGACATTCCTAACTTCGTACCAGGCGTATATCTTTCCTGAGGTCCCCTCAGGGCCACCCCCTGCCAGGCTCCTCCCTGGTGCACCTTAAACATCATCATGTCAGCTCTGCTCCCTTCTATGAGAAGTATCCGGAAAGTCCCGGAGCCGACCTGCCCGGGAAGGATGCTTCTGGTCACATTGGTCCTGCGTGTCCTTCGTGTTGGCTCCCGATGGAGGCTCTGGTCTCGCTCCAGCGCTCACTTTGCCCTCGCGGGGCCTGGGGGTAAGGACACCCTTTCCGGGGTACAAACCAGGAAGAGCAGGGGAGGGAGATGGAAGAGACCTGTGTGACCCAGGCACACGTGGAAGGAGTGTCCAGGGCTGGAAGGAAGGACGGGGGGTCAGAAAGAAGTGGACACAGGACGGAAACCAGGTTTCAGATACAAGTCGGAGAGTCTCCTTTAAACACCAGAAAGCCAACGACATGACCCTTGAGTCATTCAATCCTGAATAAAAGGAGGACACAAGACAAGGACGATTTTAGCAAGACTGTGAACAGAGAGCTAAGATAGAAAAGGAAATGAGAACTTGAAAACTCCAATGAGATCAGGTTCCTTCTGGTGTTCGCTCATATATTTTAAAATGTATTGCCGTCTCTCGGCCTGCCGGGATCAGTGCAAGGCAATGAAATTACAAGCACACGCTGCTTGGAGTGAGGGGGAGCTTTGCAAGGGAGTAAATGCTCCAGATCTCTGGACGCAGTCCCATTTATTTGCAGATTGGTACCCCCAGGTCACCAGTGGATTTAGGTAAATCACTTCCTTGAGATGGCATCACTGCAAACATACACCTGAGTCCCAGTATTTCTCCCAAGCTCCATCCTCTTTGAAGTCCAGGAGTAGGTTAGGGCCCATTGGCCCGGTCAGGACTGAGTCTGCTGCACCAGTATCGACTGGGAAACTAACTAGTTTGTCCCCTACTGTCTTGTTATTCTTGGCTCTTGTGGGCTCAGTTGGAAGGAGCCTGGGACCTGTCATTATTCTAAGTTGAAAACTTTACTTTGTTCCTCCACCTGACCTTGCCCTTGTCTTTTCTATCCCTAACCGGGACCTAGGCCTGCCATCCTGACCCTTCCTAGGGTGGTCCTATTCCGTGCGCCCTGTTTCCCTTAAGGCTGCTACTACCACCTTCGCTAATTCGGCCCATTGGGCCAATAGGCCTAACAGGAGAACACGATGAAAAGTGTCCAAGGAAGCCCTCCCCCAACAGTATTTGGATCCCACCATGGACAAAAGAATGGGAAAACTTCCTGTGACCCCAGGATTACAAAACGACACAGGAAAGGGGAGCGACGTCCTAGCACACATGTTTACATGGGGCAGAGTGTTTTTTAACTCTCAAAGAGCACTTCACACCCGTGCCTGGGATCCCTATATTCAACCCCCCAAAGTTCAGAGAAGCCTGTTGGAAACTAGCAGCTGCCAAGCCTGGGGCGGCGGACAGACGAGCCACCCGGATTGGCACCGAAGGAACACGCCCCTTTCGTGGCCTGACCACCCTCCCCAGGGAGCCCTGTGGCCACCAGGTGAGTGCCTGTGTGTCCACCCGCCCAGCGCCCCCGTTTCCCAAGATGAGGGGCTCCCCACACCAACCCCAGTCCCAAAGTGCAGCACCATGCAGGACGCACAGAGCAGCCCACCAGCAGGGACGGCCCTTGAATCACTAATTAATCTGTTAACTGTCTGTAGCAATTGAGCTACAAAAACTTGATATGGCTCTTCAGGTCCTTGTCTGGTGGCTGCATAGTTTAGCAAATTTCCCCTTTTGTTGGGTGCTCTTTCCAGGCCTCCAAAGCAAAGGTGGTAGTAGCAGCCTTAAGGGAAACAGGGCGCACAGAATAGGTCCACCCTAGGAAGGGTCAGGATGGCAGGCCTAGGTCCCGGTTAGGGATAGAAAAGACAAGGGCAAAGTCAGGTGCAGGAACAAAGTAAAGTTTTCAACTTAGAATAATGACAGGTCCCAGGCTCCTTCCAACTTAGCCCACAGGAGCCAAGAATAACAAGATAGTAGGGGACAAACGAGTTTGTTTCCCGGTAGACACTGGTGCAGCAGACTCAGCTAATTCAGCCAGTTGGGACTTCGAAGAGGACGATGGAGCTTGGGAGAAATCCTGGGACTCATTTGTTTCTGGCCATGCCGGAGTGCCCGTATGCCCTACTCGAACGTGATCTCCTCCAGTGACTGTTCAGTTGCTGGCCACTGCCACTCCAGGCCAGCCCCACATCAAGTTCTACGAGACTTTGGCCATCAATCCTGCCAGCCTGCCTGAATCAGGTATGCTGGGGCAGCAGCAATAACTCTGGACTTGTCATTTGGTCTCAGTCATTGGGTAGGGGAACTTCAGCCCAACGGCCTGAGCTCACAGCTCTAATCCAGCCTCTCCGATGGGGCATGAAAATCTGCTGCAGACCAGAATCAGTGGATGGTGGACACTGCTTGAGGGGAGGCTGATGGTCCCAGAGGCTCTAGGTCGGACTTCAGTCGACCAACTGCACCAGACCACCGACTTAGGTCGCACCAAGCTTACTGAACTCCTGGGAGGCAGGTAAAGTCACAGGGAAGGGGGAAGGCAGAGAGAAGCAGGAGTGTGTGGATCTGAGTAGGGAGGAGGAGAAGGAAAACCGGGCGGTGTGCAGACAGCAGGTGGACTGAGCAAGCCCTCACGTTGATGTCAGGGAGAGCACTAGGAGGGTCTATGCAAGACAAAGAAAGATTAGGGCAGGAAGACAGGGACTTAAGGGAAACCTTAACCAAATTTACTTTAAAAACCAGTAAAACTGGGCCACTCTGCTCCCGCTCGCCCTCTTACAGTTCTTGCGGGCCCTGCAGTCTACCCCGAAAGCTGTCCACAAACTCACTTGCAACACCCTGCCTGTGGCCACCTCAGACTTTATGCACCCACTTCAGCCGGGGACTCTATACGGTTCTCTGAGGACTCTGGCGAATGGTGTCCTCTATGCAGAAGACTGAAGAACGAGTGATGACGCTCCTGACCACTGCAGCTGTGTGATCCCACAATTTCAAGGAAACCAAAAGGAGGGAGATGTGGGGTCGGGGGGGGGGGGGTTGGAAGATGGACGTTTTATAACCTTGTGTTAAGCACTCTCAACCTTGTGTTAATGCATTCTCGGAATCCTAGTGGGGGGGAACCTGGCCCGCCCAGGTGTATTGGGTGCTTCATTGCATGTGAATAAGGGTTTGTTATCTTTGGCTTCAAGGTCTCTTCCCGTAAAAAGCAAGAGACAAAGCTAGGGTGTATGCAGTGATGCCATCTCAAGGAAATGATTTACCTAAATCCACTTGTGACCTGGGGGTACCAATCTGCGTTCAGAGATCTGGAGCATTTGCTCCCTTGCGAAGCTCCCCCTCACTCCAAGCAGCATGTGCTTGTAGTTTCACTGTGTCACACTGATTCCGGCAGGCCGAGAGACGGCAATGTAGGTGACAACTCACTGAGGAGAATATATGTAAAATTCATGACGAAAGGGTGTATACTATAGAGTCCATTGTGTACCACCCAAATGGAAACATGTCAAAATGTGTGTAGACTCTCAAATCTATCTTTTGGTATGTAATTGGACATGGTAATCAGTAGTATTCATGGGTACGTTTATTTAAAAATATAAAGAAAGATTTTTCAGGAATGCAAAGTATAGCTAGACATCTCACAATAGACTCCATCTGGTTATTCTATGGTTTCTGTTGTACCTTTCATCATGCAGTTAGCTGTCGTGTCGCCGTACGTCCTCAGGGGACTCAGCAGGTCACTCTCTTTGCAGTTTCGAGGGGAAGAGGACGTGTCCTGACTCCCCGGCGTGGCTAGCTTGGGCGTCTCCCAGCGATGGAGCCGGTGCGGTAAGGCTCCTGCGTCTGTGCCGGGCCGGGCTGGAGGGTGCACCACGGCTTCTGCTGCGAGGATGGCGGCATCGGTTGACATGGTTGATGCACCCTATTCCGTCCTTGTTCTGTATTATCTAAGTGACAGCGTCTCAAAAACAATGAGCAAGGCCTTGTCTAGGAACATAAACATGGTTTTAATTTTAGCCCGAATACAATTTTATTATGCCCCCTTCCTGACAAAGTCTTTTTCACTCTGCAAAGAGTGAGCTGTTCACATTCTATAATCAACTCCTGCCTTTTTCTGGAACCTGAGGGTAGCCGGTGGCTCAAATCACCTTCGAACAGCACCTCGGTGTCAAACTCCTGTTCCTCTCCATGGAAGGTGCTGCCGCAGACCCCACCTGGCCCCTGATGCCTCCGTGCCTCGGCTCCACCATGATTCTCAGCAACGGGGTCAGAGGTTGGTCAAATGCTGGTGCTGTGGGTAATCCACTCCACAGAGCTGAATTTGTTTGCTCATTATTGTAATAACAGTTCAGTACACTATGGACTTGGTTAGTGGTGTGCCCATATTTTCACAATGATTGTGATTAAGTGGAAGATTTATTCATATCTCTTACACTATAAATAAATGCTTTTGGAAAAGTTATAGTTTAAAGAGCAAGTCACTGTCAAAATGAAATCAAGATATTTATGTGACATTGACACACTCTTTTGCTTTATGAAGCCGTGTTTAATTAACAGAATTACTGCCAATTATTAGCATTGGTGTAAACATTTCCACCGGAGGTTGTATCTCACGAGTGAGATTTATTTGCACAGCTGTGTAGTCTAATGAAGTCAGCACACACTCGGACGTGGGATTTGAAGATGGGCAGACAGCCTCTCCTGGCCATGCCAACCATCAGACCGGGCAGCACGTGCAGGGACCCTGACCTGCGCAAATAAACAGAATCAGGCCCCAAGCGTCAATGTACATGAGCGCTGGCGCTCCAGGTGCTGCCCTGAGCAGGTGCAGGACATCAATATTAGGATAGTTTTCCTAATTCTGCTTCATAATCTTCATGGGCAATTATTAGACCTTGCCTGGTACATAGGGAGCTCTCAAAAAAAAAAAAAAAAAAAGTGTTAGCCATTACCGATTCAGTTATTGCAAGTGAGATAATATGGGCGCTCACAGAGCCTTCCGAAGCCAGAAAAGGCACCGGGAGCAGAAGGGGTGTGTGGCGAGGTCCGGGGGAGGGGGGGGGCGTCAGTCCTGAGGGTGGGAGAAACGTGTTTAATCGTCGAGGGCACGCGGGCACCTTTTGAGATTTGTGTGTTGTAGTTTCACTTCAGATGAGGGTTTTCATTAGACTTATGCTTTAGGAATTTAAATTGCAGGCTGACCTTAGAACAGATGAGGGAGGAGAGACAGGAAACATGAAATCACCACACACTGCACTTTCTACGAGACCAGGTGACAAAGGCATGTGCGTCTGGTGACAATGGAACGAGAAGGTGGCCAGAGAAATACTGCGGAAAGAGGAATGTACTACACGGAGGTTGGGCCTTAGGGGAGAAACACACACACACACACACACACAGCCAATCCAGAGTGACAAAACAGTGAACCAAATGGAAAGGTGTACTTCTAAGGAAAACAAAAACATCATCCGTTATTTATTTCTCCTTAGGTTTGATCTCAGAACGGAAGCTAGGTATCTGTGGACATTATTTGATACCTTTTATGCATAAGAGAATGAAACGCACCCAATGGCCCATTGTGATGGGTGCTTCTGCGGCCCCTGCTGGCAGGAGAGTCGGGATGAGGGAACACGCGGGCGTCCAGGCTCGATGTGCTCAGATCCTCGGGTCAGCGATGTCGCTCGATCCATTTAGAGTACGTCCTGTTCAAGGTGCATTGCCTCACCTCTGCCTGTGCCTGTCGTCTTAGACAAACTGTCCTCTCACCAACAGGGTTCGGATGTTATGAACATCAATGGTATGTCAAAAATCGACCCATTTATTCTCTCTCACCTCAGCTGCTCTTCCCACGTGTTTTAGACATAACGGCGCTCAGTTTCTCAAGCCAAAATATTTAACTTTCGACTTTCGTCCACAGTCACCATCTAGTCCATAAATCTGATAGGATCTACCTTCAAAATCCACCGGTGCACATTCATTTCAAACCTCCTCCGAAATTCCTACCCTCGTCCAACATCTGTAACCCAAGTGAGGTCAGGACCTGGGTTGTCTTCCTTTCTGTCTTCTTGTCTCTTGTGGTTTATTTTATACAAAAGAGAAAATATGTGTGTGTGTATTTTTTTTTAAATATTGCATTCAAAGTATGCCAGCCCCTTCTCTGACTCTCCACCGGCTTCCCAAAGTGACCACGTGTAGGTGTATCTAATAAGCAAGACTTTGTTTTCGCAGGGTCTGAGTTTATGATTTCAGTTTTCCAACTAGGGTACTTTTGGGCACGTTCCGGAACACGGACGACGGAGGACGTGCCTCTGAGGGTGTGACTACAACAGGAATCTCCAGTATGAGTTCTCAGTGGGAGATGCTTTAGACTCGTGAACCTCAATCACATATGATATAAAGCACAGCTTAAAGTATGCACACCCCAGACATTTTCTGTTAAATGATTCAAAAAGAAGAGAACATGATCTCACTTATTTGTGGAACATAATGAACAAAATAAGCTGTCGACCAAAATAAATCCAGAGTCTCGGAAGCAGGGAACAGACTGACACCCCCAGAGGGATGGGGGTGGGAAGGAGGGAAGAGATAAACCAAAGAACTGATACAGGTGTTTGCACAGCCATTCGGCACCGACACTGGGCTGGGGAGGGCAGGAGGGGGTGGGAGCAGGAAGAAGGGGGTCCATGGGGAATAAAGGGGACATCTGTAATACTTTTAACAACAACAACAAAAAGAAAGAATAGAATTGTTCCGGAAGAACCCTAGGGCACAAAAACGTATCCGTAGTAGAACATTGCACATACAACGTCGCCTGTTGGTAACAAATAGAATCATGCAGTGTGTAGATGTGCGTGGATTTGGGGGGGTGGTGTTTGGGGTAGCTGGTGGAAAGGGAGAGAATCTGGAGGAACATGAACAGAAGAAGAGTTTGATTTGATTTCGCCTTGGAGGCGGGTCACCGTTAAATGTTAGGAGTGAAGTGTCGCGTGTACCAAGAGCTGAGATGGGTCTGAGATGTCACCTGCTTGGGCGCTGAGGAGCTGCCTGCCACGGTCTCCCCGATGCTGGCAGGACAGAGGCTGCCGGGTGGGAGGCAGGAGGCTTACTGCGCCCTGCGCAGCGGGCGGCGTGCTCCAGGCGCACGGGGCTCCTCGCCACTGCGTCCCACAGGGCGCCCGGAGCGGCCAGCGGGCGCCTGCACAGGGCGTTTGGGGTTCAGCTGGGGAGCTATGCCGGGGAACCCCCAGCCCTGTGAGAGCTGCCGGCAAAGCCGTCTGCCCCTGGTCAGGAAGGCCCTGCGCTGTCCCCTGCAGGTGGCCGCTGCGCTCCTGGTTCCCAGCCCTTCGCCGCGGAACAGCCCTGGGAGACAGTGCAGGAGGGAGCTCACCTGGGCGGCGCCTCGGCTCTGGCCTTCCAACAGCCCAAACGCCTGGCTGAGTATTTACAGCCCCCGGGATCACCCGGGGCTTTCTGTGAGCGGAAAGAACTGATCCTCGTCTGACAAGGAAAGCTGTGTGAGTTTAGTCACCACCCTGTTAGACAACACGGCAGGTGTGTTCCACGGAATACAAGTGGCATCTTGGTGATTTAAAAATGCATATGTAGCCCTGGCCGGTTTGGCTCAGCGGTTGGAGCGTCGGCCTGCGGACCGGAGAGTCCCGGGTTCGGTTCCCGCTAAGGGCATGTTCCTCGGTTGCAGTTTGTCCCCGGCCCTGGGTGGGTCGAGCAGGTGGCAGCCACTCGATGTGTCCCTTTCACATCGATGTTTCTCTCTCTCTCTCCCCCTCTCTCTCCGTCCCACTCTATCTGAACAGAAAATGGAAAACTGTCCTCGGCTGAGGATTAAACAAAAAATGCGTATTTAGCCCTGGCCAGTTTGGCTCAGCGGTTAGTGCGTCGGCCTGCGGTCAGGAGAGACCCGGGTTCGGTTCCCGCTAAGGGCACGTACTTCGGTTGCAGTTTGTCCCCGGCCCTGGTTGGTCGTGCGGGTGGCAGCCACTCGATGTGTCCCTTCACGTCGATGTTTCTCTCTCTCTCTCCCTTCCTCTCTCTCCCTCCCACTCTATCTGTACAAAAAATGGAAAAATATCCTCGGGTGAGGATTAAAAAAAAAAAAAATGCATATTTACCTTTGCAGCCACAGACCTACTGGAAATAGGAAACCCCATTTCCTGTGAAAATAAAACATCCAGTAGGAAAAGTTTATTAAAGCATTTAGTTGATCCATTGCTTCTATAATCTTTGTACTTGTTTGTGAGAAACACTGCTGTAGCTAGGTTTCTGAAATCTACAAGCCGAGATGCTTACACCCAATTAAAACGAGCAAAACAGATTGGTTTTCGTACCCAGCAGCGTTTTACGGACTCTCGTTTCTTCCTAGACCACTTAGCTATAAATAATCAGTGCGAATAGCAACGAGACTTTTCTGGTTGAGGCAAATAAACTTAACGGTTATTCAAGGAACACAGATACATATCTAGCCATTTTCCATAAAATATGCATATTTAAAACCATACGTTTGAAAGGTTCAATGAATGGTTTTAACTGTGAGATTAGCTGCAAGAGCATTCAGAATGGTGAGTTACTGTGTGTATCTTTCTCTTACAGTATTAGGTCAGTAACCTTCATACTCTAGCAAACAAACACATTTTTAATTTTCTGTTATTATCTTAAAGTATTCTAGGTCTTTTACAAAATGTTTCCATTTGTTTGTCAGTAATGGATAAGATAGGGAAAAAATAAAGTTCTCTTAACCACAATGCAACTACACAAATTAAGAAATTAGTATTGACACAACACTGATATCTAATGGAATGAGTTTATTCAAATTTTGTCTGTTGTTCAACTAATGTCACTTATTGCAAAAGAAAAAAAAAGTGGTTCCGGATTGCATCTGGCAAAGGATTTTACATTGCATTGAGTGATTTTTCGTTAACCTCTCTTAATCTGATAGTCCCTTAATCTTGTTTTTGATGCCATTGATGGTTTGTGGGACGTCCCTCCATTTACACTCGTCTGATGTTTCATTGTGATTAGATTGGGGTTAGGTTTGGGGCAGACATATCAGAGATGTAAGGCTTTGTCCCTTCTGAGCACAGTCACAGAAAGACCTGGTCCCCTTTCTTGGGTTAACTTTTCCTC
The DNA here is from genome assembly GCF_014108415.1 of Molossus molossus. Classification (NCBI taxonomy): domain Eukaryota; kingdom Metazoa; phylum Chordata; class Mammalia; order Chiroptera; family Molossidae; genus Molossus; species Molossus molossus. The sequence goes on along the minus strand of NW_023425377.1, from coordinate 127,103,565 downwards.
TTAGTTTAGATGGTGTCTGTTGGCCTCCTTCTCTGTAACATGGCTGTCTTTCTCTTTCTAATCAATAGATGTTTGGGGGGAACACCATCCTGAAAATATAGCCAAGATTCATGCTTCATTTCTGCTGTGTAAAGGAGCATCCCATAGGTCTGAGAGGGTGCGTCCATTATACAGTTAACTGCAAAGACATGAAGCCTTGGGTTGAGTAGAGATGAAGGGGAATGTAAGACAGGTGCCAGGGAGTTGTATTTTTTTTTTATTATTAAAGAAAACGAGTTTATTTTCTTCTGTTAGTCTCTTTCTGTAAAAGAGATGGTAGGATGTCAGTTTGATAAAAGAGGGAATGAGATGTAAGAGACTGAATGAGAGAAAAGGGCTATCCTGGAGATTTCTGAGGGTTCACCTACCAGGGAAAAAATAGTAGGGCTGCTCAGCAGACATAGTACAGCATTTGTCTATTCCCTAAAAATGAAAAGGGTGAGCATAGATGATTTATTTATTTTTCTCCAATCACATGCTGTTCCGTGGCTGGAATGACTGAGTACACAATGATACGGTTTCCATCAGAGCTAGAAGCTCGACAGTCAGGTCTAAGAAACACGGAAAGGTGGAGAGAACGTCACACCCCTGTCTTCGTGCCACGTGACGAGGACTGGAGGAAAGGAAATGACAGGTGTAGCAAAGAGTGAAAGGTGGTGGTGTCAACAAAACTGAGGACCCAGATAGTGGTGGAATAAGGTCCAGGGTGAGAATACCAGAAGAAGTAATTGTGAGAAGTGAAAGAATGTAGTCCGTAGTTCAATGTTTCAAATAATGGTCTTGGAGGTGATATAATTATATTGATAACAAATATATATATATATATATATATATATATATATATATATGTGCATATGTATACTTACAAATAAATCAACACACGTGCACACACAAGAGCATGTGTCAGTGGGATAGTGCATATCAGTAGACAGAGCATGGATATTCTGATGACATTTGATCTTCATTGGAGGAGAAGCAATAAACAGTTATTATCCTGACAATCTCTGACAGGAGGAAGAGTAAGGAGGAAACCAACCTCATCAACACACCCACAGGTCTTGTGGTCAATAGGATAGAGAACATATATTCAAAATTTGACATGTATTTTTTGTTTATTTTTGTTTTTGATGTCAAATGTAAAAAAATCACTGCCAGGACCAGTGTCAAGGAACTTACCCCATGTTTTCTTCTAGGATTTATGGTTCCATGTCTTCCATTCAAGTCTTTAATTCATTTTGTCTTAATATGTGTGTGTGTGGTGTGAGGTAAGGGCCCAGTCTTATTTATCTGCATGTGGCTGTCCAGTTTCGCCAACATAACTTATTGAAGAGACTGTCATTTTCCCATTATATATACATACCTTTTTGTCATAGATTGACTGCATAAGGGTGGGTTATTTCTGGGTTTTTATTCTGTTCCATTGCTGGGTGTATTTGTTTTTGTGCCTGTGCCATACTGTTTTGATCACTATAGCTTTATCATATAGTTTGAAATCAGGATGTGTGATGCCTCCAGCTTTCTTCCTCATTCTCAAAATTGCTTTGGCTACTTCCTGGGTCTTTGGGGGCTCCCTATAAATTTGGGGGTTGTTTTTTCTATTTCTGTGAAAGATTCCATAGGAGGTTTGGCATGGATTGCATTGAATCTGTAGATGATGTTGGGTGGTGTAGGTATTTGAATTGCATGGAGGCTAAAACAAAATTTGCTATTAGGAGACCTAGTTTGTAGTTTAGAAAAAAACTGTAATTCAGACATATTCGCCTTTTCAGGCCTCTTTTCTTCTACAGTAAATTTTTTTAAAAGCAGTTTTGAGTTTAAGAGCCTTTGGAGTTCTCCAACAATCTACATTAGTATCAACTGGGGATTCAGGAAACAAAAATTCGCCCTGGCTGGTTTGGCTCAGCAGTTAGAGCATTGGCCTGAAGACCTGAGAGTCCCGGGTTCAATTCCCGCTATGGGCATGTACCTCAGTTGCAAGTTTGTCCCTGGCCCCTGTTGGGGTTGTGTGGGTGGCGACCACTTGGTGCGTCTCTCTCACGTCAATGTTTCTCTCTCTCTTCCTCCCTTTCTCTGTCCGGCTCAATCTGAAGATAAATGCAGAAATGTCCTCAGGGGAGGATTAAAAAAAGAAAATTCTAGAATCTACCCAAGCTCTATGGAAGCAGAGTATCTGGGTGAGGCCCCCCAAAATCTGTGTTTTACAAGCTTGTAGGTGGTTCTGGTGTTGCTGGAATATGAGAAGTACTAAGAAAAATAATCACAGAGTTTTCTTTAAAATATACGTTATACATATCCATTATATAATGTGTAAATATATGTATAAATACCCATATACTGTATTATATGTCATTATAACAGCTAACGGGAATTGGGAGGTGATTTTAATTACTGAATTTAATTTTACACTCTTACTAGTGGTCTACTAAATAATTTTATTTTACTGATCAATCTAATTATATGAGTTATATACTAGTAGAACAAGAAAATATATGTGCCATACAAATTTATTGGTGGTACCAAACCATAAATATGTCTCCAATATAAAGGCAAATAACGGAGCTGAAATACACACAAAACTTTGCCCAATGTTTTACGGGACACAACCTTCAAAATGAATTGAAATTGGTCTCTTTTTTATTTTTATTTTTCAAAAGAAAGGAATGCACTATACAGATGATGTGTCACAGAACTGTACACTTGAAATCTATATAATTTTATTAGCCGGTATCACCCTAATACATTTAAAAAAGGATGTTCATGTGAAGTGCTTTACAGTGAGGGGGGCGTGGCCCGTGCAAGGACATGAAGCGAGGGCAGCTGAGATGGGGGCTGTGCGACAGCAGGTGTCTTCCGGGACTGTCCTGGGCGTGGGTTCCATGTTCAGGGGGTCTTGTCCTCTGTAGGCCTCCTGCTCCAGTTGGCATATTTCTACCGTCTTAGCAGTAATCACGGGGCTGGATCGGCAATGCCTGTGAGCGTGCGTAGCAATACGAACTCCCCAGTTTACTTTCCATCTATTAAGATTTGCAGCAACATCCCTCTACTAGTGGGTTGCAGAAGGCTGCATGTAGGAGAAGTGGTCAAGGTCGTTTTAGGGCACTACATAAAGAACGCGGTGCATTTGCACTCTGTCCTGGGTAAGGCTGAACAACAGACCCTCAAAACTGTCCGGGGCTTTATGCAAACAACGGCAACCAGGACTAAGGGCGGGGCTCTGCTCTGCCGGCTGACCCGAGTCTGCTCCTAGGTCCCGACTGGAAGAGCAACAGGGTGAATGCGACGAGGTAAAGCTCAGGAGAGCTGCAGGGACAGGCCCTGGCCAGGAAAGTTCCTGTATTTATCACCTCTGCTTTCATGCCATTGGCCAGGCCAGTCCCGTGGCCAAGCCCACCGTGAATGCGGCAGGAGGCGGAGACCATGACGGTGGGCAGGAGGCGCAGCATTCTGTGGAGACCCCAGGGAGTGAGCGGGAACAGTAATCCGGCCCCCTGGCAGCCGTGAGGGTCCGTGTGACATCCACACGCTTCACATGGGTTCACAGGCGTTCACCTTGTTTCAGAAAATGGTATAATTTAAGACAATTATTCCTGAATTATTTTAGCATGGCATTCTATTAATTTAACTTGTTTCTGAGATCATTATTGATATCATTAAGCTATATTCAGCCTTGTAGACCATGAAAGAATATTCGTAAACTATTTAGAGATTTTCAAATAGGTGCACTCACCACGAAGACTCATCCTTCGTACGGTTCTGTTAAGATGCTGCTCTGACCGCTGGTACCTTATGTTGAGGTGGTCGGCATCAATGGCAAAATAAAACAAAAGGCTTGGGATTCAAACAGATTCGGTGTCCTGTGCGAATGAATAGGGATACTAAGATTTGTGAGAAGTCTTTTTCCTTTATTAATCCATGTTGTTATATTTCTACTAAATGAACATTATTAGTAGTAAAGGAACATTAAAAGTAACACCAGATAATATATCATAATGCACTTCTACTTAAACGGCTGATAATATAATCTGGGTATATATAAACAACAGAATATTTGTTCTGTTACTGTGGGTCCCTCTACTGCTCAGCACCCATACTTGTTGCTGTGAAGGGTCTGCGAAATGAACCAAAGACACAAACACACACACAGACAGACAAGACTGCAGCCCCGAAGTCCTGCAGCTGTTTATTTTTATAGCCAAAGGGGTTGCCCTGGTCCCAGTTCCTATCAAGATAACTGATCTATTTCCCCTGCTCAAAGGTCAGTGCTGCTCTTAAGAATATCTCATCCTTCCTGTGTGCAGGACGTCGCTCTGAATTGTTCTTAAGGACTGAGCCGCACTCCATGGCGTCTGTGTGCGGAATGTCCTCGTTAACCCTTGTGTGAGTCCATCAGTGTGCGGAATAAAGTCACATGCAATCTACACATACCGATGATCTCAATCCCACCAACCCTTCCAAAGAACCAAATAAATTTCACTATGGCTCAAGGTATGAATCTGTCCTGACGGTCGTTACCAGAGGACGCCTGTACCTGCCAGCTGCGTCCTCAGCTCCTAAGTAACCTGCAGCTTCTCCGGATCCAAGAAGAACATTTCCCCACTGTCGGGGTTACACGTCACAATGGCTTCAAAGTGTTATGTCTCGGGAAAATTAGATTCCTGTATTTTCAGAATCATCATCTGGACATGTTTAAAGAGGTGAAAAGGTTACAGTTTATCTGTTGCCATGAATTTCCCGGAAGTGAATTTGTTTGGGGGAATTATATGATAACTTAAGAAGACCACAGTTGGGAAGCTGTTGACTGTTTGCAGACAGAAAGTTAATTACAACACCAGCCAGCCATTGGTTACCTTTGACGTGCCTGTAATCATATTATTGGTTTTTGAACAGAATCTGTGTACCAGTGAAGGTTAGGAGTTTGGGAAGACAGTTCAAACAACATGAATTGGAACATTTGTAGGATAATTTCCCCATGTGAGATCAACTTTTCAACAATTTTCACATTAAAAATTATTTGAAATTCTCTAAGAGGCTTGAGGCGGTAGACACATTTCTTCGAGGGCATATGAATGAGAGAGCGAACATAGAAAGCGTCCTCTGCTATGCCTCTGGCTCCAAGCAGCCAATTCCGTAAGCTTCAAAAATGGCAAAGATCACTCCATCCTGCAAAGCTATCATTTAGAATCGATGGACATATGAGTTCCCCAGACAAGAAAAAGCTAAAGGAGTTCATCACCACCAAACCAGTATTATGTGAAATGTTGAAGGGTCTCCTTGAAGGAGAAGAAGAACAGAAATATGAACAATGGCAATAAATACATATCTATCAACAATTGAATCTATAAACAAAATGAACAAGCAGAACAGAAACAGACTCATAGATACAGAGAACTTTTTGTTGCTGCCCAATGGGAGGGTGCTGGGGGGATGGGTGAAGAAGATGAAGGAATTAAGAAGTACAAGTTGGTTGTTAGACTGATGAACCTCAAAGGGAAAAGGGGAGAGAGGGTGGGATAAAATAAACCAAAAAATTTCTATGCATATATGTATAACCAATGGACACCTGCAAGAGTGTGGGGAAGGCAGGAGGGGGGCGGGATTGGGGAAGAGGGGGTCACTGGGGAAAAGGGGGAAACATCTGTAATACATTCAACACTTAAGATAAGTTTTAAAATAAAAACAGGCAAAGAAAACATCAGAGAAGGGATAATAACCCTAAATTCATGACGAACGGGGAGAAAAGTGAGTAAATAACTCTGCAGTCATCATTTCGCAAGTCCCTCCATCTACTGCAGACACTACATTCCGTGCGGCTGCTGCTCTGGTAACCGCCACTCGGGGAAGATTAATACCAAAGGCTGAAACACCGTGAACGCTCACAGAGGGTGCCCAGCCTAGAGGAGGACACCGTGGCTCAGAATAAGGGTTCGCACTCTTACTGAAATTATTTCAACTTGCTGAGTTGTGAAAATGGTACCAATCGCATGTCCCGAAGAAAAGAAAGTATTAAGCATAAAGCATTGGTTGTGTTTCTCTTTAGAAGAAGCATGAGATGTGTGCATCCTTCTCCATGTTTAAAGTATGAAATACCCCAATTTACTTAATGTCTTCCAGCCCCACAATATTTAGACAGATAACCGCACTGGTGCACATTCTGCCATTACAGGCTGTTTCGAAGAGAAATGACTTGTTCCTAGTTAATTGTTGGGAACATATTCTAGCGAAGCAACATACGTACTGAAGAGGGTTTTACATTTTCTGCAAAATGAATATGTGTAGAGAGTAACCCCTTGAAGTCCCATTAAAATTCCCACTTTGCGTTCATAGGATTTTGCCTTGGGGAAGTCATCAGATGGAATGTGTCTTCCTGGCAAAAACACAGGTATTTACATGTTGCAGGCAGATGCTGTCCCAGATGGCAGGCAAGGTTTCGGATGTGCTCTGGCCGCGCAGCAGAAATGACTCTCGCCAACGAGTCAGGCTCCGTGTGAAGCACAGTCACCAGCCCTGCATTTCGAATGTAACAGATCGTGAAGAACCATCTGTCCGTGGCCATCAATGCCAGGGGACAAGCCACAGCATGATTTCACTTCACTATATTTAAAAATAAAATAGCAAACAGTATTTCTCGCCACAGTTTCTACTTTGCAGTGATGACTCGGGAACAGCTGAGATGTTCTACGCCCGTGAGAGGCTGTCAGTGAACTTGAAGCTGACAAGGGCAGAGCATTGGGTAACCTTCGTCTGGGAACAGCCTGTTTACTGCTTTGGCATCTGTGACTTTCAAGACAACCTTGTAATTAAGATGGAGAGTGAACATGTCAGATACATAATTAATAATCTTATTTAATTTATGTGATGGTTAATATTATGCAACTTGGCTGGGTCACGGTGTCCAGATATGTGGTCAAACATGATTATGTATGTGTCTGTGAGGGTGTTTTTGACTGAGAACAATATTTAAATTAAATCTATGGACTGTGATGAAAGCAGATTACCCTCTAAAATGTGGGTGGCCCTCATCCACCAGCTGAAATCCTGAATGGAACAAAAGACTGCCCCTCCCACCCCCTGGGCAAGAGAGATTTTTGCCAGCAGATGACCTTCAGATGACCTGCAACACTGGCTCATCCCCAAATCTCCAGAACTATGGCCCTTGGACCTGAATTACAGATTTTGGTCTTGCCAACCTCCGTAAGCATGCAAGCCAGTTCCTTAAAATAAATCTTTAGGTATAGCCACATCCATGTGGTTCTGTTTCTCTGGAGAACCTGGACAAATACAACTTCTGTTTATAAATTAATTTCACGGTGCTATCCCTTGTTTTATAAATCGCTGTCCTTTCTAAATACCAGTAATGATTTATTGATACACACTAGTAACATCATGTAAAAAGGCAACTCTTGATGCTATGGAAAACCTCCCAGGACTTTTGCACCTGCCATGGGCTCTCACTTTACAAACTTCAAAGTGCTTCAAATACGCACTGTCCTGTACTCCTCACATGTCCCACCCACTGTGGGCAGAGAAGGAAGTTCAGCAATGGAAGACGGGGGGTCCTGGACTAGGTCACAGCGCTAGGTTTTGATATTTAGAATTTGAGTTCACATCCCAGACTGCCAGGTCACGGGTCTGTGTACACTAGTGTATTTTCTCTCAGTGTAACTCCAGTAGACAAGTGGGAGGTGACTTATTCCATGTGGGGTAAAATAATCTGTGCTGTTTAATCTTGGTGTCTATGTTCCCCAATTTTAGATAATTGCCTACATTTACTAGATGTCTTCACAGGATATTTCCTTAAAATGAAATGTACCGTTCAGAAATGGTCCATAATCTCTTAAATATTATACTATTTAGTGTATTAATGAACCCTTTAATCACACAATATTAATTCTTTTCAACTCTGGCAATGACCTTATTACCTACATTCATATTAATGGATTTCTTTCTTTTAATCATCCACATATGGACCATTTAAACTTAAGGATATATAATATAATTTTAATCTGCCTTTGTGCAGAGCTTCTCAGATTTTTCATAATACATTAACTTATTCAGCTGCACTAGTTAACCTTTTAATTGGTTTTCAAAATTTTTCTAGGGGAGTGACGACGTAGTGATCATTTTTTGATGATACTGCATATACTGTATTTCTCTGGAACCAGAAAGGTATTGGTTTATTTATTTAGTTACAGAGGTAACACGTTTCCTCTGGAATGCAAAGGGATCAAATTGTCTGCATGGGTTTATAAAAGTTGCTTGCAACCAATCATTTGCAGTAAGAGAACTAAACTAGAGCTATCGAGGTTCTTCTAAAATGTGTATCGTTTTTACTTAACATTTTATACCTTATTGAATTGTATTTACCTAAATGTTAGATATAAGGCAAGATACATGATAAAAGACAAGGGGTAATGTATTGCTATCATAAGCATTAAATTGTTAAAGGATATATGGGATTTCTAGATATCCAATTACTTAAGTTCTTTTGTGTGAGTTTATTTGTAGTTGGTTTACACATCGGCAGTGTAATCATTTATATATCTCGTGACTAAATAAATTGTATCTTTCCTTCAGTACTTAGCCAGTGGGTTAGCCTGCAGAACTGAAGGTATAAGGAATCACCAACATTTTCACCAAACACTATTGGCCAAAGATTAAGTATAGTCTCTTCTTCGAAGAGTCATATGTGTGTAAAATTGTCAAGCCCAAGGGAGGAGATAGCAATTTTACCTAGAGTTTGGGCATATTACGTAATAATATACTTTTTTACTATCAAAAGAAAACTTTCTATGTGTCTCACCTTAAAGTTGCACTTTATTTTGATAAACCTGGTTAGCTTAAGCCTCACCCTTCTGTTGCTGAGGTTGGCTGAGCCTTCCCTCCCATCATGACCCTTGTTGACTTGCTCCACTTCTCGGTGTCAGTGCCTCTGATTTTGAGGCTGTGCGGTCAGGATCACATCTAGACTTGCACCTTGCTAGATTTTACATGTGACATGTATATCCTCTTCTATCCCAACTCTATGGTGCTTGTAGCCATGATAAAGGAGCTCAAACGGAATCTATGTTTATCTCTGATCCAAGCCCATGTACCAATGTGATGTTCTAGGGGCCCTTTTGTAATTTTGTGATCATTTCAATTCTGACTTTTTCTGTATCAGATTTAGTCAATAGTGATGTAAGGATAGTGTGAGTTTAATACATATTCATAGGTTTACTTTAAGTCAATGTAGTCACTGAATTAAAAGCTCGAAGAACAAATTATTAGGGGAATGTTGATTGCTAGTGGTGTTCATTAGTTTCACTTCATTTCCTTTGCCTAAATGCTCTTCTGGCTGGGTCTCATTTTCTGTCTTTCCTGCATGTTAATCCACCCTGTAACACTCCCTAGTTATCTCTAACAGGCTGGACGATGTTTGCCCAGGCCATTTGGCTTTATTTCTTCTCTACATTTCATTTGTCTGTGTGCTGTGATGTAGCAGCACATATATGTGTGAATTGTGTTTTTAAGGGTCCTTGTCTTTGAGATGTACACAGCAAACATTACATGAGATATAGAAACAAAATGGCCAAATGATGGCATAAAAGTCATACAATTCAATTGGACAAGCCAGAAACCATGACATCATCTTAGAATTCTTCCTCTCCCTGAATCCCACAGAATAGTAACCAAGTGTTTATTAGTATGAAAATAATTGATGTTTACTTAACACTTCAATCTGTGATAAACATTTTACCATGCAACTTATGTGTATTCTTATTGAAACTTCAAATTATAATTGAGTATGGGACACGTTTTGTTTTTTGTTTTTGTTTTTAAATCTTTATTGTTGGATGTATTACAGATGTTCCTCATTTTTCCCCCATTGACCTCCTCCTCCCCACTCCCGCTCCCTTCCCACCTTCTCCCAAACTATTGTCTGTGTCCATTGGTTATGCATATAAGTTCTTTGGCTCATTTCTTCCCTCCCCGCAACCCCTTTCCCTTTGAAGTTTGTCAGTCTAGCAATGAATTTGTACATCTTAATCCCTTCACCCTTTTCACGCATTCCCCTAAACCCCCTCCCATCTGGCAACCAACAAAATGTTCTCTGAATCTATGAGAATGTTTCTGTTCTGCCTGTTCATTTTGTTTGTAGATTCCATTGTCGATAGATAAGTATTCATTGCCTTTTTGTTTGTTCATATATTTTATCTTTTTCTTCAAAAAGACCCGTCTTCATTTCATATAATAACGGTTTGGTGGTGATGAACTCTTTTAACTTTTTCTTGTCTGGGAAAGTCTTTATATAGCCATCGATTCTAAATGACAGCTTTGCAGAATAGAGTAATCTTGGTGGTAGGTTCTTGCTTTTCATCCCTCTGAATATTTCTTGCCACTCCCTTCTGGCCTGCAAAGTTTCTTTTGAGAAATCAGCTGACAGCCTAATGGGAACTCCCTTGTAGGTAACTAGCTGCCTTTCTCTTGCTGCTTTTAAGATTCTCTCTTTGTCTTGAACCTTTTGCATTTTGATGATGATGTGTCTTGGTGTGGGCCTCTTGGGGTTCATCTTGTTTGGGACTCTCTGTGCTTCCTGGACTTGTATGTCTGTTTCCTTCAAGTTAGGAAAGTTTTCTGCCATTATTGTTTCAAACAGGTTTTCAATTTCTTGTTCTCTCTTTTCTCCTTCTGGTACCCCAAGATGCGAATGTTGGCACTCTTGAAGTTGTCCCAGAGGCTCCTTACATTATCCTCACTTTTTTGGATTCTTTTTTCTTTTTGCTGTTCTGATTGGGCATTTTTTGCTTCCTTATATTCCAAATCGATGGTTTGCTTCTTGGATTTACGTACTCTACTACTGAATCTGTGTAAATCATTCTTTATTTCAGTTAATGCCTCCTTCATTTCTGACTGTGCATCCATGATTTCTGACTGGTCTTTTTTTATGCTCTTGAGGCCCTCCCTAAGTTCACTGAGGTTCTCACTAAGTTCATTGAGCATCCTTATAAGCAGAATTTTGAACTGTTAGGTTGTCTATCTCCATTTTGTTTAGTTCTTTTCTTGGGGTTTTGTTCTGTTCTTTCATTTGGGACCTGTTTCTTTGTCTCCTCATTTTAGCTGCCTCTCTGTGTTTGTTTCTGTGTATTACTTGACGAGAGGTATGGGGCTAGCTGAGACCAGATGCTGCTTGTTTGAAAGAATTTAGGAAAAACCTGAAGCAGGATCCAAGACAGGCCAATCCTATGGTTAAACAAGTGGCATCAGCTTGAGTGGGCCTGAAAGTTGGGTGGGGCGGGGCCTCAGGGAGTCACCAGGGCGGGGCATCCGGTATGAGCCAGGTTGCTGGAGTCCCAGATATGGCAGCTGTCTGCCGCCCCAGGGAAGGGCTCACCAAAGGAACAAAGGCCTCTGACAGTACATTTGTCCCCGAGAAAGCCCCTTCTCCAGCCCTCGCTCCAATGCCAAACAGCTCAATTATTCCCTGTGTGTCTCTGGTGCCCCTCGAGCTGCCTCCCCTCCAAGCTTAGAGGGAGAGAGTCCGATAAGTCCGTGCGCGGGCCCTTTAAGGAGCTGCCTGGGGCTCCAGCCACCTCAGCCTCTCTGAGCCTCGGTTCCTGCTGGTTTTTCCAGCCAGATGTGATGGGGACTCTCTTCCTGGCACTGGAACCCTGAGCGGGGCACCTGGTGTGGGACGGGGACCCCTCAGTCCTCAGGGAGGACCTTCCCAGCCGAGGTGTCCTCCTGATTTTTATCCACCACATGTAGGTGTGGGACCAGCCCGTCGCACCTCCTACCGGTCTGGATGTGGCTGCTGCTTTAATTCTGTAGCTGTAGGACTTCCATTGAGCTTGATTTCAGGCAGTTTTAAATGATGGTTGTTCTGTAGTTTAGTTGTAACTTTGATGTGGTTGTGGGAGGACGGATACCGCGTTTACCTACACTGCCACCCTGACCGGAAGTCCGGGACATGTTTTTATTTCTTATTCTCTGATCAAAAGTCCAGAGCATAGCTGTGGACTTGGATTTGCTCCATGAGAGGGTCTAACTAACTCTGTCCTGCTATATACTCGAGAACATGAAAGGAATAATTCTTCCCAGAGTGTCGACCTACCCCAATCCTTTCCCTTGTCACCACTCACATCAGCCCTTCTCTGAGGCACCCCTTTTTCAATGGTTTCAGTATTAATCTGTAATATCTTTTACTTTTATCTCATAGACTAATGAGGACAACATCTAGCAAATCAACACTTCATTGTCCTGTGAACTGGGTACGTGATATTTCAGTGTTATTTTTAATGTATTTATGTGTTTATATATGTATTTAATAATTGCCAAACACTTTTCTAGGTATCTGGGTTATATCAGTAATCAAAAATAGATGCTGACTGTCCTGGGCATTATCTTCTAATAGGGAAGATATGAACAAAAACAGAGCACATGGAGAAGTGATTGGATATAGTGGACGGTGGTAACTGCTTTGGGGAAATGTATTAAAACATGTTGAAGGAACTAAGGAGTGTAGGCTTCCCTTGTAAACAGGGTGGTCCGGGTCTTCCAGGTAGAGGTCATATCTGAAGAAAGACTTGATGGCGATGAGGGGCCAGGTATCGGAGCTGAGAAGTCAGAATTCGTAAGCTGAGGTTAACAGCCAGAGCAAAGGAAGAGTATGTATGTGCTACAGGAACAAAGACATCGGGAGCATAGCAGCCCAGGGCAGTGGCAGTAAGGGCCAGGGGTCAAACAGGACACTTCTGAAGAAGAGCTAAGTCGGTAATAATGACACAGGCTCTCAGCTACCACCGTGACACCAGGCAAACTGAGACAGATGGTCACCCCACCTGTAGCTGTCCTAAGAGCTTTCTCTTTCCAACAAGGAAAAGCAGAATTACTGCTGGGTGTTGAGCACAGGGGGTGCATAATCTAACTTGAGCTTTTAAAGCAGCTGCCCACAATAAATATTCTCTGAACGAGCAACAGTGTACTCTGGCTTCTGGCTCTGTGCTGGGAAGAAACCACAGGGAGGGTGACCGTGAGGCCAGTGTGGGTGCAGGTAGTACAGTCCCCCAGAGAGAGACCTTGGCTGGACACAGCCAGAGCCATGCAGGTGGGGAAATGTGGTCATATGATGGGTGTATTTTGAAAGTGGACCCTAAATTGTACATTGGTGGATTGGATGAGATGCAGGAGGGAAGGAGAGGTGTCACGTCCAGGTTCTTAGGTCTCAGGAGGGGTAGCTATTGAACAGTATATGTGAGACTGTCCTTAGGAGGCTTGCAGAGCAAAGACCAGAAGGTTCACTGAAACTGTGTCACACAGCCAAGTGGAAGCAGAGTAGACAGAGATTTCAGTCTGTGGTGTGGTATATGCTGTGGTGCGGCCAGGATCCATTTCTTATTACTGGTAAAAGGTACTAGTGACTTGGGGTGGGCATGGCTGCCCTACGAAAGCCCAGAGACTAAGCGAGGTCACTGAGCAGTGATGGCACTGAGGGCCGAGGGCCGAGGGCCAGGAGCTCACCAGAGTGATCCACCCAGTAACTGTTTATGCCAAAGGAGGAGAGGAAACATGAGCTGAAAACATGAAGAAGCATCTGTTGAGAGACCACGCGGTGGGGCAGAAAATCCACAGAGTGTGATGCCTTGGAAGATAAATGGGGAAAAAAAAAACGCCCATAGTTCTGAGTGCACATTTTACTTGTCTCTTACCCAACAAGAATTTTACTCATTCTATAAATTCCATTTAACCATTATATGTGTAGCTTATTTTACTGTTTTAAATGTCTTTATTGGATCAAACGTGCCTAGTCCCAATGCTTCACCCACTGCTCCTCATATAATTATTTTTATGTGGAGAAATATGCAAGGACATATAGCTAGAAAGAGTGTGAACCACTATAAGAAGAAAACCCTCTACTGTCTGCATTAAACAAATGAGCAATTGGGAGTTAAATGTGCAGTTAGCGTTCACAAATCTTATTGTGGGGAAGTAGGGAGTTTGCATTCAAGTTAAGCAGTGTGACTCAAAGTCCAAGCACTCTTCTTCCAAAACAAAATCGCTTCCCTAAGTACTTCCTAGTGAAAATGAGTAACTCCTCCCTCCCCTTCATCAGCAGACCCTTCCTTCATTCGGGGTTCTGTATTTCTGGGGCATTTTGAGAATTGTTGCTCCACTTGTCTTCAGTCCTCCGTGTCATCATCTGTCCGATTTCTTCACTGAATTGCACTAGGAAATTCATCTGTAATGTTTACAGAGTTCCAGCCCTCTCCCTTTCTCGCAGAGTGAAGTAAAACTCTATCAGTAGAGTCTAAAAACACCGTTGACTGAAGCTAAATTGTAATCCCATTTCATGTATTCAATAATCGGTATTTTTATTGAGATATACCATATTAATTTTAGGTGTGTAATATGATGATTTGATACTTGTATATATTGGGAAATGCTCACCACTTTAAGGCTAGTTAACACCCACCATCACCCATAGTTACAATTTTTTCTTGTGATTAATACTTTTAAAGTCTACTCTCTTAGCAACTTTAAAATATACAATAGAGTATTGTTAACTGTAGTCACCATGCTGTACATTACATATCCAGGGCTTATTCATCTTAAAATAGGAAGTTTGTACCTTTTGCCCCCCTTCACCCATTCTGCCCACCAGCCCCCCTGCCTCTAGCAAACAGCTGTCTGCCCTCTGTAGCTATAAATTCAGTCAGTGTTTCATTTCACATATACTTGAGATCATACAGTATCTGTCTTTCTCTTGCACTTAGTATAATGCTTTTGGGGTCTATCCATGTTGTCATAACAGCACAATTTTCTTCTTTATGTGACTGAATAATATTACAGAATAAATGTGTATGTAAACCACATGTTCTTTCTTTCTTTCTTTTTTTTTTGTTCAGATAGAGTGGGAGGGAGAGAGAGAGAGAGAGAGAGAGAGAGAGAGAGAGAGAGAGAGAAACATCGACGTAAAGGGGATACATCGAGTGGTTGCCACCCACATGACCCAACCAGGGCCAGGGACAAACTGCAACTGAGGTACACGTGCCCTTAGCGGGAACTGAACCTGGGTCTCTCTGGACCGCAGGCTGACACTCTAACTGCTGAGCCAAACCAGCCAGGGCGTAAACCACATTTTCTTCATCCATTCATCTGTAGATGGACATGGATGCATCTGCACGTTGGCTGTTGGCTACTTTAAATAATACTGCGATGAACATGAACATGCATGCAGATCACTCTGCCAGACAGTGGTTTTATTTTCTTTGGATAAATATCCAGAGGTAAAATTGCTGAGTCATGTGATAGTTCTACTTTTATTCATTTTCTGATGGACCTCTGTACCGTTTTTCATAATAGATGCACCAATTTAGACCCCCACACCAACAGGACACAAACGTTCCCTTTTCTCCAACCTCTCCAACATTTGTTCTTTCCTGTCTTTCTGATAAAAGCAGTTTTAACAGGTGTGAGGTGATATCTCATGGTGATTTGAATTTGCATTTCCCTGATGATAAGTGATGTTGAGCATCTTTTTCTGTACTTGTTGTCCATCTGTATGGCTTCTTTGGGAAAATGTCTATTTAGATTCTCCTTTTTCACCATGACCGCAAGACAAAATTTGTTGGGAGTCACAGGTTGGCCTGCAGTCTGCACTAGAAGCACATAGTTCCTTTACTTTGTGCCCAGCCTGCGATGGCAGGTGTGTGTTGGATGCAATGATGGGTCCAGGTTGTGATACTGATGACTTGGTCAGTTCGGGCTCAGTCACCTGTTCAATTTCATTAAGACTCATTGGTGACCTGGCCCCCTCTAAGAGCATCTAGGTGGATGTGCAGTTGCCCACCACTGTGTCCCCATAGTGTGCAGACCCAGAGAATGGTGTCTTTGTCTTCAAGGTGGCAGACCAGATGCCAGTCCCACTGCTGATAGTTTAAGATTCAATAAAAATATGACATCTGGCAAGTAGAAATATTGTATAAGGCAGGGGCCATCAAACATTTTCTATCCAAGGCCTGATAGTAACTATTTTAAGCTTTGTGGGATATTTATTGTCTCTGTCAGATATCCCTCTGTGTGTGTGTGTGTGTGTGTGTGTGTGTGTGTGTGTGTGTGTGTGTGACATTCTGACCTTGCTTGCTGTCTTCCCAGAAACAGGCCACGGGCCAGCACTGTCTCACCTGGTCTGATGGAGGTGTCCTGCCCTTTAGTTCTTGTGCTCAGTGGCTCCTCCTGCAGCCTATTTCTCAGAGTTGTGATTGCGCTGTTGGCCCTCGAACCCCCACAAAGCCGGCCCAGACACTTAAGGAAACCTCTGTGAATCAAAGTTTTCTCTGAGCTGGCAGGTTTGTCTCAGAGAGTGAAGTTGAAGAAAACATAAGAGAGTGTGCTGTCACATTGTCATGTAAAGTGAGGTGGTGCTGGGGTCCATCTGCTACATTCTCCAATGTGCTCTCCTGGTGGCCTGCAAGGCCACTGGGCTCTTTCTTCATAAGCCGTGAATTCCAGCTGACCTCCCATAACTGGCTTATCCACGGATGTGCATGCAGTTTTTAAAAGATCTGAGCGGTAGATTTAGCTACCTTTTGACTTTAAAAAGGATGCAGTTTATCCTGATTATTCTTAAGTTCCATATTTGCAAATACACCTAGTTGCTAACCCAAAATCAATACTTGTAATATTTTTCTGGTCACTCACAGACTAAGGCAGAGCTGGTGAAAATTTTGATCCACTCAATGAACAGTACAGGATGTCCATAGACTGGAATTAAGATATTCTATGTCCCTAAATGAGGGTGACCTTGGAATCAGATTTCATCTCTGATATCTACTCACTTGTGTGTCAGTTGTTAATTATTACCTCTCAGCTCTAAATCTGCCTTCCATCCATGCTCTCTGATAAATGATAATTCCTTAAGCATTTCCCCTTTAAAATGAGCAAGACATTAAACTTTCTCAATAGAGGGTGCTGGAGAGATATCACAGGAGGAAGAGGCTTCCTGCAATTTCTGGCTTGGCCAAGGGTCTGCATATGGATGTGAGGGCACCCACTAGAAGCTGCCTCAGCCACGGGCTCATATGTAGTTGCTCCGTGACCCTGCAGTCTGAGCCTGCCTGATGATAATCTCTCTGCCGCTCTCTCTATATGGAAAACCTGCACGTCTGCACAGAGCTACCTGTGGCCCAGGAGGCCACACACTGAGTAGTCAGGCCTCCTGCAGCTCCAACCCTGCACCCACTCCCTGCAAAGCCTTCAGGCTCCAAATGCCTCCATCTCCCCAGGCACTCAGACTTCCACTGGACACCACACCACTCTGGACACTGATCAACTGCCCTCCTCCCACCTTGCACTCTAGGGTGGCTTGTCATTTCCTAGTGACTCCAGATCATCTCTGTCCTGACTAGACCAACAAGCTCCTGTTATCCAATGGTCAAAAACAAGCACACCTCTTCCAACGAGATCTTAGCTCCTGCTAAGTTTGTTCTTGGGATACTGTCCTCAGCCCCAAGGTCCCACAGCGTTTTCTTATTGTGTATCTCTTTTATCATAATTAGTGATTCTTTATAAACTTGCTCTGTATAATTACAAAAAGAAAAGGAAAGAAAACAGAAAATAAAGGGGGAAAAGGACTAAATGAATATGAGTCAGGAAAGGAACCTAGGATGCCAAAAGAATGAAATATCCCAGAATCGCTCTTCTGCTTCAGCACACTGGACAGCAACACGCCTGCTACACGGACTTGATCTCCATCCTCTGAACCATGGACAACAACACGCCCACACTGGCTACGCACAATCTCTCTCCTGCTTCAGCACGTTGGACAGCAACACGTCCACTAGACAGACTGGCTCTCCAGCTTCAGGACCACGGACAGAGACATACCCACTGAATCTCAAAGATTGAGGGTGGAAAATAATGTGTTCGGCCAATACTCACAGAAGCCCTACCTTGTACCATTCAGATGTATGACTTTGGGCATTCTCCTTACACGATCATGTTTCAATATTTTTATCTTTAAAAAACTGTGTTGATCTTTTGATTTCCATGATCCCACAAAAACACTCAAAATTCTGTCCAGGAACAAGGAAACACAAGAATAACCAGACAGCAAGAAGTATCAGTAGTCTTGCAATAGGCTCTAATAATGCTTCAATGTGATACCAGTCAGGAGAAGATTCTTTATATCATAATGCCTGCTTCTGAAACAAGAATAATATGACTCGTATCTACCGAGGATCTGTAGGTTGGCAAAGAAGCATATTTAAAATGTGATGATAAGTTATTGTACTTTAAAATTGACTGATGGTGTGTTTCCAACGTTGAAAAATATTAACACAGAGAGCCCTTTCACTGTGCGAGAGTGAAGAGTGGAGTACTGGGGTGTCTCCTGATGCCTGAGTCATCACTTCATCAAGTCGGTGGGAAATGCTCAATGAATATGTAAGTGCTGAACTACAACTTATGTTTCATCCTCATGTGATTGTGGGAAGAGAATGATTTATGTGATCTCTAGTATATGAACAGTTATGATCCTGTCCCCTAGACTCGAGGTTACCAATGTCAGGGAGATGAAAAACCTGCTCCCAAACACATACAAGTGAACTCTCTTCTGACCCTTAGATGAGGAACTTCTTTGAACCTTTGTTTCTGTTTTTAGGTGGGTTTAAAAGAAACAGACATACAAAAAGAGTTATGTTAACCAGTGAAAAAGAATAGATAAAGGGAAATATAAAGCTAATGCACCATTTATAGTTTCCTTTTAATCAACATAATTTGTAACCCTAGCTTCTCTGTATGTCTTTCCATCTTCTCTTTAATTTTTATTTTGATACTGTGCTGATCTTTCATCACGAGTCTATTCTTTCTTCTCTGTAACCACTTTAAATAAATTTTCACAGTCTCTCTTCCACGACCTCAACAGACCCTTTTCCTCAGTCACTGCTGCAGCATTCTGTTGAGTCTGGAGGGTTGGCTTATTGTGTTGTCTCCAGTGGGTTTTCCCTTCTGGAGTCTCCTGTCCCCTGGGCTGGGAGACTTTTCCACTTGCTCCTGCTGGAGCCTTTGAGGTTTCTCTTCACTAGAAGTCATTTTAATTGATTGACTTAGGCTATCTCAACACACCACATAAGGTGAATTTGAATTCCCTTCTCATACATATCAGAGTCTGCACAAGAAACTCTGCAAGACATTTACCCTCCACTCTTCTCTCCAGGTGAACGACTTATGTCACTATCCTTCCTTGCGTGGGTACAGTTTTTTCTAGATCGTTTTTAGCATAATGGAGAGGCCCACCTTCAGGCTACTGGCTCCCTCCTGTGGGCTCAGTTCCAGGGCCCAGAACTCACGTAAACTCAAACTAGGCCTCTTCCCCTGAGGATGCAAAAAACCTGACTCATGATCCATTGGGCCCTGCACTTGATCTAATACCTTGTAAGTCACCACACTGAAACTCTCTCCCCACACAGGGTTTCATGACCTTTTGTTATTGCATGTGCAGTTTTTTATTGCTTTTCTTTCTTTTGAGAGCATCTATAAATGTAAAATATTTAGGGTTTTGTTGTTCCTTTATTTCTTGCTTTTGTACTGGAAGTGGACTGTTCTGGATTACAATTTGCAAGCAAACTTCTGGCAATATCCAGCCTCACTCAATACAAAATCTTAAAGGACTTCCTTTTTCCAACTCATATTAAAAAATAAAATTTTGGCCCTGGCCAGTTTGGCACAGCGGTTAAAGCATCGGCCTGCAGTCCAGAGAGACTCAGGTTCAGTTCCCGCTAAGGGCACGTACCTCGGTTGCAGTTTGTCCCCGGCCCTGGTTGGTCATGTGGGTGGCAGCCACTCGATGTGTCCCTTTCACGTCGATGTTTCTCTCTCTCTCTCTTCCTCTCTCTCCCTCCCATGTATCTGTAGAAAAAAAAAGGAAAAATATCCTCGGGTGAGGATTAAAAAATAAAATAAAATAAAAATTTGATGTGGCAAAAATGTGTGTGTGTGTGTGTGTATACATTCAGTATTGCTGAAATAAACTAAAGATTGAAGCTTCAAATCACAAAAATTAAAAGAATTATATAGTATCTAAATTGTTTATTTCAAATCAAATTAGACTCTTGTATCCAAGGCAGTTAGGGCTCGGGGTTTGAGGATATAAGCGGGAGCCTGCAGGGAATGTAGCCATTGTGCTGATGAATAAGGTTTGATCCTGAGATAATTTGCTACAACTGGGAATGTCTATTGTCCAAAGGAGGGGAAAATGGAGGAAATACTTCTCCACTAGTGGATTAAATGAAGGCTTACATGCAGGGAAATGGGGGAGAAATAAACTCAAATTTTAGGCTCCACAGTGAGGTCTGTTCTGTCCGTGTCCCTTCCCTGGGGGGCATTCCTAAATCTGGAGGAGCATTCTGTGACCTCCGCTGTGGCAGGAGCGCAATGGAGGTGATACAGGGCTTCCACAGAGAAGGAGAAACATGGCACCGACTGCTGGCCACTGCACCACCCTTCCTTCTATCACGGCAGAGAGCGGATCTCAGAGAAAACCAGAGGCCGCCCCCTGGTACTGAATGTAAAGTTCTGAAAAGAACAAAAAGCATTTCTAGTAAATAGGGAGTGAAAGGGGGCAAAATAGGGAGGGGGTATACGTAATGCTGTCAACAATTAAAAAATAATTATAATAAATATAATTATTATAATAACTATAATAATTATAATATTTATAATATATATAACTATACCATTATTTTGCTGTATCACAGAAGGTGTCCTAATGTCTTCCTACCAAATGAAAACAACAATATTGAAATGTGGAAGTACTAATTAGAAATATAAAATTAGTTATGTAGATAAGTTTTCATATAAAATTCTTTACTAGGTAACAAAATAAACTATTAGAACACATTATTAGGATTAAGATTCATTTGGGTTGTTCCTTAAAAAATGAAAACAAGTGTGTTGAAAGTGGGAGGAGGGGGTGGGGAGGAGGATGTCAATGGGGAAAAGGAAGGACATCTGTAATACTTTCAACAGTAAAGACAAATTTTAAAAGATTATAAAAATATAAAAGCATAAAAACAATTCTGTTTTGAGTATTTAGAGATCACTCTTTAAGAATTTAAGATGCTGTCTGGCCAATGTGGCTCACTGGTTGAGCGTCGACCCCGCACCAAGAGGTCACTGGTTCGATTCCTGGTCAGGGCACATGCCCAGGTTGCGGGCCTGATCCCCAGTGGGGGGCGTGCAGGAGGCGGCCAATCGATGTTCTCTCTCATCGATGTTTCTATCTCTCTCTCTCTTCCTCTCCCTTCCTCTCTCTCTAAAATCAATAAAGAAAAAAATATATAAAAAGAAAAGAATTTAAGATGCATCAGGTCTTTTTAATGTTTTAGAGGAATTCCTTTACTTTTTTTTTTTTTTCTTTGTGCCTTCTGAGGTTTCATACAGCCAGTTAATGTGGGTCATTTTTTCTCCTTTCCCAAATCAGTTTGGTCCTTTTACAGACTGAAATTTCAGTTTATTCACTAACAACCCCAGGACGCCTCTGGCACCCCAGGAGTGGAAACAAGGGACCCCCCATGAAGAACAAAATGCATCCAAGGCCTCGCCTGTGTCCTTTGCATAGGGTTTCTCAGAATGACCCACAGCCGCGTCTGCCCACTGTCATCTCCTTCCCTTTATGTGACTGTGGCAAACGTCCACCTGTTCTCGACGTCAGAATGACTTAGGCACGATGCACTTTCATGGCATATTTTAATGTGAAGACAATGGCAAAAAGATGAAGGCTGGCCAAGGCACGGAGGAAAGTTGTGTATTCACAAGCGTGTAATTAAACAGGAAGAGCATGGTATGTGATGTTAAATGTCAGAGCACGGAATATTTAAAACAAGGACCACCCGCATTTTTCTCCCTCGTTCTTTGATCCTGTACCACCTCAAATTTATGATGCACTAAACCAGGCATTCAGCTTCCTTCTATATTTTTTAGATGATCTCCTCTTTTCTGGCTTGCTGGCCATGACGAATGCCCATATAATCCAACGTAAAGGAAATCGATGATTCCAGATTGCTCATTTTTTAAAGTGGAATAAGTTTTTGGAAACTAATCAAGGGCGTAAATCATCAAGGAATAAATATTTAACAACTATTCATCACACTGAGAATTTAAAGTACAAGGTATTAGCCCTATAATTTCCCCATCACCATATTGATTCCTAAATGCAATGTCTAGCTTGTTTTAAGGGTCTATAAATAACATATTGAAAAAGTCTTACAATATCAATATTCATTTATTTTTTATCGATTAGTTGTCACTATTTAGTTCTGGAACCAAATTAACGTATGCAAGGTCATACTTTAATTCAAGAATTCAAAATCATTTCTGTGAAATACAGTAGAAATAGAGTTCCCATAGGCTATGGAAACAAACTCATATTTTTTCATAATCACAATAATATAGTATATTCCTAATTTCCCAATGAAGATTTAAAATATTAATGTACTATAGTGATTCTATGTCAATTTATTCTATTCACTTTTAATCGACTCTAGTAATTCCTTGCAAAAATATTTGGTGGGATCAAATCATTTATTTTTATGCTCCCTAATTGTCACCTCTCTCAGTAAGAAAAACGCTTCCATGAGCAGCACACGTTGAGCTCGCCATTGGCTGCCCCATTCCCGGTGGGCGTGGGACTGTCCCATCTGAGGGCAACGTGGACAGAGCCTGCTCCTCCTCCCCTCTTGCTGAGAGCAAGCAGGGTCTTCCTCCTCTAATGGAAGAGCTGTTTTTGCTAAGACTGTTTATCTTTTCCAAAACCATGAATGTGACTCTCATTTGGCACGGCATAAACATGCCACAGTGGTGCGCCTCTCCTCAGTTACTCTACGCCCTGGCTCGTAAAATAAGTGGAAATACCACGAGCCCAGGTCAACCCTGCCTGCGTTCTGACACTTCTACCCGGTACGAAGGTTGTCCTTTTGTGGTCTGGGGGGGGGGGGGACTGTGAAGCCCAGCGGCAGCAGGGAGAAGCTTGGGAAGGAGCTCTTCACTGTGGTCCGTGTCCAAGAACATCAGTCACCCAGATAAGGGCCCAGACTGTGACTGCACGGTTCTCACTGTTCCGAATATGCAAACTTCGTGGAATGTGGTGATGAAACGTCTGGCACAATTTCAAGGAGAACAGACATTTCCTTTCAGTGGGTCCCGAAGACGCAAACTCACTCAGCTCCGGGATCACGAGAGACCCTAACCCCTGCCCTCGATGCCCAGCTCAGACTTCCGTAGCGCGGCTGGGGCTGGGCCTTCAGTTTAACCAACGGGAGCCCGGGAGCTGCCCGTCTGTTCTAGTGCAGGGACCCTGTGCACGTTCAGCAACGTTAACCCTCCTCCTGACACAATGCTTCGCACTGCGCTGTCCTGCGGTACGCACGTATGGGGGTGTATCGGGGGACACTGGTGGATGAAGCTGTGCCGGTGTCGGGCACCCAGTTCTACACCAGCTGCGTGTTGTGCTGCGTGGTCTGGAGGGCACGGCCTTGGCTCTCGGGACGCCACGTGGCTGTTGCCCAGGTCAGATCTTCCTACAAATCTGGGGGCGGATCTCAGTGACACTGCCCCCCAGCAGCACCGTGAACCCACAGAAGATCTCCAGTGAGGTGACCCACAGAGAAGGCAACGCCGCTGACTGATGAGCGCCCCGGCTCTGGTGATCCAGTGTCCTCAGGCTCCCCTGAGGCATCGTCTGTGCACACGCGGTTCTATCCCCAAGTCTCCGATTGTTTCCTCTCGTTTTATTTTATTCTTTTCTGCCACCTCCTGTCTTCTTCGAGGCCGTGTCCCAGTGAACTGAGCAAGGGGAGGGAGGGACCTGTGGAGCCACCTGCCGATGATGCCGGTGGGCCACCCGATCTGGATGGTGGGAAACACCCTCGTCTTACAAATTCACCTCGTGGTAAAAATATAATATTCTCTGTTTTTTTCCGGCACCCTCAGAATGCATTTACACGGTACGTGAATTTCTAACGTTTGCGTTTACTCTTCCTGTGCTCGTACCCTCGCACAGGCAGGCTGCTGCCTGGTCCCAAGGACAGCGAGAAGCCCTGGGAAAGGGGCAGGAGAAGAATCCGTCTCCCTGAAAGGGAGCCTCCCTGGGTGGGGACCGGCGTCATCAAAGCCACAGCTGAGCGTCCTCATGCAGGGGAAGCCGTGCTGCTCCCTCCTCGGGGAGCTCAGCGCAGTCGGAGGCTGGGGGTCCCGGGGCTGCGTGTCCCGGGCCCTCGCACCTGCCCAGTCTGTGCTCGGAGCCGCTCTCCTGGGCGTTGGTGAGCCAGGTTCACACGGGCAGGCTGGTGAGCTCACCGGCTCCCTGACTGTCTCAGGTGAGGCAGCGGGAGGTGAGCGACCAGCTCTCCAGGCCCTCTGGTGGTCGTCAAAGTCCCTCAGTTCCACTGGCAAGTTGAACTGACAATGTAGGGAGCTGGGCTCGTGCGCAACCCCCCCCCACCCAGTGTCCTGGAGGCCGTCACTGACCGGGCCTGGTGTTCATGCTGCCCTAAGGCTGTCCCCGCTCGCTGTGGTAGAACCCTTCTTGGAAACACTTGTTCACTCTGGTCGACCGAAGGTGTTTTGTCCCAGCACCCCAGCCCTTCCTGGGGCGGAGAGGTCTCTAGGGGGGCTCCCGATCACAGCAGAGGGGCAGGGTTTGCCTGCCACCATCTCCACGTGGCTCTCTTCCTGTACCTCCATGGGTATTTCCTTCCGAGGGGCCTGAGAAGACCAGTTTTGCTCGCTAGTCCATGTACGATGCGGCGGTGGTACCCATCTTCTCTGGGGTTTTGCGTGGGAGACAAGCTCTGCGTGTCTCCCTAGGGACCCTCCCTCACTGGGTTCTTGTGTGCGGGGAGCTGGCTTACGTTATTTTTGTTACATTCATCTGACTTCAGGAAGGAGAATGTGTTGGAAATGTCTTTATTTCATCACTTTATTCAGAAATATTCTTGACTTGCAGTTTTGAGAAGAGCAATGAGTTGATTTAAAAATGGTGATGATATTCAGGAATCATTTTCTGTTCGTATATTTTGATTAGCAATGCTGGTTGTCCAGGTATCTCTTTGTTTTAAAGCATCAGTACAGGCAAGAAATCACACATCATTAACAACATTATTTTCAGAAAGGAACAATGGAATGTGTTGTAAAACACGTATATCTATTACTTAGCTTGGCAACTGACTAACCAGTTTTCTTCTTGCAATTCAACCGTTTACTTAGATTTTGACAGACTATTTCATATTCGAGAGTTTAGTGATCTTCTCCATCAATATGTGCTTTCAACCTCTAAGCACAGCACTTTATTCTGGATATAAGATAAGATATTTATTTAGAATTTATAGTTCAGTTTTTGCCCATTCATCATCATTAAAGTAAAATTTTCTAGTTGGCAGACATTAAATGGGGAGAATAAAACACCATAGATTTTTGAAACTTACTTGCAATTGAATCAAACATTGTTAATGGGAACCCATATTGTTAGCAATTTAAAATCAATGCACAATAATATCCCAGAAAAAACTATTATGTTTGGAGAGTATAGTTTTCAAAATAAAATTCAGTTAACAAGTTGCAAAAATAATATTTGTCAGTGCTTATAAGAGATTTAAAGAAGTATACACTTTTTTTTTTAACTTTAAGTGTATGACTTTGTTACTATTAAAATCTACAAAAGATAAATTACCAGTAGAACTATTGTGAAATTTAAAGACTCCAACTCATTCTTAAGGCGGAATAACAATATCATCATTGAAATGGACCCTGGTTCCTAATCAGTATTTATAAGTCATCATTTCAAACTTAAAACTTCATTTACTTATTAAACACCACTTTGAAAATAGTAGGTGCCAGGCCATCTCAAAATCTATTGTTCTTAAGCCTTTAATGAACATAATTTCCATTGAACTCTTAAGGCCATTTTAATTATAGTTTATAATAATTTAACAATACTGCCCATTATTGATCACATTGATTTTAATAAACACCTATAGAAGCTAGTGCAGTGTGGCCGGTGTGGCTCAGTGGTTGAGGGTCGACCCTTCACCAAGAGGTCGCCGGTTCGATTCCCGGTCAGGGCACATGCCCAGGTTATGGGTCCGATCCCCAGTGGGGGGCGTGTAGGAGGTGGTCAATAGATGTTCTCTCATAGATGTTTCTATATCTCTCTTCCTCTCCCTTCCTCTCTCTGTAAAATCAATAAAGGAAAAAGGGAAAACATGAAAATGAATAAATAAAAGCCAGTGCACCTTGAGTTGAATCTCCGGACGTGGCCCATGTTGCGTGGCCATGGGTTTCCTTCTAGAGCAGTGTTTCTCACCCTCCTGATGCCACGACCCTTCAGTACAGTCCTCATGTGTGCTGACCCCCAACTAGAAAATTATTTTTGTTGCTACTCCATACTGTAATTTTGCTATTGTTATGTCTTAGGCGACCCCTGTGAAAGGGTCGTTCCACCCCAAAGGGGTCACGACCCACAGGTTGAGAACCGCTGTTCTAGAGAGACAGTGAACTTACTGAGTCTCAGCTTTTTGTTGTTGTTGTTGTTTGTTTTTGGTTTTTGGTTCGTGCCCCTAGTGGGAACCCAACCCAGGCTGACGCTCCAACTGCTGAGCCAAACTGGCGAGGGCCTGAGTCTCAGTTTTGATCAATAATTACCCAGTGGCAGTTTCAGTGTCTCATTTTTATGTTTCTACAGCATTATTAGATGCCTGATATATAACAAGACCTCAAAAAGGTTTTGGGGGTTTTTTTGTAAATGAAATAATGGAGAGAAAGAAAAGTGATCATCTAATGACTTCCTTCAGGTGCACGGTAGGTAGTTCAGCCCCATGTTTGTGTAGATGGCTTCTCCATCGACTCTTCGTTTTCAGTCTGGTGTTTCACTGTGTCCCTTCAGCCGATGTCCCCTCCGTGTCGCTGCCTTTCAACTCCACGCTCCCTGCCTCTGGCTACTCATGTATCGGAGATGCCTCTACAATCTCCACACTTGAATCATCAGCAAACCCAGCTTCGTTTTATTTTATTTTATTTTATTTACTGTTGATACTACTACAGATGTCCCTAAGTCCCCTCCACTTTTGCTCCCCTCCACCCAGTCCCCCCACTTTGGCCATCACCACACCATTGTCTGTGTCCATGGGCTATACACATATGTTCTTTGGCTAATTTCTTCACATTTTTTTATCCAGTTCCCCTCATCCCCTCTCCTCTGAACTCTGTCAGTCTGTTCTATGTATCCACACCTCTGCTTCTATTTTGTTCATTAGATTCCACATATAAGTGAGATCATATACTATTTGTCTTTCTCTGTCTGGTTTATTTCACTTAGTAGAATAATGTCCAGGTCCACTCATGCTGTCACAAAACAAGAGTTTCTTCTTTTTTTTTTTTTAAATCCTCATCCGAGGACATTTTTCCATTCTTTATTCAGATAGAGTGGGAGGGAGAGAGAGAGAGAGAAACATCGATGTGAAAGGGACACATCGAGTGGCCGCCGCCCGCACGACCCAAGCAGAGCCGGGGACAAACTGCAGCCGAGGTACATGCCCTTAGCGGGAACCGAACCCGGGTCTCTCCGGACCGCAGACCGACACTCTAACTGCTGAGCCAAACCAGCCAGGGCAAGAGTTTCTTCTTTTTAACAGTTGCATAGTATTCCATCGAGTAAATGTACCACAGCTTTTTTATCTACTCATTTACTGATGGGCATTTAGCCTGTTTCCAGATATTGGCTATTGGAAATAACACTGCTATGAACATAGGGGTGCATATATTCCTTCTGATTGGTCTTTTGGGATTCTTGGGATATATACCCAGAAGTGGGAACACTATGTCAAATGGCAGGTCCATTTTTAATGTTTTGAGGAAACTCCACATTGTTTCCCACAGTGGCTGCACCAGTCTGCATTCCCACCAGCAGTGTACTAGAGTCCCCTTTTCTTCACACCCTCACCAGCACTTATTTGTTGATTTATTAATGGCAGCCATTCTGGAAGATGTGAGCTGATGTCTCATTGTGGTTTTAATTTGCATCTCTCACCCAGCTCAGTGTAGCTCAGTGGATTGAGTGTTGTCCCATGGACTGAGAGTTGCTGGTTTGATTCCTGGTCAGGGCACAGGCCCAGATTATGAGCTTGATCCCCAGTAAGGGGTGTGCAGAAGGCAGCTAATAGATGTTTCTCTCTCACATCCATGTTTTTCTCTCTCTCCCTTCCTCTCTCTCTCTAAAAAAAAAATCAATAAAAATATATTTTAAAAAATGATTTGCATCTCTCTGATGATTAGTGACATTGAGCATTTTTCATATGTCTCTTGGCCATTTGTATGTCCTCTTTGAAGAAGTGTCTGTTCAGGTCTTTTGCCCATTTTTTAATTGTATGGTTTGTCTTTCTGGTGTTGAGTTGTACAAATTCTTTATATATTTTGGAAATTAACCCCTTATCAGATGTATCATTGGTGAATTAACCCCTTTATCAGATGTATCATTGGTGAATTAACCCCTTCTCAGATGTATCATTGGTGAATTAACCCTCATCAGATGTATCATTGGTGAATTAACCCCTTCTCAGATGTATCATTGGTGAATTAACCCCTTCTCAGATGTATCATTGGTGAATTAACCCCTTCTCAGATGTATCATTGGTGAATTAACCCCTTCTCAGATGTATCATTGGTGAATTAACCCCTTATCAGATGTATCATTGGTGAATTAACCCCTTATCAGATGTATCATTGGTGAATTAACCCCTTATCAGATGTTTCATTGGTGAATTAACCCCTTATCAGATGTATCATTGGTGAATTAACCCCTTCTCAGATGTATCATTGGTGAATTAACCCCTTCTCAGATGTTTCATTGGTGAATTAACCCCTTCTCAGATGTATCATTGGTGAATTAACCCCTTCTCAGATGTATCATTGGTGAATTACCCTATCAGATGTATCATTGGTGAATTAACCCCTTATCAGATGTATCATTGGTGAATTAACCCCTTATCAGATGTTTCATTGGTGAATTAACCCCTTATCAGATGTATCATTGGTGAATTAACCCCTTATCAGATGTATCATTGGTGAATTAACCCCTTCTCAGATGTTTCATTGGTGAATTAACCCCTTCTCAGATGTATCATTGGTGAATTAACCCCTCATCAGATGTATCATTGGTGAATTAACCCTCATCAGATGTATCATCCTCCCATACAGTGGTTTCCCTTTTTGTTGATAGTTTCCTTTTGCTGTGCAGAAGCTTTTTAGTTTGATGTAGTCCCATTTGTTTATTTTTTCCTTTGTTTACCTTGCGCCAGGAGATGTATCAGAAAAATGCTGCTTACAAGGGATGTCGGAGATTTGCTGCCCAGCTTCATGTTACCTGCAATATGATTCTTGCCCATTTCTTAAATCTCCATTGTGGCTGCTACTTTCATTCCCTGTCCACCGACCCGCTTGAGTAATCTTCTACCCAGCTGTGACCCAGACCACAACCAGTGCGTTCCTGAGTTCTGATCAGACTTCCTGGTGTTTAAACACCTTGTTCCACTCTCACCTGTACCCTCCTTCCTGTGTTGGGGCGGGGCCGGGTCTGCACCCAGCACATACTGCTCTTCTGTGAAGAAGAGGAGGGGCAGGAGGGGGGCAGGGGGAGGGGGAGGGGAGGAGGGGGGTAGGAGGCTAAAAGGAGGGGGAGGAGGAGGGGAGAGGAGTAGGGGGAGGAGAGGAGAGAGGAGAGAGGAGAGAGGGGAGGAGGGGAGGAGGAGGAGGAGAATGTGATCGTCTTTAGGTGGATCAGCTATAAGTCCTTCTAGAAGCTCACCTAATTACACCAAGGCCCTTGCCCCAGGCTCATGCGGCTCTCACAGGTTTGCCAGCCCCCCCCCCCCCCCCATCCAGAGACCCGTGCAGGACACCTGCCCCACCACAGGGCAGCTCTGGTTAGCGCCGCCCCATCCAGGCCACTGCCATTCCTGAAGGTGGGCGCTTTGCTGCATCGGCCTGGAGCCGGGCATACCCTGGGGACCCTTCTGGCTACCATTTCACACGCCGGTTCTCTCTTCCCCGAAAGATCCCTGATGCCCTGACCGCCTCACACAGTTTCTCATCCCATCTCCATGGTCTGTCTCCGTCTTCCTGTTTCTTCCTGTGCTTCTCTCCCTCTGCTGTTTCCCATGTTAGTGCACCGTCGACCTTCACACCTTTTTACGTTCTAAGCACACGCATGGCAATAGTGTGTGAGCAGGTCCCGCCCCGTCCCCCATGTGCTCTGACCAGTTCCGAGCCATCTGGCCGGCTGGGCTGTGGCTTCTCCTGGGCTCGGGCTCGGAGGGACGGATGGGCAGCGCCCAGCTCCCCGGGCGGCGGGCTTGTCTCCCGTCCCGGAGCTGTGTCCCCAGAGCATCCCTCCCCAAACCCATCGACTCCCGGCGAGTGCGTCTATCCAGGGGACCCTGCACACCCGTTTCACCGCCTTGGTCATGAACTGCGCCGAGAGCCCGCTCTCTGCAGCGCTGGCCGCTGGACAACGTTTTGTCACTTTCCAGAGAAGTGAGTTTATTATCGATTCCTCGTTCACGGGAGAAAGATTATGGACATTGATCAGATCTCATTACACAACAACTCTGAAAATTACCAAACAGCCTCTTGATAGTCGAGCACTTTATAGAGTCAAATACTGCATTTGAGCTTTGCAGGAGGGCCCGCAGTGTGGCGGAGACGGCTCTGACGACTTCTAATGGGGTCAGGTCAATACAAGTAGTCGTTTTCCTTCAATGCCCTGGATTACCTCAGATGATGATATCATCTATTAGCACAACAGTTTCTGGCCGTTGACATCGATTTTTATTTTTTTAATTTTGTATAATAGAAATTTCACTATTGATGGCAAACATCCTTGTAGCCCTTAGTCATTTTCAGAGTTCAGTATGATCCATCTCATTCTATTCTCACGTAGCACAGGCTACGGCGGCGCTGTCGCTGGTAGACAGACACAAGACTGGCGTTCATACTGTTCAGGGACCTGGCTGGACGCTGTGGGCCCAGCCGGCAGACGGCCCGTGAGTTAGGTACAGGATCTTTTACTGAAAGCTCACCTTGCCACCTGCTGTACTGGACTTACTGCTTTTAGGATTTAGATTACCTGAATATAAACAAATTGAAAGTACTGAAACGTTTATTCCTGGGTACCACAGAAGTGTTTGCAAAATAGAACTCTCTCTTGCTCAATACCCACTACAATGAAAACCAAGAGACAAAAATCAACTTTTCTTCATAGAGTTCAACATAAGTTGTTGCATAATTACTTATTCATTCAAGAACCTGAATATCTATTATAACTTTTTTTAAATTTTTTTTCTTTATTTTTTTTAGAGAGAAAGGAAGAAAGAGGGAGAGAGAGACAGAAATATCAAGGGGGAAGAACATGGATTGGCCGCCTCCTGCACGCCCCCCACTGGGCATCAGGCCCACAACCTGGGCATGTGCCCTGACTGAGGATTGAACCAGCGACCTCTTGGTGCAGGGTCCACGCTCAACCACCGAGCCACACCAGCCGGGCTATCCATTATTATTTAAAACTGTACTAAGCGTTAGTATATATCTATATCTATATCTATATCTATATCTATATCTATATCTATATCTATATCTATATCTATATCTATATCTATATCTATATCTATATATTTTTTTTTTTAATCCTCACCCAAGGAAATTTTTTCTTTTTCTTTTTTTTTGTTCAGATATATAGAGAGAAACATCGATATGAAAGGGACACATCGAGTGGCTGTCACCCACATGACCCAACCAGGGCCGGGGACAAACTGTAACCGAGGTTTCCTTAGCGGGAACCGAACCCAGGTCTCTCTGGACCGCAGGCCAATGCTCTAACCGCTGAGCCAAACCGGCCAGAGTGCGTTCGTAATATTTTGTTCAAAGATGAGTGATAGCCTCCAGCCCATTATATTAGGCAAACTGAACATGTGTTTTGGGAAAGGAAGTAGGTTATGACAGTGGGTTGGGTCCGTGGAATTCAGTCTGTCTTAATAGGAAATTTCTCTTGAAAACTACTGAGATAGCACAGATTTGGCAGCGAGGAAGCAGCTCCCTCGAAGTGTTCACAGACTGCGGCTTCGGGAGTAATGGGACGTGCGCTTCGTCCGTGTGCAGGCCCTCCGGCCCCCTGCCGCAGGGAGCCACACGACACTGTCAGCCACGCTCCAAAACACTGTGCTCGGGTGGCATGGGCAGCCACACTCCACGTCATGCCACGTGGGCCTGTCGAATGTAGGCTTCGGTCTGTTTAGTTCATGGCTCAGCAATGCCGTTCAGTACCCAATTCTCTTTACTTTCCCTTCTCTGTCGACAGCGCCAGCTGAGTTTATCCTTACGCTACGGAGACTGTCCATTTGTGGACGTCACATTCAGAAATGGCAAGGTCAGCCTCCTGTGCCTGTCCCAGGAGGAAGGGGGTCGTGTCGCAGAAGCAGAGTCCCCTCTTGCCCGGTACTGCTGTGCTTCGTTCCTGGGACACACTCGGGCCCAGGCGGGCTGGCACCACCGCCTGAGTTAGACCAGCCGGGACCCACCCTCTGGGGCCTGGGGCCGGGCAGCTCCCTGAAGCCCATGGTCCCGGGGGGAGGGCGGACGCCCTAATAAACCAGCGTTCTATTCCGAAGGAAGGGGGTCTCGTGAGGGCTGTTCTGCCGTCTAGTCCCAGGGTCTCCTGGGAAACACCGTGGCCGGTGCTGCTGGTTCAGCCACACGTGCGGGGTCGTTTTCAAGGGGAGGATGGTGACGTCAGGTTTGAGAAGGTGTTAAGCTTTCTAATGATTTTCAAGGGAGAGAAAAGTGGATCTGGAAATCCGGGGCATGGTTTGGTCAAACCACGGAGATGTTTGGTGAAGCCGTGATTGTGGATTTTCGCCTGAGGGGAGGGGGGAGCACAGGAGCTTGGCAGCAGCCACGCAGAACATGTGCACTCGCGTGAACAGAGCCGGGCGGGGGCGGGGTTCTGGGAAGCAGCTGTCCCAATAGAAACAGAACCAGCCTTGGAATGTTTCTCTATTCATGTTTTTATTTTATTTTTTATTCATTTATTTTACTTTTTAATTTATCTTTATTGTTGAAAGTATCACAGCTGCCCCCCCCTTTCCTCCCATTGATCCCCTACCCCCCCCCAGGCCTTCCCCATACTGTTGCCTGTGTCTATTGGTTGTGTATGTATGCATATAAATTCGTTGGTTTCTCTCTTCCTGCCCCCCCCCATCCCTTCCCTCTGAGGTTCGTCAGTCTGCTCCCTGCTTCCATGTTTCCGGATCTATTATGTTGGTCGGTTTATTTTGTTTATTAGATTCCACCAATAAGTGAGATCATGTGATTCTTGTCCTTCTCTGACTGGCTTGTTTCACTTAGGATAATACTCTCCAGGTCCCTCCAAGTCATCTCAAAGGATAAGAGATCTTTCTTTTATCAAGATGCATAGTACTCCATTGTGTATATGTACCACAGCTTTTTAATTCATTCGTCTACTGATGGACACTTGGGCTGTTTCCAGATCTTAGCTATTGTAAATAGTGCTGCTATGAACATGGGGGTACATATATTCTCTCTGATTGGTGTTTCAGGCTTCTCAGGGTACATTCTTAGAAGTGGGATCACTGGGTCCAATGGAGTTTCATCTTTAATAGTTTGAGGAACCTCCATACTGCTTTCCACAGAGCCTGCCCCAGTCTGCATTCCCACCAGTGTAATCCCAGAAGAAACCGCAGGCAGCAAAATCTCAGACACCTCATGCAGCAGAGTTCTCACCACTACTGCGCTGAGAGCAGGAGAGACAAAGGAAAATGTAAACAAAGGGGCATCGCTCTCGATTTCCACGAATTTGGAGAACTTGGTGCAAAGGCACAGTTGGAAACATACTAGCATCAATTGTTAATATTTAATTGGAAAAATACACATCAGTATGCTGTGTACTTAAACAAATAATACAGTAGATGAGCCCATTTTCTCTGGTTGTGCGGGTGATGTCGCACGCCGGGCAGTATCTGTCACCGAGAAAAGAATTCGATTTCAGCTCACACTCTTACGATTCCTGTGTAGACTCTCTCCTCTTTCAACCGATAGCGACATCATTCTTGGAGCTCTTTGTGTGCTAACAGTCCATAGATTATGAACTTGAGTCTTTCTTTCTTTCTTTCTTTCTTTCTTTCTTTCTTTCTTTCTTTCTTTCTTTCTTTCTTTCTTTCTTTCTTTCTTTCTTTCTTTCTTTCTTTCTTTCTTTTTCTTGTGGTACGTGCCCCTAGCGGGAACCAAACCCCAGACACTCTGGTCAGCAGGTCGACGCTCAACCACTGAGCCAAACTGGCCAGGGCTGAACTTGAGTCTTTCATGCAGAGAATAATATGTTGGCATTATCACTTAATTAGGGATTATCAGATTATTTAATAACATTGTGTATCAGTTACACAAACATCAAGAAAAATGTCTACTGATTAGTTATAAAGACAGAAAGACTGCAGGAACTAACCTCATTTATCCAGATTTGCATACACACCCAAACGTCTAAGAGGCTGTCACTAAATTGTGGGTGTCCCCCTGACCGGTTCCGGGGCCCCAGGCTCCCCAGGTCAACATGGAAATGTCCCGGCTTGCGTGACTCTGTTATGAAACTGTTTTTCCTTTACCCTCATGTGTCTGCAGGACGCGTGTGGAGTGGTGAGCGTGGCCCTCGGGTTGGATGTATTTAATAAAACTGTTTGCCTGACATCATTTCTCATCCTCACATGGGCAGTCTTCTGTGGGCTGGCTCTGTGGTTACACGTGACTCCTTCCCCCACATGACCTGGTCTCTGGGAGTTTATCGAACTTACCAGCACGGAAGCCGCCCCAGCCTGGAGAGCCAGGTGCTGAGTCCGCACGCAGGGGCTGGGAGGGACAGAGAAGGGAGAGGCGGATCAGAACACGAACGCTTTCCCTGCTCACCGCAGGGTGGTTTGTAAGGAGAACGTGTCAGATGCACTGAAAGAATGTCACGTGCCAGGACGTGACCCACGCCGGTGGCCCAGGCCTGGCTGGGTGGGTGAGACACCTGTGCTGCATTTTCTCAGGCTCCTACAGGAAAACTGAACACCCGGGGCCTGTAGGACGCACTTCCCACAAGGTAGAGACGACAACTCCTTATTGGCCGATAACTAAATCGGCGAATGTCAGGCGTTTTCTAGGATTGCCATGGTCTTGCGTAATATGTTACCTATATGACGTGGAATAGACCGATTGGCTAAGTCCTCAGCAATTGTGGGAGCAGGTCAGAGGGCTGGTGTGGACTGTAGCCCCCAGACTGTGGGGGCGGAGCCAGTTTGGAGACGAGAAGGGGGAGGGAGTATGGAGAACACCTAACAATTGAGCATTTGCCTCTCCAGCATGTAGTTTGTCTCCGAAATCCTGAACTAACCCAAGAAACTATTCAAATTAATTCCTCTAACAGCACTAGCCTAGGTTTATCAGCCCCACTGTGTCTGCTCCCTGAAAAGTGGTATCGTTAGGGGAAGAAAACCAAACAGAAAGCAGAAGGCCATGTGCCTCTCCACCGGCACCACCAGCCTGGGAGCCCTTCCCACGGGGAGCTCGGAGACCCTGGGGAGGGTGCGCTCACTGCCAGCTCCCTGCCCAGCGGCCAGGACCCATGGGTGCGCGGGGCTGAATAGCAACCCCACAAAGATCCAGGTCCTGTCCCCCGAACCTGTGATTATGGCAAAAGAGGCTTTGTGAATGCGATTAGGTTAAGTTGCTGAGATGGAAAGATGTCCCTGCGTTATCCCTGGGGCATGGTGTGACCACAGGGTTCTTAGGAGAGAGGCCGGAGGTCAGGTGTGGGCTGGGGAGGCTGGGACCATGCAGCTGTCCGCCAGGGAGCTGGAGGGAAGCCACTCCAAGTTTGTGGCACTTCGTTTGGACATAAGTGATACATGTGTATCGTGTTGTTACTAAGTTTGTGGCACTTCATTTGGACATAAGCGATACATGTGTATCGTGTTGTTACTAAGTTTGTGGCACTTTGTTTGGACATAAGCGATACATGTGTATCGTGTTGTTACAAAGTTTGTGGCACTTCGTTTGGACATAAGTGATACATGTGTATCGTGTTGTTACTAAGTTTGTGGCACTTTGTTTCAGCACCAATAGAAACAAATACAATGGGTCTAGAAATAGCTTCAGTTTCGTCAGTACAGACTGGGGTGTCTGGTTCCCATTTGAGCCCACAAGGGCAGAGGAAGGGGACAGAGGACAGGAGATGAACAAAGTACAGCTCTTCCCTCAGCACGGCCACATGGTGCACCCCAACTAAGCACCCGGGGCCTGTCCCCAGCAGCCCCTTCCCAGCCCCTGCTAAGAGAAACAGTGACACAAGTCAGACAGAAAGAGTCAAGGACCATGTGACTCCCCTCACATGTGGGACATAAAACTGAAAGCAACACATGAACAAATAAAAAACAAACAAAACTCATAGACCCAGACAGCAGTGTTGTGATTACCGGGGGAAGGGGCTGGGGGTAGGAAGGGGTTAAGGGGCAAATACACGGGGACAGAAGGAGACTTGACTTTGGGTCGAGGGCACACAGTGCGATACACAGACCATGCGTCATGGACATGTACGCCCGAAAGCAAACGACATGGGGCAGACGCCCGTTTGTCAGGTGTTATTTGTCAGCCAGGGCAGGACATGGTTAGTGTCATATAATCTTATTAATCAATGTCACTCCAATAAACTTAATTAAAGGGAAAAAGAGAAACCGTGGCGGAGCAGGGCTCAGATATGAAGCAGCCCGGTGTCCGCACAAAGAATAACGGCCGTCAGGAGGGGAAGGGAAATGCCCACGAAGATGGGGCCGGTCTTCTCGTTCATAGATACACTTAGAACATTTCAGGTTGTGTATTTTATAGTAGCTGTCTGACCACAAACACTGATTTGGGGTTATCTGTAAATTACTGTTGTTATTATTATGCAACTGAAGAAAAGATTTCTGAATGCATCGCCCATGATTTTAGCTTCCTCTACACCCTAAAGGTCAGAACGCATTAGCTTCGGAGAGTAATACAGCTGCAGACTATTCGAAATATATATATATTTTTCATTCAAACAATCTCTTGCATTTCTGGGAAGCAAAACATTAATTATTTGCCACAAAACAAAAGCAAGCGACAGGCTGGCCTGCGTGGCTATCGGGGGACTGTGCTGTGCTAATGGGTTCAGCTGCGAGGTTGGTGTTCGGATGAGGCCGCGCACAGCTTGGACTCATCCCGGGTGAACATTTATTCTCGTTATGGGTTTATTAGTTAAGACGGAATGGAAGGCTGTCGTGGGGAGCACCGAAGGCCCCCGGGCAGCATCCTGCCAGTCACCCGCGGCGGAGCGTGGCATGTGCAGGTGCGCCCGGCCCGGCGTGTCCGCCCCCGCAGTGGGCCGAGCCTCGCAGTCTTAGAAGGAGAAGGCGGGGGCCAGGCACAGCTCCGAGACACCTGCAGGCTTTATTTCAGTCCGGGGCCCAGTGTGTCGCTGAAGGGAGCCCTAACCGTGTTGCTGGGGGAGGTGTCCCTTCGGCGGGTAAGAAGCCAGCCTGTGAGGCAGCGTGAGCTGTGCCCGCCTGGGGGGTCGGCTGTGAGGACCAGCTGTGCTCCTAACGCGGCGTCTGCCGTTGTGTCCCCACAGCAAGCCTCCTGCCAACCTTAATGCAGACGAACAAACCGCGTTCGCTGAGGGAAGATGCCGGCTTGGCAGGTGTCATTTGTCAGCCGGGGCAGGACATGGGTAGAGTTGTATTCTGCGCTTGTGAACAATGTTTCCTGGAGAGAATACAACCCAGACTGTCACAGAATCGCTTCTATTCACCATCTGATAGACATGCTAGGCTGGCCCTGGGGGTGAGCACTCTCTCCCACTCCTGAGTGTCCCGAAGTCGTGCACATGTGTGTGAGTGTGTGACAACTGCAGTGTTCCGTGTTTGCATCGGGTCAGCTGGACGTGCATTTCAGTGCTCAAGGGCCTGGTGATCTTGTGATGAAGTTACTGTGGCTAAAACACCCATCGTGTTTCAGAGTCGAGCCCCTTGGAACGGTGAGCTACCTCCATATAGACGAGGGGTGCGGTCCAGGACTGTGACCCCCTAAACGAGTGCCCCCCGGGGACCGCCTGCCCCATGCCTGGCTCCTCCATTGCAAGACGTGAGTGCCCTCTCCACAGGCAGAGGGCACTGGAGCGCAGCTGGAGACGAGCGCTCTGCAGGAGAACGCCCTCTGATCCCAGCAGGATTGTGCAGAATGACACCTGGACCTGCCACGCAGGAGAGATGGGAGCCTCATCGTCACGCACATGGCCACCGGCCTCGTCCACGCCATGCACTGTGCTGCCTCTTATCTTATTGATCTTGTAGACGGTGCGTTTTCTTATTCACTCACCCTTACTGCCTGCACCTTCCACAGTGACCCTGACTTTACCACTGTTCCTCCCACCGTACTTCCTTCAAGACGATTCTGGTGGGAATGCAGCCCGGTGCAGCCACTATGGAAAACACTATGGTGTTACCTCAAAAAATTAAAAATGGCACTGCCATTTGACCCAGTGATCCCACTTCTAGGAAGATACCCTAAGAAGCCTGAAACACCAATCAGAAAGAATATATGTACCCCCATGTTTGTAGCAGCACTATTTACAATTGCTAAGATCTGGAAACAGCCCAAGTGTCCATCAGTAGATGAATGGATAAAAAAGCAGTGGTACTCGCCCTGGCCGTTTTGGCTCAGCGGTTAGAGCGTCGGCCTGCGGTCCCGAGAGACCCGGGTTCGGTTCCCGCTAAGGGCATGTACCTCGGTTGCAGTTTGTCCCCGGCCCTGGTTGGTCGTGCGGGTGGCAGCCACTCGATGTGTCCCTTTCACATCGATGTTTCCCTCTCTCTCTCTTCCTCTCTCTCCCTCCCACTCTGTCTGTACAAAAAATGGAAAAATGTCCTCGGATGAGGATAAAAAAAAAAAAAAAAGCAGTGGTACATATACACAATGGAGTACTATGCAGCTGTAAGAAGGAAAGCTCTCTTATCCTTTGAGACAACATGGAGGGACCTGGAAAGTATCATCCTAAGTGAAACAAGCCAAACAGAAAAAGACAAATACCACATAATCTCACTTATTTGTAGAATATAATAAACATAACAGTCTGAGGAATAGCGTAGACCCAGAGACCAGAGACGTGGAAGTAGGGTACAGACTGACAACCCTCAGAAGAGGGGGTGGCGAGGGGAGGGAAGAGATAAACCACAGAACTTATATGCATGTACGCATAACCGATGGACATGGACAACAAAGCCGGGTACAGGGTTGGCGGAGATGGGGAGGAGGGTGTCAATGGGGTAAAAAAGGAGAAACATCTGTAACAAAAATAAATTAATAACTTTCACACAGGGTCTCCCCGGGTCCTGTCAGCACGCGAGCATCTTTGGTCAGCCGTCGTACTGAAAGGACCATGTCAGCAGACATGCGTGTTGGATGTTGAACACACATCAGACTGGGGGAGTGAAGTTCGTAGCCGACAGGCCGCGGTGCTGACACCACGAGGCTGCAGGTCTCTGTCGCTCGGAGAGCCAGGTAGGAGCCCCCAGACGCGCTCACCCCTCCTCCGGCCGCGGTTTCCCGGATTCTGGTCCTGCCGGTCCTGGCTGTCGGGTTGGGCCTCCGACTCCTCTTCACTGTTCTCCAGGCCTTCCCGCTGTTCTTGGTCGATTGGTCGAAAGTCTTAGCTCATCATTGCCCAGTATCCAGTCCCCCTGCAGCGTGAGTTTTCACTGGGATGCACATTCAACCACCTCAGAAGGTGA
Source organism: Molossus molossus (assembly GCF_014108415.1). Classification (NCBI taxonomy): domain Eukaryota; kingdom Metazoa; phylum Chordata; class Mammalia; order Chiroptera; family Molossidae; genus Molossus; species Molossus molossus. Next base: position 127,063,651 of record NW_023425377.1, on the reverse strand, counting down.
GAGTCGTACCTCGAAACTAACAACAATATGTCTAAAAGATAAAAGTAGAGGGTGCACATTTCAATTTTTGCTTTTAAAATAGAATATGAACACATATTTAATTTTTAGTAAACTAAAATAAGTGATCAACGAAAGTGACTGCCTTGTCGTTGCAAAGCACAAGTCGCGCTTTGAGGGACTCAGTCCAGGTCACCTCCGTGACTACTGCCGGGGCTCACTTTCCTCTAGGACACAAGGAATTAGAGCCCGTGTTTGCTGATGCTAGGAAGACATGCCCCCATTCTCCTCTCGTCACACGTGCTCACACCCTTAGAGCTTCCTTCCAGACGCGTTGCTGTATCGAGTCCACATCCTGAGTTTAAAGGTTTGCTATGAATTTTTTAAGTATTTTAAAATCTAAATTTTAAAGTAATAAGACCATATGGCAGTTCAATTTTTAACTTTTTGAGGTAACAGCATAGTGTTTTCCAAAGTGGCTGCACCAGTCTGCATTCCCACCAGCAGTGTACTAGAGTCCCCTTCTCTCCACACCCTCGCCAGCACTTGTTGTTTGATGATTTGTTGATGGCGGCCATTCTGACAGTGTGAGATGATACCTCATTGTTGTTTTAATCTGCGTCTTTCTGATGATTAGTGACATTGAACATTTTTTCTTATGTCTCTTGGCCATTTGTATGTCCTGTTTGGAGAAGTGTCTATTTAGGTCCTCTGCCCATTTTTTAATTAGGTTCTTTGTCTTCCTTTTGTTGAATTGTATGAGCACTCTATATATTTTGGAAATTAACCCCTTATCTGATGCATCATTGGCAATTATGGTCTCCCATATAGTGGGTTCCCTTTCCATTCTGATGGTTGTTTTTTGTTTTGTTTTGTTTTTCTCTTTTGCTGTGCAGAAACTTTTTATTTTGATGTAGTCCCATGTGTTCATTTTTTCCTTTGTTTCTGTTGCCTTAGGTGATGTATCAGTAAAAATTCTGCCTTGTATGATGTCTGAAACTTTGTTGCCTACAGTTTTTTCTAGAATTTTTATGGATTCACGAGCCACATTTAAGTCTTTTATCCATTTTGGGTTATTCTTCCCAGTGATCCCACTTCTAGGAATATACCCTAAGAAGCCTGAAACACCAACCAGAAAGAATATATGTACCCCCATGTTCATAGCAGCACTATTTACAATAGCTAAGATCTGGAAACAGCCCAAGTGTCCATCAGTAGACGAATGGATAAAAAAGCTGTGGTACATATACACAATGGAGTAGTATGCAGCTGTAAGAAAGAAAGATCTCTTATCCTTTGAGGTGACATGGAGGGACCTGGAGAGCATTATGCTAAGCAAAACAAGCCAAGCAGAGAAAGACAAATATCACATGATCTCACTTATTTGTGGAATATAATGAACTAAATAAACTGATGAACAAAACTGACCCAGAGACATAGAGGTAGGGTACAGACTGACAAACCTCAGAAGAGAGAGTATTGAGGGGGAAGAGATAAACCACAGAATTTACATGCATGTATGCATGACCAATGGACATAGACAACAAAGCTGGGGATGGGGTAGGAGGAATGGGGAGGAGGGTGTCAATGGGGGGAAAAGGAGAAACATCTATAACAAAAACAAATTAATAAAAATAATTTAAAAATAAAGTAATAGGACCATAAATCAGAACTTCACATTTTTGAAACTATAACAAAAGTCTGTATGTGCCTGATGACATTTTTAAACATGCAAACATGTGTTTATTTTCATTCAGAATTTTACTTGACATTTTGGGGGTAGTGCTTTTCCCCCTTTAGGTCACAATGTTCTTTCCCTGATAAAAAGAATATATAAGTACCTTTAAAACTGAGAGTAATACATATTTTTATTTTAATCTAATAGCTGCTCTAAACTTATATTTTCTCAGAAGGAAACTAACTCTAAAGAAAAGATTCTGTCAGGAAAGTGATATCTCACATGCCACCCCACCGCTGACACACGCCTGTCCCTGACACGCCACCCCACCGGTGACACACGCCTGTCACTGACACGTCACCCCACCGGTGACACACGCCTGTCCCTGACACGTCACCCCACCGGTGACACACGCCTGTCCCTGACACGTCACCCCACCGCTGACACACGCCTGTCACTGACACGTCACCCCACCGGTGACACACACCTGTCCCTGACACGTCACCCCACCGGTGACACACGCCTGTCCCTGAGGTTTCCGTACTCCGACCACTATGGACGGTGTTTATGAACTCTACAAATGACTTCCGTTAGCTGCATATGATTGCAGTGGGCATGCTGCTCTTTGTGAATTGCTGATTCATGTCAAGTATTTTCAATAAGCATCTGAATATAAAATACCGCAGGTCTGTGACCCCCGTGGGTCATGTCAGGGTTGACTCCTGCTGTTTCATGATTCAGGTGAGCAGAAGGCCTGCTTCCTGGGGAAAGTGGAACTTGGAGTGTTGGGAAGTGGCCACCAGATTTTAAGCAAAACCATATCGAAAATACTGGGTATTCACTTGTACACATTTTTATTTTCTTTAAATATGTTTTTATTGATTTTTAGAGAGAGAGGAAGGGAGAGAGAGATGGAAACATTGATGTGAGAGAGAAACATCAACGTTCTGGCTCCTGCACGCCCCCTACTGGGGATTGAACCTGCACCCAGGCCTGTGCCCTGACCAGGAATCGAACCAGGACCTCTCAGTCCATGGAACTGAGCTCAATCCACTGAGCCACACTGGCCGGGCTGCTTTTACACATTTTTAAAAAAGAATTAGAGTTTTGGCGATGAAGTTAAGTTTCAAGGGTCGAAACAATTCATGTCACGTGCTCATTCATTTGCTTTGTTCCCTCACCACTGCATTTTGGATAAATGGCAGGTGCTGATGGTGCTAATACAGTGTTTGAATTTGAGCATCTAACTACTCCTCAGTCACACATTCCTGAGTGACATCTTAGTAGGTCCGTCTTTGACATTATAAAATGATCACTAGATCATATGTAACTCCCTTAGAAGTATTCTAAGAAATTTATTTTTCCAAAAGATAGGCATTTCTGTCCATACATACATGCAAATATAAACATTTCTTTACAACTTCTCTGGTAATGTTTTAAGGTTTTGAAATAACACATCTTTATAATACATTTATATGAATTTTTTTTCATGCAAATGCATTTTCCATCATAAGGGGAAATTACTGTGCTGTGGCCTTAATTACATAATTTACATTTTTACTCTAGAAAGTAATACATGAAGTCCTTAGGGAAAAAAAGAGATCAGAGGGTCTCAGTTACGCTTTAACCAAATTTCTATTTAAATGACAAAGTAATGTCACCTCACTCTGTGCCACCCCGTCAATGAGGCTTGGTCCATGGCTTTTTAAGTTGCTGAGCTTAAACCTTTGTACAGCTGCTGGAAGTCCTTTGGTGGCCCTTTGGTGGCTCTTCCTCCCTGCCTGGTCTAGAAGAATGTGACTTATTAAAAAGTAAGGTAACTGGTTGTTCCTCAACTATGGATACATTTGAAATCAGACGTAACTGTGTCTATGAGAGAAACGTTAAAGACTTTGGGGTGTTTATACACACACGAGTCGGAGTTTTCAAACAGTTGTTGCCATGAGCTGCATGACAGCCTGTGGTCAGCCACAGACCACGTGCACCAGGGAGGCCTGGGAGGTCACCATGGAGCCGACACCCCTGCTACCCAGTGACGCCGTCGCTGTCCTAACATCGGCACAGCGCGTCGCTCACGTGTGAGGGGCTGGTGTTAGCACAGCTCCCGGCGTGGGACAGCACAGCGCTGACAGCTGTGGACGGCGGGTCCTCTGTGGATGACGGCGAAGGACGACTTCACGGGGTGCGCTTACTGTCCTGTGCGTGTGTCGCTATTGGGATGCGCTCCCTCTGCTCAGGAAAAACAGAACATCGGCTCCGTGTCCTGTGCACGCGCCTCTCGGGGCCTGTCTCCTCCGGTGCTGGGCTCGCCCTCCTGCTGTGCTGTCGCTGTGGGCCTGCTGACCAGGGCCTTGGGCTGGGCCACCAGGTCTGTGGAAGGGCCCTCTGGGACGGTCACACAATGACAGAATCACCTAACAACTCATTGCTCAGAACTGGATCCTCACCCCTAAGCAGCGCAACTCTGTCCGCGAACATTCTTAGTTAACGTACGCTCCCCAAATAGGAATATTGAAAATGAAATCATTTCAGTCTGAGTGATTAGACACTTGCCTATAATGCATTTATTTACATTACATAAATGTACCCAAGTACAGTAAGATACTATCGGTAGCTTACTAAATGTATCATTTTACTCAAGGGAACGCCTTCCCTTGACATTTTGTTTGGCAGATGAATGGTAAAGAGCTATTGAATCTCCATAGTTCATTTTAGTGAATTAAGTGCACCCGGGCTACTATTAATCTATGTCTTCAGCACTTCGAAGTCTGCAATGAATTGTATAGATTCCAGGTTACCGAACCAGCAAAACTACAGTCACTCAGTCCCCCGATGAACCCCGAGAATCGCCCGGAATGGCTGCGGTCCTGACCAAAACGTAATGCTAGTTCACTTCATCTTCCATAAATGGGAAGACTCAAGCCGGAGGGGCGGAAGGTACCTTTCCAAGCTCGGTAATCAGATCCATCCGTGCTGTCGTTTTGATGGAATTTATTTACTGATGCCGATCATTTTTTTAAAGAAACTCTGTCAGCGTGACCGAGATCAATGCCAGTGAAATATTCTGTTTACAGTTTAACCTCCACTTCTCCTAGACTTTGGGGTTTTAATACCCATGGCGGTTACTTCTGACTCTATTGATCTAGTTGAAAATTAAAGGACAAATAAAAGCAATTGAGTGATGCCATCCAACACTCCCATCCAGGGGCCGCCGGCTTAATTAAATGGTGTTGTGCCGCGCCACGGGAACCTCCAGCTAGGCCCTTGCCTTTATTTAAATTAGAATCCCAGTTGAAAATATGAATAAGCCCTAGTGCTAACGGGTTATGTTTGGCGCTGTGGGTTTTTGCAGCGCTCTGACCTGTAGGTTCTGAATTGTTTCTGCGAACAATTCAGCCCACGCGTGAGTTAGGGGGTGTTACAGATCCTGCACCCCCTCCAAATGCAGGCACTGCTCTCGGAAGGGACTTCACTGGGAGCGTCGGTCTTACATCAGGGCTCTCGCAGAGGCATCCATGCGTCTTGAATGTTTCCACACTCAAATAAGAGGCAAAGACGACAGGAAACAGGGGTTTTGTCTAAACTTTTATATCTTCCTTAACGAGAACATCCATTTCCAGTCTCTAAAAATGTCAGTGTCATGCAGCGCATAGGCCAGGGTTGACAGTCACCTTGCCTCCAGTGACTTACCATTTAATGAGCACCTAATATGTACCAGGCACTTTATATGTTATTTTTTTATTTGCAAGACATAGTGGCAAACAAGTGCTGTTATATGTGTTGCCTAGGTGAGGACCTTAGATTATGGTCTGTGTCCCAAGTGACAGAGAAGTAAATGAATGAACTACATTCTTATGGAGGTCACCGGCCACTAAGCCCAGGACACCCCTGCTGCATCAGCCTGGCAACTAATTATTGTCATAGTATTTACTTTTCTTATGCATGCAAAACACTCAGTTGCTAGAAAGCAGCAGTTGCTGGACACAGTCTGTCTGAACTTTGCAAGTAAAGCCACGGTTGAGGTTGCTGTATTTAGGGTCAGAGTTCCATGAGCCAAGAGATAAGACAAAATTTCCTCTCTTCTCCTTATTTAACTTGCTGTTAAGAATTAAATGCATGACTAAGTGTAGTTTAAAAATACAACTGATAGTTTGGTTAATGAGGTTTCTTTGATCATATTGATTTTTTGATCCAGAACACCTTAAAAGTTGTGTAATGTTCTTTTTATAAACACCATTATTTTTAGATCCATTCTGCTCCATAAATATCTGCTAGGAAGTCCATTGCCGTCTCTCGATCTGCCGGGATCGGTGCAACACAACGAACTACAAGTACACGCTGCTTGGAGTGAGGGGGAGCTTCGCAAGGGAGCAAATGCTCCAGATCTCTGGCCGCAGCCCCGTTTATTTGCAGAGTGGTTCCCCCAGGTCACAAGTGGATTTAGGTAAATTATTTCCTTGAGATGGCATCACTGCAAACATACACCTTAGCTTTGTCTCTTGCTTTTTACTGCAAGAGACCTTGAAGCCAAAAGATAACAAATCCTTATTCGCATGCAAATGAAGCACCCAATACACATGGGCGGGCCAGGTTTCCCCCGGGCTAGGATTCCAAGAATGTATTAACATGAGGTTGAGAGTGCTTAACACGTGGTTAAAAAATGTTCATCTTCTGCCCTGGCCGGTTTGGCTCAGCGGTTAGAGCGTTGGCCTGTGGTCCAGAGAGACCTGGGTTAGGTTCCCGCTAAAGGCATGTACCTCGGTTGCAGTTTTTCCCCGGCCCTGGTTGGGTCGTGCAGGTGGCAGCCACTCGATGTGTCCCTTTCACATCAACGTTTCTCTCTTTCTCTCCCTCTCTCTCCCTCCCACTCTATCTGAACAAAAAAATGTAAACATGTCCTCGGGTGAGGATAAAACAAAACAAAACAAAACAAAATGTTCACCTTCCAACCCCCTAATCCACAGCCCACTTGCCCTCAAAGCTCTGCTCAATGTTTGCCATGCCCAGAGCTCGTATTCACAGCTTCCAAGCAGGGAAGCTGTAGACGTTTTAGCATCATATGGACAGATACTTGTTTATTAAATGAAATACGCCCTTGATAAGATAGTGAACCCTAATGATCTCTGACGAGTCCATGTGTCCTACATGTTATTCAGAAATCCTGGGAATGAATTAATCAAGCCCTAAGTAGAAGTCATTAAGGTGCAGACTTCCATTGTTCAATTGAAGCCAAGCCTATTGTTAAAACACGGCATTCATTATAAATATCCAAAGGTTTATTTATAACCATCAGAATGTTCCCCTCCAATATATTTGCGCATTGCTGTACACGAACTATTTTCACTTTCTTTAAACTATGAAAAATTAACGCCAGCAAGAAGCAATGTTCCCTGGCGTATGAATCTGTTATTTAATCTATGGAGTCATAAAATATGTTCATTCTTCATTTCCTCTAACTTTAAAGAAGAGATTATATTTACTTTCTAACAGATTTAAAAGGATACTAAACCATAATATTGAAAAAGCACTCTCAGCAAAATGGAGAGTGCTGGAAAAGAAAAAAACCCACAAGCTACACCGAGAAAGAGCTTAGCTGCTCTTCGTGAAGGCTGTGCATTTTCCCTGCTGACTCTAAGCGCTCTTCACGGGTTGAAATGTCTCCATTTGCATATATAAAAACGGATTGAACAAGGCACTCGGTATTGAAAGCCCATCTGCTTTCTGATGAGACGCTCTGCTGTCACTCAAATGTTGCATCTATTTTTAACATAATAGCACTCATTTTTTCTCATGGCAGTTATCAGGATGAAATGCTAGTGTATAACAACAAAAACCTAGAGTTGAATGAAAAGAAAATAATTCAAATGCAAAGAAAGTGCAATTAACCATTTATGTTTGTTAACTGGAGCAAATAAAAAAAAAGTGATGTTCCCAGGCTCCTGCTGACTTTCCTCCTCTGGTTCTGGTCCGATGGCCCTGCTTTCATGCTAATATTAGGTTTTCTGGCTTTTGCACAAGCCAATTCAACTTTTCATAACAATTTCTTTTCCAGCAGAATACACAAGCTGCTGCGAGATGGAAACGTGATAATGGAATGACTAGGAAATGGGCACTATAGAGCCAAGTGCTTTGAACTGTGGACGGCCAAGTCCCTCTACTGTATTTGACAGTATTGGGCAGTGTCTATGTCTGTGTAGTTCTTGGAGCATCGGACTGAGCCTGTCCCCCTGCAGAGGGCGTTCCCTGTCCAGAAGCTCAGACCAGCCCTCCTGAGACAGCTCTCACCTGTGTAAGAACAGGTCACACACGACGGCTCGGCAGCACCCTCGTCCTGGCCACCGATAGAGGGTCGGGTAGGGATGTGGTCTAACGCAAGCAGGTGTCTTCTCAGAAGCCAGGAGTTGGAATGTGAAGAAAGTTGGATCCCTTAGTGCATGAGTCTATGCTCAACCGCGGAGCCACACCGGACGGCGGAAGTTGGATGCCTTAGACCCAACTTTAAGGTCATGGAGACTCACAATGAAGGCGCACTCTGGGCCCTGCCGATCCAAAGGAGAGGAGGTGGGGCAGCTGGGCGGCCAAAATGAGAAAGATGAGTACACAGCTACTCCAAAGGGAGCTGAGCCTAGCGGTTCGAATGTGCAACAAGGTTTTGCTGGTAGTTTTCTGTTTCTTTGGATGTTCGACCTGCCTGTGGTGTTTCAAGAAATGCGTCTCTTTCCTCGGAATCTGTGCCCCCAGGAAGGAGCAGGCTTCTGCTTCTATTAGTAATGATTCCGGGCACGGAGACTAAACATTGAAGGCTTTATATTTCTTTTTAAAAGAAGCATTTGTGGCCATTTTCTGTTTTGCATCATTGAAATCCTAAGCATTTGTTTTTGTTGTTGTTTTGTGGGTTTTTTTTTTTTTAATGTTTTATTGGTTTTTTAGAGAGAGAGGAAGGGAGAGAGAGAAACATCACTGTGAGAGAGACACATCCATCAGCTGCCCCTGCACGCCCCCTACTGGAGATCGAGCCCACAACCCGGGCATGCGCCCTGACCGGAATCGAAACGGGACCTCTCAGTCCAGGGGACGACGCTCAGTCCACTGAGCCACACTGGTGGGTGAAGTCTTGGGCGGTTGTAACCTGCTTTCTTTACTCGGTGCTAAGGAATGCCTTCCACACTCAGCCTGGAGATGTGACTGGGGAGCAGGATGTTTGAAAGGAAGAAGAGTAAAATCTTCCCTGGCTTGAAACAGTAAAAAATACAGTTTGAAGCTTCAAAATGGTAAATCTTCCCTGGCCAGTTTGGCTTAGTGGTTAGAGCAACGGCCTTCGGACCGAAGGGTTTCAGGTTCGATTCTCGGTCAAGGGCATGCACCTGGGTTGTGATGTTGCTCTCCCCACCTCCCTCCCTTACACTCTGTCTAAAAAAATCAGTGGAAAAATATCCTCGGGTGAGGATTAACAACAACAACAAAAAGTAAACCTGAAAAAGTGTTAACCTAATAATATTTCCAATTCCCAACCTTATATCTTGTTTAGTAAAAGGCATGTACACAAATATGCAATATTGTTCTGGGTTTATTACTACAAAATTTCCTTTGGAAGTATTGTTTTATCAAAATATTTTAAAGACTTAAACCTGAGAGAGCGGAATTCCCTGTACACAGGAGCATTTAAGTTTGACAAGCTGTAATTATAACTGCCTCGCCTGATAATGTACTACAATGTTAATACATTTTAATCGACAACTATCTCCTTCTAAAGAGGATGAATTGCTTGTAAACGTTCATTGTTGCAATGAAGATATTTGGTTTCCCCTCTCCTTCCTCCACTCTTAAAGGTGCAGTAATACATATAGCTCATCTCAGCTTCATTTGTGCTAACCGAAATCGAGTTTTCAAGGTTTTCTTTTATGTAAATGATTTCATAAAGTGGTCCTTATAATTCATAACAGTTATAAAGGAAAATTTCAATTGTTCTATTTTGCTTTGAGGGGACGTTGAGGCTTGGACTTTGTCAATTCCAGGACGGCATTTGGGTTGTAAAGTGAGGGAATTCGTTTTGCGAAATGACGGGTGAGATCTCCGGGTGTCGTTTCCTGGGGTTCCCACTTATCTAACCACGTGCACTGGTCACTGGGAAAGAGGTGCCTTTCTGTTTAGGCAACAGTGTTTCCGCCGTCTTTACAGCTATGACGTCCTTGGGGAAGCGGGGTTCAGGTTTCTGTCTGGGGGATACCGAGGAAAAGCAGCGGATGAGAGGCCCCTCAGGGGGACCTGCTGTGCGCTCCGCCGCATGCGATGCGGCTCACGGATGGAATCCTGTGTATGTCCCTTCGCCCTCAAAAAGCCTCCGTAGCACTCGGACGACGACTTACCTGGAATGAGCCCAACGACTTGCTCCCGGACACGGCAGCCGGCCCGCAGCATCTTAGCTGGTGTCTAGATCCGCCCCTTGCTCCTGCTCATAGGCACCTTCTCACCAACTCGCTCCACACTTCTCTTGGATCCTCAGTAGTAGCTGGCTTTTCGAGCTCCTAATCCTCGGTTGATTATTTGAGCATAATACTATCGGCATCAGCCTAAAGCACAAATTATTCTATAAAAACATTATACGTTTTAGGATAAGTGTTCAAGGAGCCGACCCTCACCATGAGCTCAGATACGTTCAAGTATTAATTCGGTAGCTATTAAAAATATGTTCAATCCCCAGTTGAAACCCCTTTCTTTTTAACCCCCACCCCCCACTCTGGTGTCGTTTCTGCGTCGTCTTTTGTGTTCTTTGTTCATTTTCTGTTTCCCGTATTCCCTTTCTAACTGTCCTTCTGTTCATTCTCCTTCTTTCCCACATTGATTTTCCTAAAATATGGTAACTTCCAGTTAGATCTACTTATCCAGTGATTGTGGAGCACCGTGAAAATAATTAGATAAGCTTCATCGGTCAAATAGTTTCATGTGCTTATTGAACATAAGTCTACTCGATTAAGATCAAAGTGGATGAGGGCTGTCTTCCCTTCCCGCTCCACCGAAGCCCTAGCTCTGCCCCGCCTGGGTTCGTCCTTCGGCAGATTTGCTTGACCCTGGACAGGTGTTCACGTAGCTGATTCTAATTCCTCCGAGAGCAGCCCAGGCCGGGGCCGCCCACAGTAACACGCGCTGGGGAAAACGTCCTGGAAGCCCTACTCTTTCAGCCATCTCAGTGAGAGTCAGGTTCGAGCGGTGCTTGTTCTAATGAAGGTCCTCCTGAGGACACACAGAACGCCTTGCCTTTTATACGCCGCTTCAGTTCACGCTAAGCGGCATCTGCACACCCGCCACCGGCGTCTGAATGTCACCGACCAGCACGTTGGCCGTGGAATGTTTGCCTTTCCGCGGCGCAAACCGTTGCCTCCCCGCTCAGGAAACCAACAACCGCGATTCACGGGACGCGTTACCAGTTTCTGCAGTGGTGCTTTTTATCTGTGCTTATTTGTGAACTCTAGGTTAATAATATCAAAAGAGATGAGGTTCTTTTCACTAAACACTATAATTATAAAATCCTTATCAATATAAAATCAATATCAAAATTAAAGGTTTAATTGATGGCATTTATGTCTAAAAAGTAACACACTGTGAATATACCACAAGGTATGGACACATTTCGCTGTGGAACGACAGGTGGGCTGGAATCTTTCATGTCTCCTTACAGAAAACGGTGCAGTGAGGATCCGAGAACATGTCTCCTGAGGCTCGTGGGGCGGAGCTGCGCACAGGTGCGTCTGGGGCGTGGGTCAGAGCACACGTCTGTCCAAATTCCACAGTCATGCAAGTTATTTTCTAAAGTGCTCATACGTACTGATGGATACTTTGTAGCACAGAATTTACCTTTTCTTCTGCTGATCATTTGGGAGTGAAGTGTGATCTCACTATATTTTTCAACTTGCGGTTCCCTCGTTACCAATGAGGTTGAGCAGTTTTCCAGGTGTTATTGATCCTTGTGTCTCCTCTTCTTTGTAATGTCTGCTAATATCTTCTTGCTCATTTTCTTATGCGTGGCTGCCATTGTGGGTTCTTCGGGGTAGTTCGTATCCTTCGTGTGGCAAGTACTGTGGGTGTCACGTGGTAGTTGTGGTCTGTCTTTCCAGCAACTTTAAGTTATACCCTGATGAAAAGAAACTCTTACTTTTTATGTAGGTGTAGTTTCGATATTGTGTTTCTTTGTCCTAATATTTTCCTTCTGGAAGATTATAATAATATTACGGTATTTTTGTGAGTTTTCTTAAAATGCGACATTCACAAAGCTTAGTGATCTGTCTTGAACTGATTTTTCAGCATTGTGTAAAGGGTAAAAGTCCACCGCTTTTATGTTGCTATGGTTACGTTGTATGGTTAATTGTTGCTAAACAACATCCATGGCGTTAGGAGTTTCTCTTTCATGAGTCTCCGCAAAAGAATTGAGATAAATATCCCAGATGTATTAAACCCTAACTTTCAGACACATGCAAATAAAGTCTTCTCCAGTGACGAGCAGTTCAGTTTCGTACTGCAGACACGTGGTCTGGTGGCTGTATATTTTGTAAACACAGTTTACCCTCCAGGTGTCTACACGACGTACACAGGGCGCACTATCCTAGAAGAACCAAATCCAGGTCGTGTAAGCATCCCAAGAAACTGGTTCTTTGCTTCCACTTTGAATGAACGGCACCACCATCTGCATTTCCTCAGAGAGGACCCATAACAGGAACACGGCACTTACCTGTGGACTGACCTGGACGTATGACTATCTGGGTTAAAGAGAAGCCATACTCTTTAGGGACAGTGACTATACCCAGAACTCTATTTAAAAAAAGACAATAACTTGGTATATTTGGATACACTGTTTTAGAACCAGTGCGGGTCAGATCCTGGGATGATGCAAATGAGTCCTCCCAGCCCCCACTGCTCCATGTTAACCCTTCACCGCCCCCTCCTCACAGTGTCGACGCAGCAGTGTTCGCTGGGGCCCGAGCCACATTCTCCTGGACGCAGACTTGAGCCTTTACTTCATATTATGACCCATTTGAAAAATATATGTCCCTCCACCTATCCCCCAAACCGTATTCATTTACCCCTGAGATCTATTGCTATCGGCCTCTGTTTTCTGGGCTGTGTGAATACCTGCTTCCTAAGAGCTGGGGAGCAACTGTTTCTTGTAGAATATTTGTATCTCTTCAGCTCGATCTAGTTCAGGTAGAGGGCCGAGTGTTGTCGGCTATGATGGCCTGGAAACAGGTGCAGCGGAGACAAATGTCAGCACCGCGGTCAGGATGGCGCCGTCTCTCAATGAGCGATCGGAGAGCGAGAAGCAGAACAAACAGAGAGGCTCCTCTGAGGGACAGGCAGGGTCCCCGATGTCAGCACCGCGGTCAGGATGGCGCCGTCTCTCAATGAGCGATCGGAGAGCGAGAAGCAGAACAAACAGAGAGGCTCCTCTGAGGGACAGGCAGGGTCCCCGGTCACTGCGTCCTGTCCTGGTCCCACAGAGAAGTAAAGTCAATTTACTTTTTTCTTTTCAAGAAAAAGATTAGCAGACATTAGAAAAATAATATCATTATATTTTATATTTAAAGACATAAATATATATTTATGAATACATCTATTCATGCATTTATGTAAAGATTTACATTATTCTCTTTACTATTAAATGTACTGGAGCCAGAAGTATAAGTAGATACAAATGAATCTATAAAATAGGTCAACCTCTGGCTCTTACTCTGCAGTGTGCTCCATCTACCATGGTAGTGACTTAAACATTAAGGCCGGCCTTATGTTAATAGAATGTTATAAAAAATTAGGTGTTTTTTTTTCTTGAATGTATTGAGGTGACATTGTTCTGCAAAACCATATAGGCTTCATGTGTACAACTCAACAATACATCATCTGCACACTGCATCGTGTGTCCGTCACCCCAACAAAGTCTCTTCCTGTCCCCATTCCCCCTCCTCTGCCCACCTCCACCCCCCAGCCCGAATCCCTTCTCCCTCCTTCATCGTCGCCCCCAGCCCCTCCCTCTGGTGCCCATTGGGCCCCCTCTACGGGAGACCACGCGGTGCTCGTACTCTGACGGCGGGGTGCACCGAGCAGGCAGTGTCCGACGTAATAACGATACTGCTCATTTCCCGGGGTTTGTTCCGTGTTCCGTGTCTGTGCTGTTTACTCTTTGTTTTTCAATTAAGAGAACTGTCTAATGGCTTGATGCTGAGACCATTGGACACATTGTTTTCCGCTGAACAGGACAGAACTGTATTGTTTCAAATGGGAAATGTTGGTTGTGAGCAGCCCCCTTGGCGACGTGCAGACACATGGGTCAGTGGGAGTCAGACCGGAGCCTTGGAAGGTCACCCAAGGGGCTAGTGGGGTACGAGAAAGACCGTACGGAATTACTGCCACTGCCTGGGACCGGCAGACAACCCGAACACGCTCACTTCCTCTCTCGCTGCCAAGGGCTGGAACGCATCCAGTCTTCATGGTCAGCCGGCCGGGCCGTGCGGGAGGGTGTCCTGTGCAAGGGGCTGGGCCAGGAGGCGCAGGCCTGTGACCACGTCACAGACTAGACACCCGGGTGCTCGGGCGTCGTACCCCGGCCGGGGCGAAGATGAGGTCCTCACAGAGACGACGGATCAGCGGTCCTATGCTTCTCCGCAAGTGCAAGCCTCACCTTGATGTCTATTTCAGGTCTCTGTATATTTTTATCTTTTTCTTTTATGTTCTTCTTTTATTGCTGCAGGAAGAGCCAGGATGTCCCGCTATTAATGACATCGGTATTGAATTGCACACTCTCTATTCTCTTTACTGCAGAGGAGAGACAACGTGGATCTGTTATGGGCATAAAATTTAACTGCCCGGTTCTCGAACAGGCAAGCCAGCATTTAGACTCTCCAACGGGAAGCCTTCCTGTCTCACATGAAACTGAAAATAAACGTCTTCTGTTCCAAGTGGGATAATGGAGATCTGGGTTTTATTCTCAACCTGAAAAGGACCTTGGCTCTTTCTCCTGTGAAGAGACCATGTTCAGAGCTGGAGGGGGCATGTTCTGCCTACAAGCCAGAGTGAGTTTGTCCGTGAATGCCAAGCTCCTCACTTAGGAGAAGACACCAGCGCTTCTGCAAAATGACTTGTTTGAGCTCCAGATCACTGGAAGGAAGCCAGACAAAAACTGTACCCACAGCTGACACGTGCTGGCTGACATTCTTCGTTGTCTGTGGAAAAGCAAGATTTCATCGACACATCGGGAGCACGGAAGTCGTGGCTGCTGAAGAAACGCTCAACGTCAACGTACACAAAGACACGGACGTGTTCCAGCTTTTCTGACCTTGACTCGGTCTTCAGCTCAAGTGCAGACAGCAGCCAGGAGATGGGGAGAAGGCTGGGACGCGGAAGGGCCGCAGCGGAAGGATTAGGAAGTCACAGGAGCACAGACGTGTCCCAGAGACGTCTAAGGCTGAGCCCGTCCCGCCCTCGTCTTCCCAGTTGCCACGTTCAGATGTGAGAGTCCCACAGTCACGTGGCTGATGGGAAATGGATCCGTGTGCAAGGCGGGGTTGGAGGAGAGCTCTCCGGAGACCCTGGACCAGGAGAAAGATGAATAAATGGGTCTCGGAGCAAAGTAACCCAGAAACATCTCGGGGGCAGAAGGACAGACGGAAGCTGTCCTCCTCGGACACCTCCTGAGAAGCAGGTCCTTTGGGAAGGAGAGTCGTGCGGGACGTAGGAGGCAGCAGGGAAAGGGGAGACCGAACACGAGACGGGTGGACTCTGTGGAAGAAGCCACAGGCTGAGCCTCCAGGGCTGGGCAGGGCTGTGGGGACAGGACACTGGACATTACCCGTTCCCAGGTCCCCAAGTCGGAGCCGACTGAAGGGCACATAACAATGTGCACACGAGAGAGAGGAAGAGACACTGACCACCTTTAGTGACGTCCCGCCCGGGAAGGTGGGGAGTCCTCCCTCCTTCAGCTCGTTGCCCAGCAGCGGAGGGTGCTCCAGGGCCAGGCTGCGGCAGTGACAGGCCAGACACCGTCCCAGTGGCCCACGAAGCACCCTCATCGCTCCAACTCTTCCGTCAAACCCGGGCATCGGGGACGTGTTCCGGAGCAGGGGCAGCGAGGACACGTAGCTCGCTGGGGACTGACATGTCCCTGCCACCACCAGTTTGCAGTTTGGAAGGAACGCCACCCCCTTTGTGGTCACACCTGGAGGTGGGGGCGCCGACTCCTTCCCAATGGGCCTCCGTGGGCGTCCACGGCCGCAGGCCCGCACCCCGGGGCCGAAGCTGCGGGGAGCCCGCGTGGGCCAGCAGAGGGAGGCCTGGGTCGCTCCGGCAGGGCCACGATGCCCAAGCCCGGGCCACCGGAGTTGCCGCCTCGCTCGCTGCAAGAGGCCGGCTTCTCCCCCCGACCCCTCTCCTCACCCGGCGGCTTTCTCCAAACACACATCGTCTTCTTGCGCTTCGTCCGGTGAAAAACCAAACACAACCGCCTTTTCCTTTCTTCCGTGATAAATAACTACGTCTTCTCAGGTGGGAAGAACAGGATGGGGCGCACGGACTCCATCACCTCGCCCACAAGACACCGTTGACTGGGGGCCAGCGCCCGTCACCCACGGGGTCAAGCTCGTCCGAGGAGCATACAGGTTCTCAAGGGTCACGGACACACGTGACTCAGGTAGGGACAGAGCCATCCGTTTGGGAATCTCATACAGAATGACGTGTCCCCTGCCCCCTGATGATGAATCAAACTCCAAAATGGGTGACGTGACTCACTAACGTGTGGTTTTCCATCCGCTGAGTCATAGGACAGTGGACCCTGAACATGGGTGTGAGCCGCAGGTCCACTTGCACGTGGATTTTTTCTGTGAACACCATACGTGCATTTCTCTTCCTTAAGACTTTCGTCACATTTTCATTTCTCCAGCTTCCTTGATAAAAATACGGCGTGTGGGACATGGAGCATGTGCATATGTGTTCACCAGCTGTTTCTGTTACTGCCCAGGCTGCGGTGGACAGCAGGCTGTTAGCAGTTAGACATTACATGGGGATTTTCCCCTGCGTGAGGGTTGGCTCCCCGAGGCTGAGGGTGTCTTTTGGAAGGTAGACAGCGGCTCAGTGCATTTATTTCATCGTAGCTATTGGAGACGTTTCTCCGGTAGCGTTAAGGATGTAACATAACTGCCAGCTCCCTCTCCCTGAACGAGCCGGGGCATCTTCCGTAAAAAATTATAGCTCTAGAAAACTTCCTTAGCCATGCTCACTGGACACTTAAAACTTTATTAAAGGGTAAAGTGTGAGAAAAATAACGTTAGCATTGATTTCTTGCTTGTTTTCATAATGAAGGACTTATTTTTAAACAGATAGGCGATTGTTCAAATATGGACCCATCCCTCGTGACTCGCATTCTTGATCATTTTCCTCTTCAACTAAAAAGTTACGCTATAACACTGGCACGAAAAACACAACAGCAAATCCGCGGCCGTTCCTTTTCTTACACAAACAGCACTCAGATTCGCATCGTGTTTCCTGGACTCGCTCTGAGCCCCCGCGAACTCCGTGTCCCCAGAGGAAGGGCATCGCAGCCTCCACAGTCGAAGCACCTGCCCCCACGTGGCTCGCCTCCCAGAGCCTTCCCTCCCCGTCAAGGTCCGTGAGGCCCCTTGATGCCCCTCGTGCCCCTGGGATCTCCGCCCGCCCGCAGGCCCGGGCTCCAGGCCCGGCTCCACCCGTGCTCAGTGCTCAGCGGTGCGCCAGGCCTCCGACCGGCCTCCCTGTTCTCGGGCGAATCGCATGAGGCTGGGCGACTCCTCTTGTTTTTAACATAAATTGCTTACATTAGTCTCCAGCTTAAGATCTTTTACCGGCTTTCGTACGGTCTTGCCACTGGCTGAAAAGGAGAGAAAAGGAAAGTGTGAGGGCGCTGCTGATGGACGGGAGCGGACAGGAAGGGGTGGCCCTCCACCCCGGGCAGGAGGCCCCTGTGCGCCGGCCAGGTGGACAGGGGCCCCGACCCCTGCCTGCAGCCTCGGGACCAGGGAGCGGAAGCGAAGCCTGCTGACTGCTTGGGATGGCGCCGAATGTGCCAGATGAGGGAGCAGGCTTTCGAAGACCTGCCCTGGGCCTGCGCTCGGACGCTCAGGCCGGGCACGCAGGAAGAAGGGCACTGTGCGGGAACCATCGCCAAGGGGCAGCATGTCAGGTCCGGCAGGCATCCTGACCTGACCTTCCGGTGTAATGTCCAGCAGGGAGAAGGGGAAGCCCCTCTCCGGTGTGGTCATCTTTATCTAGAGGCACATGTGTACACGTGTGTGCGTGTGAATGTGTGCGTGTGTAAATCTAGAGGCACACGTACACACGCGCATATTCACACGCACACACGTGTACACATACGCACCCGCCCATGCACACGTAGCATCCGTATCTCTCGGGGGTGGTTCTCGTGGAACATTAATACATTTTATGTATTTTATAGGCACAGTTTTAGTCTACCTATTCTGAGTCTTCCCACATCATGTCCTTTTTCTCTATGTCTTGAACATAGAATTTAAATTTAATTCAGGAAATCAAAACGAAGCGACCGTTATTCGTGACCAGAGCAGTGGGGTTCCCGCAGGGATGCGTGTCTGCCGCGCTGGTCAACAGAACAACGGTGCGTGCAGGGGACAGGTGCTCCGGGATACGCGGAGTATTTATGTTCCCACGGCCAAACAAACATGATACCCTTAGCTACCGGCAGGGAAAACAGGATCTGGTACCCTATGAGTTGAGACCTCACTATTTCCTAGGTTTCTGCCCCATGGATGTGATCTTATATGAACATAAGATAAAGTGCAAAGGGTTTTCCATGTACTAGGTATTTAATGGCTCTTTTCATTCCCTTGAGTATATAGAGTCTGTAATATAAGAACTCGGGAAGACAAGACACGTGGTGATCAAGCAGTCGCTGATGGAATCAACTTCCGGGACAGCGCGGAGAAGCAAGCAGCGGTGTGCACTCGGGATCAAAGGCCGTGGGGGACGAGGGGCTGGAAGCCAGATTTCAGGTGACAGGTAGGACTGGAGAAAGGCAGTGCTGAGCGGAGGGACATGCCGAGGTCCAGGGTACACTGCCCCGCTGGGGTGAGGGCGCCCTAACTCCAGGGTGCGGCCCCAGGTCCCTGCAGGTGCAGCGCCTGGGACAGCAGCCTTAGCTTTGTCCCTGAGTGTCCCAGGCGCTGGGCAGAGCCTCTCTCGGCTCATTGAATCCCCACACATCTCACTAATATTCTCTGGAGAACAGAAGCTCAGTGAGTGGAAAGAATTTGCTATGGTCACAAAACGACTCATTAGCAAAGCCAATTATTCGGAAATCAGTTCGATCCGATTCTGGAGATTTTAGTTAACCATTAGGAGTACGCTGTCTCAGAGAAGCTAAAACGTGCCACTTTAATTGTTCCCCTCAGTAATTCGTTTTTTAGTGGATTTAATTTGGTAGGTAGGTGACTCTGTGAACATGCGTGAAAACTCACTTTGGCACAAGGTGTGAGCCGATGTTCATGCTCTGAGCCCAGTGTGGGGTGAGCCCGTCTGCGCGCCGGCCTTCTGCGGCCGCACGGACCCCAGGTCGGTCCCCACAGTCCGCCGATCCCGGGCCCATCCAGGTCCAGGCATCGCAGAGCCGAGGGGCCCACCAGCACTGACACAGTCCATCAGCCTCAGACTGGTTCGGGGTTTGCCCCGCACCTTGGTCTCACATAGCCCATTTGCTAAGTGCTCTCTGGGTGAGTTTAGGATGATCTGAGTTATCCGAAATGCAGGAGCCCAAGCTGAGTTCGCTGACACAGGAGGGGAAGGAGAGAGAAGTCCTCCTTCCCCAGGACCCCCCTTTGCTTCAGCCTGACCGCGGGCTCCGCCCTGCAGGAGCCGATTCTGTTCCCTCTGACACTGGAGGAGGAAGGAGACACAGGAAGGAGCCACATCCGCCCCCTCCGGTCCCCCCCCCCCCCCCGCAGAGCTTTCCTGGTCTGCACCTGCCTCTCGGGCATAACCTGCTTCCGCTCTGTGCATGGGACTCAGCTCTTCCGTGGCTTTTCCACGTCCCGCAAACAGCTGCCAGGGACTTCTTCTGAAAAGGCCAATATGTGCTGTGATATCTCTTCACGTGTTCGATTTCTATTTGTGTAGAGTGTGTGTGTGTGTGTGTGTGTGTGCATGCGCGTGTTCTGGTTACAGAGCCTGGTTGGCTCCATTCCTATTTTTATTCACAGATATTTTTTTAAATATTTTTCTGTATTGATTTTAGACAGAGGAAAGGAGAGAGAGAGAGAAACATCCATGAGAGAGAACATCGATTGGCCGCCTCCTGCATGCCCCCCACTGGGGATCGGGCCCAAAACCTGGGCATGTGCCCTGACCGGGAATCGAACCGGCAGCCTCTTGGTGCAGGGTTGACGCTCAACCACTGAGCCACACCGCCAGGCTTCACAGACATATTCTAACTGAACAATATTTCCCACAGGCACATATGTAGTGTTCAAGGAGAAACTTCTCTCTTTGTATTATTTTACGTGTTCGATTGTAAGGCTGTGGGGTAAGGAAATATCAAACCGCTTCGGAATGTTTAAAGAGAGATGTCACCTCTAACATTCATCTCTAACTCGATGACTTATTCAGAGTGACGAAGGGTGGCCCAGGCGGGCTGATGAACTCAACTGACAGCAGGTGCCCTGTCTTGCCACTGCCCGGTCCACAGACCATGCGGCTGTGACACCAGGGAATTTAGGGACCAAGCTCCCAGGGGATTTGTTTGAATAGTTAGAGAACATTGACCCATCCTTTATTATATACTGGGGAATATAATTTTAATTGTACATGATTTATGCTTTATTTGATATTTTATTTGATGATAATTCCAGGTCATGGGAAAGAGGATTTAAAAAGATGTGTGAGTGCGGCCGGAAAGAGGAGGCGCTTGTGCCCTTGCGCCCCCAGGGCCTGCACTGCGGAGGCCAACACCTCCCTGATGTTTGGGGACAGCTTCAGGCTGAGACCGTCCTATCCGCAGGCCCATGTGGCTGAGCAGACCAAAGCCTCGTGTGCTAAAACGACCACCTTTCCTGGGTGGAGGTCCAAAGCAGCCCTCGCCCATACTCATTATTTATTTAATTTATTTTTTTTATCTTCACCCAAGGACATTTTTCCATTTTTAATTCAGACAGAGAGCAGGAGGGGGAGAGGGGAAGAAAGAGAGAGAAACATGGACGTGAAAGGCACACATCGAGTGGCTGCCACCCGCACAACCCAACCAGGGCCGGGGATAAACTGCAGCCGAGGTACATGCCCAAGAGGTCTCTGGTTTGATTCCCGGTCAGGGCACATGCCCAGGTTGTGGGCCCGATCCCCAGTGGGGGGCGTGCAGGAAGAGGCCAGTCGATGGTCTCTCATCCATGTTTCTCTCTCTCCCTCCTTCTCCCTTCTTCTCTCTCTGAAGTCAATACAGGTGAAAGGATGTATGGCCGTCAGCCACGGGGATGCCACCCCCTCGACAGGCTTTAAAAACCAGCCGGTTCTTCACGAGAAAGCAGGGGGCGGGGCGCATGGCTGTGGACGCAGAAGCCACAGGGGCAGAGACCGCCGGCTGCTTCCCCGCAGCTCCTAAGAGGACAGAGTGAACCGGCCTCAAGGAAAACCCCGCAGCTCACAAAACGAGTGTCCGCGCGACGATTAATGTCTAGTTTCTAATGGGTTTTGTTTCCACGCTTTTGCAGTAATATATTCATTTCACGCCCAATTTATGCCAGAGGAGCCCACAGAATGCCTCACGAAGACACGGCAACGTCCCGTCTCACCCTCCGGGGCACTCATCACCGCGCGTCTGTGACTCGGGGCGCCGGGCGATGTCCCCAAGTGCAGCGGTTTCAGCCGCCTGCAGCAGGGACGTGTCAACCGAGCGCACCTGACCCTTCCGTCAGGGCCACTGGCCTCCTTTGTCTCAGACGGTCCGATAAACATCACCACGGCCAGCACAATGGCCGTCCGGCGTGAATGAGTCACAAGTACACCTGTGTTTTGTCACATTGGCAAACAATAATCTATTTTTGGTGTTCTGCAGAATTTTAATCATTGGTTTAGGAGACGTGAGATGGAAAAGGTTGAAAGTCACTGCAATAAAGTCTGAGCGAGGCCCTGGCCGGTGTGGCTCAGCGGTTAGAGCGTCGGCCTGCGGTCCAGAGAGACCCGGGTTCGGTTCCCGCTAAGGGCATGTACCTCGGTTGCAGTTTGTCCCCGGCCCTGGTTGGTCGTGCGGGTGGCAGCCCCTTGATGTGTCCCTTTCACATCGATGTTTCTTTCTCTCCCTCCTGCTCTGTCTGAATAAAAAATGGAAAAATGTCCTCAGGTAAAGACAAATAAATAAATTAATTAAATAAATAATGAGTATGGGCGAGGGCTGCTTTGGACCTCCACCCAGGAAAGGTGGTCGTTTTAGCACACGAGGCTTTGGTCTGCTCAGCCACATGGGCCTGTGGATAGGACGGTCTCAGCCTGAAGCTGTCCCCAAACATCAGGGAGGTGTTGGCCCCCGCAGTGCAGGCCCTGGAGGCGCAAGGGCACAAGCGCCTCCTCTTTCCGGAGCGTCCGTCCCAGGCCCGTCTACAGGAGGGGAAACTACCAACTGCAGGAGGGAGCAGAGTGGGGGTTGGCGAGTGGGTTGTGCTGATCACAGTGGGAAGACCGTCTCTCAAATCCGGGCTGCCTGTGCGAACAGGCAGAGTCTGGTTTAGCATGAGGGTCTCCGTTAGTGCTCAGAGGGGGTGTCACCCCTTAGAACGCAGGACCCCAAACCCCACAGAAGCCTTTTCTGGGGGCCTGCAGCTGGTGGAGTCTGTGCTAACAGATCCCTGGTCATGACCCATGTCAGATGTTTTTTATCCTCACCCGAGGACATTTTTCCATTTTTTTGTTCAGATAGAGTGGGAAGGAGGGAGGGAGGGAGGGAGGGAGAGAGAGAGAAACATCGATGTGAAAGGGACACATCCAGTGGCTGCCTCCCGCACGACCTAACCAGGGCCAGGTACGTGCCCTTAGCAGGAACCGAACCCGGATCTCTCTGGACCGCAGGCCGACGTTCTAACCGCTGAGTCAAACTGGCCAGGGCCATGTTAGATGTTTTAAACAACATTGAAACAATGGGTTATTTTTTCTCAAATTCACCTGACAGTGAAATTTTAATAGACTGTTTTTTTCATTTCTATGTCACTCTAACTAAGTGGGATCAAAGGACAAGTGTTTGCAAGGTGCATAAATGAGGGAAAAGGTGCAAATGGATGATATGCAGAGAAAAAAATGTATCATTTTAAAAGATCAAGATACAGTATTTCATTTGGAAGATGTGTACTTTTCTCCCCAGAATTTTGTCAAATAGAGACCATATATATATATAATTCACAGGTATTAATTTGTTTAGTGAACGTTCAATACAGATAAACACTGGAGCAATTGGACATCCCTAGCCCCCCTCCCCCCAAGAAAAACCTAGAATTCACAGTGTATACAAAAGTTAAGCTGTACAACGTATAGAAGAATACCTGGGATTATATATGCAGATGAATGAAAACCATTCATCGATTTAAATGTAAAGTTATGAAACCTTCAGAAGGAATCCATAGAGAATGTCTCAGCCATGAGGACAGAAGTCTCCCCTGAAACAGGACAGGCTGCTAAACTGACCTCCGTCAAAGCTGAGACCACGGGTCTTGCAGGCCCTGTTCCGAGGACAGAACCCTGTACCCAGAGCCTCAGAACACGTAGGAAACACACAGTGGATCCAAATCGCAGTTTCTTTCTTTCTGATCAGCCTGGTGTCCTGCTAAGTGCAGAGAAAGGACACACCCAGGGGCATGACCCAGGCAGACAGGGCGGGTGGCCTGTCCTGAAACTTGGGGTGCACGCAGACCCCCCACCTCAGCGAGCACTTTAGAGGTTTTCATCCTGCAGTTTCAGCCACCTCCTCCCCACACCCCTGCCCTCTGCCACCTTACCTGCGACCTTCTCTGTGACCCGCTCCCCTCCCTCCCTCTCCGAAGGCGGCTCTCTGCATGTCTGGGCGCTGGGTCCCCAGCAAACAAATCCTCATTCCCCCTTCCCCTCCTCTCACCGTGATAACAGGGACCCTCCGGCCTTCTCACCGAAAGATGCCTTTCTCACCCGCCCTTTGATCTCAGAGTCAGGAGTCGAGAGGCAGGGGCGCCGACGCCCGTGCACCCTCTCAAGTCGGCCTCCGTGCTGGGTAGACCCCCGGCTCCCTCCGGCGCCTGCCCGCGTGGTCCACCACCCCGTCCTCTGCATCCCGTGGAGCAGCCTGGGGTGCAGTCTGGGGCCTGGGTGTCGTCTCCCTCTCTGCCCACAGGCCGCCCCCCATTGTGCTGACCTCGGATTCCACGTGGACTGTCCAGCAGTGCCCGCCACGCGTGGCCACCCTCACAGCGGCACCTGTGCTCCCAGCCCCCAGCCTCTGCACCGGGTCTCCGGAAAGGGCTCGTGTTCGTGGCCCAGGTGCCGTGTTCAGTGCCCCCTCGAGACCTCCCGTGGCCTGCTGAGCCTTCCCATGCTCCAGCGCCGCAGTCGACTGGTTTCCGCTCCTGTACCCGGCTCTCCGGTGACCCTGGCGAGCCGCCGGGCGCACCCATCGAACACGACCGCCGTTCTCCCTCCTGGCTCTGCCTTGCTTTTCGCCAGAGCTACTGGGAAAGTGTCCGGTCACTTTAAACGTCTGGCCCTGCAGCCTCTCCCGGAAGAGCCGGCAGAGAACCTTCCTTTCTACTTAGTGAGGACACAGGGCCGGAGCTCCGCCGGGAGCCCTGCAGCCACCCGCACTGTCTGCGGGAGGTGGACTCTGGCTGTTCCCTCCTGTGCAGGGGCGTCCTTCTCCTGGGGTTCGGGGATCGGAGGCTTTCGTGGGCCATCTCCTCCTTCTGTTTGAATCACCACCTCTTCCTGGAAACACGTTTGCTCCGACCACCACCAAGGACAGCCATGCCTCCGGGGTGCATCCAGACTGGGGACCAAGGGCAGGAAAGACACTGTCGGGATGATAAGGAAGGCTGCGTCCGGACCACGGACCAGTTCAGCATTTCCGTCCACGTCCGGTTCCCTGAGTTGTTGCTGCTTTTTTCTTGTTTGATTTTCAGTGACAGCACTTTGGATTTTCTCAACGTCAGGGTTGCTGAGGATAAATGATTTGTCACTGCTGTCGGCTGCCCCCTGGGCAGAGGTGCTGCTGGGTGATGGGTTAGACGGGGGCCAGCAGCCCCGATGGGAAACGTGTCCTCCAGTCTTCTGTCTGCGGAAAGGACCTGGCACCGTGTCCCCAAGCCTTGATCCCCTGTCAGAGAAACTCATCATCGAGGTTGTCAGCTCTGTTCTCTTTCTCCATCCTTCTTTTTAAAAAATCTGTGTCCCCTGTCATCACCAACATCACCGACGTTTAATTAAGCAGATTCTAATTTTGCAGGTACTCCTGAGTTCACGTTACCTTAGCCACATGAAATGTCTTTACATGTTCATACACTTTTACTGTAATTGTACAGCCAGAGAATCTAATTGTTAACTGTAAGTTGAAAGTTGAGGAATCTAAAACTTGGTGCGATTAATTGATTTGTTCAGGATCACATATTTAACACCTTGTTGACCGGCAGTTTTAGGCAGAAGTGATCTCATGTCACCGGCTCTTTTCTCGTGATGGAGTATGAAAGGGAAACAATCTAAATACACTTCAGTATACTTTATTTATACATAATGAATTTAAATGAAACTTTGTACATATCTGCTACATATTATATTTTATACATATTATATATTTTACTAATTTTTATAGTTTTACTAGATTTTGTGTAACATTGTTCCATCTGGTGGTGGTATAAATTGGTTTGAGAAACAACTAAATCAAAAAAATCATCACTAAAAAGTAATTCCATCACTTCGTGGTGCTCCATGGATCACTAAGGTCGGCAGTTACACCTGAAATATTTGAAGAATCCTCCAAAGTTGGTATAATATCATTTTCAATCCACTCTTCTTCAAAATCACTTTGACAATCAGATCTTATTACATTTTTTTTTGTCATTTTAGTGGTCTAATAACAGCTCGGTGTGCTGTTTTTCGAACTTCAACCCTCAGGTCGAAGAGTCACAAATACAATAATCCTTTATTACCCTGAGTTTCAAAAATTGAAATATCTAATGCAAGTGCAAACACATCGTGAGCGGTCCACATGAGTCTGGGCATGAACACAGGGGTTCCCCGTGAGCGGTCCACAGTGAGTCTGGGCATGAGCACAGGGGTTCCCCGTGAGAGCTGGGCATGAGCACAGGGTGTTCCCCGTGAGCGGTCCACAGTGAGTCTGGGCATGAGCACAGGGTTCCCCGTGAGCGGTCCACAGTGAGTCTGGGCATGAACACAGGGGTTCCCCGTGAGCGGTCCACATGAGTCTGGGCATGAACACAGGGGTTCCCCGTGAGCGGTCCACAGTGAGTCTGGGCATGAGCACAGGGTTCCCCATGAGCGGTCCACATGAGTCTGGGCATGAATACGGGGGTTCACCCATGAGAGGTCCACAGTGAGTCTGGACCATATGAATGTGGTCACCGCCTAGGGGTTATTGGGAGAATGTCCTTTACTCAGGCAAAATACCCTGAAGTGTCAGTGGGTAAAACGCTGCTCATAATTGGTGAATCTGGATGAAGGTTACACAGGTATTCTGATTCTTTTCACATCCTGTATACACTTCAAGTCATATAAAAATAAAAACTAGAAAATTAATTCCCCCCTCCCACCTCTCTCTTCCCCCACAGTCCCACAGCGACCGTTTTGTCTGCATTTGATGCTTTGCCACCGACTGGCCTCCCTTGTAGCTGCTTCTGAGGGTCTTGGCCCCAGAGATTCCATCCCGGGAGCCCACTCACACTTACCAATTGTTTCCTTATTGAGGCTGATTGGTTTGATTCTTATCGGCAGGTGGATTTACAAGAGCAGATGGGATAAGAAATGGTGAGGCTGCAGTGTTACAACTTGGGCTGTAAGGAAGGCTTACTTACTCAGCTCTGTATATGGTATGATGTGGCTGAAGAAATCCAGATTAGGATGCTTGAAAGGAACAGAACCTGTAGACAGTGCATGCAGAGACAGACAGACAGACAGTCAGACTGAGGGTCGGGCTAGCAGGCTGGGGACCCCGGAGAGCTGACCCTGCCAGCTAAGCCCAGGAACTCTGGAGGCAGAATTCCTTCTTTAAGAAATGACCGCCTTTTTTTTCTTAATTTTTTTTTTTTATACCTTCAATTTAAGGATCAGGATGAAGCTCCTTCACAGTATGAGGGTCATTCGCTTTGCTCAAAGTCTGCTGATTGAAATGTCAATCACATCTAAAAACATAGCTTCGTAGCAACATTTAGACGGGAGCTTGGTCCAAAACTGGACATCGCAGCCTAGCCAAGTAGAAACATAAAACAAAACATCACAGAGGTTAACTTCTGTATCTTACTGTGTGTGAAAATGATTTTGTTTCCGACAGATTTGAAGGGATGAGCGTGACTGCAATATGTAATTGGGCCATGATCACAGTCAGACCCCTGGCGTTACTTTGATGCAGTCTGTAGCCACAATGTTGGATAAGCTGACTCCTGTTCCCTTGCTTGACTATGTTGGTGAGTTTTACCATAGTCTCAGGATTACCCGCGCATCTCATTTTACATCAGAGTTTGGTGAGTGGGGAGTTTGCAACTTTTCATTTGTCTCATAGGGAAATGTGTCTAAGTACTATGCAGTGTCAAGTAATACTTAAAATAAATCAAGTAGACTACTTTTTTATTTCATTTGACTCCCGTGCATGCAATGAAACGTATCATAATTTTGTGACTTAAATGCTTTGTCCCTATTTTAGTCAGGTTAGGCTGTTACAACTAAGTCTCACAGATTGGATATCTCATGAACTATATATTGTATTCCTCAGGAGAAGTCCATGCTCAAGACACCTGTGTGGTTAGGTTGTTTCGGGATTCAGCCTGCTGTCTTCTCATAGGTTCACGTGGTAGGGAGAGGACCAGAGAGCTTATAGGGCAAGGATCTCATTCATGAGGGCTACCCCTCCTGACCTGATTACTTCCCAAAGGCCCACCCCTAAATACCACCACAGAGGGTTAGGAATCTATATGTACACATTACATGTGTTCAAGTTATCATTGCACCTGTTTAGTGTGTTTAAATCTTTTTTTTTAATTTTATTTTAGTTACAGATGTTTCTCCTTTTCTACCCCTTTAACACCCTTCTCCCCATCCCCCCCCCCACTCATCCCCAGGTTTGTTGTCCATGTCCATTGGTTATGCACACATGCATATAAGTTCTGTGGTTTATCACTTCTCTCCCCCCACCCCCTCTTCTGAGGGTTGTCAGTCTGTACCCTACTTCCATGGCTCTGGGTCTACCCTATTCCTCAGACTGTTATGTTCATTATATTCCACAAATAAGTGAGATCATGTGGTATTTGTCTTTTTCTTCTTGGCTTGTTTCTCTTAGGATAATACTTCCCAGGTCCCTCAATGTTGTCTCAAAGGATCATGTGGTATTTGTCTTTTTCTTCTTGGCTTGTTTCTCTTAGGATAATACTTCCCAGGTCCCTCAATGTTGTCTCAAAGGGTAAGAGATCTTTCTTTCTTACAGCTGCATAGTACTCCATTGTGTATATGTACCACAGCTTTTTTATCCATTCATCTACTGATGGACACTTGGGCTATTTCCAGATCTTAACTATTGTAAATAGTGCTGCTATAAACATGGCGGTACATATAGTCTTTCTGATTGATGTTTCAGGCTTCTTGGGGTATATTCCTAGAAGTGAAATCATTGGGTCAAATGGCAGTTCAATTTTTAATATTTTGAGGTAACACCATATTGTTTCCCATAGTGGCTGCACTAGACTGCATTCCCACCAGCAGTGTATTAGGGTCCCCTTTTCTCCACACCCTCGCCAACACTTGTTGTTTAATGATTTGTTGATGGCAGCCATTCCAACAGGTGTGAGGTGATACCTCATTGTTGTTTTAATTTGCATCTCTCTGATGATTAGTGATGTTGAGCATTTCTTCATATGTCTCTTGGCCATTTGTATGTCCTGTTTGGAGAGGTGTCTATTCAGCTCCTCTGCCCGTTTTTTAATTGGGTTCTTTGTCTTCCTTTTGTTAAGTTGTATGAGTACTCGACATATTTTGGAAATTAACCCCTTATCTGATGTGTCATTGGCAATGCTGTTCTCCCATTCAGTGGGTTGCCTTTCCATTTTGGTGGTTGTTTCTTTTGCTGTGCAGAAGCTTTTTAGTTTGATATAGTTCCATGTGTTTATTTTTTCTTTTGTTTCTGTTGCCTTAGGTGATGTATCAGTGAAAATTCTGCTATGTATGATATTTAAAATTTTGTTGCCTACATTTTCTTCTAAAATTTTTATGGATTCACGGGTCACACTTAAGTCTTTTATCCATTTTGAGTTTATTTTTGTGTATGGTGTAAGTTGGTGGTCTAGTTTTATTTTTTTGCATGTAGCTGTCCAATTTTCCCAACACCATTTATTAAAGAGGCTGTCTTTACCCAATTGTATGCTCTTGCCTCCTTTGTCAAATATTAATTGAGCATAATGTCTTGGGTACATTTCTGGGTTCTCTATTCTGTTCCACTGGTCTATATGCCTGTTCTTGTGCCAGTACCAGGCTGTTTTGATTACAGTCGCTTTGTAGTATAACCTGATATCTGGTATTGTGATCCCACCTACTTTGTCCTTCTTTTTAAAGATTGCTGTGGCTTTCTGGGCTCTTTTTTGGTTCATATGAACTTTTGAAGTATTTGTTCTAGTTCTGTGAAATATGTCATTGGTATTTTGATGGGGATTGCATTGAATCTATAGATTGCTTTGGGTAATACGGACATTTTAATGATGTTAATTCTTCCAATCCATGAACAAGGTATGTGCTTCCACTTTTTTATATCTTCCTCTAGTTCTTTTTTCAATGTCCTGCAGTTTTCTACAAATAGGTCTTTTACTTCTTTGGTTAAGATTATTCCTAGGTATCTTAATTTTTTTGCCACCATGGTAAATGGGATTGTTTCTTAAGTTTCTCTTTCTGTGAGTTCATCATTGGTGTATAAGAATACCATCAATTTCTTGACATTAATTTTGTAACCTGCTACTTTGCCAATTCATTTATTAAGTCTAGTAGATTTTTTATTGTGTCTTTAGTGTTTTCTATGTACAATATCATGTCATCTGCAAATAATGACAGTTTCACTTCCTCCTTTCCAATTTGTTTCCTTTTTATTTTTTCTTCATGTCTGATTGCTGTGGCTAAGACTTCCAGTACTATGTTAAATAAGAGTGGCGAAAGTAGGCATCCCTATCTTGTTCCTGTTCTTAAGGGAAATGTTTTTAGTTTCTGACCATTGAGTATGATGTTGGCTGTAGGTCTTTCATAGATGGCCTTTATTATGTCGAGATATGATCCCTCTATTCCCACATTGCTGAGTATTTTTATCAGAAATGGATGCTGGATTTTGTCGAGCACTTTTTCAGTATCTATTGATGTAATCATTTGGTTTTTATTCATTTTATTTATGTGGTGTATCACATTTATTGATTTGTGAATATTGTACCAGCCTTGCATCTCTGGGATGAATCCCACTTGGTCATGGTAAATAATTTTTTTGATGTATTGCTGGATCCGACTTGCTAGTAATTTGTTCAGGATTTTGGCATCTATGTTCATCAGGGATATTGGCCTGTAGTTTTTTTTCTTTGTAGTGTCTTTTTCTGGTTTTGGAATTAGAATTATGCTGGCCTCATAAAACGAGTTTGGAAGTCTTCCTTTTTCTTGAATTTTTTGAAATAGTTTGAGGAGAATTGGTGTTATTTAGTTCTTCTTTGAATGTTCAGTAAAACTCCCCCGTGAAGCCATCCAGGCCTGGGCTTTTGTTTACTGGGAGAGTCTTGGTTACCTCTTTAATTTCCTGAGTTATTATTGGTCTGTTCAAGTTTTCTATCTCTTCCCGGTCCAGTTTTGGGAGACTATGTGTTTCTAGAAATTTGTCCATTTTGCTTAGATTGTCGAATTTGTTGCCATATAGTTGTTCATAGCAGTTGCTAACGACCTTTTGTATTTCTGTGGTGTCAGTTGTTACTTCTCTGCTTTCATTTCCGATTTTGTGTATTTGGGTTCTCTCTCTTTGTTTCTTGGTGAGTCTAGCTTAGGGTCCATCAATCTTGTTTATCTTTTCGAAAAACCAGCTCTTTGTTTCATTGATCCTTTGAATTGTTTTTTTGGTCCCTATGTCATTTATTTCTGCTCCGATCTTTACTATTTCCTTCCTTCTACATGCTCTGGGGTTTTCTTTTTGTTTGCTTTCTAGTTCTTTAGGTTGTGAGGTTAGATAGTCTATTAGAAATTTTTCTTGCTTCTTGAGGTAGGCCTATAGTGCTATGAACTTCCCTCTCAGAACTGCTTTTGCTGCATCCCATAGATTTTGTGTTGTTGTGCGTTCATTTTCATTGGTTTCCAGAAAGTTTTTAATTTCTTCCTTGATCTCCTCAGTAACCCATTCATTGTTTAATAACATGCTATTTAGCCTCCATGTGTTCCAATGTCTTTGCATGTTCTTATTGCAATTGATTTCCAGTTTTATGCCATTGTGATCTGAGAAGATGCTTGATATGATTTCAATCTTCTTGAATTTGCAGAGATTTAGTTTGTGTCCTATCATTTGGTCTGTCTTTGAGAATGTCCAATGTGCACTTGAGAAGAATGTGAATTCTGTAGTTTTTGGGTATAATTCTCTGTAGATATCTGTTAAATCTATTTGGTCTAGTGCTTCATTTAGAATGTCTGTTTCCTTTCTAATTTTTTGTCTAGAGGATCTATTCAGTGCTGTCAACAGGGTGTTGAAATCCCCTGCTATGATTGTATTGCTGTCGATTTCTCCTTGGAAGTCCTCCAGAAGATTTTTAATGTATTTTGGTGCTCCTATATTGGCTGCATGTATGTTTTTCAAGGTTATATCTTCCTGTTGGATAGATCCTTTCAATATTATGTAGTGGCCTTTTTTGTCTCTAGTTATAGCCTTCATTTTGAAATCTACTTTATCAGATATGAGTATTGCTACTCCAGCTTTTTTTTCCTTTCCGTTTGCTTGGAAGATTTTTTTCCATCCCTTCACTTTCAACCTATGTGAGTCTTTTGTTGTGAGGTGGGTCTCTTGTAAACAACATATAGATGAGTCATGCTTTCTTATCCAATCAGCTACTCTGTGTCTTTTTATCAGAGCATTCAGTCCATTTACATTTAAGGTGATTATTGATATGTACTTATTTATTGCCATTTTTGTTTAGTGTGGTTATATTTTTCTTCCTCTTTCTTTTACTAATTACAGCAGTCCTTTGAACATTTCTCACATTGCTGGTTTAGTGCTAATGTATTACTTTAGCCTTTTTTTTTTGGTCTGGAAAGCTCGTTATTTGACCTTCTATTTTTAATGACAGCCTTGCTGGGTAGAATAGTCTTGGATTCTGATCCTTGTTTTTCATGACCTTGATTACTTCATGCCATCCCCTTCTGGCCTGTTGTATTTCTGTTGAGAAATCAGCTGAGAGCCTTCTGGGGTTTCCTTTGTAGGTAACCTGTTGCTTATCTCTTGCTGCTTTTAGGATTCTCTCTTTGTCTTTAATTTGTGGCATTTTAATTACTATGTGTCTTGATGTGGGCCTGTTTGGGTTCTTCTTACTTGGGGCTATCTGTGCTTCTTGAACTTGAATGCCTTCTTCCTTCACCAAATTAGGGACATTTTCTGTCACTATTTCTTTGAATATATTCTCTAATCCTTGCTCATTTTCTTCTTCTTCGGGGACTCCTATGATGCGAATATTATTATGTTTCCAGTTGTCCCACAGTTCTCTTAAGCTTTCTTCCTGTTTTTTAATTGTTTTTTCCTTTTGGTTTTCTGATTGGTTGATTTTTTTCTACCCTGTCTTCTAATTCACTGATCTGTTCCTCAGCTTCCTCTACTCTGCTGGTTAGACCTTCCAATGTGTTCTATATTTCTGATATGTCATTCTTGATCTCTTCTTGGTGGTTTTTAATTTCCAATTGGTTGATTTTCAACATCTCTTTGTCCTTACTCATCTTTTGAGCTTCCTGAAGATCATGGCTCTGAATTCTAGCTCTGTTAACTTGCTTAACTGCCCCACATTTACCTCATCTTAGGTAGAGGTCTCTTGTTCTTTCATTTGGCTTTTGTTTCTTTGTTTCACCATTTTGGCTATCACAATGGGCTTTGGAGCCTGCCAAATTTTCCCTGTGGGTGTTAACGTTCTGCTATTTGTGGCTCCCTGCCTTGGGTTTGGATGAGCGAGGGAGGACCCATGTTAAACACCACTGTCAAGTCTTGCTTTCCTGAGTAGAGTTGCTAGCCCAGGAGTGGTACAGTTGTCCTCTAGCTTTTTGCCTGGAGCTATCAGTAGCAGTTACTTGAAGAACCTTGGGTTGTCAGTTGAATGGAAAACTCCCTCAGGTGCTCTATGTAAGGGGATTTTCAAACAGTGGGGCAGATGCTGGTTGTTAATGGGCCTCAATTTGCATTTCAATGGCTCACTTGGGTGGGGTTGAATCTTTGAGGGAGGGGCCACCGCCTCTCCCCAGAGCCCTGGGAAGGAGTAAGATGACCACCGTCCTGCGTGGCTGCAACTCAGCAAAAGCTCTGAGCGCCCTCCAAATCCCGAGTGTCCCCACACAGTTCCAGTCCTGCCCTCCCTGTGCCGGAGCCCAAGGTGAGTGTCTGTGGCTATTTTAGCGTCTGTCCCGGCTCTGGGCTGTGGAGCCACCTGGGAGTGTGACCCAAAGGTGCCGCTCCCAGCTAAGGCCACTGCTGTCTGTGGGCTCCCAGCCCCAGTCTCGCGCTTCTCCAGTTCTACCAGGTTCGCGTCAGTGTCCCTGGTCATCTGATCCTCGCTAGCTGCTTTTCTTTCTTTCTTTCTTTCTTTTTTTTTTCTCGTCAATTTGTCTTTATTTCAGTTGTAATTCCAGTTTGGTCCTGGGAGATGGGCTGTGTAGCTTCCGTTCACGCCACTGCCATTTTGGAATTGGTGTGTTTAAATCTTTTTATAGATTTTTTTTATTATTGGTTATTAGGGAGAGAGAAAGAGAAACATCCATGTGAGAGAGAAACATTGATCGGCTGCCTCCTGTACTGGGGATGGAGCCAACATCCCAGGCATGTGCCATGATCAGGAGTCGAACCCACAACCTCTCAGAGTGCAGGGCGACACCCAACCACCTGAGCCATGCTGGCCAGGACGTGTTTAAACATTGTAAATCACATTTGCATAGTCAGGAAAGAAAGTGTCTTCAACCAGAATGACATTCTTATGATACGTACAAAGACCTTAGTTGGAAGCAGCCGAACAATGTCAACTGGATTAAAATCATTTTCGAATGTAGCAGTAAGAAAATGGAAAATATATGTATAACAGTAAGGGTTTAAGATGTTCAGAAAAGCTTACACCTTCTTTTTTCTTGATTATCATATTTATTACTAAATTGAAGTATCCAAGTCCAGGTGCTGATGTTTGAAGGGAGGGTGTGGATTCCGAGTCCGTGACGAGATGTCAGGTGAGCCCGGGTGCTGAGCTTGAGTCTCTGTGGCTGTCTCCATAGCTGAAGCACATCTCTCTGTTGCCATTGTTTGGGGTACGTGTGCTTAGTGTTTGCAGTTTAAATAGCCCGCACGTTTCAGTGCTGGTCAAAAAAGCAATGGCTACTTAGTCTGGATATAAAACGCATTTTGTAGCTCGGCTTATGTGACCAAAACTGAGTACTTCTAATTATCATTCCTAAGTTTTAAAAAACTAGCCCGTTTTTATGTCTTGCTTTTGAATACCTTCAAATAGATGACTAGTCCTAGTGTGACATGAAATCGTGAATTTGGATAACAGGAGCATTGGCCCGTGCTGAAAATGCTCTGGCCACCCACTGTGTGACCCGGTCACAGCGAGGCCCACTGCTGTGACTCCGGATGGCTAACGCTGGCGAAATACTCGTTCACGTTGTTAGTCGAATCAGTACAAGCGTCAGAGAAGCACATCCAATTAGGTTGCTTAGATATGTATTTAATTTGCATATAAACAGTTAGTGTTAGGTAATTAAATGTCAATTGGCTCTTCAAGATAAACTGTTGCTATTTCTCTGCACTTCACTCAAGCATGTTGCAAGAATTTTGAGAGATTTTTGTTTAGATATTAATTAAGTCAACCAGGTCTGTGCATTCTCAATGAGCATTCATTTTTGATTTAGCTAATGGAGAATCAAAAACTGCCCTGTCTATTTAATTTTGATTAAATATTTCACTGTAATTTAGTATTATTATTGTGCAATTCAATGGTACTTGCTAGAATATTTAAATTAGCAATAGTAACTACATTTCATTGCCAAACATAATACATTACCATTGGCTTTCAAATGTTTATTAAATGTAAGAAGGAATAGGATTGATATTTTTATGGCATTTTCAAATCAGCAAACATTACTTCAGGAATGCACACTGCAAGGTCCCATCTCGCAAGGAGTGAAAATATCCGTTGCCTTACTCGAGGGGTCTAAATAGAAATCTGAAGACTACAAATCAATTCCAGAGAATTTTAGATGTTGAAAGACATCTCATCTTGAACATTGTTCTATTTTCTGAATGTAATTACCCCATGTGTATTGATCTTACAACCCTTTAAAGTAATAATGTTATGAAGTCAATTACATTCAATGTGGAGATTTGCTAAGCACTTTGAGATGCAAAGTTCACTGGTCTGGTACGATTGCAAAGCAATTCTTCTGTGACCTTCCACAGAGCTTGTATCTGCCTCTCAGAGAAACATCACTCTTTAGCTCTGTAATCACTTGGCTGTTGGTTTGTTGGTTATTAATTTCTATAGCTTAAAATAATGAGTGAGATCTTTTCCTCCCTCCAAGCATAAGTAGTTCTGAATATTTCTTTGGGGACCAAACTTTCAGATAACCTTACTAACATTAATTAAGTAATACAACAAATATTTAGAGAACATCACTGATGGTAAAAGTCTAATATGCCATCTATTGGAAGTTCAAATTTGTAAATGTCTATATGGTAAATATTGGACAAAATGGTACAGATAAAATAATAAATATTAAAATCCTAATAAAGAGCAAAAATATTGTAAGATT
Source organism: Molossus molossus (assembly GCF_014108415.1). Classification (NCBI taxonomy): domain Eukaryota; kingdom Metazoa; phylum Chordata; class Mammalia; order Chiroptera; family Molossidae; genus Molossus; species Molossus molossus. The sequence continues at coordinate 127,027,728 of NW_023425377.1, read as the reverse complement.
CATTCATTAAAATACCCTGTCCTCTCTTGCTCTGGCCACTTTGGCTCAGCAATGAGAGCGTCAGCCCTGAGACCAAATGGGTCCCGAGTCCAATTCCTTGTCAGGGGCACATACCTGGGTTGCAGGTTCAATCCCTGGCCCCGGTCGGGGTCATGTGGGAGGCAACCAATCAGTGTGTCTCTCAAACGTCGATGTTTCTCTCTCCCTCTCTCCCTTCCACTCTGTCTAAAAACCAATGGAAAAATATCCTTGTATGAGGATGAAAAAGAAATCCTGTCCTCTGTATTGTGTTGTTCTGTCCCTGCTTTATGTGTGTATGTGTGTATGTATGCATGTATGTACATACGCAGATGTTTGTGTTTATGTAGCTAAGTAGATAGGCGTGTGTGTGTAGGTACATGCATGCATGCATGTGGGTGTGGTTGTACATATGTAGGCAGGCATGCTTACGTGTGTGTGTGTGTGTTTGTATGAAGAAAGACATTTTATTTATTTATTTATTTTTTTTATTTTTTTATCCTCACCCGAGGATATTTTTTTATTTTTTTGTACAGATAGAGTGGGAGGGAGAGAGAGGAAGGTGAAGAGAGAGAGAAACATCGACGTGAAAGGGACACATCGAGTGGCTGCCACCCGCACGACCAACCAGGGCCGGGGACAAACTGCAACCTAAGTACGTGCCCTTAGCGGGAACCGAACCCGGGTCTCCCCGGACCGCAGGCCGACGCTCTAACCACTGAGCCAAACTGGCCAGGGTGAAGGAAGACATTTTACTGAGGGGGTCTGCAGTACCCACAACCTCAGAAGTGCACATTTCAAATTGTGTTGTCCTCATTTAGCAACAATGAAAGCCCACTCCTTTTAGGACCCAAGGGAGCAGAGGCAGTCACTAGCGCAGATTTTATATCAGTCACGTCTTTTAGATGCTTTAACCTTTAACATTTGTACAATTATTGAAGGGATCTGGTATGTGCAAGGCTCTATGAAGTGTACTGCAAATAACAGGAAATTAGAGAGAGGTAGTGATTGGTCTCCTGAGAGATTTCCGAGACTAGTGTGTATGTATTTGTGTGTGTGTGTGTATCTGTGTCTGTGTGGTTTGTGTGTCTGTGTGTGTAACTGTGTGGATTTGTGCATGTGTATCTCTGTGTGTATGTCCATGTGTGTGTGTCTGTGTGGGTGTGTGCATGTGTATTTTTGTGTGTATTTGTGTGTCTGTGTATCTGTGTGGGTGTGGATTTGTGTATCTCTGTGTGTGTGTCTATTTGTATATCTGTGTGCGTGCGTGTGCATGTGTATCTGTGTGTGTTTGTGTGTACATGTCTATGTGTGTGCATGTATCTGTTTGTGTATCTGTATGTATCTGTGTGTGTCTGTGTGTGTATGTATCTGTGTGTGTGTCCGTGTGTGCATGTGTCTGTGTGTGTATGTGTCTGTGTGTATTTGTCTCTGTGTGTGTCTGTGTGTGTGTGTGTCTGTGTGTGTGCGTGTTTCTGTGTGTGCATGTGTGTGAGAAGTGTGAATGAATATGTGGAGGTCCACAGCTTGCGTGTGAGTTCAGGATTTGTTTCTGATCGCTTTCTTGGATAAACTTTCTTACCTATAATGTCCTGGGCCTACCATCCTATTTTCTCAGAGAGAATGCTATTGTTAATAACAAAAATAATAATTTTAGTGTCGATAAGCAATAGGGACATATTCAATATTTACTTTATGCTACTTTTAATTTAGAAATGAAAAAATTTTCCCAAAGGACTGTCTTTATACAGAGTATGTTTTTATTATTAAAAAATTGCAATTTTGTGATTTACTGAGATAGTAACATGGAAGTGGTGATGTTGAACAATGCATTCGATAGCTCTGGAAGTGTAGCGGGCTCATGATTTCATAAGAAGAAAGTGAGTTACGTAGGTCACACTGCGGTGTGATTTCCCACGGGGTCTCTGCGTCGGAGCGGGTTTATCACGCCCTAAACAGGCCTCCCCGCTCCGCCGAGCCTGGAGCAGCGCTGAGCGCCAAGGGCCGGGGCAGCCCGGGCGCCCAGACGCAGGTGCTGTCGGTGGGTGGTCGCGGGCGGAGGTGCTCAGAGCCCCCTGACTTGCGTTTCCAGCACGGAGGCCTCTGGCTCCGGGGGCGGCCTGCACTCGGAGGTCGGAGGTCGGTAACCTCCGAGTCCTCGCTTCTGCACCCTCCACGCCCTTGAGTGCGGAGCGGGAGGCGGGCTGCTCGCGTCTGCGGGTGGGGAGTCGGCTTCTCCATCACGAGTTTTATCTTATTTTATCCTATTTTTTAAATGTAATATGTAAATTGAGATTTATTTCTTGCCAGCCCAACTTAATGGATCTGAAATGAATGAGAATTTAATACAATATCCAGTGTGTAGAGTTGAGAAAGACAATATGAATGTTTTCTCCAAGGATCTTGAAATTCTGCTTTATGAAAACATCACCAAGGGGACGTTTTCTATGAAGAAAATCCTCGTGAAAACGACCGTGTCACAGATTAATATAACAATAGATGCTGGGACAAGTATTATATTTGCAAACATGTAAACTTAAAGTTTGAAAATTCTAATTATTTCAGAATGTAGAGATTGTCATTTTACATGGATATTTCTAGTGATTCTTTTCTTTTTTTAAATATGTTTTTATTGATTTTTTTTTAGAGAGAGAGGAAAGGAGAGAGAGAGAGAAACATCCATGTGAGAGAAACATCCATCCTGCCTCCTGCACGCCCCCTACTGGGGATGGGGCACCAACCGGGCATGTGCCCTGACCAGGAATCCGACCGGACCTCTCCGTCCATGGGACTGAGCTCCGTCCGCTGAGCCACACTGGTGGGAATCTATTTATTCTTATAGTTGGAAAAGAGGACATAAAACATTTACAACTGTAAATATATGATGTATATCAAGAGCTACTTGTTCACGTAAAGAATTTTAACTGTTTTTAAACATTTGAAAAACAAATCACTGAGTTATTTTGTCTAAAATATTACAAATATTGTTTGCTATTCATTTAATAATGATTACAGACATGGTTTTATTTGCCTCAAAATTGCACCTTTATAAATGGAGGTGGATTTATTAGAACTACATGTAACAGACTCCTCAACACCACAGTAGAAACATAATAAAGAAATGACAGGAAGTAGATACCTGTGCTTAAATATGCAAAACACAGTGTCCTTTGAAGGAGAAGAAGGCAACAGGAGGAAGCCCACCCAGCAGGGCGGTCCCGCGTGCACTGTGTATGGTGATGATGCAGCCCAGAGGGGGCCTCGCTCTGACATCCTCGTGCTGCTCACATTCCATTCCCTGTGCTGTCGAAGCCTGAGACGCAGCAGGTCCCGCCTGTGGCTGATGAGCACACCGAGGTCTGGGGGGAGTCGTGCCCATGTCCCTCTGTGTACCGTCGGCTCAGGCAGAGAAGAACTGCCTCGTTTGTGGAATAGGGGCTCTGTTGTCGGGGTCACACTGAACAAGTCGGGGGACTGGTTAGAATGGGCCCAGGGCCGTGGCCTCTGAATCCGGTGATGGGCCTGGGTCTCTGAGGTCAGGGGGTCAGGAGCACGAGGTCATCAGGGCCACACTGGTACATTTCGTGAGTTCTGTAAAGGGAGGGGGGGGCGGGGGGGGCGCTCTGCCCTCATCAACCCGGAGACCAGCAGACATGGACACTGCGTCAACCCGGGGTCCGCTGCTCCGAAGTGACCTGCAGAGCAAGCCGGTGCTCCGACCCTGCCCCCAGGGCTCATGCAGGGTCATCGGGTGCCAGTTTCAGCATGAAAACTGTGGAGAAAAGAACCCTGGGAAATGTAGTTTCAGTGTGGTTAACCCTCCGAGGCAACCACAGTCTCTTCATTTTTACCTGTGTCTAAACATTTCTTTTGGTCTTTTTTCCTACCTTTCTGAACACAAAATTGAGATGAAGTTTTCCTTTCATAGTCTATAAAATTTAATTCTATAAAAATTACTAAAATAAAAGAGTAGTTCAGAATTATGAACTTGTTGTTTTTGAACAGTGAATTTTAAAATTACCCAATATAAAGAAGGGAATTCAATAAAGCTACTTTTTCCTTTATTTATTTTAATGTGTCTCAGGAATCTCTGGAAGAATAAATGATGAGATGCTAAATTGTTTAGAGGAAGAGAATACATTACTTAGTTCTGACATTTACATAAATAAAATTAAAACCAAAATTTACTTCTTCATAATGGCTAGTTCTACTTGGCTGTACCAATATAAAGCTACTTTGTTACATCTGGAAATACTGGGGTAAGTAATAAATTATATACATAATATATAAACAATAATAAATTTTATCTCTGTTTTGGGGAAAAAGTGAAACCTCTAATGATAAAAATTAAAGTACCTAAATTTTAAAATAACTGGAGTGGAAATAACTGTTGATTAGATATTGCCAGAGAAAATCGTAGGGAATTTGAAGACACAGTAGAAAATTGGAAAAATAAAGCACATTGAGAAAAAAAATAAATGAATAAAATTAATAGTTTGATCAGTAACATAATAAGAAGCAATCTAACAAGAGTTTATTTGGGGGATTTGCTAAGGAAAGAATTTAGTGTGCATGGCTATTTGAAAATTTTATAGATAAGTTGTTTCTAAATAGGATGAAATTATAAATATACAAATCAAATGCACTCAAGAAAATCCCATTAAGATAAAGATAACCAATTTACAAAACCCGTGATAAAATTAGATCTTAAAGCACAAAACAAAAAAGACACATTATGAACAAAAGAACACAGACACGTTGGCGTGGACTTCTATCAGAAAGTGAGCAGGACGGAAAAGGATGCAATTATATCTCCAAATGCTGGAAATAAAAATATCTCAGCCAGAAACTCTGAGCACAGTATCTACATCCACACTGCGTGAAATGGGAATTAATGTTTCCAAGTGGATGCAGGATAAAATGGGGACCATTGTCACTCATTGTATATATGTATGTACATGTATACATATACATATATATGAATGGAAGGATCAAGATAAACATATGGATAAATATTTTTAAATATTTCTATCTCATTTTTATTGTTATTAGAAATAACTGACTATACTTTAACTCCATTGGTGTTACAGTAAGACTCGATTTTGCCTCAAAGTTTTAAAACTGTGCTCGAAAGGCCAGCCCGTGTGTTTCAGGGGAGGGAGCGTCGTCCCATGGACTGAGAGGTCCCGGTTCCATACTGGTCAGGGCACAGGCCCCGGTTGCGGGCTTGATCCCCAGTAGGGGGCGTGCAGGAAGCAGCCGATTGATGTTTCTCACAATGTTTCTACCTCTTTCTCCTTTCCTATCTCTCTAAAAAATCAATAAAAACATGTTTTTTTAAAAGAGGGCTTGAGAAATATGAAAATTCAATAGACCTTTAAATCACTTTTAAACATTTCAACAACTAACCAAAATGATTAGGAGGCCATTCTTTTTGTTGTTGTTATTAATGCATTTATTTATTTATTTTTAATAGTCAAAAATATTACAGATGTTCCTCCTTTTTCCCCAGTGACCCCTTCCTTCCTGCTCCACCCCCTTCCTGCCTTCCAAAATTCTTTTTTTAAAATGCATTTTAGGTCAGCTGACAGTTATTAAAAGAAAGCTCCCTAAGATCAAATGAGTGTAAAAATAGGTTAAGCAAAGTGTGAAAACAATGCATTTCATTGTTTGTAAATTCTATGCATGGCTGCTGCAGACATTTTCTTGACATTAAAAGAATCACTCAAAAACATCTTGCTCCAGTCGTGATATGTTTCCGAGAGGTCATACACTCAGTCTTCAAAAGTAATAGTAGCTTGAAATAAATGGACTTCGTCAGGGCTAACACAGACAACTGGTTCCGAACGAGCCTTTGGATGGACTCTCAGCCTCTGGACACAGCGTCTTTAAACCATGCCCTTGGGTACATGTGTGTACACGACACTCCACGGGTCTTGTTTGTCTGCTTCAGTGGCACGTGTCTGGGGAACAGAGTTCTCCTTTTGCACACACCAGACAGCCGGCCTGAAGGTGCTCCTCCGCGGACGACTGGACGAAGACGATGGGGTCCGAACGGGGACTGCTACTCAGCCGCAGGAAGACATGAGACACTGCCATTGGCGACAACATGGACGGATCTTGAGAACATCACATGAAGTGAAATAAGTCAGGCGGAAAAAAATAAAACACCGTATGATTTCGCTCACGTGTGGGATACAAACTGAAAGCAAACAAACAAAACCTCATAGACGCAGAAAACGGGGCTGGTTCCCGGGGGGAGGGCAGGAAAGGGCAAAGGCCAAATCCAGGGTGACGGAAGATTCGACCTGGCTGCTCAACACACGATGCGTTATCGTAGACTTACTTGTACGTTTGTAACCTACATAATTTTATTAACCAATGTCACCCAGTACGTTTAATTTTTTTAAATGTATATGGTTTGCATAAAAAAATCAATCTTCCAGATTTCTCTTAGTTTAACAAAAACTGTTAAATTATTAAGGATACCAACCAGACTTAATTAATGCTAATGATGATATATTGAGAAAACCACATACACAGATTAATCTAGATAATTCCATAAAAGGGAATTGCTGTTTATTATGGGACACATTTAGTAATCTGTGTTTAAAGGACGCAGAACCCATTGAATTTTAAACTGAAATAATGCTAAGTGCTTGCCTTTTCTGTGGATTTATGATATGAATTTTAAGTTCCCTAAATTGGTCGAAAGTAAGCTACCCATAAATAATAGTTTTATTTAAAAAATAGGATCATTATCATTTTTGTTCAACTCTCCATACCCTTAAAACATAATATATAATTTATGAAATAAAGTAACTTAACAATATTATAAATGTGAACACATTCATTGTTTATTTTATGCACGTAACTCCTAAGTAATGTGACTAACAAGTCACATGTATTTTATGGACAGTTAAATTATTTGCTGTTCTTCTCCACATAAATATTTAAGTTAAATATAAATAATATGCACTGATAGTTCAATTAAATACTTTTGAAAATGCACTATTTTTTAATCGGGGAACATTGGTATATAACATTATAAAAGTTTCAGGTTTTCAGCATCATGATTCAGCGTCTGTGCTCACACTAACTAGCATGCTCACCACCAAACGGCTCCCGTCCATCCATCACTGTCTGATAGACCCCTGATCCCACATCGAGCTGCCCCAGTCCTGGTAGCCATCAACCTGTTGTCTGCACCTAGGAGTTTGTTGTTGTTTTCTTTCGTCTGTTTATATTTCACATGGGAGTGACATCCTGTGCATTTGTCCTTCCCGTCGGACTTGTCTCCCTGAGCACAACATCCTCGAGTTCTGTCCACATTGTCACACACAGCAAGTCTTCAAAGGAGCCCAGCAGCCACCAGAAAAGGCAACCTACCGCATGGGAAAAGGTATTTGCAAATCATACATCCGACAAGAAGTGAATGTCTAAAATATATAAGTAACTCGTGCACGTTCACAACATAAAGTAAGCAACTCAATTTAAAATGGGCAGGGGACCTAAACAGACACTTTTCCAAAAAAAAAAAAAAAAGCATACAGGTGGCCCAGAGAAGATGCTCAGTATCACTAGTCATCAGGGACATTCAGATCAAAACCAGCACGAGGTATCACCCCCAGCCCTTAGAATGGCTGCCAGCAAGCAGGAGAAGGGGCAGCATCCCTGGAGGGGTGCGGAGAGAAGGGAGCCCTCGTTCGTTTGCGGGAGGGTAAAGGGCACAGTGACATGCTCACGGTAACGCCTCGAAAGACTTGCAGAAAGCTGCCTGTGCTGTAACTTGGTTTGAAATCGACTTGAGTGCATATTGATTAGTGGTAAGAGCAAGAAAGGAGGCAACTCTAAGTGGTAGTAATGGAGTTGTTGGAAACAGAGCTCGGGTCTACTCTCCGCCGTGTGACTGCTTCACACATTTCTCAGTGATCGGACCCAGGCTCCCCTGACCACGTGTCTCTATTCCCTTTCTCAGCAAAACCTGATGCTGGAGTGTTTTAGGGCTTTTTTGTTTTGTTTTTCCTGATGTGAACAGCCTCCAATTTAGCAGAATACGGGGAACATAAGAGAAATCGTGTTTGCGATATGTTACCAGTTAAACCTCAGTTAAGGGGAGTTCCCTTTTATTTTAACAAACTGAGGCCAGAGATGTTTGAGAGACTTGGTAAATACTAAGCACCAGAAGACAACATTTTCAGAAGTTTAACTTCTGTAAGCTTTAGGAAGAAAGTGTCTTTAGATGAACCACAAGGGACATTTCCCAGATGAATTTCTATGCACGGCAGATATGTCTCAAAGTCTGACCTTCATCTCTCCATCTTACTTACAGTTCTCTCCTTTGGGTGGTGGCTTCGGGCCCTGCTTTTTTATCCTCACCAGAGGATATTTTTCCATTTTTTGTTCAGATAGAGCGGGAGGGAGAGAGAGAGAGAGAAACATCGATGTGAAGGGACACATCGAGTGGCTGCCACCCGCACAACCAACCAGGGCCGGGGACAAACTGCAACCGAAGTACGTGCCCTTAGCGGGAACCGAACCCGGGTCTCTCCGGACCGCAGGCCGACGCTCTAACCGCTGAGCCAAACTGGCCAGGGCTGGCCCTGCTTTTTTAAAGACAAATTTTAAAAATCTTTTCTAACTGCTTCTGTGTTTTCGAATTATAAAAAGAATCCTCCTCTTGAATATGCGTAACATTTTTCTGTAAGCAAAACTCAACAGAAAGACAATATTTCTATTTAAATAACAACAGCCAACGCCTCCCGGAAAATGCGTTCGTGCCAACACCACGCTAAGCCCTGCCCCTGGATTTTCCCTCGTGTGATTTAGAGTAAAGTCAGAGACTGACCCTTTCAGGGCCCCTTCTGCACAGAATAAAGAGGCCCAAAGACCCACGCTCCCTGCTGAGAAGTGGCAGGGTTTTAGCATCGGGACTTGGGTGTGCGCCCCCCAAAGCTGCTTCCACCACGGCAGCCCCGCCTGCTCCGCGCGTGCCCTCGGCTGGCCCACGTACGTTGCCTGGCACCCCCGCCTCTCAGCCGTCGTCGCCCGCGTCCCTGCACGCGGTCGCTTAGTTGGGAGCCCAGGTCTCTAATGTCGTGCTCGCTCTGCAGTGTGGACTGTGACGGAGGAGTCCTCCTTCCGCTCCTGGAGCCCAGTCCTGCTTTCGTGCTCCTCCTGCGTCCGCTGGCTGCAGCCGCCTTGTGTGAGCGATTCTGGTCACGGCGTCGGTCCCGTGGCTCGGCCCGTTTCCCGTCACTCCTCAACCCCCAGAAAAGGCCTGACATCTTTGAGGAGCACAACTCCTTGGTCACCTTGACACACTCGTCTATTCTTTGTCGAGAACTACGTTCTCGTTCTCCTTTGCAATTCTTTCAGTTCCTGGGTGTCATTCCGGCGTGACACGTACAAAGGCCATTTATGGAGGAAAAAAGAATGCATTTTAGGGAAAAGACGTTTTTTGAATAGTACACATTTTTAGAATGTTATCAGCACAAAGCAATAATTGCTTCTAAAATTATAGCATAGTTAAAAGTTTCCTTTTATTATTCATAGCTTTCCAAACGTTGGCACGTGTGTCTCAAACAATGCCTGGTACCAATCCCTAAACAGTTAGTGTCGCACATTCACAATAGACTTGTCACATGTCAGTGTGCTCAGTGTAACCACACCAGGAAACATGTCCAAATATGCCTTATACATATATGTATGTATGTCTATACTAATTGACTACACCCACTAAGTTGTAAAAAAAAAAAAAAAAACCCACAAAAAAACCCTACAATCTTTTAAATAACAGTTTGATCAATTCTAATTAAATTCAATAAGATTATTATATTTCACTGAATGCTTATTCAAATGCAGTCAATACAACCACAAAATGTAGTCTATATTTATGGAGAGCTATAAGAAAATACATTTATGTCATTGTATTACAAATACATTTAACAGAGAATGTCTTCTTCATTCACGTAGCGCTTTTGCATTTTCCTGTGTATCACAGTCTTTGGCCTTTGCTTGCAGATGGTGATTAAGTTGAATTCGGCAGCCAGGGTAAGGATGGCCCAGGAATAGGACAAAGCATCACAGAATTCGTTTTCCCGGGTGTCGGAAGCATTCAGTGCTACAGACACAGTTGCGCAGGACTGAAGCTGCCCATGGTTGTTACATAATAAGCACCCACCGTTTAAACAGATGAATGAAGTTGTGTTCAAGGTGTCCTCGGAGCTCGGGTTGCTCCTGAGAGTATTATTCCGCTGTAAGTAACATCCAGGATGCTGTTCTACTCTACGACCTGTAAAGATCGTTTTGCCGGAATTTGCATTAACCCGTTTACACCTCGTAAGCGGTGTCTGGCCACGTGCAGAGAGAAACAGATTTACGGACGACCTGGTTGGCCTGCAAATCCCGCGGCCTGTGCGGGGCTCGTAAGGAAAACCTAGCTCTTCAACTGTCAAGGGGAACAGAAATGCATGGGCTCAACTTGGGCCTTTTCTAAAAAAGATCATCATTCACCTGAGTCATGCGATCAAAGCAGGAGAGCCCGTCAGCACCCTGAGGCGTTCCTCCGCACACTCCATGCCTTGCGTCTGCCTCACGTTACAGCTTATCCGTCCTGATCCGCAAGGACGCGGATTTGCACCATCTTTTACTAACAAAAGCAAACAGGTGTTTCCAGATGACCCGGTTCTCAGATCGCTAACCGTAAAGAGCCAAGTAGCCATCATTTTCCTGCTGGGTATTGTAATTTTCACTCTCCAGCTTTTTGCAATAAGAAACTATTAAAGAAAACACAAAAGCGGGTTCCTGCGGTGGCTGCATTACTCCACCGACACCACCTGGAGAAGTCTGTCCGTCTGTTGGAATCTGGTTAGAACAGGATCGTTAAGAAAAGGATCTTCTGATAACATATGGTAACTAAGTTCAGTATGGATTTTCCACTGCATCCATCAACTTGGAGAAGTCTTCTTATGCAGATGCAAATGTTCAGCCGAGTCTCCCTCCCAGCGTGGCAGCTGCGGAGAGGAACCGCGCCGGGTATTCCGTGGACGTGGGCTGCGGCTCTGTCTGGTCCTATCGGTGGCCTAGGGCTGTCCTTCCGCACGATGCGTCTCGTGAGAGGAACAAAAGGGATTCTGTTTACTGATTTGTACGCAGTTTGAAATTTACTATTGAAAACAAAATTTATATTTAACCAGGTACAAACTTATTGGCGAGGTAGGAGACCGACTGAACGTAATAGGCTCTGAGGCCAGCCAGTCCAGCGGGGGAAGAAAGGACGATTATAACCTTCTCCGCGTGGGTGATGTAGAGCCCAGCCTTGCGGGACTTTGCCTGATGGCCCCGTAAGGACTGTGCTTAAAATCTAGACGATACACAATGTTAGGAGATTTCACATTTCATGCCGGGACACTTCCTTGTATCATTGAAATCTTAACAGACAGGTGTGAGTGTTTTTATTTTAGTTCATGTGCTTTCATTGTACTTTGGGGGGAAGACTTGAATATTGTGAAATGTTAATAATGGTAAATAACAAAATTAAAAGATTGAAGAGCTATGTCTTCCGTATTCCAAGATGGTGATTTGGTTCGTGTACCCGCAGACACCTATGGGCCCCGTTGCCCCGGGGAAGGGCTGAGCCTCACACACTGCTCTCCACGCACGTGTGTGTGAGCTTTTCCCCGAAGCCCGGTGTTCCCTGAGATTGTACGCCCCCCGAAACACCCTCCGCTCTGGACACCAGAAAGCCGCAAACAATCAGAGACGTCTAGATGAGACTTGAAAACCTGAGTAACTCAGTAGTTTATCCAGAAAAGTAAAACATGATGACGCTGTGAAGAAAGACAGTAAACAAAGCCCAGAGGGGCACGGAGGGTTCGGTATGAGAAATACGGCCACGGCCAGGGTTTAGGAAGTTCGCGGTTACTTTACTAGTTCATTGCTTGCTTAGCTCTGTCTCTCTTTTACTGAGAATGTAAGACCATGACAAAAAAAAAAAAAAAAAAAGAATCTGCATGGACACTGAATATCCAGTTCCTGGCAAAATATAGTTACATTTGATTTTGTGATTCATTGACACCCCCCCCCCATTTCCATTTATGGGCAAGAAACTAATGTTTGATAAAGTGTTGCTCAGCAGAATTTCAGTAGCTCAATTTCTGAAACAGTTTCATGTATTTTAGTCTGTTAAATGTTGAGTTTACTAAATTGCTTTTTTATGAAAGCAAAGGGAGAGAGAGAGAGAGAGTTTATTTAGTATCTTGGAACCAAATTGATATCAATGTGTTTCACTGTTACAATAATAGACCATGATTCAGAGATGACATTTTGTGTGTCAGCATGATTTGGACATAGAAACATGCTTACATCTGTCTTGCTAAATTTATAAAGCATAACAATGATAATCAGACACTTTTGCTCCAAATAGGTCTTAGAAGAATAAATGAATGAGAATCAATGCCCCGAATTAAAGATACCTCCCCTGCGCATGTCTTCTTTCAACATTTTATCTATTTTCTTCCTTAGGACTGGATCATTGTTATTACTATACATTGTAAATTAATTTTTATCCCACTAGCAAACCAGAAGCTCCGTCAAGGAAGAGATCCGGTCATTGAGTCTGCCTGGCTAATTCTAACCCTACAATACTAAGCGCCCAGTATAGTTTCGACGCCCAGTGGATAGTTACTGAGAGAATGAACGGGTGACCTGGCCTCTGACAGAAGGGCCGACGAGGTGAGGGACCAATGAGTCAACAGTGGTCTTGCTCCAGTGGACGGATAACATAGCAGAGGGTGGTGAGGGGAAATGATCATCAGACAAACACACCGTCAGGAGTGAGCCCCTCTCCCTGAGCATCCCGCCTGTCCAATGGCATCTGTTCCGTGGGTCCACAACTCAGACACGATGGAACCCGCGTGGCCAAGGGGCCGCAGAAGGGCCCCCCAATGCCACGTACCGTGTGTGTCCTATTCATCTTGAGAAATGTCTGACCCGTGCATTTCTCTGTCCTGGGAGAAGACAGGATATCAGAGGGGATGCTGAGAAGTATTTTTCCCAGGTGGACATCCTCTGTTCTCTCTGCAGGCTAAATCACACATTTGAGAGGCTTTTCAGGGGTTCGGCTTGCTTTCGATAAGCATGTACCGAGGGCCGAAAACACATCAGGCACAGTCCCAGATGCCCGGGGTGTGTTGGTGAGCAAGTTAGTGTTCTCGGCTGCGAAAGGTCCGGTCATGGAGAACATGGACCAGGCCACCAGCAGATGACATCCATGAGACTCTCTGGTCAGCACCCAAACCGCAATGAGTATTTATGTTTCGTCTTTTGAACAAAAAAGCCAAACAGGAAGGTATGCCCTTGCGAAAAACCAATCACTGTTTGAATTACACTTGTCTACAACTTGATTTAAGAGTGGACAAGGAAGTTCTAGTGCAAAGCTAAAACATACCTCGCAATATCATGGCATAATGCCACTTTTCATGGGCACTAAACATGCAGTGTAGGCTACTTGATCTATCTAGTAAGCATGTACATTATCTATGAGTACATAAATCATTCTATATTTATATAGAAGCATATATTATAAATATATATATATTAACAGAGCACACTTTTTTTGCAAATTTTGATGGGACTTATTAAGATAGAATAGCAGAGAAAATATTAACAAAAAGTGGTTAAGTGAGTATCTATCTACAGGACTCAGGAATATTACCAATTTTCCATCTTTAGACTGAGGACATACATATTTAATTTTGAATGCACCGTGGCCTCGAATCGAGCTGTTTGTTCTTTACTGCATGGAAATACAGGCAGGAAGGAGAGGAATTTCACGGACGAGGTGTAGACAGTAGGGCACTGGCAGGCGGGGCCACATGCGGGAATCGCAGACCCGCAGAACCGCCTCCCTGACCCAGGTCCGCCTGGACCGAAGCCAGAAGGCAGCCGTGGTGGCCGGTGAGGTGATTACACACTTGCCTCCCTGCTGCGGCTCCGGACGGAGGCTGAGCCCCACGCTCACCCTCAAGAACGTGGGAAGCCCTGCCGTGTGGGTGTGGACGGCGGAGGGAGAGGAGGGTGCCCAGGTCCCCAGACACCCGCGGGTGGAGAGAAGGTTTGCACGATGCTGAGAGCAAGCACGGAGCATCCACACCGGTGGCAGGTCGCCGACTTCACGTGAAGGGGAACCGTCCGGTCGGCTCGCTGCGTTCCTTGTGCGGACCAAGCTGAGAGGCTCCGGGAATGCTCTTTGGAACCAGGCAGTTGACCTCCAGGGACAGAAAGGTCACCCCACTCTATCAAAGCTCCCAGAAATGGGTTAGTAGTAAACAATGCCTTATGGTTTTTAAAGAGACGAAGCAAACAGTCAGAAGTGTTTCTATAGTTTTTTCAAAATATTACACTCAGAATATATTAATTTTCTACAAATCAGTACAAGAAATATAAACCAGCCTATAGATACCTATAGATAGTTGACCCTTGAGCATCGCGGGGGTTAGGGGTGCTGACTTCCACTCAGATGAAAATCCATGAGTAATTTTGGACCCCCCCAAACTTGAGTAACAGCCTGCTATTAACTAGATGCCTCTGGATTACATAAGCAGTCAGTGGACACACCTGTTATGTGTTGCATGCCTTGCATGTTGTATTCTTACAATATATTAAGCTGGAGAAAAGAAAATGTCATTAATGCCCTGGCCAGTTTTGCTCAGTGGTTAGAGCGTCGGTCCACAGACCAATGAGTCTCCAGTTCGATTCTGGTCAAGGGCACGTACCTCAGTTGCAGTTCATCCCTGGCCCTGGTCGGGTCGTGCGGGAGGCAGCCAGTCAAAGTGTCCCTCTCACATCGATGTTTCTCTCTCTCTCTCTTCCTCCCTCTCCATCTGAACAAAAATAGAAAAATATCCTCTGGTGAAGATTAAAAAAAAAAAAAGTAAGAACATCATAAGAAAGAGAAAACACATTTACACTTACAGTATTTATTGAAAAGAATCCACATGTAAGTGGACTCGTGCAGTTCAAACCCATGTTGTTTAAGGGTTAACTATAATTAGTTCTGCAAGAAATTAGGTTCTCCAGAAAGTTTAAGATATTTGCCCTATAACTTGTTGTTGTTATTTTTATCCTCACCCAAGGACAATTTTGCATTTATCTTCAGATAGAGCGGGAGGGAGAGATGGAGGAAGAGAGGGAGAAACATTGATGTGAGAGAGACACATCGAGTGGCTGCCACCCACACGACCCCAACCAGGGCCGGGGACAAACCGCAAGGTACATGCCCTTTGCGGGAACCGAACCCGGGCCTCTCTGGGCTGCAGGCCGACGCTCTAACTGCTGAGCCACACTGGTCAGCGCTGTGGTGTACAATTCTCTGATGTACCATCTGTGCATTGCATTGTGTGCCCCCCACCCAGAGTTAAGTCTTCTTCTGTCACCACATATTTGACCCCCATTACCCTTTCCTATCCCAACCCCTTCCCCTGGTAACCACCCTACTGTTGTCTGTGTCCAGGGGTTCCTGTTCGTTTATCTTGTTGGTTCATTTTTTGCTTTCAGTTTTATATATGAGTGAAAGCATATGGTTCTTAACCTTTTCTGCCTTATTTCGCTTAACATGATATTTTCAAGATCCATCCATGATGTCACAAATATCAGTATTCAACTGTTTTTTCAAATTATTTCTAAAGGTCCATTCTATTTTTTAAGATTTTGAGTTAATTTTATTTTGTTTTTTTTTTAATCCTCACCCGAGGACATTTTTCCATTTTTTGTACAGATAGAGTGGGAGGGAGAGAGAGGAAGGGAGAGAGAGAGAGAGAAACATCGATGTGAAAGGGACACATCGAGTGGCTGCCACCCGCACGACCAACCAGGGCCGGGGACAAACTGCAACCGAAGTACGTGCCCTTAGCGGTAACCGAACCCGGGTCTCTCTGGACCGCAGGCCGACGCTCTAACCGCTGAACAAAACTGGCCAGGGCTGAGTTAATTTTAAAAGGCAGATAGATGCTATATATTCATTACAAATACACATACAATAGAATAATGATAAGACAGGCAAACTAGCAGAGTGTAAAAAGAAGGGATGGTAAACACCCTCTGTCCCTGTCTGCCCCCCTCCACCCCAGAGCGTCCCCTCCGTCTGCCCCACACACATGGCTGGCGCCTGATCCAGGGGAGCCACCCACTGGCAGAGGAGCTACAGCAAACGCCGGACACACGGCAACTGCACGTGAAAATCTGTGTTCAAGGAAAATGGGTCAGGAGTCGGGGGTCAGATACACAGTAACATACAATGTCCCACAAAACAGTCAGGCAGCAAGTGGAAATAACGTTTCACCCATTTTTCTGTAACAGTTACGCATGCTATCCGAAATGAATTTATAGGTCAAACACCCTGATTAGCCAAGATCTAACTTTTCAAATCCTGGCCCTGCCTTGCAGCGGTTCACATCACACTGGCTTATTTTATTTTATTTCTAGTGCTGTTTTCCCTTCCTGAGGTGGAGGACAAGTGCACTGTGAAGTGTACAGGCCATGCCTCGGGATGGTTAGGGGGAGCTGTTCTTTTCCGTTGCTTCTCTTATGAAAATATTTTTCTTCCCTGACCCAATAAAGTTATTTCTCCTCCCTGTGAGTACATATATTTTTTCTTTATTGTGTGGCATTTGGATTTTTTAACCTTGGATTTAAACCTCGGAATACTACTGTAAAAACACCACACACACACACACACACACACACTCACACTCACATACACACATACACACACAGAGCTCACACCTAATATCTGACTTTACAAGCCTGTCACCAGTGCTGACCACCCTGTCTTGGAGACAGAACAGACATAAAAATTGAAACCCTTATCAGATTTAATAACTCTAGTAATAGGTTTGGGAAAACTAACACTAAAAATAGTTTTATTTCTTGAACTCTATTGATTGTATTGAATTCTGGGGGAAACTGATCTCTATTGTGGTCAAACATTTATAAAATACCCCAATTTAACTTTTTCATACATATACAAGTCTATCTTATGTGAAATGCATATTGGAGGTGTGCTATACAAATATATTTCTTTCTAAACATTATATTTATGGATTTTATAACAAAGATGCTATAAAAGTATATCTGTGTGGACAATGCTTTGCAAAGGACCCAAACCATTATTATATTCGATCATACATGCATGTTTACAATAATTACAATTTTCATAAAAAAAATAAAAACATTCGTCATGATGGTGGGAACAGAATATATAATTTAGTTCTGTTTTTCTAGATAACAAGCCAGAATGTTTCTGCTAAAACAACCTTTTTCCTTTCTACCTTCTAAATAATAAATCTGTGGTATTTGATATAATTCTGGGATGATGACATATTAAGGCCATTTTCTCATGAGAGGTACTTAGTTCAACCGTACGTAAATGTGGGTGAGCTCCCTGCCAGGGTGGGGCACCGGGTACTCAGGAAGTAACAGGCCTAATTGGGCAGCGTACATTCCCACTGGGCACTGAGGGCCATCTCTTCCGGTTTGCCTACCTGTTCACAGTCTTGCACCCACTTAGCGAACTCTGACCCCATCGGCAGAGCAGGATCGCTTAAACTTTTGAAGCCGGATTTCAGGGCCAGGACACGGAGATGGAATTCAACAGCCTTAATCAGCAACAGGTGACATCACAGACCTGTGAGACTCCCCAGCTTCCTGCCGTCCTGGCACAGATCCATGGCATTATTTCACATTTCTTAGTGAAATGAATCTATGTATTAACTGTAGAGAAGCAAAACTATTTCTTAAATTTTTTTTTTTATTGATTTGAGAGAGAGACAGAGAGAGATTGGTTGTCCCACTCATTTAATCACTCATCAGTTGATTCTTGTATGTGCCCTGACCAGGTATCGAACCCACAACTGTGGTGTATCAGGACAACACTCTAACCAACTGAACTGCCCAGCCAGAGCTAGAAAAGTGAGACCTGATTAAAAGTCAAATTGCTTATTATTTGGGCAGTTTATATTTGAATATAGTTGACAAAATGAATTTGATAGAATTTACCACAAATACATTTTCTTAATTCCTGATACTTTCCTACTCAGCCTAAATTCTTCATGTTTAATTACGAGAATCTCCCTTTGCTTCACTCACAAGTGTGGGATCTCCTCCACGTGATGATGCCCTCCACTCTTCCTTCATACTTTAATCTTTGTCCACTTAGGGGTCCCCCTCCAGCCCCCAGATCTTCTACACTAGGGATCACCCATTTGGCAAAAATTGTGAGTTTGATTTAAGCATGTGTAATCTTTTACCTTCAGTATTACTTTCCCTCTACAAATGTAATACTTTGTTTTCTAGAAGCAGGTTTTCAAAGTATAACACTTACCACTTGGAAGTCACAGTATCAGATGATGAAGGGAGTTTCGAACAGCGGGAGTTCGGGCAGGTCCAGAGGAAGGCAGGGTTACCCATGAGCACGCGGGTGATGCATCACATGAGCCCGGGGGAGGCAGTGTCTCCCACACGTGCTCTACTTTGTTGTGTCTGTGCATGGGTGTGCATGGAGCGGGGACATCTATTATAAATACATGTGTGTGCGTGCGTGTGTGTATGTAATTTGTATCTTACAGATAAAACGTGGACTAAAACTCCGTCACGTGAGTTTGGAAATCTGTGTCTGAGCTACAGTAGCCCGCATGAGGAGATGCACAGGCAGACTTTCTGCTGAACCAGAGCGCCCTGAGCGCACAGGTAGAGTGTAACCGGTGCTCGCCAGGCGCCACACTCTTACGAAGCAAACACCGTCGTCCAGCACTTGCGTCCTTGCTATCCGCTGCTGTCCCAGACGGCCCGCTGCCACCACGGCGCCCTGGGGCAGAGCGCAGAGCCTCAGGTTCTCACCGCGCCACGCTGTGTCCCTCTCGGGAGGCTCCCGGGCCACCCACCAAGAAAGACACTCCATAGGCAGGCAGTGGCTCTCAGCAGCAGCTCAGCCCTGCATGACGGCAGCTCCCAGCCCACCGCCAGCATCAGGGCCTGCCTCTCTGCCCCTTGGGGACGCCATGCCCTGCACGCTGGTGGGCGTGGAGCAGAAGAACACAACGCCCACCCGTGTGAGAGCCGCCAGCCTGCCCTCCACCCAGGGACCCGTGCAGGGTGTGACCGTGCTAAAGAGAGACCGTCCCCGTCACTTCAACACCACACCAGTCACTCTCATTACCATCCAGCCTGGTTTGTATTCAGCTACAACTACACTTGGTAGTAGCGTGTGGCTAGAAGAGCAATTACAATACCAAGGCTTGGGATGAAAATGAGAGAATAATAAAATTGTAGCAATAACTGTTTCCAGTTTTTTAAAACGACAATGTTTCTGCATAAAATTCCTTTCGATCCGTCTAAAAATTACTGTCCTAAGCTAAATTTTTAAGTTAAAATGCTTTGTTTTAGAACACTAAAGCTAAATTGAACAATTTCATCTCATTATCCTCGTCAGCAAAGTAACATCTGTTTGGCTGTTCAGTTAAGTTGCTGAGATTCAGCTCGTCTCTGCCTACAACAAAATGATCCTGTGGCCGTACTGTGCACTTGTGCACAGCGAGCGCTTCTGGGCTTGCCATTTTGCACCATGATACTTTCATTCGATACAGTTTCTAAGTAAACATTGTATGAAACAGCCATTTCTCAGTCTGAAGTCCCGGCCCGGCCTGTGCATTCACCGCAGCCAGAAAAGCAAGTCTATCGATGTTCTCTCTCATTGATGTTTCTCTCTCTCTCCCTCCCTCTCTCTTCCTCTCTCTCTAAAAATCAATAAACAAACAAACAAAAAATTTAAAAGGAAAAGCAAGTGTGCTCTCTGCCTGTTCGGGCAGATAACTCAGTACTCGCAGATCATTTGCAATTTGTTACATGAACACTTGGCTTATTTTTCCTCAATATTACTCGGCAGAACTCTATCACAAAGAGTTTCAGAGCCATGAAAGCCAACCCCAATGAGCCTTTCCAGAGTCCCAGGTGCCTGTGTCTGTGTATCTCCTGCACGCTGAGGAGCATTTGCGCCCGAGTGCTTACACCAGAGGAATCAGGATTATTTGGGTTACTGGGAAAGGGTTAGTGGTAAACTGAGGCCAAAGTGTGTGTTTCTGTACCTACTCGATGATTCTGCACCTGACTGCCTGGGTGACAGACAGCCCTTCGGAAATTCAGTGTCTTGATTTCACGATCAGTGAAGTAAATAGTCGTACGACAGCTTTATGGGTTCTCCCCACCAGGATGGTAACATCAGCCTCAAATAACTCATTATGTGTAGGATGGTTCTAGCTTCCTTCATGTGGTTTGTACAAACAATGATCTCATTGCACATTTATTTCTAAAATAAAATACCAACACCATTCGATGTGTCTGCCAATAATTCCTGAATACCTGGTATGGAAAGCACACCTGTCTTTCGCGAATTTGTCGGTGACACTGAACTGAATGAGAAGGGGGAAGGGCTGCAGTCCGTGCTCCCGCGGGCAGAGCACCCGCATGGTGCTGGCTGGGTGGATTCCAGCGTCCTTTCGCGGGGTGCTCCCTGTCGGTCACAGAGAAGCTTGACAGGCACACAGCAGTTTTGCCAGAAGGACGGACTGTTGCAAAGGCCAAGAGGGAGGTCCTATCGAGAACTCTATCGCACATATTTCAAGGTAGAGGAATGAAATTGAACTCCCTACGTTCAAGCCTACAAATATGACAGAAACATTCAACATTGAAAATAATAGGTAACAGGAAATTAAACACATAAGAACAGATGGACTTATCATTGTGCGACTTTATTTTATTTTTAATTTTTTTTCTTTATTGATTCCAGAGAGAGAGGAAGGGAGAGGGAGAGAGAGATAAAAACATCAATGAGAGAGAACATTGATTGGCCGCCTCCTGCACGTCCCCCACTGGGGATCCGGCCCACAGCCTGGGCATGTGTCCTGCCCGGGAATCGAACTGGCGACCTCTTGGTGCAGGGCCGACTCTCAACCCCTGAGCCACACCGACCAGCTCATTGTGCAGCTTTGAATGCCCCCGGTACAAAGTGGCGCGGTCCGTGCTGTGCGCATGAACCACACTCGCAGGCGGCGTGTGGACCACGGTCTGCTCTCTCTGGGACTGTGGGCGCATCAGCGGGGCTTCAGGTCACCCACCGGGATGGACACTACTTGAAATGATTTCCTGGGTGCTCGCTGCCCCTCTTCCCAGACTGAGGTTTCGGTGTGTGCCATGTCACAAACCTTTGCCACCGATGCCTCCAGTCGGCTGAGCGGGCAACCCCACGCCCAGCTGCCTTCGGGGCTCTCGGCTCCTCCGGGCAGAACAGCTCAGGTGTATCGAGTCTTACGAGGTGCAGACTGTCCTCTAAGCCTGTGGCACACGGTGGCAGAAAAGACGTGTTCTGGTTGCACACCAACAGTGGGGACAAGTCAGAGTCACTTTGTCGAAGAGGGAGACACGTTTCCTCAGAAGAACGGTTCCGGGGGAGGCGCCCAAGGCTGTGCTCAGGGGCCGCGCCATCCTCCGTGTTCTGGGCTCTTTCTGTGCTCTGGTCACTGTTTGATGGCTGGACCCCGCCGGCCCCACGATGCCTCGGGAGCCCCCGTTGTCAGAAAGTATGCAACTTGGAAGGGGGGGGACAGCAGTGGAAGATGAGCGGGGTGCACTGGGGTTCCTGAGCAGTCGGGAGGTTCCCGCACCTTGGCCTCCTGCAAACGGTCTTGTTGACAAGAAGGGGCCCAGGTGCCCGTGTCCGCGGAGGGGGCTGGGAGTGTGTGTCCGTCTGGGCGCAACACCACTGGGGATGTTTGAAGAAGGAAGGAGGGGCCTGGGAACCTACCGCGAGCGTCCGGCGGGAGCTGAACGGGTTCTGGTCTAGCGGTCAGATCAGCTCTGTAAAGTGGGGAATCTCCTGATCACAGCGGAGCCGAATTCTTAAAAACAGCAGGAGAACCCGAGTCACACGCCTGGCACGTGCCAGGGCCACTGTCCCAGGCCCTGTGCTCCGCTCCCAGGAGCCAACGCAACCAGCCCAGTTCCGGGGACTTTCCTAAATCTTTGTCACCAAGACACCATCTCGACGCGTCGTAGTCCAAACAAACCAACCTCCCTTCTGTGCACAGCTCATTTCAACTGGCGTTAATTTTTTTTATCTGTGCCTTTTATATTTCCCCCATTTCGGCCACGCCCAGGATCTGTCGGATACTGCGTTCTCTCATGTCTGCCTCTAACACTGACGCTGTTATCTGCGGCGGGGCGCTCCCTGTAAGTCGTCCTTATTGCTTTTATGGTTGTTGTCCGTGGGGAACATCCTGCTCAGCTCGTGTTTGTTTGTTTACTTAGTTATCAGTGTGAGGAATGTGTGTGATGAGATGATGGTAACACAGATTTTTTTTTAAAGATAAAATATAGTATATTATGTGGCCTCTCCTATCAACTCGTGCATAATTATTTTCTTTAAAAGGAAGATCTCATTTTTTAGAAGAAAACTTAAAAAGAAGGACGTTAAAACCCATCAGACGATACTCCTGAAGGGGGAGTTCCTGTCGCTGTTCTACAGACGACTGTTTTGAAGTAAGCGGTGTGAAACCACAGCTAGGTTTTCCTTTGGGGGTTTATCATCAGTCTTTTATAAAATTCATAGGGATATTAGCTTCCCTTTGACAAGATTAACACTGACTTAGTTTTTTAGATTTAGGAGTGGGGTTCTTACCCACCAGAGTGGCTCAGTTGGTTGAGTGTCGGCCCGCCTAAAGGCTGCCGGTTCGATTCCCAGTCAGGACACGTGCCTGGGTTGCAGGTGTGTAGGGGTCACTACTGATTGATGTGTCTCTCTCGCATTGGTGTCTCTCCATCTCTCTCCCTACCTGTCTCTAAGCATGTCCTCGGGTGGGGATTTGGAAATAAAATAGTGGGCCCTGCCTGGTGGCTCAGCAGTTCGAGCGTCAGCCCGTGGATTAGTGTCTCAGGTTCAGTTCCGGTCAAGGGCACGTACCTCGGTTGCAGTTCGGTCCCTGGCCCTGGTCAGGGTTGTGTGGGAGGCAGCCACTCAATGTCACTCTCATGTCAATGTTTCTCTCTCTCTCCCTCCCTCCCACTCTGTCTGAAGATAAAAATGGGAAAAAGTATCCTCAGGTGAGGATTTAAAACATAAAATAAATGGGATTTTTAGGGTTTTGATTATTCTGTACGATGTGACAATGGTAGATAGGTCCTTACACATTTGCCCAAACCAATAGCATGCACATCAACAGTGAACACTAAGGCTGACCATGGACTTGCGTGGTTATGAGGCGTCCACGTGGGTTCACCCTCAGTGACAAATGTACAGTCGGCTGAGCGATGCTGCCCCCAGGGAGGCTGTGCGTATGCGCAGCCGCAGGACTTGTCTATTGGTCGTAACTCCATTTCCAAAGACCCGTTCAGCGCCAGAGCACACGGCGACGCGGGGCCTCTCCTCTTTGTCACCCAGCATTATGAAAACAGCGCAGTGGTGTCGGACAAAGCAGCGGTCAATATCCTGACAAACCAATGTACAGCCGGGCCCTGGAAACTCCAGAGGAAGGGCTGAAGAAATGTGTCGGTGACGTCACCAGACGGGTGACGTCAAAGGGTCAGAAGGAAAGAGGAGAGAGGGGACCATTCAGTCAAGGACGCAGAGAAGACGGCAGCGGGCCGAGAGGGGCTGGGGAGCGGGTCAGAGGCCCGTCGCTGAGTCCCGGGCCAACCACTCTGGTGCCCGGGAGAAGCGTAGGCAGCAACCTCAGAAAGGAGGCGGACGAGAAGTTGCAGCACGAGGTTCGAGACTAAGCTTTGAAGATAAGAGAGGCTTCCATTGCAGAGTACCGACATGTCTGTTCAGCAGAAGTCTCCGTTTTTAGCTGCACAATGTCCAATAATAGTGTGTTAGGCGTACAAGGCAATGTAACCCTTCTCGGCCTCTTGGGACGCTGCCCGCCACTGGGGAACACGACCAGGAGGGAGTGTCGGACAGGAGATGCCGGACCCCAGGAATCAAACCATATAAGGAACAAAGACTGTAGAGAAGCCCCCGAGGGGTCCACGTTCCTGTGGACCCAACCCGCTGCCCGAACCCCCAGCCAAGCCCCCCAAACCCACCGAGGACAAAAGTTTCTCTCCAGTGGACACATGTAAGGATGAAACTCCAGCTCCTAGGGCAGCCGTCATCGGCCAGTGTTGCAGAACAACGCGACAGACCAGACTCTGACTCCGAACTGGGTTTGAATGGAGACAGCTTTGTTAGCCACACGGCGATGGTCCCATCCTACGCAGAGGAGAGCGCAGCCCCGAGCTCGGGGGAGGGCTGCTTACATAGTTGTCTTGGCCCCTGTTAAGGAATCTGGGCTGAGGGTCTGCGAGCGAGCACGGGCAGAAGAGAGATCTGCGTCAGCCGTTGCGCCTGAGGGAGCAAGCAGGTTCGGTTTGCACAACCCAGTGGTTATCGATACAATATAATGGTTATCTATTGACTCTGGCTGCTAGTTCTTGCCGTTCTCTTAAAGTCTAGGGGGTAAGGTCTGCCTCATGGGAACATTTCTTACTGTACGTTCACACAGCATGTGTTTGTCCTTTACACCAGCACCCCTTGGCTCGGTGATGCGCAGCCCTTCCCTTTGGATAACCCCACCGCACCCCCTTTTCTTTAATAAGCCCCATTCCACCGTCGGGGCCGCGTTCAGCCGGCTTGCGCACCACCCAGGTGAACCTTTCAAACTGAAAACTCAGTTGCAACACCTGTGGATTTTAAAATCAAAACTAACTTTATCTGTAGAATCACAGACGTCATCCGTATCAGTAGGGCTTTATGAAAGTATTCCCTTACCACCGAGTCCACTTCTCAGATGGTGACCCCGCCGCTGGGCGGCGTCCTTCCTGCTGGTTTGTACCAGGGCCCGCAGCCGCTTGGGGAGGCGCGGACCACGTGCCTGGAGGGACCGCGGCGGCCAGCTGTGATCAGCCGGGTCTGCTGCTTCCCCAGGGGACGGCTCAGAGTCCTTGTGCCTTCCAGCCATGCTTCTGTGACAGAAACACCGAGGAGCCGAAGTCACGGCCGGGGGACACTTCCTGGGGTGAGGGCACATTTAAAGAACCCTGTTGATTTCAGAGCTGAGCGCTGAGAACCACGTTTCCGGCCGTGAGAGAGACAGGGATCTGCTCAGGGACAGAAGCCAGCCATGGAAATGGTCTCAGCGACAGTGTGTTCCTGCGAGGGGGTAACGGGTCACTGCACCGGTCACTCCCCGGGTCACTCCCCGGGTCACTGCACCGGTCACTCCCCGGGTCACTGCGCCGGTCACTCCCCGGGTCACTCTGCCGGGTCACTCTGCCGGGTCACTGCACCGGTCACTCCCCGGGTCACTGCGCCGGTCACTCCCCGGGTCACTGCGCCGGTCACTCCCTGGGTCACTGCGCCGGTCACTCCCCGGGTCACTCTGCCGGGTCACTCTGCCGGGTCACTGCCACAGGTCACTCTGCGGGTCACTGCGCGGTCACTCCCCGGTCACTGCGCCGGTCACTCCCCGGGTCACTGCGCCGGTCACTCTGCCGGGTCACTGCGCCGGTCACTCCCCGGGTCACTGCGCCGGTCACTCTGCCGGGTCACTGCGCCAGTCACTCCCCGGGTCACTGCGCCGGTCACTCCCGGGGTCACTGCGCGGTCCACTCCCCGGGGTCACTGCACGGTCAACTCTGCCGGGTCACTGCGCCGGTCACTCCCCGGGTCACTGCGCCGGTCACTCCCCGGGTCACTCTGCCGGTCACTCTGCCGGGTCACTGCACCGGTCACTCCCCGGTCACTCACCGGGTCACTCTGCCGGGCACTCCCCGGTCACTCTGCCGGGTCACTCTCCGTGTCACTGCACCGGTCACTCCCGCGGGTCACTCTGCCGTGTCCCTGCACCGGTCACTCTGTCCGCCGTCACTGCACCGGTCACTCTGCCGGGTCACTGCACGGTCACTCTGCCGGGCACTGCGCCGGTCACTCTGCCGGGTCACTGCGCCGGTCACTCCCCGGGTCACTGCGCCGGTCACTCCCCGGGTCACTCCCCTGGTCACTCTGCCGGGTCACTGCACCGGTCACTCTGCCGGGTCACTGCGCCGGTCACTCCCCGGGTCACTGCGCCGGTCCACATTCCCGGGTCACTGCGCCGTCACTCCCCGGGTCACTCTGCCGGTCACTCTGCCGGGTCACTGCACCGGTCACTCCCCGGGTCACTGCACCGGTCACTCTGCCGGGTCACTGCGCCGGTCACTCTGCCGGGTCACTGCGCCGGTCACTCTGCCGGGTCACTGCGCCGGTCACTCCCCGGGTCACTGCGCCGGTCACTCCCCGGGTCACTCTGCCGGGTCACTCTGCCGGGTCACTGCACCGGTCACTCTGCCGGGTCACTGCACCGGTCACTCTGTCGGCTCACTGCGGCGGTCACTCCCCGGGTCACTGCGCCGGGTCACTCCCCGGGTCACTCTGCCGGGTCACTCCCCGGGTCACTGCACCGGTCACTCTGCCGGGTCACTGCGCCGGTCACTCCCCGGGTCACTCTGCCGGGTCACTGCGCCGGTCACTCCCCGGGTCACTCTGCCGGGTCACTCTGCCGGGTCACTGCACCGGTCACTCCCCGGGTCACTGCACCGGTCACTCTGCCGGGTCACTGCGCCGGTCACTCCCCGGGTCACTGCACCGCCCCCCCCCCCCCCCCCCGCAGCTAGGCTCAAGAAGAAAGAGCCCTGCCCCTGGCGAGGGCTCCTCACACCTGTTCTTCCTCTGGAAATGGCTGCAGGGGGGAGCAGACCCCGCCCCCAGCTCCACAAAGGCCGGTGACAGCAGTGAGGGTAGGAGAGGCCCTGTCACCAGGACAAAGAAACGTACCACGACACGCAATGAGCGCTGGAACAACCTTGCATTTGTGCATAATTAGTAGCTTTCTCTCGGGTCGCTTATTAAATTTCAAGCATAGCGTGCTTTGGCTTTATTCTCGCGGAACGAGACTTTCAATTGCTGTGTTATATTTTTTTCCCTTTTCTTAAGAAAGTGTTCATTCCCCCCCTCCCCCCAACCATTGAATTTAACTCTCCTTACGAAACGAGAGGTCTTTCTGAAGTTTAAATATTTCCAAATGGGCGCTGTTCAGTGCTCTGAGCTTCCTCTTAGGAAATGGTTTTGTCCCGCGATCCTGGAGTTGATTTTGCTAGTTAGAGGCAGGACGGTTTGCCAGCCGGGTTGGGGTTCATGGCAGGCACGGTGGCCTAGGACAGGCCCCTGTGCCAGGCTGGTGCAGGCGGCAGTGAGGACGGGGACAGTGACAGGGCTGTGGGAATGGGCCTCCCTGAGGACACCCCGGCCCTCCTCTGCCCGCGAGGCTCAGGCTGTGCCCCTGCAAGGGGCCCGGATGGGTGCGAACCAGAGGCCGGGTCCGACGTCAGCAGAGACCAGAAGCAACACCCCCGCCTTGTGGCAGGCGTTTGGCTCCTTTCCAGAGTTCTGGAAAAGTGGACTGTGACAACGTTTGGCTTTTATTTGTTACCTCTATGGACATGTCGCTGGTGGAGGTCGTCATTGCCTTTGCAGAAATGTTTCCTCTCTCTGGGACCTTTAAGTTGGAACCGGGCGACACCTGCGTGAAGACAGGCGGGGAAACCGGAGCTCAGCCGCTGAATCTGACATCGAGGGGTGACTGGCTTGAGAACGTGATCTGGGGAGTCCGCACAGAGGAGAGATCTCAATCCTAGACTGTGAGGCGAGACACATGCGACCCAGAGACGTGGGCAGGCAGCGTCCACCTGCCTTCTCCCTGCAGCTCAGGGAGCCTGTCGGAGTGCAGTGCGGGTGGGTTGGCCATGGCCAGGATGACGCGCACGCCCTCCGGAGCCAACCTCAGTTTGCCCTCAATTCTAGAAAATGTTTGACATTTTGAGTGTGATTTGAAATATGCCCAGTCTTTTAAGAGTGAGGAGGGAGGGTTTGGGAAGCATCAGTAATCTCATAAACGTTATTTGCTTCACAAATTTCCCTTAAATAATGCTGGTAGCTTACCCTCAGCTCTAAAAGTGTGATGTTGTAGCTGCTCGCTATCCAGAGGATGCTCACGGGACTGGGAAAATATTTGCTTTGGGATCCGTCATAATTCTTTCATTCACATGAATTTCTTTCGGTCCACTTATGCAAACAGACACCAAATACACACGGTTCATTGTTTCATTCCAAGACCTTGTTTTGGTCTTTATAATGTGTATTATAATATATCATTGCTTAATTAAATGCATGTTGTATCTGGTTGCTCCACTAAACTGAAAGCCACAATGAAGACCTGGGCCACTGCGTCCTCTCCTCTTTCTCGTCCTTCCTTCTCAAACTTTTCTGGGTGTCTCTTGCCTGTTCCTTGCTGACCTCTTTCTGCTCTTCATCTTTTTCTGGCTGTTCTGCTCTTCATCTTTTTCTGGCTGTTTTCTCAGCTCTAAGGGAAGCCTTTCCCGTGGCTAACGCGAATAAACACGGGGAGGTGAGTGGCGGCCACGCCGGCGATGGTGAATGAGGGTCCACTTCCCACACAGGCTGAAATTCCCAAGTTGTAGTTTTAAATAAAAGGCTTAGAAGACGTTCAGTTTTTATATCTCTTCAATCACAATCAAGGATCGTTGTTTTCATGTCACGGTAGTAATTTGGTTTTCTTTTCAGAAGGCGTGTTGCTTCGCAGAGGAGAGAAGGTGTGAAGGCTGATGTTT
The DNA here is from genome assembly GCF_014108415.1 of Molossus molossus. NCBI lineage: Eukaryota > Metazoa > Chordata > Mammalia > Chiroptera > Molossidae > Molossus > Molossus molossus. The sequence goes on along the minus strand of NW_023425377.1, from coordinate 126,998,955 downwards.
CGACCAGCGATCTTCAGAAGGTGAGGTTTTGCTCTTCACGGAGGTTGAAAGCAGATAAGATGTAATACGCTCAGTGCAGCTGCTTCCTATCCGTCCTGTTGGGGATCCACAGAGATTTCGACTGTTGCGCTGCTGTTTTGCTTCAGTTTTGAGACATTGTATCTGTGCCTGTTGTATCTGTCTGCCGGAATGGCCTTCCCTCCTGTTCTGGAAACACACTCACTCGCCACTTCCCACTGTGCTCCTGCTCCTGCTCCGCGTTGCTCTGTCGGGGCTGTCCCGTCACTGGTGTCCTCTCTGCTCTTCGGTTCTGCATTTGTGTCCGCCCAGTGTCCTGGGAACTAACCTGCACTTTCCGTGGGCAGCCTGCTCCAATCCTCGAACAGAGCCTTAGACGCTGACACTTGATTTTTCAGCTCTGGGCGCAACGTTTGTTTATTTTCCGCTGAAATTCTTCACATTTTCACACCTTTTCTCCATATGTTTCTATACTGACCTGACTGGGTGGCCTCCCAGTGCCCCGTGGGTCAGCCGTCCGGGTCACATGGGTTTTATTTTCTGTGCTCCCTTCGTTTGCTCGTATTCTTTTTTTTTAATCCTTACCCGAGGACATTTTTCCACTTTTTGATCAGATAGAGTGGGAGGGAGAGAGGGGAAGAGAGAGCGAGAAACATCAACGTGAAAGGGACACATCGAGTGGCTGCCACCCGCACGACCAACCAGGGCCGGGGACAAACTGCAACCGAGGTACGTGCCCTTAGCGGGAACCGAACCCGGGTCTCTCTGGACCGCAGGCCGACGCTCTAACCGCTGAGCCAAACCGGCCAGGGCACGTTTGCTCATATTCTTAACATGCAGAGTAATTTTTTCTAATGACAAAGGTTACATATGGAAAAGTTTCCCAAATGCGGAATACCCTCCCTCGGCAGGCAGAGTTCACCCCTCCGCCCCGGCAGGTGGAAGTGGGGTCCCTCAATCCACCCGGAGGCTGTGGGTCTCGGGCTGAGCTGCAGTTCTGAGGGCCCGTCCGCCCCCAGGTGGGGGCCTGCTGCTCAGCCTTCTTATACTTCCCCTGGCGGAGACTGCGCCCCGGAGGCGTGAGCTGAGAGACTCGGCTCGGCAGAGGTTTACCTTTCGGGGTTCGGTTTGCACAGAGTCCCGCTGTCCCGCCAGTGTCCCAGGGGGAGGCCGGGACCGGTTAGAACCAGCAGCCTCCTGGCTGCCACGCCCATCGCCTGCTGGGCTCTGCACCAGGGTTGGGGGGCCTTGCATCCTGGGCCCGAGTCCAGGGCGGCCAGAAACCTGGGGACCAGAGGCAGAATCTCCTCTGTCATCTTGTCCACTGCTGCGCACCTTGTGGGTCGACGCTCAGGTGTCTTTGTTTTCTTTCATATTTTTTATTGATTTTTAGAGAGAGACGAAGGGAGAGGGGGAGAGAAAGAGAAACCGATACAAAAGCGAAGCGTGGATCAGCTGCCTCCTACACACCCCTCACCGGGGATCAGGCCCACAACCTGGCCACGCGCCCTGCCCGGGAATCAACCCAATAGCGACCTTCTGGTGCACAGGACAAGACCAAGCCACTGAGCCGCACTGGTGACCTTGGACATGTGGGCCCTGCGTTTCGACACGTCCAGATCTGCAGACCGCTCCTCCTTCATACTGGAACCTGCATTTATATTTACGTTAACGCCCGAAAATGAGAAGGCATTAGCTCTGCTGATTTTATTATAAGGAATCGTACGGTTCTCTCACCAGATCACAGACAGGCAAAGTGCAACATGTCTTGGGGAAAGAAATTTAAAAAGAGGCGTTTCCTCAAATGAAATGCCTGTGTGAGAATATTACATTGCTTTCATTAATAACAAGCAAAATGTCATGATGTATAAATTATGTAAATCATATTAGTCATCGAAAGTAAGAAAATTTAAAATTTTAAACTTAAGTTCGACTAAAATAATTGGGAATTTAAAGTAATTGACATGTAATAACTTCTTTGCAAAGTTCTTTCGTTGGGATGACATTTTATGGCATTTTCAATGCTTATTAGTTCAAATATCATAGTTTCTATTAATATGTCCACAGATTTTATATATGCTGTGACATTTTAGCACCGCAGTGAATTACAGTACTCAATTTAAGGAACTAGTTAGCCCATTGACAACCTGCCTAGACAAAGATTAAGTACAACCCATGAGCTGTATGTTATTCAACAAGGTGTCCGGGTGATTATTTCTGCAAATATGTAGATGTTCTTCATTGGTAATCATACCAAATTTTTTATGTTGTAATATTAACATTTTTCCATGGTTGTAAGAGTCATTAAGTTCTTAAAATCTCGTATGTCATACAGAATCCTGAAATAGCTATCACATATTTCAATATCTTAAGACTTACTTCTAGAGATAGAATTTCTTATCCAAAATAGAGACAGAAAAATTGATTTTGAAATGTATTTAATAAAATGATATAATTTGATAAATGATGTAACCGTGGGTTTGGAGTGACAATTATTTCCTCTTTTCAAGTATTTTCTCTCTTGGAAGTATTAGCCTCAGTCTTAGGAGAAGCCAGAAATGTTGTAGCACAGACGATAAATACGCGTACTTTATACAGATTAACATCATTATGTTGGTGTCCTTCAAAGATCCTTTTTAAAAACATTCCCAAAATGTGGACATGTACATATATGTGTTTATAATATTCATGTTTCTTCGCTCCTCATGCTATGTTAGTACTGATAACATTAAAATGTGGATATTTTCAAAATAATACCTGTGGGTTGAAATCTGGATTCTGCTTCTATGTGTCTCTAGTGCCTCACTTTAGAGAGAGTCGTGAGGAACGACCCTTGCTGAGTCTTGGTATCAAGGCACCGCCCTGAGCCCATGGCCCGGGGGTTTGTATTCGGTCCATCCCTCGGCTGAAGCCCAGAAGGAGGGGCGTAGTCCTGACGACAAGCAAACATGCTCTTGCCCCTGCGAATCTGCCCCGCGACCTTCTCTGCCAGGGTGCGTGATGTGTCCAACCAGAAAGGTAAAATGTTCCAGAACTTCTCCAGGGGGTTGTTTTGCAATCTGTGGGGTTTTTTTACGCATAATTTGTCACTTCCCTGACTGGGGGGTTTTTGTTTGGGAGACCTATATATCTAATTTTACATTTAGGCTACAATGATGTTTATCAATACGTTCGCTGTTTCATCAATGGGTCGGTGTTCACTCATGCAAATATTTTGGGAATTCTCAGATGTCACACCTGTGTCACTGCATCATGTGTTCGATCAAAAACAGTTGGCTGACATTTAATACTTCTTCATATAAATACTTCTTAATCTATGTTGCGTAGGGGATATTTAGTTGCTCTGTGTACTTTTTCCAATGAGAATGTAGATTGTCTGTCCAGCATAAGACGTACATGTATGTAAGCAACGCGGGGCATTGTCAGGCCACTTGGGGACCGGCAGCATCTGAAGGTGGACAGGAGCCCAGTCAGTGTCTTCCTTAGGACTGTCCCCAAAGTAGCGTGCACCCGAGCGCCACAGAAGCACGATGATGCTGGGGTAGCATTAAACAAAAAGCAAGTACCACCGGGAGACCGCATGCCATCGGGAGTAGACCAGAAACACTGTGATGTGTGTGGAGGAAGACTGGGAGTCAGCGAAGGTGTGCTGCAGGGAACAGGACGGGAGAAGTCCGGCAAGCGTTAGGCTGAGCGAAAGAGACTGGACACGGGCAGCTGCCCTGGCCCTGGCCGGTCTGCTCAGCACTCAGAGGCTTGGCCACAGACCAGAGTCTCAGGTTCCACTGTGGTCAAGGGCACCGGGACTGAACCTGCACTGAGGTTCGCTCCCTGGCTCTGGTTGGGGTCGTGTGGGAGGCAACCAGTCGATGTATCTCTCTCATGTCAATGTTTCTCTCTCCCTCCCTCCCTCCCACTCTGTCTAAAAATAAATGGAAAAATACCCTTGGGTGAGGATTAAAAAAAAAAAGAGTAGCTACTCCGTGATTTGGGTACATAACGTCCATGAAGGGTGGACTAATTGCATTGTTGGAGTCAGGACGGGTCCCACCGTGCGATCGTGACTTGCAGTTGGAAGGTCTGGATCTGGAACTACAGGGGACCAGCTCACTTTGTGAAACTCTTGGGAATTGTGGGGCCATTTGTACCTTAGTTAGACTCCAAGATTTTTCTTCTAAAAAAATAGGGAGGAGATGTTTTTGATGTCAAAAGATTACCCTGTTAAAAATAGTTACTGTCTGACACATGACTTGAACTAGAACCAAAATCTGAAATAAAAGAAGTTGAAATACATCCTGGAAAGTAAATATTTATGTTCCAAGCAAAAGCGGGTTTGACAGCCTCGGTACCGGGTAAACAAATAAGTGTTCTACAACCCATGAATAATAATAGCAGTGCTGTGTTTGAAGGGTTGATGGCTTATTACTTTCTCTAATAGATGGTGACAGTGGCCCGGATAAGATTTATTATGTGAGTCAAATTAAAACGGCCCGTGATGGATACAGAATTCTCACCATCAGTACATGCTGTCTCCATATTGAATGCCGTCCCATCCAAGATTATTTAAGTGAGAAGATAATGAGGCAAATCCCTGGGAATGTGGTTAGCAGACTTGATTTTGGAGAGTCGTGAAGTTCATCAAAGCTAAGAAAATAGTTCCCCACTGTAATAGACTACAATTTAAAACCCTCATTCAGATACCTTAACCCAATGGGCAACGAAAACTATGATAGTTGAGGTTTTCTTTTGTGTGAGAAGATAACATATCAACTATTTTCTCTAAATGTCCTCAGTACATCAGTAGAATGATATCCCTCTTCCTGAATGAAGTGGTAGGTACGGTTTGATAACAACTATCACGCTTTGTGATAATCTGGAGTGTGGAAACATCGGGCCTGGGGTTCCGCTGTATAGGTGGGGTTCAAACAGCAGGAGGTCTGAAATCTGGTCCTACTGGTCATTACTGCTTTTGTCTTAATGTTCTTCTTTGTCATGGAGGTGAAGGTGTACCCAGCCTCGAGGTTCCTTCGAGAATGTGGCCTGTTTTGAAATCAGAGAAGCCTTTCTGGTTTCCTTGCTCCTGTGACGTTCGCAGGTGACACGGACCAGGAGGGGTGACAGGCTCACGAGATCCATCCTGCAGGGACTCCCTGTCCAGGGCGGTCACCTCCCGGTGGGATGTCCCTTCAGCAGTTCTCAACCGTGTCCCTGTGAAATGAGCAAGAATTACCAGGAGCCCCAAGACGGCTACGGTGTATTTCGCTCTTCGGAAGCACGTGGACACCTGTTCCTGGCTTGCACTTCATTATCTATGATGAAGTCCTGAAGTTCTCAGTGATTATTAATGATCAGCACACTGACGCATGACAGGTTTACTAGATTACCAGTCTGTTTTATTGAACTTCTCAGGTTTTTTTTGGAAAATCACATTGGGATTGCAAAAAAATAATAAATAAATAAATAAATAAATAAATAAATAAATAAATAAATAAATAAATAAAATTCTTCCAAACAGTGTTTGAAGAACATAACGGCCACAGCGCAAATCCTATCGGTCAAATTGTTCTCATAAAGCATACGTTAGTCACGGGGACAGTCATCTTCCTGAAAAGCAACACAGTCCTGGTCTGATGAGATAAGAAACACTAAAGAAACGAAAAGAGGACGTGAATGTAAACAACGCCCCCAAAGGGACACATTTTCAATGGTTTATGTACATGGTGGAGACTTGATGGTTCAAAGCACCGTCTTTGTCTTCGAATGGTGCTAATAGACGTTATCCCGTCATTGCCTGTGTGTGGCTTCTGCCTGCGATTGGCTCACAATCTAATTAAACCAGATACTTCCACAGAGCACCTGCTGCGACACACACCTTTAGAGTAAATGTCACAGTGTGTCGCTTCTGAATGGAACAAAGAAGGAAAATAGTATTTGTTCCTGTGAAAAGGTTGCCTTCGGGTCTGGCATTCTTCAACAGCAGAATGTTAATGTTAGTGTCCACTCTCCGCAGCGGGAGGGTTCATCTCGAGTCATTTACGAGAGACTCCCACAGAGGGTGCTGCTCTGGCACAATGATCCTCACTTGGTTGTTCTCCAGGACAAAGCATGACTGGGTGACAGACGCCGTCTGGAGGGTCGCTGGCATCTTCCTTCGGATCACTGGTTCCCTGTGCTAGTTGCATGAAACATTGTTGCCATCGGAACCACCTCTCCGGGGAGGTACAGCTGTTGATTGGAAGGGCAACATTTGCTTCCTCTCCTGTTACCTTGCCCTTGGCCGTCCTCACCCTCAAGCTTCTCTCTTCGTCCATCTCCTTCTGTCCGATGGCGTCCGAGGGGCCCGTGGGCGCAGGTTGATTCACGATCGGTCGCTGGTCCTTTGTTACCAACCAGCCCCCTCCCTTGTGTCTCGCACTTGCCCAGGCAGAGGGACCTTTCGTTCCCTGCTGGCTGTTAATCCCGGGGCCCAGCCCTGTCCCTCAGCTGGACCTGGCTGTTCAGGGCTTTAGGACGTTGGTGGCTTGTGCACCCGCCGGCGAAACAGGGCCGTGTCTTCCTGCGTGGTGCTTTGCTTGGCCCGGAAGTAGGGCCTTGCTGTCTAAGTGCTGAAGAGGGTTATGAAGGTGGGAAAGCGAAATGACTGATATGAACCGTGGACAGAGGGCGATGAGCAGATCGTGAAGCAGAGGGAGGCGCAGGGACCGTGGCCCCCCAGCGTCGGCAGGGCGGGCGCTTTCCCGGCCGCGGGACACTTCGTGGAGGGCTGGGCAGTGCGGTGCCGTGCGGCCAGGTGCACAGACCTCACAGAACCCCCGGAGGAAGGGGGGGATTGAACAATAGCAGTTTGCTGGCTGGTCCTTACGGAAAGTGAAAATCATTTTTCACAATGAGATTCTTGGAAGCTGAGGCAGAAGTTCAAGCTTTTCCATTATGAATAGTATGAATAGCATCCCTTCCATAAGCATCAGCAAACACGTTCATCTGGACATAAAACTATACCCTGAGAACCAAACGTTCTCGGGCATTCTGTGGGTTCTGCACATACACACAAGTACACACAGAAATGCGGACAGTACCTGAGTGTGCTTGGGTCCTACACATACACACAAGCACACACAGAAATGCGGACAGTACCTGAGTGTGCTTGGGTCCTGCACATACACCCAAGTACACACAGAAATGCGGACAGTACCTGAGTGTGCTTGGGTCCTGCACATACACACAAGCACACACAGAAATGCGGACAGTACCTGAGTGTGCTTGGGTCCTACACATACACATAAGCACACACAGAAATGAGGACAGTACCTGAGTGTGCTTGGGTCCTGCACATACACACAAGTACACACAGAAATGTGGACAGTACCTGAATGTGCTTGGGTCCTACACATACACACAAGTACACACAGAAATGAGGACAGTACCTGAGTGTGCTTGGGTCCTACACATACACACAAGCACACACAGAAATGCGGACAGTACCTGAGTGTGCTTGGGTCCTACACATACACACAAGCACACACAGAAATGCGGACAGTACCTGAGTGTGCTTGGGTCCTACACATACACACAAGCACACACAGAAATGCGGACAGTACCTGAGTGTGCTTGGGTCCTACACATACACACAAGTACACACAGAAATGTGGACAGTACCTGAGTGTGCTTGGGTCCTGCACATACACACAAGCACACACAGAAATGCGGACAGTACCTGAGTGTGCTTGGGTCCTACACATACACACAAGCACACACAGAAATGCGGACAGTACCTGAGTGTGCTTGGGTCCTACACATACACACAAGTACACACAGAAATGAGGACAGTACCTGAGTGTGCTTGGGTCCTGCACATACACACAAGTACACACAGAAATGTGGACAGTACCTGAGTGTGCTTGGGTCCTGCACATACACACAAGTACACACAGAAATGCGGACAGTACCTGAGTGTGCTTGGGTCCTGCACATACACACAAGTACACACAGAAATGTGGACAGTACCTGAGTGTGCTTGGGTCCTGCACATACACACAAGCACACACAGAAAGGCGGACAGTACCTGAGTGTGCTTGGGTCCTACACATACACACAAGCACACACAGAAAGGCGGACAGTACCTGAGTGTGCTTGGGTCCTGCACATACACACAAGCACACACAGAAATGCGGACAGTACCTGAGTGTGCTTGGGTCCTGCACATACACACAAGGACACACAGAAATGCGGACAGTACCTGAGTGTGCTTGGACATCAGCATGCCCAGAGCTTCTGTGTTGACCTCTGCAACCGGCTGTCCGTATCAGCAGGCTTCTGTGTAGAGTACTGAGTTTAGTGTCAAAAAGTTTGCCATCGGATACCTGGGTGAAACGTTCCCAAATCACAGATTCGTGTTTACACTCCGAACAGGCGAGCGAATCTGTGGGCCCCCCCCCAGGGCGTTGATGTATGTATTCTGGCCCCAAACGTTCTGAAGGAACAGGCTTCTCAGCACTGTGCCCAGTCACTCGTGAACAAATCGTTCCTTTGCATCCCACCGCCTCTGGACCCCCCGACGTGGATACTTTGATGTCTAATTACGACGCCTCCATTAAGGAGCACAGCGGTGTTTGCTGAGCGTCGAGGCTGAAAGCCATGCGGGGTCTTCGTAATGAGCAGGAATGTGTTCTGGCCCGGGCCGGGCTTCGGCTCAGCCCCGATGAGGAAACAGAAGCAGCAGGAGCCGAATCGCAGCGATTCTCCGCCCCCCTCCCACTCCGTGCCGTCCAGCATCGAAGGAAACGCGAGCTCGTAAAATCTTCAAGGATGCCCGCGTCTCAGCAGCACGCACAGTTCGGTGCCAACCGCAGGCGAAGGCGCGAGAATCGGTTGTGGATGAGGAAGCCCGTGTTCTCCGAATACAGCCCCGGTACAAAGTGCTGCCTGTGTTCGCCTATCTGGCAACTTCATCTTCCTCCAACTTCCACGTGCTGTGTCGCTCCTTGGGAACTTTGGAATTCCATCCCAGGTAATAGAATTCCCAAAGGGAACTGGGAAGCTCCGAGGAGCGGCGGAGAGCAGAGGTGGACCCCGCGCCCGGGACCTGGGAGCCGGGGTCGCCGCTCGTGAGAGCGAGTCGGCGCGTGGCTGCTGGCGTGGTTCCCGGCACGGTGTTCTCGGGTCAGGTGAGGGGGTGTACGGCACGGTCAGCACAGCTTAGAGAGCCAATGCGGGACTTGTGCTGAGCATTTATGATGTGTGTGTGTTTGCACAGCCTCTGAGCCCTTTGCTAGGTTGGGAAATTGCCCCCCACACCCTCCGTGGCTCATCTTGCCTCTCACTAACTGTGCACTGCCCTTAATAGTGATTCCTGTCAGGCTGGTGTGGCTCAGTGGTTCAGCGTCGACCCTGCACCAAGAGGTCACCGGTTCAATTCCTGGTCAGGGCACGTGCCCAGGTTGAGGGCCCGATCCCCAGTGGGGGGCGTGCAGGAGGCGGCCAATAGATGTTCTCTCACCGATGTTTCTATCTCTCTCTCCCTCTCACTTTCTCTCTGCCTAAAATAAAATCAATAAAGGAAAAAAAATAGTGATTCCTTCGATTCCTCGATTTTCTGTTAGTGTCCTCAGTACTTAGAGTCACTGTGCTCTCTGGCCTCATCCCTCTCCGTAGAAGCCGAAACGTTGGTCAGTACATTGGTCCTCACGTTGGAAACTCTCCCTCTGCCCTGACTCTGCCCAAGACCTGAGGTCAGTCAGTGGTCCACCCCGTCCAGTCACCTGCTTTATGTCTCAGTTTGGTTCTGCGAAGGCCCATTTCAAGTAATATGTTCAAAATGGAGGGTTTGAGTTCTACCCCCAAACCTGCTGTGTGCCCCCGGGGGCATTTCTCCCTTACCTTGGACAACATCTCCGCTAAGCCCGCAGTGGCCACGTCGAAAATGTAGCCGTTGTCTGCTTTTTCTTCCATCTGAATCCATACCCGGTCACACCCAAAATAGTTTCGACGCTGGTCCATTTCCATCAGGCCACGTGGGTGCCGTCACCAGCTTTCACCTGTGTTCTTTATGACATGGTCCCCTAGCTGCCCACTCTCCTCTCCCGAATCCTGGACACGCCACGCTGCAGCCAGTCACGGCGGAAGCTGAATGCGCGGCCTCACTGCTCAGCTAAAACCTTGCAAGACTTCTGATGCCCCTGCCTGGGTTCATCCCCGCTGCCTGACCCCGCCCCACACTGCCCGACCCCGTCCCCCACTGCCCGACCCCCCCCACACTTCCCGGCCCCGTCCCCACTGCCCGACCCCGTCCCCCACTGCCCGGCCCCGCCCCACACTGCCCGACCCCGTCCCCCACTGCCCGGCCCCGCCCCACACTGCCCGGCCCCGCCCCACACTGCCCGACCCCGTCCCCCACTGCCCGGCCCCGCCCCACACTGCCCGACCCCGTCCCCCACTGCCCGGCCCCGCCCCACACTGCCCGGCCCCGCCCCACACTGCCCGACCCCCTCCCGCACTGCCCGACCCCACCCCGTACTGCCCGACCCCCCCACACACTGCCCGACCCCCCCCCACACTGCCCGGCCCCGTCCCCACTGCCCGACCCCGTCCCCCACTGCCCGGCCCCGCCCCACCCTGCCCGGCCCCGCCCCGCACTGCCCGGCCCCGCCCCGCCCTGCCCGACCGCACCCCACCCTGTCCGACCCCGTACGCACTGGGGACCTCGCCCCGCACTGCCCGACCCCGCCCCGCACTGCCCAGGCCCATCCCGCCCTGCCTGACCTCATCCCGCACTTCCTGACCCCGCCCCGCACTGCCCGGCCCCGCCCCGCACTTCCTGACCCCGCCCCGCACTGCCCCGCCCCACCCCACCCTGCCCGCCCCCACGTACTGAGCAGCACTCACCGCCCGGCACCCCACCTCTTCTCGCTCGGTCTGCGTCCTGCACGTCTGAGCCACTTCCCACTTCACATGGCACGTCACCTTCAGACAGTGACCCTCCGCTCTTCTCCAAACAAGGCTTCAGCCCTGCCTCCCAACAGGTGCTTTTTGACGCCCTCCAGAAGTAGGTCGATCGGACCGCACACTGTCGGCTCGGTCTTGTTTTGATTTTAATTTCCGGCTTCGTCCGCTCGGTTCACAGCCCCCTGCCCGGGTGTCCTCCAGCAGCTGGTTTGCTCGCTTAGGTGTGGGTGTCGCTACTGTGTCACGGGCTTCCTGAGGGGTAGCATCTGGAGACAAGTCGGGCACAGTCCCTGGAACCTTACGTGCCGATGGAAAGCGTGGCCACAGAGTGTGAGTGGACCCTGGGCTGCTCTCATCTCCACTGAACAAGGAGGCGAGCGGCCTGAGGGGCATGGCCCCCCTGGAAGAGACGCTGCAGCCCCCGCAGCCTCCGGCGGCTCTCCCCACTCTCTGGCATCCCCTTGATGGGCACGCACCTTCCTCTGACCAGCCCGCCGCCGCCCACCTTCCCCAAACTCAGAAGGTGCAGGGGGCTCGTGGGCATCATCGGACAGGTCCGTCTGCCCTGGTTTCTCAGCCTCGGCGGGGCCCCTGGCTCTGCACTGTGTCTCTGCTGACGAACATGATGCGAAATCGCACCCGTTTCTCTCTCCCTCCGTCTTGCCCTGGAGTGACCACGTCCGTCCCCGGGCATGCCCCAGCCCGGACGGGATACATTCGGTCACTCTCCATCCTCCGACCCCAACAGAGCTGAGTGGGGAGGGCTCCGCGCCCACCTCTCCCTCCTTCGTCATGATTTCTCCTCATTCGGGGTGCCCTGGGGAGCCCGCCTCCGTCCCCGGGATGCCCCAGCCCAGACGGGATACAGTCACCACTCCCGGCCTCAGGCCCCAGCAGAGCTGAGTGGGGAGGGCTCCGCGCCCACCTCTTCCTCCTTCGTCATGATTTCTCCACATTCGGGGTGCCCCGGGGAGCCCGCAGAGTCGCAGTGAGCAGTATCTCCCTGGGGCTGCCCCAACCGCCCTCCTTTCCCCCGACCAGCACCCACGGGCACTGTCACCTCTGAAGGGACTTCCCAGCGCTGACGAGCCGCCAAGGCGCAGAACCAAGGGGAGACGTGAGAGGACCCGAGGGTGGGGACCCCGGCGGGGGACGCGGCCCGCCCCTGCCCACGGGGTGCACCCAGGTGCTCCGCGTTCTCTACGAGGGCCGCCGGACCGGCTGAAACGGCGAGGGGGTTCGTGTCTGGGCCCATCCTCGCAGGCCGGTGGACACGCAGGAGGCACAAGGACTCATTTTCTAACCCGTTTCTCTTCGAAGACGGGGCGGGGGGGGGAGGGGTAGGAAATCTCACACGCAGGCAGATGCCCCCGGAAAACAGTCCGCCTTTGCGTAACGACTTCCAGGTGCCACCGTGTCGTCTTCGGAGCAAACGGGGGACGTCTTGCCTTTCCCAGAGGAAGTGGGGAGAGACGGCTTCCCACCCCGGGGGAGAAGAACGACCTTCGTGGTCTCACTGACTGCGTCTTGGCGGACGGAGCAGAGATGCTGACGGGACTTGTCACCGGGCCGCCTGTTGACATAGTCGGACGATGTGTTACCTGTGAACGTTCCCGTTTTCCTTAGAAATGCTCCTTCCCGCCGATGCTGGACAGGCCGGGAGGGCCAAGGACACATAACTGGGCATCCCTTTATCTAACTGAACTTGCATCCTAGTCGTGTTTTCTTGTTTTACAGATTTATCCTTTTTTTACGCAACAGCCTAATGGATATAATCTGCACAGCAGAATTGGCCCCTGTGAAGTGCAGGGTTCAGAGTTTCAGGGTGTTCGCAGATGCACAGAACCAGCCTGCCCTGTTTCTCCTTTGGGGGAAACGTGGAATCTTTCACTATCCATATGATGTGAGTTGTGGGGTTTTCGGAGCTACCTGTTATCGGACTGGAAAAGGTCCCTGCAAATCTCAGCTGGTTGACTTTTTATCATGAAGAAATACTGGATTTTGTCGAATACTTTCCCATCTATTGAAATGAATAAAAACCCAACTGTGTGATGAATGGTGAACTAAAATGGAATTATCCCGGCGCCAAAACGCAGTTTACATTAAATCGGAACTCAGACACTGACCTTTGTAGGGAGCCCTGTGTAACAGGGTCACATGTCCCCCATCAGAGAGGTCCTGCCCTGGTCCCAGGCTGAAGGTCTTGAATCCTTAGTTCAGATGGTGACGGCGAGTCACGTGAACACGATGTAAGAATTCCAAGCTTCGTGTCTCCACCCACACAAACCAGGTGTTCACTTGATCAAAGAAAATAACTCAATTAAATTACTTGCTATCTTTTGTAATTTTAATAACAAAGAAATGTTAAGGTAAATCAAGAACGAACACAAAAGAATCTTTTAAAACACTTCTGTTGATAAAACTTGGAGATGTCGGTACTGCTTTGGAAGCAGGTGGGATGTCCATGTCCGCTGTCCCCGGTCTGCCCTGACGGAAGTGACTTGCCTGCCTCTCTCAGGAAACATCCCGGGCGTCAGGAAACACTGTTTCTGCCATGGGGACTCGCCGCGTCACTCCACATTTTTATAATAAATAAGCTGCCACGTGTTCCCAAGGAAGCTACATGGCGTTGCAGGTCCTTCCATCTTTTAAGAGGAAATAAGGATGGATCATTTGTGTCCGCGCCATCTGACCGAGTCATAATGAGAATCCTACACCAGTGACGTGACGTGGCCGGGTTTGGTGTCTTCTGTGGGCGCCGGAAACCCGGCTCATCCTTTCGGTGACCCAGAATGAGCACTTGTTCTCAGCACTTCTGAAAATGCTCCAAAGTCCTCTACAGCGTAGGCCATAAACGGCTGAAATGAATTTGCTCAATACGTACGAAAGTAAATGGACAGTGAGAATTTCTCTGACGAGTTACATCTGCTTTTGGAGTTGGGAGCGGAGACAGGGCAGGTGCGCTCCCGTTGCATGACCCGTGCCCTGCACTGACATTCGACTGGTTCTGCCTTCGCCAGTGTGCCTGCGTCCGTGACAGTATTTCTGTATCCACATGCGTGCACAGGTACAGAGTTTTCTCTGTGTGTGAAACAGAATTTAAAGAAGTGAATGATGCATAAGCCCCCTACTCTGAATACGCCACAGGGGGGTCTTCTCTCTGCTTCAGGTTTTGATGTAGAGACCTGACCACATCATTTGTTGAATCGTTTACAAAGTGACTACGTGATTTTTTTTTTTTTTTTTTGTAGCTTTGCCCCATTCCAGCTTAGTCAATCGAAGAACATTTGATGGTAGTTTTTCATCTAAATTAACTTAATTCCTCTTCCTGGAGAAACTTGGACTTTGAAAAGTTAATAAATTAAAATTCCTTTCTCATTTTCCACTGAAGGGTTGTAAACGTCCGTGATTCCCAGAGAGTTTCAGGAAAGAGCAGAAGAATAACTTTTACCAGGTTCAAAAGAACAGAAAATGGCCCTGGTCAGTTCGGCTCAGGTGAGAGCATCGGCCCGTGGACCAATGAGTCACGGGTTCGATTCCGGCCAAGGACACGGACCTCGGTTGCAGTCAGTCCCCCACCCTGGTCGGGTCATGCGGGAGGCAGCCAGACTGTGTGTCTCTCTCACGTCGATGTCTCCCCCCCAAACTCTATCTGAAGGCAAAAATGGAAAAATATATCCTTGGGTAAGGATTTTTTTAAAAAATAAGATAAAGAACAGAAAATGTAGGTAATTTTACCAAGTAAATTTAATTTAGGGTTTTACTATTATACTTATTTATCACATTTCTTTTCATTTAGGAGAAGGGAAATATATTTAAATAAATAGCATGTCATATTATTACATGCCTAGAAATATGTATTTCTAACTGTGATGTTTAATTGGTCAAGAAAATACATAACAGGTCAAGACAGAGACTTTCAGAGGAGTGTTTTAGGCTTTTTGTAAGAGTTTGGGACAGTTTAATCTGTTCAATATTAAAGGGACAGAGATTTTTTGAAGTGACTGGATCTTGGGGGCGAGAGAAAGAGACTCCCACCATGTGCTTTACAAAAACAACAGAACCTGCTGTATCGATACAAGAGCTGCCACTTTCTGTCCGGAAGCCATTTGTTAATTTGGGCCAGAAAGTAGATTTGTATCTGTGTTCTACATTGTGCTCCTGTCAAAGATTTGACTTTGGAGAGAAATCAGCATTGGTGTATACATATACACACACATGCACACATATACATGCATGCACACATGTGTGTACATGTATGTAGATGCAAGTGTGCACATGCACACATAGACATGCATATGCACGTGTGTACACGTGCACACACATACCCATAAATATGTGTGCATATACATATGCCTACATATACATGCATATATACACATATAAACACATATACACATAATATACATACATGCATACACATAATATGTGATTTAGGTAAATAATTAATTTTTTTGAGAAAGTAGCAGGAAAAACTCAGGAAGTTTTGAGTCAGCATTAGACCTGAAAAGGAGCCAGAGCAGAGAATATTAGAAATTGATGTAGGAAGCTTGGAAAACCATTTCTGAGTTTATATGCTGTACATGTATCTTAAAATTTTTCTAGCTTTATTTAGTAATTTCACGTCCTTTATTAGTAGAATCAACAAAAACTTGATTATTTATGATACAGGATGTTAACATTTAGTTTTCCAGTGCAGTTATGGAAGAGGGTAATGAGAACAACATATTGAACGAGGTGCCAATTCCGTTCTGTTTCATGCTGGACCCCGCAGACCGATCCATCAGATGAAAGAGAGGTTGGGAGGGCTCGGTTAGATTCCGGCCATGTTAGATTTAGGAAGGGGCAGAATGTGTTTTATACTTCAGTAAATATCTAAATACAGAAATTCGACTTGACCAAATAAATGAAATAGAGACCAGACTCCGGAAGGTCACGCTAAGAGAGAGATGTTTGAGTTTTCTCAGAACTCTCTTCGAGATAACCAAGTCAGAGTCCAAGCGGGCATGGAATGAAGATCAATAAAACTGTATGATCTGAGAAACCTTCAGTAAAGTATTTCATGTTTTTTCTTACAGATAGAAATGAAAATGTTTTGTTTCCCTTGAATTATTCTCTCAGTGTGATAAAGTTAAACATACACAGCCTTGAGAACACCTTGAAACACAGGCCAAGCGAATTCAGACCCTCCCACCACCAGCCTCTGGGACAGGAGGGTGGAAGATCCGGCTGCAGGGCGCCGTGTGGTCAGCGGCCCTGGTTGGCTGGCAGAAACCTCCTAAAACGTGACACACCAGGTTGATTAGAATCAGCTTGAGAAACTCGACTCACTCTTTTGTGAGTAGCAAGCCCATTGTATGTTGAACCCTACAGAGGAGAGATATTCTACAAGTCGATCTTCTAGTCCTGACAGGTTGGCGAGGCTCTGACCTTGGCAGGTTCATGGTCCGTGGAGACCACTGGGCAGGAGTGTCCGTGCACACAGTCAGGGGAGGGAGAGCATGAAGATGGAAGACGCAGCCCCCGGCCTCTCCACAAGGAGAGCTGAACCGGGTTTGCTAGTGAACCGTGTGAATAAACCCATCCCTGCAGCCACGACCCCCGTCTACTTTTGTATGTATTACTGCATACATAATTGTATGCATTACTGCGTGCGCAATTGTATGTATCACTGGGTGCATAACTGCATGTATCACTGCGTGCGTAATTGCATGTATCACTGCGTATGTAATTGCATGTATTACTGCATGCGTAATTGCGTAATTGCATGTATCACTGCGTATGTAATTGCATGTATTACTGCATGCGTAATTGTATGTATTACTACGTGGGTAAATGCATGTATCACTGCGTGCGTAATTGTATGTATTACTGCGTGCATAATGGCATCGTGCTAGGCAAGCACCTGTTGCCCCTAAAACCATGAATCTGAAACGTGTCTGTTCCATACGCATAATTAACGTCAAAGGGCGGGGTGCACAGGACGTTTCAACGGCCCACTTCGCCCCATGCGCACGCGTTTTAAGCCACGTTCGCCACCTCAGAACTGACGAACCATTATCCCCAACAGGCTGACAGGAGAAAATGGAAGGTCTGCTGAGATCGCATCTGAGATGAGGTGTCACAGCCCCCACGTGTGCAGAGGGGCGCATGGCAGTCTCGGCTCCAGACGAAGTCCGCCAACCCCCTTTGTTCCACCAGCCTGCTCAGCTCCCGCACTGGCCCGCGGAGTCACCCGCGCAATGGCTCTTTCGGCCCCAAGGAGGCGGTAAGAGCTGAGCGGCGAGCCAGCATTCTGCACGGGCAGCACGCAGTTTGGGGGCGGAGTGCACGCCCCGTGCGGAGAGGAACGGTCCGAGCGCAGCTGGGGATGCTTTGCCGCTAACATATGAATGAATGGTGGCTGGACGGAGGAGTCGGCTCCAGGAGACCAGGCGATCGTTCAGACCTGACCACAGGCCATGGCCCAGGCTGTACCTGCAGGGCGTCCTGGGGAGAGCTGCACCCCAAAACGCGGTGCAGACGCAGTGCAGTCAGGACTCGGGCCTCCCTCCAGGGGTCCCCCAGGGCTTCCTAGCCCAGCACCTGCTCCCGGGCCTCCCTCCAGGGGTCCCCCAGGGCTTCCCAGCCCAGCACCTGCTCCCGGGCCTCCCTCCAGGGGTCCCCCAGGGCTTCCTAGCCCAGCACCTGCTCCCGGGCCTCCCCCCAGGGGTCCCCCAGGGCTTCCTAGCCCAGCACCTGCTCCCGGGCCTCCCTCCAGGGGTCCCCAGGGCTTCCTAGCCCAGCACCTGCTCCCGGGCCTCCCTCCAGGGGTCCCCCAGGGCTTCCCAGCCCAGCACCTGCTCCCGGGCCTCCCTCCAGGGGTCCCCCGGGGCTTCCTAGCCCAGAACCTGCTCCCGGGCCTCCCTCCAGGGGTCCCCCAGACCTTCCTAGCCCAGCACCTGCTCCCGGGCCTCCATCCAGGGTTCCCCCAGACCTTCCTAGCCCAGCACGTGCTCCCGGGCCTCCATCCAGGGGTCCCCCGGGGCTTCCTAGCCCAGCACCTGCTCCCGGGCCTCCCTCCAGGGGTCCCCCGGGGCTTCCTCATTGCCTCTGCCTGGACCTCCCGCCAGGAGGGGTCTTGCAGACACCTCCTCCTGTCTGACGCGGTTCTCAGCATTCTCCCCTCCCGGCTCATCCCCTCCCCCATCCTGGGTCCATTAAATGGCAGGAATCAGAACCTGTGAATGAGACTGGATTTGGAAACAGGGTCTTTGTAGATATAATCAAGTTAAGATGAGGTCATTAGGCTGGACCTCAATCCAGTGTGACTGATACCCTTCTGAGAAAAGAGAGAAACATAGAGCCATAAGGAAGACACCAGTGTGGGGCTCGGCTGAGACAGATGAGGCGATGAAGCTGCAGCCATGCAACACCAGGGGACAGCCACCATCGGGAGCCAGGGGACGGCCGCCATCGGGAGCCAGGGGACGGCCACCATCGGGAGCCAGGGGACGGCCACCATCGGGAGCCAGGGGACGGCCACCATCGGGAGCCAGGGGACGGCCACCATCAGGAGCCAGGGGACGGCCACCATCGGGAGCCAGGGGACGGCCACCATCGGGAGCCAGGGGACGGCCGCCATCGGGAGCCAGGGGACGGCCGCCATCGGGAGCCAGGGGACGGCCGCCATCGGGAGCCAGGGGACGGCCGCCATCGGGAGCCAGGGGACGGCCGCCATCGGGAGCCAGGGGACAGCCACCACCGGGAGCATCTTGACGTTTCACTCAGAAATGGCAAACTGCACTTCCTACGTACCATCAGGTAAGACGTCGCCACACCTGGTTCCGGTTGTGGGTCTGACTGGAGTTCCGGCATCGTGTTGAGTGGAGAGCAGAGAACGTCCCTGGGCCTTGCAGACGGACATCCTCCCTGAAGTGACTTCGGTGGCAGTCAGGAGAGACTTCCGGTTGTTTGGGTTGTAAAATCGGCGGGTCCTAGGCAAGGAGCAGCCACACACAGCCCTGGGGGGGGGGGGGGGGAAGCGATGTCAGGACTTCTGGGATGTGTCATTTGTGCCGGAACCGGAGTCTGAATTTCAGTTTTGATCAGTTGTTTGGGTGAACGAGGTCCGGGCCTTCGGCGTTGCTGGCGCTGTGACCCGGTGAGGGGACCTTCAGAATAGCACATGTCCCTTCCCCCCATGGGGACCACATTCCTCCGTCCACTCGTGGGTGTGCGTGGGTGTGTATATATCTCAAGCTCCTGAAAGACGAAAGGAAGCAAACTAACAATTTTATCCCATTAATCGAGAAGTTGAAGAGACGGAGACCGGCATCACTAATGTACCATCTTGTCTTTTCTTCAAATCTGAACTTTTAACATAGTGAGCAAATGCATGGAGATTTGTACTACTTACCCCAAAGGGTTTTCTTGTATTTAATTAGAAAGTTTTGACATGTTTAATAATATCCTGTGATGACTTGAGCTAAAGAGCTAGATAATTTCTAGTCTTGATACCTGTTATATCCATCTATAGGTAGTCAATGTAAAAGCTCCCTGATGAAATACAGGTTTAATTCTGTCTAACCCCTGTTTTCCTCCGGAGAATGCCCACCGCCCTCCCCCACAGTACAGTGTGGGGACTGTTACTTCTTCTGCCATGTGTCCACTCTGCCATGTGTCCACTCTGCCATGTGTCCACTCATGCCATGTGTCCACTCTGCCATGTGTCCACTCACACCATGTGTCCACTCTGCCATGTGTCCACTCACGCCATGTGTCCACTCTGCCATGTGTCCACTCATGCCATGTGTCCACTCTGCCATGTGTCCACTCACGCCATGTGTCCACTCTGCCATGTGTCCACTCACGCCATGTGTCCACTCTTCCATGTGTCCACTCTGCCATGTGTCCACTCTGCCATGTGTCCACTCTGCCATGTGTCCACTCACGCCATGTGTCCACTCACGCCATGTGTCCACTCTGCCATGTGTCCACTCTGCCATGTGTCCACTCACTCATGCATCAACAGTTCAACGGAACAGCCACATCCATTCCCAGTGTCTTCTGTTGCTGACAATACGGATATACGGATATATTCACCGAACTTAACTATTATAGAACATAAATATATACATATAGGTATGCAGATAATAATAAATATGTTTCCTACCAAGTTATTTTTTTGAAAAAGCAAGCAACTCGTTATGTGTAGCTTCGTTGTAGTCCTAATGGGCCAAATCTCAAAAGCAGACACTCGTTCTCGGAACCTGGGCTTTGGACGTAATCTCTGCCTGTCACTGAACTCGCGCAGCGCTCTAAATCAGTTCGGTTAAATCCGACATGTAAGCAGAAATATGAGATTCTGAAATGGTCCGTCGGATTTCTTGCATGATCCTTGGTCATGTATCCCTTGAACTTTACAAAATAACGAGTGGACGGTGGATCGTTACCCTTTGAGAGACGAGACGCAGACACGTTCAGGGCAAGACCCCGGGCAGGACACGGAGCCTGGCCTCGTGGGAGGGGACAGGGCCTTCACTACCGCCCACCTCGTGAAGTGTGACGTGTCACCTGCGTGGGGAGTAGGTGGTGGACAGCAGATAAGTGAAAATCGCCGTGTGGACTCCGTGTCCTGTTTCACTCGGCGCTTGTCTCTTGCTGGGCTTCTCTCGGTGACAGGTGCTTGGAACAGAGTCCTCTTCCCAACCAGAGTGAGCCGACTCCACCGAGGAGAGCAGTCCTACCCCTGTTCAATCCGTCCGCTCGAATGGAACCGATGCGGTGCTCTTGCAAACACACACAAAGAACATGGTTTTGAAAGGTGTACAACATGGACGTACCACTGGCCATGTGAAAAGAAAATCCACGTTAATGCCATTTCCGAATAGTCGTCGGCGGGGGCTGGCATGAACTGTGCCCATCTCGTGACTAGCACCCAAATGCCGCTCACCCTTCTGAAGTGGAGGAAGGACATCCACACGTGGACGGAGGAGGGTTGCGACGCAGCCGCTCTGCGGCCATCGTCCGTTTCTCCAAACGCGACAGCGGTCGATCCACGGCTCTTCCGGCCTGGTCACCGCGGCAGCGTGGGACAGATGAACAAGAGGACGTGACCTGATTCAGTCATCCACGTAGGTCTGGGAACCCCACATGCGTGAGAGGTTCAGGGACACAGAGAGAATGAGGTCTGTAGACCTTCTGAGCTAAGGATCACTCGGGGCTTCAGAGGGTAGGAGGTCACTGCGGGACGATGAGAGACGTTTAGTGCTTAGCCGTTTTCCCGACCCCATGGGGGTAGAAGGGGTGCCTCTGATAATATGCTATTATGGGCCAGGCCCCTGACTCAAAGACTTCTAGGGGGTTGGGAGGGGTGGGGCAGAAGTTCTTCCTGAGCCCAAGGGTCTGGTTGCCTTTAGCTCAAAACCATCCTCAGAGGCACAGAGGCACCTCATCCTGAACCCTCCGGGGGACAGTAAAACCCTTAGGCCTATGCAGGGTGGACAGATGGCATCAGTGAAGAACTGGACAGGATGCTGCAGCGGATGACACCGCAAGTCCCTGAGATGGGGGAGGGGTGGTGTGCAGACAGGCCCAAGGACCGGAAAGCAGGGTGCAGGCCAGAGCTCTGCTGTCATGGATGTTGGCTCCTTGTCATCCTTCTTGTCCCTGAGATGCAGGTCCCCGGTGGGAGTGGGGGCAGGGGTGAGGGAGGACGGAGGGGAGAGCGAGCGTCCGGCATCGCGGGGCCGGGGAGAGGGCCGAGCTGCCAGTCCTGGTCCTTAGTGTCCGCAAGCCCGGTCACCCTTCCCTGGGCTCGTGGTTCTGTCCTATGTCCTAGGTGTTCACCTGCTCACAAGCACACCTGGGGAAGGAAGCCAGTGGGGTTTGCTCGGGGACGAGGCTGATGGAGGGAGAGAAACACCAGAGTCCAAAGTCTCCTGAGATGCGTTTTGATAATAACCTTCGACTCGGGCTCCAAGTGGAGTCCAGACGGACCGAGGTCTGCAGGGGATGAGATTTGCGGAGTCCACAGATCGAAGGCGCTTAGACCAGTGGAACCTCCGGCAGGCAGCTGGTTTCTGTTTCTCCTCTGCTCACCCGGCCACGATAGAGAACTCTGCTCCTCGTCCTCTGCTCACCCGGCCACGATAGAGAACTCTGCTCCTCGTCCTCTGCTCACCCGGCCACGATAGAGAACTCTGATCCTCGTCCTCTGCTCACCCGGCCACGATAGAGAACTCTGCTCCTCGTCCTCTGCTCACCGGCCACGATAGAGAACTCTGCTCCTCGTCCTCTGCTCACCCGGCCACGATAGAGAACTCTGCTCCTTGTCCTCTGCTCACACCGGCCTTGATAGAGAACTCTGCTCCTCGTCCTCTGCTCACCCGGCCTTGATAGAGAACTCTGCTCCTCGTCCTCTGCTCACCCGGCCTTGATAGAGAACTCTGCTCCTCGTCCTCTGCTCACCCGGCCACGATAGAGAACTCTGCTCCTCGTCCTCTGCTCACCCGGCCACGATAGAGAACTCTGCTCCTCGTCCTCTGCTCACCCGGCCACGATAGAGAACTCTGCTCCTCGTCCTCTGCTCACCCGGCCTTGATAGAGAACTCTGCTCCTCGTCTCTGCTCACCGCCACGATAGAGAACTCTGCTCCTCGTCCTCTGCTCACCCGGCCTTGATAGAGAACTCTGCTCCTCGTCCTCTGCTCACCCGGCCTTGATAGAGAACTCTGCTCCTCGTCCTCTGCTCACCCGGCCACGATAGAGAACTCTGCTCCTCGTCCTCTGCTCACCCGGCCTTGATAGAGAACTCTGCTCCTCGTCCTCTGCTCACCCGGCCTTGATAGAGAACTCTGCTCCTCGTCCTCTGCTCACCCGGCCACGATAGAGAACTCTGCTCCTCGTCCTCTGCTCACCCGGCCTTGATAGAGAACTCTGCTCCTCGTCCTCTGCTCACCCGGCCTTGATAGAGAACTCTGCTCCTCGTCCTCTGCTCACCCGGCCACGATAGAGAACTCTGCTCCTCGGCCAGGAAAGCAATCGCTACATTTTAGCCTGACTCCTGCCGAGATCTATCGTAAGGGAAACGTCTGTTTCTACTTGTGTAATTTAAAACTCGAGAAGGTCTTCGACTTACCATGAGGACTTAGCACGGCACCCAAAGATTGCGTGAACCCCCCGGACGGCTCACCTCGCACGGCTACACGCCCCGGCGAGGGGCGCCTGGCATCGCCGAGGGCTCGTGTCCGGCACAGACAGACAAAGGCGCTCATTAAGGAGCAGCGGGCACCCAGCACCCGGCACTGCACCGTCGGAAAGTCAGAGGGTGAACCCCAGGGACGACACCTCTCGGCTCATGAGGAAACAGTCCTCCCTCTGGGACCAGCCCTGTGACAGCCTCCAAGGGCCCTCGAGGTCGCCGACGGAGGCCCTGCCCGTGGCAGAGGCTCAGACTGACGCAGAAGATGTGGGGACTTGAGTGACGGATGTGCTTAGATAAGGGAGAGACAAATTAATTAACTTCTCCAGGCCTGCTTCCCGGGCAACAGGATGCAGCAGATCCCCGCATAATTAGGTATCGATTCCCAGGAGGTCGAAACATCTGTTTTCTTGCTTATCTTGAGGTTCCGTTCGTGATTCCAGAGGAACTCGCGAGTCAGAAATGATTTTCACCCCGGCAGCGGATGGAGCCGACGTGCACGTGTGATGTTCGACAACCCGTCTTCCTCCCGCACGGGCGTGTGCCTGTGCATGGAGCGTCCGCGGACCGCTCGCCGTCCTCTCCGCTGTCAACGCCGCGACGCAGACGCAGAGCTGCAGGGGCCTCTGCGTGATGGCATCGCTGCTGACACGTCACCGGTGGCCGCAAGCATGGTGGCTGGGCGCACAGGGGTGAGCACTTTCATTGAGTGATACCTCGCCTTCTAATTGTAACAAATCACTTCAGTAACTTAACAGGAAAATGACAAAAGTTGGCAGAAAATCACCTTCACTGTCACTTGCTTTGCTGTCCCATTTTATGGAAATGGATTCAAAGTTGAAACACGGGAGGCGTTATATTTTTAAGCCTTCGTGTCAGTGTGAACAAGGCGTGAGAGAATCATGCTGCGGAAATCTGAGAGTGTGATTCGGGGGAAAGCTTCAGGGAGGAGGGAAGTAATGTGAAGAGCAAGGCCCACGTGAAATGTGTGAACCGTTATGAATCAAGGCCCCGGGTGCGGTACGTGAGCCTCCGTGCAGACGCCTGCCCCAGCCTGCCGACGCCCAGCCCCACGCTCAGGACGGGGCCGCAGCCTCGCCACGCAGGGCACATGGTCTCGGCCCAGCTGCCAAGACCCAGCGATGATCCCAGGGTCCCTGAGCTGAACGTATCGTGGCCTCTAGGGAGGTTTTACATAAAAACACTAGTCCAGAAAACAGCCTTTCTCAGTTTTGCCAGACAGTGGTTGTTACCTACATGTACACACTGCAGCCCACGGCTCAGAAGAGAAACTAAAAGATAAGTGTGACAAGAGACACGGGGACGGATCACATGGTGAATCTAACCCTGACCCTAACCCTCTCCCTAACCCTGACCCTGACCCTTAAAGTTTTAAGATTGTTGAGATCACCAACCAACAAAAAGACCAACCACACACACATGCACATATACAGACATGCACAACACACACACACACACACAGACATATGCACACCCACATACACAGGTGCACACACAGGCTCATACATATACGTGAACATAATGGGTGCACACACACACATACAGACATGCATGCACATACACACATATACACACAGGCACACATGCACACATGTGCACATACATGTGTGCACACACATACATACAGGCATACACGCATATGCATACACACATGCACACACAGGCACGAACACAGGCACTCCTCTGTAAGCATCAGCTGGAGACACTTACAAGCTATTTCTGTTGTTACGAATGAAGCTTTGGCTTCTCAATTTGATACATGACTTTTAGAAGGAAAAAAAAATCAATTTTCCTTGCACGCGGCACCCTAAGTCCTGCAAAAACAATGCCGAACTTAAATATAAACGGAAGTTCAGAAATCACAGCAGTACTTTTGAATGCTTTGTGTGGCCCGAAGGATCCCAGTGACCCAGGGTGGCGGTGAGAGTCGGGGGTCTCCCTGCAGGGCGGACTCCACTTCCCTGGGTCGAGCACACTCCCAGCACACCTCTGCTCCATGTCCGCCTTCTTTCCCGCGAGGAGACCCGCACGTCCAGCGGCCACTCCAGCGCCAGGTGCCACGGTTTCCCGAGACGCGGAGGAATGGAGACCGTGCCCAGGTTCACAGAGAGAGCCGGAGGTGGACCTGGAATTTTAATTAACAAGGCCATTAGCATCTTGGAAAAAACCAAAAAGCTGTCTTTGTCGAATTGGATTTAGGAAGCGAGACGGAAAACCACCGTAATGAAGCGTAGCATGAGGGTCTGATGAGCCGGAATGAACAAAATCCGTTTTGCAACCTACAGCAAAACTGTTCACCAGCCACCGACCCGCCTGAGAAATGAAACTATTGACTGCACAGTGTCTGGCGAGGTTGTAGAAGGCCAGGGGTTGGCTCTGTAGGGAGACGGGGACGTGTCCTTGGGCAGGCTCCGTGCACACCGGCCCTCCCCATCCCGCCTCCGCTGCTGCTAGTGGCCCGTGGGTTCCTCCTGCGGCTTGGCAGGGCCCGTGGAGCGAGGCCTGCGGACTGCGAAACTGCCCTTGTGCCCCACGTGTCTCTAGCCCGGGGGCTGCAGGCTTTCTCCTGCCACACGGCCCTGTGCCCGCCCGGCACCCACGAGGTCTGCTCGGTTCTCAGAGAGGCGAGTGTGCGCTGCTGTGTAGCCTCACACACTGCTCCTCTCTCGTGGCGGGTGAGTCGGCGGCTGCAGAACCTCAGCCCTCTGCGGGGTTCCGGGTTCGTGAATTTCAAGACAGTCTGACCGTCTCTGTTATTGGTGTGACGGTGAGAGCAACACCTTGTTCCAATGTCACATGCCGGGCAGAAACCGGATGTCCTTTGCTTTTTAAAGAAACTTTTGTGCTTTCAAAGTGATCAAACTCTGAGCTCGGGCCGGAGAGTTTGGGAATCCCCCTTTAGTTCAGAAACGCCTCTTACACAATTATCTGATCCACTTAATCCTGTATTTTCGGCGATCGAAGACGGAATGGCGTCGGGTCTTAGTGAGATAATCCTGAACTCCAACTGCCAATATTTCTGTTACACAAGCTGCCAACATCATCAGCAATTTGAAATTGCTATTGTGTCTTGAATTTTAAGTTTCCTAAACAGAATGTCCTTCCAAACTAGATAACAGAGAAGCTGACCTTAAAAAGTCATTCTAAACTCTACTCAGCTCAACAATTTAGGGAAACAATAGGACTTTGGCTCAGAGAAGCTACCTACTATTGCT
This sequence comes from Molossus molossus, assembly GCF_014108415.1. Lineage (NCBI taxonomy): Eukaryota > Metazoa > Chordata > Mammalia > Chiroptera > Molossidae > Molossus > Molossus molossus. The sequence goes on along the minus strand of NW_023425377.1, from coordinate 126,972,577 downwards.
GGGGGGCATCTGCGATAGTGTCAACAATATAAATAGATGAATGGATAGATAGAACGATAGATAGATAGATAGATAGATAGATAGATAGATAGATAGATAGATAGATAGATGATAGATAGATAGATAGATAGATAGATAATAGAACGATAGATAGATAGATAGGTAGATAGATAGATAGATTTTCTAATTTGATTTTTCCTTTAAAAATAAAATAAAAGCAGATCTTCTTTGCTATTTTTGCTCTTTTACCTACTTCCAGAAGTTTATCTCCACAGATTTTAAATGTACTTATTTTCTTGAAACATGTTATGTGACATCCTTTCTATTAAAGTGCTTTGAAAAACTAGAGTATCTCTTCTCAACATTACAACTGTGCAGAATGGTGTATATTCAGTCTCACAACCATCTGGGATTCCCCCCACATACACTTGGCATAAGTATATTCCATCCACGGGGAAGCCGGTGATTCTATGCTGTGATCAGGATCAGAGACCACGTTATACTTAGTAATATTGTGTTGCTTTTGAAGGTTCTAGGTCAGAAGAAACTGAAGCAATCTTCTGCAAAATTTTATCTCCTTTGGTAAATTGTGTATTACAATTTTGATCTATAGATTTGCACTGAAAATGTTGAAGGGTCATCCATAACTAGTTCACACACTACCTCATTACGGTGTTTGCCAAAGCAGAACATCGACTCCTTAATCACACGCAGACCCAGCCTGCCGCCGTGTGGGCTCTGCTCGGCCAGCCTCAGACAGTCCGTCCTGACCCCAGGGCCTCCGCCCTTTGCCCAGACCGCCGGTAACTGTAATTCGCCCCCGCCCCCTGGAAATGTAGGTCTGTTTGAAAGCCTCTTGTCACTTGTACGTCCCGGGGCTGTCTGTCTTCCTCAAGGACCAGAGTCCTCTCCTTTGCAACATAATCATCAGTGAACTCGTGTCAGGTGTGAGGTTAGTGTGTCTTCCAGCAGTTTGTTTTGCCTGTTTGCCGCAGCTCAGTCTTTTGCCACTAATGTCTCTAATGTTCAGTTCCGCGTGAGGACTTAGGTGGATGTTATGCCTCACACGCAGAGCAGCCACAGAGGGCGTCATGCGCAGCAGGTCCCGGAGGGGCTCACAGCGTCCCTGTCCCCAGGCTGCGCAGCTCACGCCGCCACGGGTCCGAGGGCGGGTAATGCCACGCAGCTTCCACGTCCCGCCACGGGTCAGAGGGCGGGTAACACCACGTGGCTTCCACGACCCGCCACGGGTCCGAGGGCGGGTAACGCCACGCGGCTTCCACGTCCCGCCACGGGTCCAAGGGCGGGTAACGCCACGCGGCTTCCACGTCCCGCCACGGGTCAAAGGGCGGGTAACGCCACACGGCTTCCACGACCCGCCACGGGTCAGAGGGCGGGTGACGCCACACGGCTTCCACGACCCGCCACGGGGCCCAGCACTGCTTTCCCCACTTGGCTTAAACTTTTCGTTTTTCTTCGACTCAAAACAAAATTTATTTTTTCTGTTTTGCCTGTTTTTCAGTCGACAATGACCTTGGTGTGTCAGGTTGTAACAATGTACACATGAAATTATTTAAAGCTGATCAGTTTTCTTTTTTTTATGAAATCTTTTAATTTTTTTTATCTTTATTGGTTTTAGAGAGAGAGGAAGGGAGAGGGAGAGAGGCAGAGACATTGATGACAGAGAATGTCAGTTGGCCGCCTCCTGCACGCCCTCCCCCCCCCCCACTGGGGATCGGGCCCACAACCCGGGCATGTGCCCTGACCGGGAATCAAATCAGCGACTTCTTGGTGCAGGGTCAACGCTCAGCCACTGGGTCACACCGGCCGGGCAGTTTTTTATTTTTACTAACCAAAAACTTATTTTGGAGTTGAAATAGAGAACTCATAGTTTTATTTTCAGTTGTGGAGGAACATTTTCTATCAACAAATATACACTTAAAACAATCTCCAAATCTATTGAAGTTGTTGCAAGCAACGGAGAAGCTGCTTCCTCCGGGGAGGTCCTGCCTCATCCTTCCCTCCGTTTGAAGCAAGGTCATTGTTGTCACTGTCACTGACATTTAAGAAGTGTCTCATCAACCTGGGACTGGATTTTCACTCGGCCAGCGCCCCAAAGGTGGTGACGGACAGACAACAGGGCAATGAAACACGAGAACATACAGCTAAAGTACTGTGAAAACTTGTAGTTAAAATTTCCCACCTGGTAGCCCTTGCCCTGGACCCTCAGAGGGCTACAGGGACTAGGCAGGAGGGAAGGAGATGGGCATCGGCCGGAGCTGACCACTACGTTGTGCCAATAGAGCTGCTCACCCTCAGACACGACGCTGACCGCAGATCTCTCTTCTGCACATGCTCGCTCGCAGACCCTCAGCCCAATTTCTTAACAGGGGCTAAGAAACTATATAAGCAGCCCACCCCTGAGCTCGGGGCTGCGCTCTCCTCTGCGTAGGATGGGACAGTCGCTGCGCGGCTCATAAAGCTGTCTTCATTCGAACCCAGTTCGGAGTCTGAGTCTGGTCTGTCTCGTTGGTCTGCAGCAGGTGCACCCCGGGAACCGTTTGTAACAGAATCGCAGGGGCTGAAACAGAAACTATAACTCAAGGTTTCATCAGCAAACATTCCTTGAAGGACAGTCTTTCTTCGTCCACTGTGTCCTGCCCCAGCAGGGACAGTGTTCTCCTCGGCATCAGGTCCCACGTAGATGGATGAGCACCGTCTACAGGCTGCCAGGGTGAATGCCACTGGGCTCTGCCGCTTTCCGGGCGGTAAATACTCATTTCTTTTGCAACTCCTGGGGTTCATCTAGGCTATTTCCCAGTAAGAATGGAATGCAGCCTCGTTAAACATCGACTGCACAGCTCCGCAGACCGGACGCTGGAATGTACTCGAGCAAACCAACCAGACCACAGCGGCAAGGCTGGTCCGCCAGCACCGGCGTGTCTTCATGACGTTTCTGTTTACTCAGAAACTCATCCTCACTTCCCCGGAGAACTCCACCCACGGACCGCGTGGCGGGAAAGGCTGCCGGTTGGCCCTCGGGCGATGGCATCCGGACGGGGCCCAGACAGAGCGGGAACTGAGACGCCATCCGGAGAAGCAGAACTGGGGAGAGCCCCTCCCGCCACCAGCTGCTCCTTCAGGCTCCGCGCATCACCTGCTAACTCACCTGCCGAGACCGCTCCAGGTGGCCCACGCAGCCTGCAGCGGATGAGCTCCAAATTCCTGTCCCTTCCTCGGGCGTCCTGCTCGCGGGCTCTGAACCCGCAGCCCCCCTTGTTCTGCTGAAACTCGGCTGCGATTGCTCAGACTCTTGCGTGACTGCAGCAGCCACAGCAGGGGGGAGGCTGGAACTGGAGCTCGGGTCCTGGGCCGTGTGACTTCCTCTAACAGCCTGCGGCTTCATACTATGTGCAGGTATACTACGGCCTAACGTCACGCTTCACGCATTTCGCTGGACACGTGCGTCAGCCGTGTGGAACATGTCCACTCTGGAAGCTCAGACTTCAGCTGATGTGACAGTGACAGCGTCAAATCCGCACGGTCACAGCCGAGGGTGAGCGGCGATCCCTCGGCCAAGCTCGAGCTCTGCGGAGTAGCCCTGCTGCTGCACCGTCTCCTTGGCAGCAGATGAGTGGCCGACCCGCCCTCTCTGCCGGTCCTTGGCCTCCGAAGGCGTGTGTGCGACTCCTTCTCGGAGGAAGCACCCCAGCCGGGCCGGGCAGACGCCACCGTGCGGTGCTCAGGCGCGCAGTGTGGTAGGGACATTTTGGAAAGCGTATGTATTGTAAGTGACGCTTCTGGGCTCAATCTCAACCGTGGCAGACACTTGACAATAAAGAAACATCTCGAACCCTGGTCAGTTTGTCTCAGGGGTTAGAGCATCGGACCTCAGACTGAAGGGTCTCGGGTTCCATTCCCGGTCAAGGGCACGTACCTGGGTTGCAGGTTCAGTCCTCAGCCCTGGCCAGGGTCGTGCGGGAGGCAACCAACCGACGTGTCTCTGTCACATCATTGCTGCACCTCAGTGTCTCATCTGCAAAATGGGGATAATAACAGAAACTAACACAGATTGTTACATGATATGATCTACACCAAGTTCTTAGACTAATGAGTATTCCGGAAACCGTTTTAGTCCATCATCTGCATAGCAACGCTAAGACGTTGATCGGAGTAATAGCAATCCAATGACACACATTTCTCATCATTTCTGTTTAAGAATTAGTTTACAAACCTGTGGTAGACCTCAAGCAGATACAAGTCAGGTGGCCATGCTTATCCGTGTAGTATGCAGTCAGATTCAGAGAGATGAAATGATATCAGGTTCTAATAAGCACGCCTCCACACCCTCGCACCACGAAATAAGTGTAGTTATCTAACACGAACGTGGACGGAATGTGTGTGTCTCCTCAAAGTCCACATGTTGAAACTCTGATATTCATGCGGTGACATGTCCAGATAGAGCCTGCAGGGAGTGATCGGGGCTGGATTAGGTCATGCAGGTGGGACCCCCATGGAGGGATTAGTGACCCTGATCTGGGACTTCTAGCCTCGCAAACTATGAGGAATAAATTCTGCTTTTCAAAAAGCTACCCAGTGTGTGGTAACGGGTTATAGAAGCCCAAGCTGACGAAGACAGATAGTGACTTAGTCTCAATAACTATAATTACACTTGGGAGAAGTCACTGATGCGATGACGAGTCGTGAGTATCTAAGAAGGTGACTCGTTAATGTAGGTTCATCTATTTTTATGAGACACAAAGAGTGTTCAAATTACTGTATTTAAAAAAATATATGGAGTTTTTCTTTAGGTCACTAAACATGAAAATTCACCACAATGCAGTGAAAACGTAACGTGTATAGAAGTAGAAGTTGGACTCCACTGTGTCTTCACTGTATAGATCATAAATAGTGAGAGCACGGCAGGAGAACCTCGCGCCGTCAGTCTGTACACACCCGGGCACTCCAGCCCGAAATACCGGACGTGTGTCTGCACTGATGAAGGGAGACTGCATTTTAACTGCCTCAACGAACTAAAACCATTCGTGATGTTATGTTTAAGTATGTCCATGACACATTTCTGCAGCTCTAGCAGATTAAAATCGAATTCAAAAGACAGAATTCTGCCTGTCCTTTTATTGAAGAAGCCTGGATCTCAGACTGCACAATCAGTAAAGGTTCGGGCCTTGAAGAAGGGCAGCTAATGGGGTTGTTATTTGATAGTTTTCCCATTTTCGTCAATTCTTTGGTTCACCATCTTTTAAAAATCTCTGACTGTAGACTGTTGTGATTATCACCTTCAATGCACCCATATATGTGTTTTCACATCTTTTTTAACCTGCTTTCCGACGGGCGTTCCTGGGAAGGGTTGGGTCCGTGGTTCTAGTCTGACTGCATTGCTGGAGGTGACCTTCGGAGGGCTGCCGGCTGACCTTGAGGCTGGGGTGGGAGGAGGTGTCTGGTGGCCTGGTGCATGGACATACCAGGATGGCTCGGGACGTGCTGGAACCCTGCGGGGCGGACAGCCAGGCCGGGGCGCCCGTGGCCCTCACTCTCCTGAGCAGGTGACTGACGACACAGAGACAGCCGTTTCGTCACCCTCACGGCACGGCCTTCCTGAGCTGCCCACATCCAGGAAACGGGGACGGTCACCTCCGTTTCCCACCGGGCCCTGAGTTGTTTCCCGGGCTGTCCGCAGAAGCTCGGGACCGTCACGGGCCGAGGCAGCCACATCGGCCTGTCCGCTTCTCCTCGCCCCCGCCCGGCCCCGGGGCAGCCGTAGGAAACCGAGGACGCCTCCAGACGGGAGCTTTGCTCTAGGTTAGGTGACCCCCCAATAATGCATCTCGCCTGCTCCGTTTTTTATTTATTTTTATTTCAATGTCTTTTTCTGAACAAAAGATAATTACCTGACACTTAGAAATGTTTATTTAATATGTTCTGTAATTTCACAAGGGATATTGCTCCAAAAATAATTATATGAAGAGGTATAACAGTTTGTGAGTGTGCATGTGCCCACGTGTGTACACACACATGCACACACTAGAGTACACATGTGCGCACGTGCACACATACACACACATGCTTGCACACACACACATGCTCACACACATGCACACACACTCAGGTACCGCATGGGCATATACTTGCGGACCCCGCTTGGCTTATGTACGCTAACATGCAAAGGGAAAATAAAACCTAGTGTGTGCTCTGACCCCCTAAATTCAAGTGTATTCCCCTGAAGCCATAAGCACCAAAGCATGCTCGCAGGGCAAAGGGAGGAGCTGAAGTCACAGGGGTTTTAGTCCGACTGCCGCTTACAACTTGGGAGTTAACTCCCGACACTGTCCTCTTATTAGTAATAACATCTGCCTTCTGAGGGTCGCCGTGCGTTGGCGATTAATGCACCGATTGTTGGACACCCTCCGATTGTTCATTCATTCATTCATTCAGCTATTCATTCGTTTAAGAATATCTTCTGAAGCCCCATCTGTGTCGATGCCATGCCGTGAATTTGGGGTGCACCAGTGAACAGAAAGGCCCCTGCCCTTCCCAGCTTGTCATCTAGCGATCGCCAGGCCCACAGGGCAGCTCAGGGGCCGCAGGCGTGTGGGCTGAAGGGCTCTGTCCGATTGTGCGGAACTGGGACCGGCCGGGCCGTCCCGCCCTCGGATTCAGTCAAGGAAGGGTGAGTGAAATAATTATTCACTCGTCATTATTAAAATGCAGACTTTTGATTAATTCATTATTACATTTCTCGTTGAGAATATTGTAAGCCTGTTTTCATTACTTCTGGAAACTTTTTTTAAAAATCATGCTTAGCCTTCCGACTCGTGTGTGTGTGTGTGTGCGTGTGTGTGTGTGAACTAGGTAAGTGACCACAGTGTGAGTAACTCATCGGTCAGCTGCTGTTCCAAAGACGACGGTGTTTGGGGCATCCACATTGACAGCTATTTTTTTCTGACCACTGGTATTTTTATCCAAGTCACTGGCCCTCGGCTGATAGGAGAATGCACCAGTAAACACTTTTCAGCCCTGCCGTCTGTCTGTCTGGCGATTCAGGGCCTCCGACTGCGTACAGCACCCTGGGCACTGTGCTCGGCACCCGTGTCCCCGGGAGCCACAGACGAGGGCGGGGCGGGTGGAGGGCAGTCGGTTACCGCCCGCCCGGCAGCATCGTGTACTGACTTGATCTCGGGGTTGGACACGGGCACTTACTGGCCCAGGCAGTGTCTTGCCTGCACACGGAAGCCACACGGGAAGCCACACGCAGAAGCCACACTCAGAAGCCACACACGGAAGCGAGGGTCATTGAAGCGAGAATCGACCTGACAGGTTCCTAGGGGTGGCTGGGACGTCGTGGGTGGAAACTCACGGAGCACGTGGCGGAGAGCATCCAGGGGCCCCGGCGGCCACGTCCTCTGAGACCGAGTGTGAAGGTGACTCAAGCGAAACTCGCCAGGAAACCCTCACGTTGTCCCCAGTCCGGCAGGAGTGTTCTCTGTTGAAAATCACTTCTCTTCTAAGACTTCTGACCCAGCAGGATATTGACCAATAAATTTCACAAAACTTTTCATTGCTCTTCTGTCCAAACAGCCAGGGACCCAAGCCTGGAAACGTTCGCAGACGTCAGCCTCATCAGTCACTCTGACAGCTGGGGGCTCGCGCGGGGCCCGTGCGGAGGCGCCGTGTGGATGAGAGCACACCTCCGTGGAAAGCGTTGGGAATGAAAACGTTCCATCATCCCATCCCGGTCTACCTGCGTGGGTGGTCACACTTCGGCGGGAAACAGAACAGAATCATCAAGTACAATGACAGGCGAGAAGCGGAAATCCAACCTCTGTGAATTGTCTGCTTCTGATCATCACTCTGAGTCTGTACAAAAACGTCCCTGTTATTAGAAAACAAACACTGGAACGTTTGGGGGGACACTGGCTTGTGTTTTCTTTCTCAAAGGTGTTCTGAGAGCATTTTAATTTTTCTTCAGGAGTCGGGTGCTCATAGAGATCTATTGTAATTTCTTACTTACCTTCTGAAGCAGTGATCGATGAACACTGGAGATGCCAAGGAGAGACTTCATAACAATGTATTTCAGCAACGAGGGAATGTATTCCATATTCTGATGGGGTGAGGCAAGCAAGTAAAATTTTAAAAGGCATAACTGCTCAAAAATATACTACTTTTAGCGAGGATCAAATTACAGAGAATAAGGCAACACTATAACTATTAGTTGCCGGTGAAGAACAAATTCCATTTCTTAGGGCTTAAGCTAAATTTTCTAGACAGTTTCCTAGAATGAAGCCGTTGGTATTTGTTTGTGGAGGGGTCACCATGTCCCGAGTTTCCGGGCTCAAGGTCACGGCTCCTGGGCTTCATCTATCAACAGTCACGTCCGCTGCTCTCAGCACGTCCTCCGAGCCCTGACTGCTGCCAACATCCATGCGCAGTGGGCTGCCCGAGGACAGGGCACCGCGGCCTGCTGAGGGATCTGGGGGACGATTAGAGGCCCCGGCTGTTATGAAAACGGGCAGGTGAATCTGTCTGCCCGATCAGATCCTACGGGATAACCTGTGCTCCCAGAGATACTGCAAGATTCATTTCAAAACTAAGTATTTTATCCCTCTGACAAGCAATCGCAAGAAAGCGTGAAAATCGGTCATGAATTGTCAATAATGCTCAGTAGGCTATAAGCCATTTTATCACACTCTGTGATCTGTGCCATCAAAGCATTGGGAATTCGTCAATGGCCTACTTTCTATGTAAATGTGGAATGCACATTCGTTTCGTGAAGATTTTGCAGAGAAAGAAAAGCGTATGTGAGAATTCCTTTTTCGGTCATAAGTCAAGCATCATATGAGAGAAAGTGTTAGTCGAAGGGTCCGATGCTTCAGTCACACAAGACAAGGAGGTCAGAGAGGTTTGCTGTCTGATTCCTGTGGTTAAAACTCTGTGCTGTGCACTCGGACATTCGCTAAGAGGGTCATCTTCTGACAACTCTCCTGGTCACAGAAGTAACCGCAGAATGAATAGAGAGGGTGGAGGTGGGGAATATGTTCCCCACGTGTGAGGGGTGATGTTTAATGCTCGTCCCCAGACCGACTACACTGCATACGTGAAATACGGACTTGTTTGAGTATGTCGCTCATACCGCGATGAAGTAGCTTCCAAAGCTTAAAAAAACAAAACAAAACAAAAAAAAACAGATGCCTGTTTAAAAATTGTGTTTAAATTACGTTGATAAAATAATTCCAATATTTAAAGAGAAGCTTGTAAATCTTTTAGTTCTTAAAACTGGAGAATTCCTCCATTCCGTGTGTGAACTAGTTTTCATTTTATTTTGAAAAGCCAGGGTCCCCCCTTGTCCGGAACGGGGCCCTCGGTAAGAGACCAGCAGATCTGAATGTGTGTCATCCCTGCAGGCAAGTTGAATGTTCACCAGAAGCCCATTTGTAGTAACGAATTCAGCCCCTTTACCGAGTGTCCACACTGAACTCTGAAGGAGTACCCCCAAATATGCAGCTCGGACATGTTAACTATTTGGGATCTCAGACGGTTAGAAACAGCCAGTAGAAGATACTCTGACCCTCTTTCTCGCACAGACTGCGGTGTGACAGGGCCACGTGAAGCAGCCTTCCACCGGCCAGACCAAAGGAGCGCACTCCTCTGAGCTGTGAGCGACGCGCGGCCCCCAGCGGTCCCGGGTATGACGCGCGGCCCCCAGCGGTCCCGGGTACGACGCGCGGCCCCCAGCCGGGTCCGGGTACGACGCGCGGCCCCCAGCGGTCCCGGGTACGACGCGCGGCCCCCAGCGGTCCCGGGTACGACGCGCGGCCCCCAGCGGTCCCGGGTACGACACAGGGCCCCCAGCGGTCCCGGTACGACGCGCGTTCCCCAGGCCGTCCGGGTTACGACGCGCCGCACCAGCGGTCCCGGGTACGACGCGCGGCCCCCAGCGGTCCCGGGTACGACACGCGGCCCCCAGCGGTCCCGGTACGACGCGCGGCCCCCAGCGGGTCCCGGGTACGACGCGCGGTCCCCCCTGGCGGTCCCGTGTACACGCGCGGCCCCCAGCGGTCCCGGGTACGACACGCGGCCCCCAGCCGTCCCGGGTACGACGCGCGGCCCCCAGCCGTCCCGGGTACGACGCGCGGCCCCCCGCGGTCCCGGGTACGACGCGCGGCCCCCAGCGGTCCCGGGTACGACGCGCGGCCCCCAGCGGTCCCGGGTACGACGCGCGGCCCCCAGCGGTCCCGGGTACGACGCGCGGCCCCCAGCGGTCCCGGGTACGACGCGCGGCCCCCCGCTGTGTCCGGGTACGACGCGCGGCCCCCGCGGTCCCGGGTACGACGCGCGGCCCCCAGCCGTCCCGGGTACGACGCGCGGCCCCCAGCCGTCCCGGGTACGACGCGCGGCCCCCCGCGGTCCCGGGTACGACGCGCGGCCCCCCGCGGTCCCGGGTACGACGCGCGGCCCCCAGCGGTCCCGGGTACGACGCGCGGCCCCCAGCCGTCCCGGGTACGACGCGCGGCCCCCCGCGGTCCCGGTACGACGCGCGGCCCCCCGCGGTCCCGGGTACGACGCGCGGCCCCCCGCGGTCCCGGGTACGACGCGCGGCCCCCCGCGGTCCCGGTACGACGCGCGGCCCCCAGCGGTCCCGTGTACGACGCCTCGGGCGCCCCAGCGGTCCCGGTATGACGCTGCGGCCCCCCCTTGGTCCCGGGTACGACGCGCGGGCCCCCAGCGGTCCCGGGTACGACGCGCGGCCCACAGGCGGCCCGGGTACGAGCGCGGCCCCCGCGGGTCCCGGGGTACGACACGCGGCCCCCCGCGGTCCCGGGTACGACGCGCGGCCCCCAGCGGTCCCGGGTACGACGCGCGGCCCTCAGCGGTCCCGGTACGACATAATGCTCCGCGCTCGTTCACGCCGCTGAATGGCCACCGCAGCAGGTCTGGCTGACATCTGCCACCTTACGAATCTGTCTGGGGATAACGTCTAAGATTTTCTCTTGCATGAACGTTTCGATGTGCAGCCCCGTGTTAACTGCAGTCAGCCGATGGTTGAACCACCGCGTAACCTTTCTGCTGCAACGGGAGCTCCTGCCCTTCACCCATGTCCCCACCCCCAACCCCCGCAGCCAGCAGGCTGTGGGCTGCATCTCCCAACTCCGTTGATCATTTTGTTTTCATGTGTTCAGGAGAGTGCACGTGGAAGGGAGAGCTGGGACGGGAACAGGCTTCTCCTCGGCGGAGAGTTCCGACAGAGCCCCCACCACGTCCTGCGGAGCAGCCCTGATGCCCCTGCCTCCCCAGCTTCCCCTCTCCCAGCTTGCTGCTCCGCCCAGCCGGACACAGGCCGCAGGTCCTGCCACCCCCGGCTCCTCATCCCTCACGGCGGCGTGTGCGGGTAGAGCTTGTGTGAAGGACACGTGTGTCTCTCCCGGGGCCACTGTATGTCATCTGCACTGAATGCCAGGCCCGGGCCTCGCTGGAAAGGCAAACAGTAGCGGCCCTGCCAGGACAGTCCACACAATGTCCGAACTAGGTCGGAGACAGTGCAGAGACACCTACGTGTCCAGACAAAGGAACAACATTTGGAAGGACGGCAGTTCAAACCGAGCATGCGGCAGGTACCTGGGAGCCAACAGGCGGTGCGGATGAGGCCAGGCGGCGGTTTGATCCCGCGAAGGGGAGGCCACGCCACCGTGCACACAGGGCACGGCGACACCTTCCCGGTGCGACCAGAGCCCGGGCTGCTTTTTCCGATCCGAATGTATCCTATTAAGCTCCTTCAAAGGCATAAAGGATTTAATATTTTAAAAAACTGTTGCTCTGTTCTTATTGGTTCTTACAGAGAAAGATAGAGGAGCTGACCTCTTAAGAGGCTAAATGGGGTGGGGCCTGTGTGTGTTCCCAGGTCCTAACAGGCGAGGGGTGACGTCCCCGCTCCGGGATGGTGCCCAGGCCCCTCTCCGCCCCACCCCTCCCCCACGGCCGTGTGCAAGCCCAGGAGTTCATGCTGCAGAACTGGACGTCGCGTTCCCTCCGAGAACCCCCCGGGCGTCCGTGCTGTTGCCCAGAGTGGATGCACCTCGGTCGGCAGAAGGGGCCCGAGAAGCATCCCGTTGCTGGATTCTCCCAGATGCAGTCTGCTCAGGAGTAACTCCGAAGGCCTCGAACGATTTTAAATGCCGCAGACTCGACAGAGACAGTCTTCCGTTTCATTACCCGAGGAAGTTCTTACCAGGAAACCAGCCCTGACGCTCACGGCGTCTGAGGACGCGGCTAGGGTGGCGCCGGCGATACTACAAAGGTCCTACCTACGGCCGCAAGCCGGGCTGGCTGCGCGATTTGTCTGGCCGGAGGCAGCATCGCCCGAGAATCTGAACTCCTGGCGGACGTGACATTTCAAGGGGCCAGTTCCGGAGCAGGTGCACGTAAATCAGGCACGACACAGAAACGCTTCCAGCCAGGCCCCGGGGCCCTGGGACCACCGCCATCGAAGGTCCCCACGGTTTCATCTCTGAGGCTGGCAGGAAAACAGATCGTTTTGTGTCCCTGGTACCTGGAGACACCCATCTAAAGGGCCGATCACCCCAGAGCGAAGACTTCACCCTGGCCTTGGGTTCGGAGACGTCTGGGTGCAGCGGACACCGGGCGTCAGGAGAGAGAGATTCCTACGCGCCGTGAGTTACTCTCCGCTGGGCATGGTCCTTGGCTCGGTGCTTTGCGTATTGACCCAGGGACCCTCAGAAAAATGCTTCGGAGTGGGTAATAGTATTATCATCATCACCCCCATTTCTAGTAAGATAAGCCCAAGGCACAGGAAACTTCAGAACCCCCCGAGGTCACACAGCCGGTTCGGGATACAGCCAGAGGGGCTCGGATTCCATGGGACCCTAGAAGGCCTCTCCACCTCCAGACCCCCTGGTGGGTGTTGGCGACATTCCTGCGAACGCCCTCTTGTCGTCGTTTTCTCCTCGATCGGCTTCCCTTTCCGTGGTGGTTCTCGTTCCTTTACTTTTCTTTCAAAAGTGTTTGGAGTCCCTTTCAAAGACGTTGTGTTAAGTAAACTCTCTCATCTTTACATTTCATTCTTTTCCTATGTATCTCAAGTGTAAACCAATTACTTGGCGTTTCTAATGATTGAGGCAGTTCCGTTCACCTCCACAGAGCAAAACAAAAGTCTGATAACAGAAGTATACTCCTTGTTTGGATTTTCTCACCACTTCCAAGGCGTATGAAGAGCAGTGTGGTGTTTCCACCGACGGGAGCAGACACGGAGACGCTCCGTCCGGTGATGGGTGACGGCTGGGCTCAGTGAGCCTCCTACCGGTGGACGGACTGGGCAGAGGTCGGCCCCGCAATCGACCCTGCTATGTGTTACACAAGCACCTAACGGTAGGAATGTAAGGACACAGTTCCACTCATCAACTCTATTTGGCGTGTTTAGATTTCCAGGTTTAATTAACTCACCAAGCGGATACTGCCTGAGACGAGATAAACTGAAGCGCCATTGGCCTGGTTGTGCAGGAGGAGGACGAGCCCTTAGAGAGTTTGCGGTTCGGAAGAGAAGACCCGGTGTTTGGCGCGGGAAGGAACGGGCATGAGGAAGGGCCAGCAGATGGCGCAGCGCTTGCTCTGAGGACAACTGGCCTTCGAGCGCTCGGGTCGCACCGTCCAGTCAACTCGTGAGCTCCAGACGCTTTTCATCCCCGTCTCTATGGAGACACATTTCGGGTTCTTAAAACTCATTTATAAGATGTCGTGGAGTTCGAAGGGGGAGGAAGGAATCTGATGCATACTAATACAGATCTCCTTTGCAAAGCCTTGGGTACCTCTCCTGTAAAGGGTGAGCTGCGCGTCACATTCCTCGGGAAGGGGACCCCAAAGTAAAGGCCAATGGGTGAGAAATTAATTATTGAATATTCTTGGGATTCACACCTGTGGTTAATTTCAAAAAGAGCATAGTGAATATGTTTTTATTTTACTGGGGGACATTCCCGTGTACCGGAGGTTGTTATACTTGTCCCTAAATTCATTATTTAGTAAATCTGTGGGATTTTTCTATAAAGTCACTGGGGTTCTCACTGACCTCTTCCCCCCAGAGTTCTGTGCATCATGGTTGCTGGGAGACCTGCCCTGGGGAGGGGCCAGGCCTTTGGTCAGTCGGGCCTCTGTGGGTCCCCCTTCCTGGGGGGCAGCGCCAGTCTGCTGGGGGGGCTACCTGGCCCCAGATGGGTGTGACATGCATATATGATGAGGGATTTGATGCCACAGTTGTTTCCAAGTGTTTATTTGTCATAAGCCTTCTTAATCTTGGCAAAAACGAAAAGGAAAACTTCCCCAGGGAGAGTCCGTCGGAAAGGAATTTAAGCAAAAGTTTATCGTTTTTTAATTGGCTCTATAACACTTGTTTGGAGTATTAACGATTATGAAGTATACACATTTCAAAAGAAACTGGTGACATTTTAACTGAAAATAACTTAAGGTCACCCTGGAATTAAAAACACAGGAAGTAGCATTGACCATGATGGCCGGACCCAAACATCCTTTCATTCCAGGGGACACTCAGGTGTGGGCAGCCACCGCCTGGTCCCCCCTGGTCCCCGCCTGGTCCCCACCTGGCAGAACTGTCAGGTGGGAGGAGCAGAGATGGCGTCTGAGAAGCCCCATCATTTCCTCTCTGCCTTGACCAGGCCTGGGTCAGGGTTTGGAGAGCAAACTACCGCTTTGACACCACAGGGCGTCAGCCTCGTGCCCCTGAACGGCTGGGCACAGGGACAGGTGGCCTCCGTCAGCTACTCCAGAAGAACGTGGAAGCTGGAGGGTCCTCTGCCCACGTCCCTGGAGCCCCACAGTGAGTGTGTTAGTGAGCCTGGTTCAGCTGGTTCCTTTTCCTGCCAGATGTCTGCGCTTCTTCCATAAAGAGCGTAGCTGTGAGACGGGGAAGTAGCAAGGATGGGCATCCTCTTCACCGTTTCTGAGACTCAGCACATTGCTTCGACTTCGTGGGCATCACCATCCCGGGACGCCCACAGTGGTCCTTGTAGGATCCCGACTGCCCGATGCATCCTTGGAAGGTCGGCACTGATCCTTCGCCCTCAAAGCTCGGACTCCTGGTGACCCCACGTATTGTCGCTCCTTTCCGGTTCACCCTTTTGTCCGCCAGGGACTTTCCTTCCCTTGAGTTAGACGTACACTGTAAACTGTGGACGAAGTGTCTCCATAGGAGCGAGAACAGAAGACGGCTCGTCCTTGACAGAGCTCAGTCCCCACAGGCACGGGGCCATTGAATGAGCTACGCTGATAGAGTGGGGGGGGGGAGCAACATGGACGTGAGAGAGAGATACATCGACGTGAGAGATACATCGACGTGAGAGATACATCGATGTGAGAGATACATCGACATGAGAGCAACATCGACATGAGAGAGAGAGATACATCGACGTGAGAGATACATCGACGTGAGAGCAACATTGACGTGAGAGAGAGATACATCAACGTGAGAGATACATCGACGTGAGAGAGAGATACATCAACGTGAGAGATACATCAACGTGAGAGATACATTGACGTGAGAGAGAGATACATCAACGTGAGAGATACATCGACGTGAGAACAACATCGACGTGAGAGAGAGATACATCGATGTGAGAGATACATCGACGTGAGAGCAACATCGACGTGAGAGAGAGATACATCAACGTGAGAGAGAGATACATCGACGTGAGAGACTCATCGATTGGTTGCCTCCTGCATGACCCCAACCCGGGCTGGGGATCAAACCTGCAACCCAGGTACACCCTTAACTGAAATCAAACCCTCGACCCTGTGGTCCGTGGGCCAACCCTCTAACCACTGAGCACAACCGGTCAGGGATCAAGTTACTTTTTTTAAAAAAGTAAGTTTTTATTTTTCAATTATAGTTGACATACATTAGTTTCAGGGGTATAATTCAGTGATTGGACATTATATCAGTTACTATATGATCCCTAGCACCCATCTGACGTCATATATAGTTCTTACAATAATTTGGACTGCATTCCCTATGCTGTAGCCAAGCTACAAGAGCAGCCCAAGTGCCCATCAGTAGAGGAGAAGATAAAAGAGCTGTGGTACATATACACAATGGAATACTATGCAGCCATAAAAAAGAACCCTACCATTTGCAATGGCATAGGTGGACCGGAGCCTGTGATACACAGGTCGCTTTTGAATTTGCAAACATTGTAAATGGAAAAAAAATTAAAGCAATCAGTGTTCCTGAAATTCAGTGTGTATGTAAACCTTTAAACATGATAAAACCAAGAGCTCCAACTATACTGACTTCTTCCCAGGCCCCGACTTTGAGAATAAAGAGACTTTGAGAGCGGTGTGTCGTGGGCCATACCAAACACGGCATTCCCACAGGTTCAGGTTGGCATCCTTGCGCTGGGAGTCCATAGACGTCTGCTCCGAAATTAGACAGAGTCACATCCTGCTCATGCAGAAAAAACTCTTCAGTAATGAGTTTCAGCTTCAAAATCGCATTTGATGGAGAAGGCGAACCTTCCTGGAACTCCCGTAACCCGCTTGCGTACATCGTATTCATCTGTATTCCATGAGGACCCGTCAGAGATGGCTGAACGGAGGAACAGATGGAAACTTTGTTTAAATTCGAGAGAACTGAACACCGCATGCTGAGCTCAATAAAGCAATTTAAATAAGTTTTACATCTTAGATAAATTGTATTTAATGATGTACTCAGCTGCGTAATTCTGAAAGACCAAAAACACTATAAAACAAGGAAACTTTCCTGCACTTGTCACGTGTCCATGAGCATGAAAATACGGTCTGAGAACAGGAACATTTTCACGGTCTTGTCCCAAGGAGGTTAAAGTTCTATTATTGATTGATTAGACCTACGATTTTCCAAAAGTTCAACCTGTCCCACAGACACACACAAATCAGTCCCTATGATTCTAGACCAGTGGTTCTCACCCTTCCTGACACCACGACCCTTCAATACAGCTCCTCCTGTTGTGCTGACCCCAACCGTAAAATTATTTTCGTTGCTACTTCATAACTGTAACTTTGCTACTGTGATGTCTTAGGCGACCCCTGTGAAAGGGTCGTTCGACACCCAAAGGGGTCGCAACCCACAGGTTGAGAACCGCTGTTCTAGACGGAGGGAAGTAAGTGCCATGACCCCCGTGACATGGGAACGTGCTGGCGGTCCGGTGGCGTCAGGGGACCCCAGGCCCCAGCTGACACGCCGCGTTTCTCTTGGTTCCTCTCCTTGTCCTTCCACTAGTGTCGTGTCCTCCTCCCTGACTGAGTTTCAGAATGTGAACAAAATTCAATTCTGCTTCGTCTCGTCTGTGTAACACCGTAAAAATGAAGCATATGAAAATAAGTTTTTTCTCTTCCAACCGTTCTCTTCATTAAGATGCCTGTTATCATACAAAATAATAGAGGTGAAAACCTAAGATGTCCGCACCACGAAATGCCTGTAAGATAGAATAGTATTCGTCCTATTGTTCATATTAACAGCTTGAAGGTTGACAGGCACCACAGAGTTCATCCAAGTTAAAAACATGGGGTAAGCACGTCTCTGAGGATGTCCAGGGTTGCTATTAGCCCGACCTTGCACGAGAAAGAAGGGGGCGCTCTGCACGTGACCGGGGGGAATACTCGAGAACACCAGGAGTGAGGGGTCTGGCCGCCGAGAAAGGGCACTGCGCGGGGTGGGACCCTAACATCGGACCGTCACAGTCCCGGCTGCTCGGGGGCTGCGGGGACCCCAGGACTGGAGCACAGAGCCCCAGGTTGGGGTTATTACTCAACCTCCTTTAGCCAGTTTTTCAAAAGAATTAGAAGTAGGAATGTAAATATTTCGAAGGAGCCTTGAGAGAGCTATTTGGAAGGGAGACCTCTGCTACCCCAAAGTGGCACCGATTCTAAACATCTCCCCCCTAGAGATCCACACCCCATTGTCTCTTCTAATGTCCCGTATCCCCATTCTTTACACACTTGGTGCCAGGTCTCTGCCGCCCTCACCCCCGCCCTGGTATTGTTGCTGCACCCACGTCCCCAGGTTACTGTTCTCCTGTCTACTCAACGGCTTCACGACAAACGCCCAGGTAATTCTCCGACCCCGCCCCCGGAGCAGGCAGGACAGACATTGCCCTGGTCCTTCCCCTGTGCCAGCTGGCCCCCGGGGTCCCCATACTGCTTTGGGGCACCCAGGCCTTCTCACTGTGCTTTATTTCAGTCTGGATTCTTCAAGATCAGCTGAGATATTTGTAACATCCCCCGAGAGCCCCTTCCCCTCTGTCAACTTCACTGCCTAAGTACGCGGTCCAGGCCTGGGGGGAGAAGCCCACTTACCACCTGCCCCCAAGGGGTCAGCAGATAAACGCGTTCATTTGCCCAGAAAAATTGGTTTGAAATGCCAACGTTTTACATAAGATGTTTGAAAAAGCACGGTCCTTCCTGGTCAAGGGATCCGTCAGTAGCCACAGTTCTAGGGGTGGTTCTGGGTGGTAGGTGTGAGCACACAGGTGTTTTCTGTTTAGTAGACTCTAGGGAGGTGGACTGGCTTCTTTTTCTGCAGTAATTGACCTTTGACTTTCTTCAAATAATTCACGAGAAGCCACAAACATTCATTTACCCGTGGAAGGGGGCAAACCGAAAAGGAATGGGGAAGAAGCGGGCTAAGGCGTCAGTGACCTGGTGACTCCTCGTCCTTAAATCGGTGCACCCCATCCTGATTCACCTGCCTTCCTCACCTGCAGTCCCGCTTCCGGCCCGGAAGAGCCCTGGCAGTGTGGTTCTGCCCATGCGGACGCCAGCCAGCCAGCCGGGGAGGAGGGGGCTGCACCCCGGCTTCGAACCGCACAGCCCACCGGACAGACAGCGACTTGTTTAGAAAATACGAGGAGACGCAGCGATGCCTTTTCACCCCTTTAAATAAATGCTCAAGAAAACCCACGTAGGTTCCAAGGCACGTACAGTCTCCGACGGTTTCAGAAACACATCTTCTGTTCCTGCTCCCTTGTCAATGAGCACATCAGTGTTCCTACCATCGGTACAAAGGTGAGGGCCTGGACGAGCAGTCTCTGTTCCTGTTCCCTTGCCTATAAGCACATCAGTGTTCCTACCATCGGTACAAAGGTGAGGACCTGGACGAGCAGTCTCTGTTCCTGCTCCTTTGTCAACGAGCACATCAGTGTTCCTACCATCGGTACAAAGGTGAGAACCTGGACGAGCAGTCTCTGTTCCTGCTCCTTTGTCAACGAGCACATCAGTGTTCTTCCCATCGGTACAACATGCCAAGTGAGTATGTGTGTCGGGCTGGAGCTGTCTACAGAGAAGGAAGCAAGCTTGTCAGGAGACGTGTTGTAAGAAATGACATCCCAGGAGCTTCTCTGGTGGAAAGACGGAGACATATTCACCCAAAGCTGCCGCTGCAGCCGCTGGAGAGGCAGCTGGTCCCCCCCCCCCCCCCCCGGCTGCCTGCGGACACCAGGGGTCCTCACGGGCCGCTCGTTCCCCTGCACCTGTGAGCTCGTGCGGAGTCGTCCGGGGACCCCAGAGCCCGCCGGTCGCGGCAGAGGGACACGGAGGGGCAGAGCCGGCTGCTGGCCCCACGCCGAGGCAGGAGCCTTCTGCAAGGCTGGAGCTACCAGTTGGGATCTCGCTGCCGAGCGGAGCAGCCATCTGTGTGTTCCTGCGTCAGAGAGCCGTGAGCTTCAGAGGAACAGGGGTCAGACGCTTTCATTTTCAACTGGAGAGGCGACAGGAAGACGTGTACAGTCTATGAATATTGTACCACTTCCAAATACAAGCAAGCCCTTCAGCCAGCTGAGTGACCTGTGTGACCTTGAATGAGTAACGTAACCCCAGCTGGTGTTCTCGTCTGGGAAGCCAGCGTGTAGGACCAGGGCCCAGCGGAGCACAGCAGCCGAAGGCCCCGCCCCCGCGCCGCCCACGCCGAGGACAGCCGGCCTGTCCACTCCTGCGAGCACCCCCAGAGCTGTCCATTGAATATTTGCGGGGCCGAGTGAAGGTGCAGACAGTGGTTGGATCTCCTGCCGTGAAAATCCGACACGGGAGACGGGCAGAGCAGGAGAGGCTGTCGGCCCTGGGCCGGCCGGCCACATCGAGGGACACGTTGTCTCAGCTCATCTCGACAAGCACCGCACCGGGCCTGAAAGAGTGAGACTATATAAAACTTTGAGTTTCTAGGATCTCCCAAGAGCTTATATTTTAGCCTATAGGACTTTATAAAATGGAGCAATATTCATGATGTTAGCCACCAGGTGGGAGAATCCCCAGCGATCACGCTAATAGTGGCATTTCCTGTAGGATATTTCACAGTATCCTCTCAGGGTTCCCACGTACAGGATCTAGCTCTCCCTCTACATATACGTATGTGCACACTTGTGTGCACAAACATATATGTACACGTGTGTGCATGTGTGTGAGTACGCGTGTGTACGAGTACATGTGTGTAAGTGTATACGTGTGTGTGCATGAGTGTGTGCGCGCGCATCTGTACATGTGTGTGTGCACGTGTACGTGTGTGTGTTCACTCTGGCTCACTTGTGAGCTCTGTCGCTAACGCAGGAATAAATCCGAATGCTGATCTTAGAGCCCACGCCGTGCTCCTGACACCGCCTGCAAACAGAGTGACGTGAACGGCCGGTGCTGAGAGCGGCTGGCCCCGCAGACGGGTGTGATCATACGCAGCGACGGGCCTCTCTCCCAGAGGACTGGGGAGCGGTCACTGTTTCCTCGTCTGGCCCATGATATTCACAAGCACAAGGAAAACTCCCTCCCGTATGTCTAACCACGTAGCACCCTAAGGAAGGCCTCTGTTTCTGTCCGAACACACAACGCAGGGCCGAGGGAGCACCAGGGCAGGTAGGCGATGTGGAGCCCACGCAGAGTCTCACGTTCCCGAGGATGTGAAAGGACCAGCAGGCAGAGAGAACACATTTGTCCCGCAGCGACCCGTTGCGTCAGATGTCACATGGCCTGGGATGGAAGAACATGGAGGGAGACGTTTTCTGTGGGTTGTCATTGTCTTCCTTCTGAATGGCATGGACAGCAGCCTGCATTTACCCCCGGCTGTGCTATCGGATTGACAGCTCACTGCGGTCCAACGTGCTGGCTGGAGCTAAGGACGCGTCTCGGCCTCGGACATCGCGACACAGCCTGGTCCGGAAGCCAGGCCCTCGCCAAAGCCACCACCGAGCCCCTGGCAATGCTGTGAGTACAGACTGAACTCACCTGTACCTCCCCTCATGCTCGGGTCAGAACCAGGAGGCCCCACCCTCCAGGGAAGGGTCCCTGGAAAGGGAGTTGACATTTCTAGATCAGGGGCTGGCAAATGACTGCAGTAGCTGGGAGCGCTGTCTTCTATGGAGGAAGAATTAACCAGGAATTACCTGCCTCCCACAAAAACAAACTAGGAAAACTGGCACACGTATGAAGGAGAGATTTCATATTTGGTCGGCAGTAACTGAGGAGAAGAGCAAAGACTGGAGGCCACCTCTGCCCCCCTCCCAGCCTGGTGGCCGTTCTGAGCCACGGGCAGGACGTGTCTCGCTCCCAGGCCACGGGGATGGGCCACAGAGGCATTGTCCCTGATGCTGGTGCCCCTGGAAACACAAGTGTCTCTGGTTCTGAGCGAATGGAGTGAGCACATCCCGCCTGCGACACCTCCTCAGGACAAACCCGGCCCGAGGATAAAGCTGCTCAGAGAACCGTGAGGGGGACAAGGAGAGGCGCCCACCGAGAGCTTGGGGTCGGGCACAGCGCCAGGGACACCCTGCTCCCTCTGCTCCCCTTGCCCCCAACCAAGTGTGACCCCAGTATCCCGTGATGCAGCTACTGTCCTTGTCCATCGATCCGGCGACTTCTCAGTGGTTTCCACACAATGTGTCCTCCCCAACCAGGGACAGAGACGTGGCCTCAGGAGGGTGCCCCCTCCTCGGGTTTTGTTGACCAGGACTCAGGGAACATGGAAAGGACAGACTTCTGGGCTCCCAAGTGCGGTTTCCATTCACACCAAACACGTGCGTCCCCTTGCCTGCTGGCAGACTGACCCTAGCCCCCCCCCCCCACGGTCCTTCCCGTGGCAATGCGGCTCACCCACAGTGCTCTAATTTCACTCGGGGACGTGGGGAGATCGTGGACTCCGTGCCCAGCTGAGTTTATCCCCCCAGGAAGAAGCCGGGCCGTGGGCAGCACATGGTCAGAGCGGAGGCCCCGCAGCCAGCACCTCAGGGCTGCATGGGTCTCGGGTCTGACTCCCGCAGTGGCCGCCTCTCGGTGGTGTGTGTCCACCCTGCGCTTCTCCTAGGACTGCCTCCTGCAATCTCTGGGGACAGCCCTTGAGTCCCGGAGGGGCTCCAGCTCACTTCTCATGAAGCAAAGTCAACTGAGCGTCGGGAGTGGCCCAGGTCAGCCAGACCCTGCTCCCCGGAGAGGGGAGCCCGAGACAGACACGGGGGGCCCGAAGCCCCTGCCGCTCACCTGAGAGGAAGACGGAGCTCTCTCTGGGTTCGCTGGCGTCCTAACAACTATTTGAAGGCCGGCCACACTCATAAACTGATGTGAATTGTGTGTTTTCTAGATGCAAAGCACAGTAATAGGAATCTGAGTGCGACCAGGAGATGTGAAGGTCCCTGCTTTCAAAGCAGCTGACGTCGGTCTCCGACCATGCCGGCCAGAAATGACACACACTGCGTGCATCAAAGACCAAGAGGGGCAGTTTGTGATGCATCTGCAAGGAGAAGACGACCCACTCAGAGGAAGAGGAGTGGTTTTGACTGGTCATTCCAGATCACCTTTTATAACGATGTGGAATTTACATTGGTCTGGAGCATGGCTGCTTGTAGGTGGGAGCATCTCTAGTCATGTCAGCTGTGATGGAAGGCAACATTGTTTCATTCCAGGTGCTGTGCACAGGAAGGCAACATTGTTTCATCCAGGTCTTCTGTGCACAGGAAGGCAACATTGTTTCATTCCAGGTGCTGTGCACAGGAAGGCAACATTGTTTCATCCAGGCCTTCTGTGAACAGGAAGGCAACATTGTTTCATCCAGGCCTTCTGTGAACAGGAAGGCAACATTGTTTCATCCAGGTCTTCTGTGCACAGGAAGGCAACATTGTTTCATCCAGGTCTTCTATGCACAGGAAGGCAACATTGTTTCGTTCCAGGTGCTGAGCAGGTACTACAGGACGCTGTTTCCAAGTCTAGTTGGCATACTCGAGTACAGTCTTTGCTTCTGGGGCCACCCTGCTCCCTGAATCCCTTTCTCTTCAATGGTACGGGAAACCAGGTGACACCCGCTGTCCTGGGCACCCCTCTCCCAATCCTGTCACCTGCCAGCCCCTTCCCCTCCCACTCCTTTCTCTTCTCTCCCCACCTGTCCTGTCCTTCCTGCACTCCACTCAGTAAGACCTCTCAAGGCGTTTGTCCCTGTGGAAAAAACAGCTGGAACACATGCTCTGTGACAAGGCTCTTTCTTCTCTCTGGGAAGAGAAACTTCAGTTAGTTGACTAAGAATCTGTGTGCTTGGAAACTTTGGGGACGGTGCAGGGGAAGTCGACGCAGAGCGAAGTGTAAATTAGCATCTCAGCAAAGTATCCCCCGCAGGTGAACCGGGCGTGCTGGGAGGTCCCCTGGGGAAGAAACACCCAAGGGAGTGTGTGGGCGATGAGACCAGTCTCCTAGCTACAGACATCCATTCTCATTCCTTAAAAGGGAATCGAGAGAGAAAAATACTTTGCTAAATGTTCTGAGCTAACATTCAAGCCACGTTTGGATGAAGTTTGGAGAACCCTGAACCAAAGGACAAGGGGCTTGTGTGCACAGCAGTCTTGCTAATGCGCGTCCTTGAGATGCTTTTAGCAGAAGAACCAAAGCAATGTTTCAAAAGTGATTGAAGACTAGAAAACAGAGTAACGGAGGAAGGGGAGGCTGAATGAAGGAGGAGGGGACAGCAGCTTGAGACACTGGGCACTTGCCTCTTAGTGTGTTTTGTCCTTGGTAGCTGCGTGTCACATGTGAAACCTTACAAATTTAGGTGCCGGTAGCAAAGTTTGTGGCAGTCGGTTAACAACAAAAGGGAGTAAAATTGTAAAAAGATGACACTGAGCCCCGGCAGGTTTGGCTCAGTGGTTAGAGTGTCGGCCTGCAGACCAAAGAATCTTGGGTTCGATTCCAGTCAAGGGCATGTGCTTTGGTTGCAGTTTGGTCACGGGCCCTGGTCGGGGTCATGCAGGAGGCAACCAGTTAATGTGTCTCTCTCACACCCATGTTTCTCTCTCTCTCTCTCTCTCTCTCTCTCTCTCTCTCTCTCTCTCTCTCCCCCTCCCACTGCATTGAAGATAAATGGAAAAAAGTATCCTTGGGTGAGGATAAACAAACAAACAAACAAATAGAAAGATGACTCTGACAAGGGATTCAGAAGGCAGGTGGTGTCCAGTGCAGAGAATCTGACCAATTATTCATGAGAAAGTTTAAGATGTGAATGATATGGCAAATCATTTATTATTCTGAGAACCACAAGAGACCCCGAGGTCCACATCTTAAAATCCCTCTGCTTAGAGGAGACGTTTGAAAAATGGGCAAAGCAGCGCAGAAAGCTCCATCTAAATAAATTATGTCTCAATCACCAGAGCCACCGGGGTGTTGAATGATGACAAAGGCTTCACATTTGCATGAAAAATGCAAATTCACTGGGCAAATTTCCCATTTTGATTAATTTTAAATTTAAAAAAAAAGTCACTTGCTCGTATAAGGGCCGAGTGCCTCATGCTTTGTTGTTGCTGAATCTCTAAGAGGACAGTCGGGTTGGGTGGACAGCGTTCAAAAGGTCTCAGGTCTCGTAGGCTGGGAAGAGAAGTAGCCGTTCTTCAGAGACAACATACTCTCTGGATTCTGCATGCCTAAATGTTAAGGGTACTGAAAAGGTGTTGTTATTATAATATTCATGCAGAAATTAAAGCTTAATTTGATTTTTAAATTTGGTATGATAAACAATTCTCATCAGTGGACAAATGGAGCACGTAGACAGGATGATCCAGCCTGCACTACCTTCTCCTGCCTATAATCTGTCACTGTTTTACCCACAGACCGAACGTTCCCTCTGCCTCCTCCCCCCACATTTTACCCCTGGATCTGCCCTTGCTACTTCCCCAACATTTCACCCCTGGGTCTGCCCTTGCCTACTTGCCCATGTAATACCCATCATAAGCGGCCAGCTGACCTGGGAGGGGGGCACCTTCTGTGGGGTCGCCCACTGCTCCCCACACTGCCGGCAGCATAAACACTCAGGATTCAACCTTGTCTCTGCCTAATTGGCTCAGGTAGGGACAGCCGCCCGGACCTGTTTGTTGTCCGGTGTCAAGGTCACATACTAGATATGATGGTGTTTTAGGATGTTCAGCCTGTGGTGGCAGTTAGACCGACGTGAGCACATCAAGGACGACGGGCCAGGGACAGAAGGTCACAGGGTGGAAAGCCCCGGTGCCTAGCAAGGGGCAAAGCTGGGGAAACGGGACCTCGCCCCAGGGTAACCTTTGCTCCCCTAGCACATGGCTGGTCATGTGGTCCCAACCCCCTGACCTTCCCTCCCTGGCAGGATGCTGGCCGTGCGGTGAGACCCTAGAGGGGTGATGAACAAGGGTCGGAGAACAGCCCTGAAGCACGAAGCCCCCAGGACAGTGAGGTTCTGACCCATCAAATACTCCGAGGTCTCAGCTGGGTTTCAGCGCCAGGCCCAGGAAAGCAGCAGAACAGACCCGTGACCCACGGCTGCCCTGGGACCAGCTGCACCGGCTAGTGACCGCCTGCCTGGTGCCGACCAATCAGGGGAGCCCAGGGCCCACTGACCAATCAGGGAAGACCAGGGCCCACTGACCAATCAGGAGAGACCAGGGCCCACTGACCAATCAGGGAAGACCAGGGCCCACTGACCAATCAGGGGAATCCAGGGCCCACCGACCAATCAGGGGAGACCAGGGCCCAGAAAGGATGCACCTGGAGGGCTGATGACCACTCTGTTGGGCCCTCCCCTGAGAACTCCCCTAACAGCTCCACCTTAAAGCCCACAGGACTCGGGACCCGGCGCCCTCCCGCCTGGAGCAGGCCCTCGCCTTCCCCTCCCCCTCTTCTTCCTCCCAGGAACCTTAGTTTACCTTCCTCTCTTCTAAGCTCCAAGGGCCCTTTCGTTATTGCCTCTGTAACTTGTTTCCTGAGCCCATTTCTTCTGTCCCTGTGACTTTCTCAATAAACTTGCTCTTATCGTTTGAGTCTTGGCTCTGAATTGTTACCTGGAAAGAACTCAAGTCTGAGGTTGCTGAACCCAGGTCTGGTCTAACTCCTGGGCCGGGCTCGCTGCCCACAAGGCTGCCACAGCCCAATGCCGCAGGCTGGGCAGTCTGTGAGTAGCGGTACTTTATTTCTCTAGTTCTGGAGGCGGAGTCCCAGATCAGGTGCCAGCGTGGTCAGGCAAGGGACCTCCTCTGACGAGACTTCTCATGTGTCCCGTCTTGGCAGGAGGCCGACAATCTGTGGTCCTTTCATGGAGCACTAATCCCGCCCATGAGAGCTTCCTCCTCACGATCTAATCACCTCCCAAAGGCCTGCCTCCGAACACCATTAGGGGTCGTATGGATTTGGGGGGGACACATTCAGATCATAGGAGATGGCAAAAGTGATTTGCTTGGCCCATGGCATTAATTTCTTTTTCTTTATTGATTTTAGAGAGAGAGGAAGGGAGGAGAGAGAGAGAGAGAAACGCTGATTGGCCGCCTCCTGCACGCCCCCCACTGGGGATCAGGCCCACAACCTGGGCGTGTGTCCTGACTGGGGATCGAACCGGTGACCTCTTAGTGCCTGGGTCAACACTCAACCACTGAGCCACACCGGCCGGACACCTGGTGTTAATTTTTTAAAAAATATTCCAACATCAAAGAAATATTCACATCGAAGTCTAGATGTGTAGTCCTGTAGTCCTCCGGGCCCGTCTCGGTGGTTGTCCTGTTTTCTGGGGCCGCAGACTGTAAGTGAAGCCTCATCAGCCAGGTCCCTGTATGCACGGAAGTTAACGAACCCTGATCAAGAGGATCGCCTCCTTGGGCCCCGTCAGGGATGGAATGTGTGAGAAGGGGTATTCATGTATGCGTTTTTAACCTAGTTTCAAAAATAATTTGTAATGTTTTCATTGTACTAATATTTTACTCGGTCTTATAAATATTTGTGAAGAGTCTGCACAAAAGTTTACTTTCCACTTTTTACTGTGTAGCTTTGTCCATGCTGAAGTCATGTCCATTGTTATTTTCATGGCAACATAATATCACAGGGTAGTAATGTAGTATGCTTAATTACTGAATACATTTTACACTAGTGTTGTGATTTTTCTTTGTTCTCCTTGTTATACTTACTGCTGCCATGTGCCCTCCATAAAAATATGCCACGAAGCTGACTCTAGAGTTTCTGTATAAAATATGCTGGACACCTCGGTAATGCGGGGAAATGGGGTTCAATTCTTCTTCCCCATCTGCCAGCTTCTTCCTTCGACATATGGAAGCAGTTTACTTACCACTTAGTTGAAAGGAAACTATTAATATTTGTGCCGAGGGTAAGTAACATTCTAGAAAAGTAATTTTCCGAAACAGAGAAAATGTGAGTTTATAAAGGCTTTGTGCCCAGTTTAAAAATAACACCTAAAAGAAGACAAAGACCGCTGGCGTTGAAGAACGTGCCATAACTGCAGTAGCCCACACACCAAAAGATATGGCCGATTTTGAAGAAACAATGCTGTGTCCTTTGTTGGAGGGAGGGTGAACTCGAGTCAAAGGGTCTGAGCAGAAGGCTTCTTTCCACACTTACCAGCAGGAGGGTCCGGTGAGCCCTCTGGGCCTCAGCTGCTCTGGTCGAGGTCAGATGAGTCAACACAGACCACAGCTGGGGCTTAACCACCTGGCGTTTCTCAAGCAGGGGCATCGCCTGTGGACCTCAGCTGCAGTTCAGGTTTGTATTTGAAAACGCTACGTACTGACAGCAAATTTCTTATTTGCTTAGGGAAGGATGTTAAACGAAAGATAAAGTCTCCAACTGGTCTCTAAGCTACTCTGTCGTGTGCACTTGGGGACCCTAAAAGCAACGTTGCCCCCGCCTTCTAGAGCAGAGTACGTGGTACCTGTGGAGGTCTCGGGAGGACCCTCCATCATGCGCCTGTGGTCGGTGGGGAGCCCTGGACAAGGAGCACCTGAGTGCTCCCAGGGCGTCCCCTGCAGTTCCAGAGCGACGTCTTCAGAGACACGCCTCAGTATTTACCACCGTTTGGGGCTTGCCTCCGAGCCCTGGCATCTGTTCTTCTGGGCACTGTTACGTTGCAATCGTTTGAGATGGGCCGGGGGCTGCACCTGGTCCGGGCTCCAGCCCGTCTCCTCTGGCTCGCGCTGTTGGCATCTCAGAGTCTGGCTGCTGACCAAAGGGGTGCGTTCACAGGGGCTGGGTGCTGGTCGCTGGTCACTACGGGGTCGTTGGGCTTCCCCAGTGTTCTAGGAGCTTCCCCTTTCCGCTCCGGAGCCTACGGCCACGCTGTGCATCTAGTCACCGCGTCGGCTCAGGCACCTGGGTCGCTGCCCAGCCTCCCCCGCGGCCTTGCCTGGGCTGCGGAGGGCACAGGCCAAGGGCGCTGGAGAATGTCCTACCTGGGTTTGTTTGACATGTTATCGCGATCAAACGGAGGTCCTGATTTGGGGGGAAATACCACAGAAACGGTGTCGCTTCTCGTCGCAGTGTGTTGGAGAGGGTATTAGACCAGCTGACCCTGGCGTGAGGGGGACGTGTGTCCACCAGGCTTCTCCGCTGTAACCACCAGGCTTCTCATCCTTAGACGTGAGTCCCCAAGTCCCACCCACACCTCTGGGTGGAGGGACCACGCACACGTGTAGATAGTGTTCAAACCACCGCCGCAGGGGCTGCACCCGTGCCGGGATTCGCTGGGAGGACACGAGCGTCCTGTCCCGAGACCTTTCCCGCGGGCTCAGCACCCGCCAGGGGCCCTGCGCACCGAGACTGGGTGCATGTCCTGACCTTGGCCTCCAGCTCCCTGCTGCCCCCTGTGTGTGAGTCCGAAATCTCCTGGGAGGAGAGGCGTCCCTGTGCCTCCGGCCTGCCCATCCTTCCTTCCTCCTTCCGGCACTGCCTGTCCCGGTCGGCTCCACAACGCCCGGCCCACCCTTCCTGACCCCCCGAGAGCAGTGGAGTTACTTACCGATTTTGTCCAGGGATCTCTGGTTCCTTGTAGCTAAACGAAATATTTGGGTCCATGTACGAGGCCTCCTCCCGCTGTCACTTGTGCGACACCCTCTCGGCAGACAGATAGAAACCGTATGGAGTATACTCACCGGTGTACACACTTAGATTGAAATGTGCACTCATCTCTCTGTACTAAAAATAAACAGTAAAACGCCGGTATTTCTGACTCAGTCCACAACACGGTGTGGGCCCGAGCGTGGCCTGCTTGCTTCTGTTACTGTAACTTAGCGTGAAGGACAAACCCAGTGTCATCTGCAGTATGGTGGAGGAAGCCAGCACCCTCAGGGGTGGTGTCTCCCCATCAAAACCCCATCTACCCGTCAGCACCCCCATGTACCGGTCAGCAGCCCCGTCTACCCGTCAGCAGCCCCATGTACCCATGAGCACCCCCAAGTACCTGTCAGCACCTCTGTCTACCCATGAGCACCCCTGTCTACCCGTCAGCACCCCCATGTACCCATCAGCACCCCCATCTACTCGTCAGCACCCCTGTCTACCCATCCGCACCCCCAAGTACCCGTCAGCACCCCCAAGTACCCGTCAGCACCCCCATGTACCCGTCAGCACCCCCATCTACCCATGAGCACCCCCGTCTACCCGTCAGCAGCCCCCCAGGCGGTTTCTCACCAGAGCGCATCAACCCTGCTGAGATAACAGAGATCACAGATTGATTACTGGGATCACGGATCAATTACAGGGATCACGGATCGATTACCGGGACTACGGACCCCTAGGGCTTGGTGACTCAAGCTTGCAGGGACCACCAAGTCCCAGAGTCAGCCTTGCCTTGGTCTTTGATTGCCCTGCCTTGGGCCACCTGCAGATCTCTGTTACCAGGGAAACGAAGTACTTCCGCTGGGCAGGCCCAGGCCCTGTGACCTGCTATCAACGCAGGAGCCTGGGCACCTGGTCCTGTTCCCACGCGGGGAGGGGAGCTAGGCAGCAAACCTGCAAATATCTGGGGGGAAATCACTGTAAGTTGTTCCCGTTTATTAAATACGTATGTGTTCGGGGTGAGCTGGGAGCACAATGGGAATAATAAAAATAAAAGACCCGTAATAAAATACACATGCTGAACACCAAACCCTCACACCACAGATCCAAGACCTGGCTTGCAGTGACGGCCCCAGCTTGTCCCCTGAGCCTGGAACGCGGCCTGCTGAGGACACGGGCCTGGGGGGCTGCATCCGGCTCTGGCCGGTGTGGTGCACAGAGGGGGCGCGGAGCCCAGGGAGGTGGCAGCGCAGCTACCCAGCGATTGGGGTGATCGCGCCCCTTCACTGTGAGGACCAGCATCACCGTGTGTGAACCGCGGGGGCACCTGTCCCTTCCCACCCACCGCCCTAGGCTTGGGGAGGACGCGCCCCGGGAGCAACTACGACCAATTTTGGGTGCTGGGAATATTGCCACCCGCAGCCCCGGGGACACGCCCACTTCCCCGCAGCGACCAGGCTGCTCCAACCCTCGGAGCGTGGGGACCAGGCGTGGACAAATCGGGGGCAGAGTCCCTCCTCCCTGTCCCCTCCCTGTCCCCTCTCTGTTCTCCTCCCTCCCTCCCAGAGGCGAAGGGGGTGCGTGCAGGTCCAGAGCGTGCAGGACGCTCTCCATCGGACCTCCCAGCACCCCGCAGCCACCCCTGCGCAGGGATCAGCTGGGGACCGGAGGGCGGGAAGGTCCCGCAGCCCCAGGCCGACCAGACAGGACTCGGCTGAGAACCACGGCTCAGTATGCACGGGGCGCCGAGGCTGGACCCAGGTTGAAATGCGCCTCCGAGGGGGCTGCAGGTTGGTAGTGACAGCCCCCAAGTCCTGCAGACACGTGGCTCGCTCATGCGCCTTCGCTACCTTTCTAGCTAATTAGCAGCGGCCCTTCCATCAGAAAAGTCTTTATTTTCCAATCACAGTTTACATTCATATTGTTTTTATCAGTTTCTGGGGCACAGCATAGCGGTTAGACAGTCCTACTTTCCGAAGTGTCCGCCTGATCATTCCAGTACCGCCTGGCCCCATACATGGTCATCACAACGTGACCGACTGGATCCCCATGCTGTACTTCGCACCGGTCACTGTTCCCTAACTACCAGCCCTGCCTCTGAATCCCTCCCCCTTCACCAGCCTCCCCAGCCCTCCCCCCGGAGACCCTCAGTGAATGCGAACATTCCTAAGGGCAGCGGCCGCTCAGGGCCCCTTGTCAGAGCAGTGAGCTCGGTGTGCAGGAGGAACCGAGCCAGCCCCAGTGACCCAAGGCTCCCACTTGGGCTCAGGGTGCCCAGGCTCTGGCCCTGAGGGCTGCTGTGGGCACCTGCCAGAGCCCCAGGCTGTGGGCTGCTGTGGCGGAGGGACAGGGAGGGAGCAAAGCCTCCGCAGGTGGCCCTGGGCTCTGAGGTTCCCTCTGTCCAGCCTGCAGGGAAGCTCTCTGGGGCTCATTCCAGCCTTTCCAACGTGAACGTCAGGCAAGTGCCCCATTTTGTGGGGGAGGTGTTTATCCAATAATGATGACTCCCCTGTAAACATGTTAACTTGTGTTGTCATTTATTTATTTAGTCCTCACCTGAGGATATTTTTCTATTTATCTTCAGATAGAATGTGAGGGAGGGAGAGAGAGAGAGAAAGAGAAACATTGATGCAAGAGACACATGGACTTGCTGCCAGACCAAGGCGGGAGGGGGGGGGCGGCCGGGGGAGGGGGGGGCCCGACCAGGGGAGGGACCAAAACCAAGGGACGTGCCCTTGACTGGAACCGATCCTGAGACTCATTGGTCCTCGGGTGGATGCTCCAAAAGCTGAGCCAAACCGGCCAGGGCTAAACACGTTAACTTTCAAAAGAAATGAAGTAACTTTGTTTCTCTTACATTCAGTTACTGAGACAATCTGAGTGACCAAGTGACTATTCTCTTAGTTGAAACCCTTTCAATTAAACTAAATCAAGCAAGACAAACCCACTGGTGATCTTTCTCAGGTATGTGTATGTCTCCCTTGAATCACGGCAGCATGAGGAGACCCCAGACCCCCAGCAACTGTATAAGATCTCCGTCAAGAACTTGACCTTGCCTCGCACACACCTCTGTTAGGCTGCGTCCTCTGGCTCCAGGGACTAGGGTCCCGTGACTTTTCCGGGATTCCCGCTTCGGACCATGCCTTTCGTCATCCTGGTCAATCAGTTACTCTGATGGGGCATCCGTCGGAATCTCAAATTTAGGGAGGACTGACGTCTTACTTCTCTTGATAAACAATTATAGTAGCAACATATAATCCGGTAGGATTTTGAGAAAACACTTTAAACATGGGGTGCCTACTTCAAACACCGATCTGCGGTCACTGAGCACAGGTGAGCTCCACCTGGACAGGGGCAGGTCTCTGCCCTCAGGGAGCCAGGTTAGAGCGCAACCCTGCTTAGGAGGACCTCTCAGAAGTCTGCACAGAACTGAGTCATTCCCTCTCCTGGGCTTCCAAAGCAGAACTTGAAAACAGGACTGTATTTACCAAGAGACTCCCTAGTCTAACCGAAGGCATCTGCCCGCTGCCCCTCCCCACCCCAATTACCAGGGTCCACCTCCCTCAATATGCTAATAATGTTTTCTTAAATGCATCGAATGGGAAAAATAGGAGGTTAACTTACTTTATGTAACTCCAGTATGTAAAAATCTTTGAACGGGTCTCATTATTTTACATTTTTCTGTAGCATCTTTAAAATGAAGGGCTCTTGCCCTGGCCGGTTTGGCTCAGCAGTTAGAGCGTCGGCCTGTGGTCCAGAGAGACCCAGGTTCGGTTCCCGCCAAGGGCATGTACCTCGGTTGCAGTTTGTCCCCGGCCCTGGTTGGGTCGTGCAGGTGGCAGCCACTCGATGTGGCCCTTTCATGTTGATGTTTCTCTCTCTCTCTCTCTCTCCCTCCCACTCTATCTGAACAAAAAATGGAGAAATGTCCTCGGGTGAGGATAAAAAAATAAAAATAAAAAAAATAATAAAATGAAGGACTCTCAAAACAATAAAATGTATTGCATTTTGTGAAGAGATTTGTTACTCATTTTTTTTCATTGACAATATGGCATTTTCTTTAAGCTATTTCTTGGAGAAGAGAGTTACTCTGAAATTTGTAGCCAACACAGGAGTAATTTTCCCAGAAGTGAAAGTCAGGGCATCATCCTTTATCTCCTCCCCGAACTGTGCGCAGCAGGTGGATTTCTTAGGAGCCGGAACCGAAATGCACGGTGGTCGGTGGGTGTTTGGAGAATTTGTAACTACAGGGTTTTTTAAAATTAATTTATAACTTCCTTGCAGCCAGACTGCGCCTCACCTGCGCGCAGGTGCTGAGGGCCCGGCCCGGCCACTCCCAGGCAATGTGACATCGGGGTCAGTGCTCAGGCCTCCGACATGTGTACACTTGCTGCCGTATTAATTACGGTCCCAGCTCTGTCTTACGTGTCAGGGCGTTTCCGAGCAAGGTGCCCGAGCCCCCGCGGCCATCGGCCCTGTGGGTCACCCTCAGATTGGGGCAGAACCGACTGTCCATGTAGACACAGGCACTGTTGTGCACGACCCGACATGTACAACCTAGAAGATCAGTAGTGTGATTACGGTCACGCTGAGATGTCATGTGTTTCAGTCTGTACTGCCGTGTAACAAACAGTCCTGGAATTTGGCAGCTTAACTTAAAATTAAATTAAAAGCCTGGTAGCTTCCCCTCTCCCCCCTGGTTCTGGGGGTTGGCGGGGCTCAGGGGGCAGTGTTCCCGCTGGTCTCCTTGGAGCCTGTGTTATAATCAGACGGCAGCTGCTGCCGGCATCCCGGAGGTCCCCTGGCAGGTTATGACACAGGCTCCTTTCTCTCTGCAAGTAGCCACGGGACCTCTTCTCTCTACGGGTGTCCCCCGTGTCCCCATGTGTAAGCCCAGAGTGGCCGCACCCCACACGTGGCAGCCCAGGGTAGTCAGGAAGCAGAGGCCTTCTCCAGTCTGAGGCTGGCAAGCACCCCTCCCCCACCTATAGGCTGAGCAGCTACAGGCCACACTCTTACTGGGGTGATCTGGGCTGCCTTGAACTCAGCGCGGCGTCTTCACTAATGACTCTGTAGGTGAGCAAGCACCACGAGACTTGGGAGCCGGACTGTCTGCAGCAGTCAGGTCATCTAACATGGTCAGTTCACAACAGGAGAGGCCGCTGGAGCCCTGACCCTCCTTAGTGTTTAAATTTCTCACCACTGCCCGGCCGGTGTGGCTCAGTGGTTGAGTGTCGACCCTGCACCAAGAGGTGGCCAGTTTGATTCCCGGTCAGGGCACATGCCCGAGTTGTGGGCCCGATCCCCAGTGAGGGACATGACGGAGGTGGCCAATCGATGTTCTCGCTCATCAATGTTTCTATCTCTCTCTCCCTCTCCCTTCCTCTCCCTCTAGAATCAATAAAGAAAAAAAAATAAAGTAATAAATAAATAAATAAAATTTCTCACAACCCATGGGGATCTACCTGGGATATAGTAGGTCATAAATATATACGTGTGGGCATAGGAACTTATTAAAAAATAAAACCTAAGGTTCTAACATTTCACTTTAAGAAGCGCCCACGTGGCCAACTTGTCAGACACGCCTGATTGTCCATAAGGCGGGGCTGAGAGGGTGAAGGAGAAGGTCCAGGAAGTGCCGACTGTTTTCATGTGATTTTTGGACGGCCCTCAAATAAAGGGTTTATTACCCATCCGACAAACCGAGCTTCAGCTCCGGGAATGTGCGGTCTCCCAGGCCCCCTCTCCCCGGGTGCCGACCACCGGCGCGCGTTCCTGGACGGGCGCTGAGCACGCGGAGCCCGTCGGACGAGAGGGCGCCGGCCCAGCGCGGGCCAAGCATCCGGCTGTGAAACCCAGAGGTGGGGAGAGGTGCTGCTCACTCCTGTCGACTACATGTCCTCACCTCTTAGAGAGCTCCTCAAATGCAGTCCAAGGGATTATTCTACCGCCATGGCAGTTCTGGGCTTATTTCTCCTGTTTCCTTGTATTTGAACAGATTTAACAGCACCCTAGTCAGGACTGTCACAGTCGCGTTACTTCCTGGCCCCCAGAGGACAGCTGAGCTGATTAAGTACATTTAGTGTGAAAATGAGC
Source organism: Molossus molossus (assembly GCF_014108415.1). Taxonomy (NCBI): domain Eukaryota; kingdom Metazoa; phylum Chordata; class Mammalia; order Chiroptera; family Molossidae; genus Molossus; species Molossus molossus. The sequence continues at coordinate 126,937,159 of NW_023425377.1, read as the reverse complement.
GCCTCTCTGCCTGGGGTCCCCTGAAGCTACTGAGTCCTTCCTCCCTGGCACTGTGCCAAGGGCCTCGCCAGGGACACCCCCTCACTGAGCGGCACCCTCCCCTTCTCGCTCCCCGACCCCGCACTGGATTACAGGCAGAAAATGTGCTTCAAGGTGCAAACCAGCCGGCTAGCCTCCTCGGAATGAAGTCACTACTGAACACCTCCTTTGTTTGGAATATGTTTTTACTGATTTTAGAGAGAGGAAGGGAGGGGACAAGGAGAGAGAGAGGAACATGGATGTGAGAGAAAACCAGCTCCTGTAAGCACCTTGAGCAGGGATTGAGCCCGCAGCCTGGGCGTGTGCCCTGACTGGGAAGCACGCTGGCGACCTTAGGTGCTGGGGTGATGCTCAACCTACTGAGCCACACTGGCCAGGGCTGCACGATTTCTCGAAGGGCTGGACCTCAGGACAACGCAGCAGCCTCTGTGGTTCTTCGCTGCCGTTCTCTTCCCAGCGGGAGCGGAACGCAACGCTCGTGAGGCCCCAGAGTCCGGTGTTTACTGAGCTCCCGTGGTCCGCCGTGTGCACCCACTGGCCTTCCCTGGCTGAGGGCGCAGCCCCCTGGTCTTTGTACCGAGGGACAGTTCTCTATCACACTTTGTAAAGTGCATAAATGTGCTTTTTCCGACACTTTATGGCGTGACGATTTTCTCCACCTCCTTCATACTGTGGCTTCACCGGGCTAAATAACCTGGATTTTTCCTGTCTGTGTCTGTTCACAAGTCTTCCGGGGGGTGGGCACTAGAGGTGTTTCCTCCTAACCCACGTGTGACGAGCTCATAGCGTCATCGTGACCTGGGTTTGTGAAATTTGCGTTGACTCGTCTTCTACGTGTGTGTGAGATCATCCGATCACACCTTTCTCTTCCAAAGGAATACGCCCGATGTTTTCATTTTGTTTTTTGAAGTGAGGAGTCCCTGTTTAGGGCTTGTCCAGTTCACCTGACCTGGTTTCCTCACGCACCGAAGGGCCCGCGTCCTGCTGTTGAGAGTGAGTGCGGGAGGGAGCCAGTGACGCTGTGCTTGGACCCCCCCCCCCCCCGTGGCGCCTGTCACCCTGCAGGTGGAGCGTGGGGCGCAGGGAGGGGCGTGGTCCTCCACCAGGGCAGGCACCAGCTTTAGAAATATCATCACCCCTTGTTTCTTTTTCAACCTTAGGCTGGTGGGGAGTCCCACACATGGGTGACGGGACATAATGAGTGTCCCCAGCGCGTTCTCCACAGGCCTCACAACCACCCACGATTTCCGTTTCTGCACCTTGTCGTCCAGGTCCTTCCTTCCCCTCAGTCTCCGAGGAGAAAACACCCCCTTGTGCAGGGCATGGTGAGTCTTCCTTTTATCGAGAGGTTTCCGGAAGGGCTCCCGTTTTAGCGACGCACTCAGTTTGCATTTTAATTTACTTCCTTCTAATTTTCCCAGCTCATACGTTAGGTTTTAAATCATTCACAAAATAACGTCCGCGTTGTTTTTTGTATGCTCGTTTTTCCAAAGCGCGTTGTTCCCTGGGCTGTGGCCCCTCACTGGACGCCCTGGGCGGGGACTCTGCCTCCGTTCCCCGCAGCTGCCCGTGAGCAGGCCCGGGTGCCAGAGAGGTCACGGGCTCGTGCCACATGATGCGGTGACTGAGGCGGGCACACAGACGGCCCCTCTCCCCGTCCTGACCCTGGGTGGTGGCGGCCTTGGGGCAGTGCAATCAGCTAAAAACAACACGCAGACAAGCAGTCTCGTCTGCCCTGCATGTCGAGCGTGACAGCTTCATTCTCCCCGCGCGGTCCGTGAACAGAAGTCTCGAAGCAAGGAACCGGGTGGAAAGAGCGGAGCCACGTGGTCGGGAACCAGGGCCGCCGGTTCCGCGCCCCGTCCGGCAGCAGGCGGGGCAGCTCGATGCTCCCTCTCGGAACCCGGAGACCGGCCTCGCTGCAGAGTCTACGCCAGCGAGTGTCGCGGACTAGAAATGACTGCTTTTCCCCTGTGATGCTCAGGCCACGGGAGTTGGATGCGACCTAGATGTGATTTTCCTGGTAAGGGCTGACAGGTTTCATTCGGCGTCTACGTGATGTTCTCTTTCCAATCAAGAGAGCTTCTAAAGTCTCGACAGCGAGCGGCTTGTACTCCGGCCTGTTTATGGGACGTTCTGAAAACTACACATGAGTCGGCGGAGACGAACTCCCCACAGCCTGGCCCAGCCGGTCACCTCGTCCCGGCGAGTGGAGGGAGCCCCTGGGCCCGCCGACCTGCGCTGCTCGGGCTCAGGTGAGTGGGGGGAGCCTGTTGTTTTTCTCTTTTGCCTTTTTATGTTGTCTCATGGCTCAGACCGTAGACATGTCCACGGTGCTGCCGCTGCAGGGGCAGCCAGAGAGAAGGGATGCCTGACCTCCGGGGACAGTGATTGGGGTAGATTTGTCCTGGGGCGTGGAGTCCCAGCAGGACCCTGGGCCATGTGCAGAGCTGGGAGAGGGACACTGGCGGCGGAGCAGGTAAAGGTGACTCTGTGGCAGGACGTTTTACCCCAGAGGACAAGGGGCAGAGCTGAGACCCTGGTGGCTGATGTAGACATGAAGTCACCATTGCAACAGACGCTCTTGTAATCACACTTTTCAGAGACGCCTCTCTCTGAGCACTCGACCTGCATCTGCACTCAGGGACTGATTCTGCGGGTACGCTGGCCGGACAAAGACTCGTGTCTGCGGCTCACCTGCGGTGAGGTCCACTGCCCCGGTTTCCAAGGTGAAATGATGTTGAGGCGAGAAGCTCGCCCACAGGGAACTGAGGGAGCACCGATGGCGGGAAGGTCCTGAGATGACAGGGCCGGTGAGGAGCACGTCTGAGCACCGGTGCGAAATGACCACTGAGACACAGACATAGAACAGAGGGACACGCGGACACGAGGGAGACACGGACGTAGGACAGAGGGACACGCGGACACGAGGGAGACACGGACGTAGGACAGAGGGACACACGGACACGAGGGAGACACGGACGTAGGACAGAGGGACACGCGGACACGAGGGAGACACGGACGTAGGACAGAGGGACACGAGGGAGACACGGACGTAGGACAGAGGGACACACGGACACGAGGGAGACACGGACGTAGGACAGAGGGACACGTGGACACGAGGGAGACACGCGGACTAGGACAGAGGGACATGCGGACACGAGGGAGACACGGACGTAGGACAGAGGGACACGCGGACACAAAGCACAGTGCCGTGGACCATTCGTGATACACCACCGCCCACGTGGACAAGCAGGAAAGGAAAGAACGTGTGTGACACCCTCGGGGTCCCCCTGAAGTGCTCTGCTTTCTGCGTGTACATGCAGGATCGGTTATTTAGGCCCCAGGATGGGAACTAGACCTTTACATTGTTACTGTAAACTTTAGGTTTAGAAACACAAAATAATTCCTATGTGACGTAAACATTGAAAGTCGGGATTTTTAGCAGCGGCCCAGACCGCCCCGTGTGGTCTCCTTTGCTGCCAGGCTGTTTCTCGAGGTTCTACCCGTGACCTCAGATACGGACAGTCCTACCTGGCAGTTCCCCGTGGGGAGGGAAGACAGCCCCTCCCTGCCTAGAACTCACGGATGATTTTCAGGGAGTCTCTGGTCACTGGTGATGGCCTGAGTGTCACGCCCTTGGGACAAAATGACCGAATAGACGGGCTCAGAGAGCTCTGCAGGCAGCAATACAAACACTTCCTGACAGGTCGGTACCAGCCCTCGGTTCTGGGAGCACCACGCCCAGAACCAATCCCGCCTCCACCTCCCTCCCTCCCGGTGATACAGCTCCTGCCTGCCCACGGGCCTGCGCACCTGCCGTGACGTCAGTCATCCCAGAGGTCACTTCCACACTCAGACCCCCTCCGTTCTCTGCGGCCCACCCGCCCCTCAGAGGCCTCCCACCAGACCCCGGCGCCGTCCACTCCCTTCCTGTGGATCCGTTGTGCGTGGTGAGTCTAGTTGGTATCACTTTTCGATATTAATTTTTGGAAGAATTTCTCACGTTAGGAATATTTTATAGAAGGATGCTGAGCACGCAAATAGTCTTTCCCGTGTCAGCCAGCCCCCGGCAGGACCACCCCGTCTCCGGGCATCTCGGCACCTGCGTGGCTTCCCGACAGCGCTGCCAACCGGCACCAGTGAGCCTTAGCATTTCGTAGTCAGCGTGTCTCACTACACATCTGCCACAAGTCTGCATTGGTAGGCGATGCCTCCATCCGATCGGGAGCCCAGCGGATATTCCGGGACTATCCGCTCTACTTGGTCAAGCTTCCTTGGTGAATATGTTCCTAGCTCATACTGGAACCAAAATTATTCAAAACAGAAAACGTTAAATCCCATTAAACTGTCCAGTCAATTTTAAAATGCAAGACTCCATGTCACTCATGCACATGCAAGTCAGGTCCTGCGTGCCGTACAGAGGGTGTGACAGGGGTCTCCCCTCAGCCCTGCCCCCAGACCCAGCCTGCACCCCGGGCCTCGGGACCGGCTGAGCGGAGCCTGGACGGAGGTGAATCCTGCCTTCAGGGCGCAGCCTCTGCCGTCCAGCCTGTGGCCAGGGTGGAAATCAGGTTCCTGTCTTGTTGGTGAGAACAGTCGTTCCGAGAACACCAGTAGCTCCAACAACGCGCTGAGTGTTTTAAACATAGCATTTCTTTTTTATTTCCTTCCATTTTTATTAATTTATTTTTGTTACAGATGTTTCTCCTCCCCCCCGACCCCTCCTCCCCATTCCGGCTTCCCCGGCCCCCCTAGCGTTGGTGTCTATGTCCATTGGTTATGCCTACATGCATTAAGTTCTTTGGTTCATCTCATCCATTTTATTTAATACATACAAAAGCACTGAATTACTTCCAGAAAATTTTGTTTCAAAGATAACAGGAAAGCTATGTATTTCAGATGCTACAGATCGGGGGCTGTGCCCTGCGTTGACCGAAGGACATGAGTAAATGCAGGAGGCGAGGAGAAATAGCACGTGGTGGGGGTCAGACTGTTCTGCCCTAGACCATCCTGCCTGTAAGCGGCTCCCGGATCCCGCTCGGGGCACAGGCGTGCACCCTTCTCTGCGCCCTTCCCCACGGAAGACCAGTGAACTCCAGGCACAACAGAACGACGTCGGAAAACACTGGTCACTGTGATGGAGGGTGATAATTTCCCTTCAATTCTAGCACATCATTTTTTTAATGGTATAAAAATTGATGCATCTGTTTTATGAACCACGAATGCAAATGCTTGAGATTTGATTGTAACTTGTGCAGCACTTAGGACGAGGAGCTCAGAGTGAAGTTAGACACCAACCTGGTACTCGGGGTTCATATAATAAAATTATCGTTATGCGCGCAACCCAGTTTGTTACAGGAAATCGTTGAAAATTGAAAGGTAATGGCTTGGAAGACTGTGTGTGTACAGTATAAAACAAGGGAGGTATTACATATTATAATAAAAATAAGTAATTGCACGTAAATATCGTGAATATCTTAGACCCGGCTGCCCACCTCTCCCCTTTCTCCCCGGAGCACCCCTCCCTGGCCTCGGGTCTGCTGGGCCCCAGTGAGAACGCCCCTCGGAAACCCCCTCGGGAGCAGCCGGAGGAAAGCAAGGACGTGTCCCCCGGGCTGTCAGACTAGGTCCTGCCGGGGGACCCACCGCAGGGGTCGTACTGCCAAGTGCTAGACGGTCACTGAGACCCGGTCCCTTGAGAGTCCTCAGAAAGGCCACCGTTTCCGGAAGACACCCTCTGGATGACAGCCAAGACCAAGAGCATTTAATTTCTGGGTTAAAATAGCAAACGATCATCAACTGTACATCCCGGCGATTCCTGCTTTACTTCTTAATAAAGACCCTTGTTCCACTACATCCTCAGGTCTGGTCACTTTTTCCTTTGAGCTCCTCTCCTCCTTGGAGACGAACCCCATCCAGCCCTTGCCCGGGGCAGCCTGTCGGGCTCCAGTCCGCGGAGCGGGGACCCGCCGCCTGGCACCAGCCGCAGCACCGAGCCCCAGGGCCCTCTCTGGGCAGGCGGGAGGCGGGGTCCCCGACCCTGAGTTCTACTGCGGCTCTCACGCACTGGGCCGAACAGTTTTGTTCTTTTGTTTGGTTTTTCCTTGTAGAATTAGCAAGTAAGACATTCAATGGCTTGTCCTGCCCACAGCCAGTGTGAAAATATTACCTACACTATAAACTTAAAAGAATATGGTTTAGACTATCTGGAAGCTGGAAACTATCCCAAATAATAATATAGTTCAAAAAGGGCCCATGTGATTATATTGGCCCCACCTGGATGATCACAGTTCATCTCCATCTCAAGGGCCTTAATTGAACCAAATCCCCGAAGTCCCTTTGGCCGTGAGTCAAAGCGAAGTCTCAGGATCCGGAAATGAGGAGGCGGATCACTTGGGGCGCCTCACTCGGCCCAGCACAGTTGGGTTCTCAGGTTCTCTTACTGTGCGTACCTGCAGCCAGGTAAACTGGTGTGACCTGTGTGAGTCTGTCCTAGGAATACCTGTGACATCGCCTCATTGCTTCAGAGTTCACACAGGTGCAGTAAGGAACACATCTTCTTATGCTTCTGTTCCATATTACCCTTGTTTCCCCAAAGGTTTTAACAAGGGTCCCTTCCAGATTATTGTTTGTGTAGTTTATTACATCATTAGGTATCTAGTTCTGTGACTGTGTCCGTACGGCCGTCCCCATCGGGGACGCCCTGCTCTGAGCACACCCTGAACATGCGATGTCGTACTGAACCCTCCGGGGATCCACACTAACTCTGCTGTCCACGTTTCAGGGATGAAGTCACTGAGGCTCAGACATGATGCGACATCGCCTGAGTTTCAAAGGACGTAGGGGCTGAGCCGGGAATCGAAGCCTCCCCCTTGCCTGAACCCCACATTCCCTCCAGAATACAGCACCCCGAATTACAAACACTGGAGACGTCTCTGAGGAAGTTCAATGCTCTCTGCCCAGTTCAAGTAACTTTTAACACGAGAGGTTCCAACACTTTTCCCAGACAGACACCTGGACAGATTCACCTTCAAAAGGATTCGGTCAATACCTTAAGTGACCTTTTCTTTTTTTTCAAGCTTTATTTGCTCGTTATCAGCCTCCCGAGGCTGCAAACTGATTCAAACAGAAGCTGCTGAAATAATGGGTGGACAATAAGTCTCTGGGGCAGGCTTTTGACGAAAAAGAAAGGCAGGCGTAACCCTTTTAGGTTCTGGTCTCCGGAGGTCAGAGATAGGACGATTATTTTTTCTCCGTGTTGTCGGACGTCTCAGTCATAAGCCACCATCTCATCAAACCGCCCTTTGCACGGAGGTAGATGGAAGCAGAGACCTCACTCGATTTCGGCGGGCGGTGCCCCAACCGGACGCCTGGTCGGTGGAACGAGTCCGTCACTCTGCGCCTGTCACCACGAGTCGCATCGTGAGTAACCCACCTCCTGGGCTGGACGAACACCGTGCTGTTCTTCTGGCGTTCGTTGTTTTCCTGGACAAATCAGATAGGCTCGGGCTGCATGGGCAGCTCCTGTTTGTCCGATTATTCCGGGACCATCTATTTTTAGCAGATTTCAAACGAAAAGGAGGATGAAGGGCGGAGATCAGCAATGGAGAGAACAGGGAGAGGAAACGAAGCATCCAAGCTAGCGAGAAGGAGCTGATGGGACAGAGTCAGGAAAGAGGGCCAGGCTGGCTCAGCTTGGCAGACGGTCATCGGCAGGGACCGGGGAGTGGCCGTGGGTGCCCAGGGCTGGACGTGATGGGCAGGTCCGATGGTCCTGGGAAACCCCCTGGCAGGAGCCCGAGGCCCCTTTCGGGACCGGGATAAAGAAGGGGTTGTGCTGCCAGTGGGGTCCCGGCTCCCCCATAGCAGTGGCTCCTGAGATCTGAGACGCCAGGACCACCAGGCAAGGACCTGGCCGTGCAGACCCCCGTCCCGCCCCTCAGCCCCCTGGGCAGCCGCTAACCCCGTGAACTAACACGTAAGGTGCTTACTGTATACGTACCACGAACTTACTCGTTTTATCTCCAACGATGACGGAAAAGTGGTGAGAAAACAGTTTCTGCCGTGAGAGTTAGGAGAATATGGGGCAGGGAAACTGAGCTGAAACCTGGGAAGGTCTGTGAACACCGGGCCAGCCGCCTCCTCGCACTGTGCGCAGGGTAAGTTGTCACCTCCCGAGTCAGGGCTTCTTTTTTTTTTTTATCCTCACCCGAGGACATTTTTCCATTTTTTGTTCAGATAGAGTGGGAGGGAGAGAGAGGAAGGGAGAGAGAGAGAGAAACATCGACGTGAAGGGACACATCGAGTGGCTGCCACCCGCACGGCCAACCAGGGCCGGGGACAAACTGCAACCGAGGTACGTGCCCTTAGCGGGAACCGAACCCGGGTCTCTCCGGACCGCAGGCCGACGCTCTAACCGCTGAGCCAAACCGGCCAGGGCCGAGTCAGGGCTTCTTAATACGCAACGGGGATCGTCTGTCCTATGCCCCCCGTGACAAGTGAGTGAGATGGTGCATCAGGCGTCTGTTGCAACAAAGCGTTTTAGCTACTCACACTGGGCAGCGATCCTAATGCTATTTTGTAAGTTCACAGCTGATACAAAGGGAACTTCTGCGGCATTCACGTAAATGGCCAACGTGTCACATAATTCCGGCCGTGTGGGCACAGTGATGTGTCAAGGTGCAAGTTCTCACTTTAAACAACCGCTTTTCTCCAGCTGAGACAATCGCTCCTTTTTGTCCTCGTTGGTCAACTCCAGCATCACGCCTCACGGCGGGGCCGCGTGGGAACATGCATTCACACACACGTCCGTGTAACACCCAAATGCACACGCCATTCCGGAATGACCACAACCATAACGAAGCGGAGAAACCATAGAAGGTCAGAGACCGACCACAGAAACCTTGTCCTCACCACCCATTTTTCAGGTCAAAACACTTTAATTATGCTGCTCGAAGCCTAGGGTATTTTGATATTATGATCGGAATGAGTATCGGCTGCACCCAGCGGCAGCCTCTGACTGACAGTGTTTCCTTTCTTGTTCCCCACGCGAAACCCCTCTGCAGGCTCAGGTGTTCTGAGGGCGACACACACAGGCTGGCTCACCAGGCGCAGGCGAAATGGACACCCGAGGGTCCCGGTGTCACAGACACGCGGCCACAGTGCCATCTCCTCTCTGCGGTCCCCACGGGCATCCTGCCCCGAGGACACCGTTCACGCCTCCGGCAGCGGCCCCAAAGCAGCTTCCAGGGGTGACCGCTCGGTCTTTCTGCCAGGAACCTTTCTGGGCTGTCTTCTCGCACAACCACAGACAAACCTTGCTTCTCCATAGACGTAGGAGCCCCCCTTAGTGTTCACAGACCACACGTTATTGTCCAAGCCTTGGTCGTTTAGGTGGCCCTAGGGTAGACACGCTCATTTTTAAAAAGCTGAACTATAGAGAATATAATTCTGTAAACACTGAGCCCCTATATACCTTCCAGTTATAAACTTACACACCTGGTTTTTCATAACCAGCATAAATACGCTTTATCACTTCCCCGCATGACTGAAGGTCTCTTTCAGCACTTGGGTAACGCCACCCCGACCTCTGGTCTCCGTGGCTCCTGAGAGAAGTCAGGGGGTCTCTGGCGGCGTGCGCGGTTTTCTTGGTACCACCATGTGCCCAAGCGTTGATTCCTTCCTGTTCACTGAACTTCTCGATGGGTAGTCCAATATCCCAGTAAGCTTTTTGTAACAACGAAGAGGTTCATTTAAAATATTAAAATGACATAATCCCACTTATTAATTGTTTCATTTGTTTCTGTTGCCTTAGGTGATGTGTCAGTAAAATTCCACTACGTATGATGTCTGAGATTTTTCTGCCTACATTTTCTTTTAGGATTTTTATGGTTTCACGGGTTACATTTAAGTCTTTTATCCATTTTGAGTTTATTCTTGTGTATGGCATAAGTCGGTGGTCTAGTTTCATTTTTTTGCATGTGGCTGTCCAATTTTCCCAACACCGTTTATTAAAGAGGCTGTCTTTACCCAATTGTATGCTCTTGCCTCCTTTGTCAAATATTAATTGAGCATATTGTCTTGGGTCCATTTCTGGATTCTCTGTCTGTTCCATTGATCTATATGCCTGTTCTTGTGCCAGTACCAGGCTGTTTTGATTACAATGGCTTTGTAGTCTAACTTGATATCTGGTATTGTGATCCCTCCCACTTTGTTCTTCTTTTTCAAAATTGCTCTGGCTATTCAGAGGCTTTTTTGGTTCCATATAAATTTTGGAGTGTTTGTTCTGGATCTGTGAAATACGCCATTGGTACTTTAATAGGGATGCATTGAATCTGTAGATTGTTTTGGGTAGTATGAACATTTTAATGATGTTGATTTTTCCAATCCCTGAACATGGTATATGTTTCAATTTTTTTTATATCTTCCTCTATTTCTTTTTTCAATGTCCTGTAGTTTTCTGAGCCAGTCAGCAAAAGACAAGTACCACATGATCTCACTTATTTGTGGAACATAATAAAAAAAAATTGCTGTCAACCAAAAGAGACCCAGAGTCACGGAGTAGGGAACAGACTGACAAACCTCAGAGGAATGGGGGGTGGGAGGGGAGGGAAGAGATAAACTGAGGAACTGATATGCACATACGCACAACCAATAGACACAGACTCTAGGCTGGGGAAGGCAGGAAGGGGTGGGAGTGGGAAGGAGGGGATCCATGGGGAAAGGGGGGGCACCTGTAATACTTTCAACAACAATAATAAAAGAAAATGCTTAGATTCCAAAACAGTTAATAAATAAAGATAATAAAATACAATATTAAAATTCACTTCTCTTTCTGTCTAATCACCCTCCGTCCTCTTTCTTGCGAGTGGGGGTGGGGAGCGGGGCCGGGCAGCTCTCTCCGGCAAGGTTTACCCGCACCTCTCTGAACCCAGGTCTGTCTGCCGCCCCGAGCACACACCCCTGGATGCGGGTCACACGGTCCCACCAGGACCGTGGGGGCTGCACAGTCCAGGACAACCGCTTTCCAGCTGCCTTGCTGCTGGCTCAACGCACCCCTGCCCCCGGCCGCAGCTCCCACAGCCCAAGCAACCGTTCAAACAGCCTTTCTCCCCTGGGGGTCGTCTTGCCCATCAGCTAAAACGTGCAAAGTCTGGAACCCAGTCCAAGACCATCAGGCAGGCGATGAAGCTGGAAAGGGGACCCGCGTGAGGAGAGGAGCAGAAGGAACGCCCAGTGTGAACAGCCCCAGAGCTCACGCACATGTTACAATAACACACAGGAACCTTGAATGCCACGCGCACACACCACCTGCTCAGAAAGGCAAGGAGAAATAGGGAAGATGTATGAGAGAATGAAATCAAGCTGATCGAGATAAAAGTCTACAATGCACGAGATATTTAAATGTGCTGATTGGGATAAACGACAAATAAGTTACAGAAAGGTTGGTGAACTTGAAAACAAAGCAAGAGAAATTATCCAAAACAAATCACAGAAAAAAAGAATACCCCTCCAAAAAATGTGAGTGGACTGTGGGTAAAGTTCAAACACCCCAATATACATGTACATGTAGTCTCCATAAAAGCAAAGGGGGGGAGTTGAAGGAATAACGACGGAATATTTTTAAACGTGTCAAAAAAAATAAATAAATAAACCCACGGATCTAGGAAGCTCAACTACTATATAGAAAAGGAAAAGTATACCAAGGCATGTCATAACGTCATAATTAAATTATTCAAACCAGTGACAAATAATAAATCCTAAAGCGTCAGAAAGGAGAGTGCAGAGGAACAAAGAAGGGTCACAGGACAGACCTCCCTGGAAACAGCCTGAGCCAAAAGCTAGTGGGAATGACCTGGAAATAAGGAAAGAAAAATACACGTGTAGCCCTGGCTGGTTTGGCTCAGCAGTTGGAGTGTTGGCTTGCAGACCGGAGAGTCCCGGGTTCGGTCCCCGCGAAGGGCACGTACCTCGGTTACGGTTTGCCCCGACCCCGGTTGAAGTCATGTGGGTGGCAGCCACCCAATGTGTCTCTCTCACATCGATGTTTCTCTCTCTCTTCCTCCCTCTCTCCGTCCCACTCTATCTGAAAATAAATGCAAAAATGTCCTCAGTTGAGGATAAAAAAAAGTAAAAATAAAACATGTCAACCTATAATTCCATACCCAGCAAAATAGATTTCAATAATAAATGCAATAAAGACTCTTTCAGCCCTGCAGAATTTGAAATAATTCATCACCAGCAGATCCGCACCACAAAAATTATTACAGAAAAACTGTCACAGAGAATTATGATGCTAGGTGCAAATGGGCGTTGTCACAACAATAAGGGCCACCAAAAATGAGGACCACCAGGGTAAACATAAAAGATGTCTTGCTTATCATTTACATCTCTTTCAAAGATAACTGTTTATCGAAGTAATGCACTATGGAGTCTACAGCGAAAGTGTGTGTAAAATTCATGAGAAACGTAGTGTAAAGATAGGTAGGAAGTAATAAGTGTAGTATTGAAGGTTTTCATATTATGCATAAAATTATACAATGTCAACTAAAGTAGGACCCTGATGGGCTGTCTTTAGGTCTAATCTGATTCCATGAGCCATCCAAAAGCAGAGCGTCTTCTCTGGCTGATTGTGGCAGGGAGAACGGGGTTTGCAAACGGGATCAGGGTCAGTTGGATGCGCTCCTCCAGCCATGAAGACATAGGAGCCACCTGCAATGGTTTCTGGGCGCTGACAGTGACCCTTGACGACAGCCAGCAAGAGAAGGGGACCTTCTTCCTGCAACTGCAAAGAGCTGGTTTGTCCAACACCCAGAAGGAGCTCGAGAGAGGGTCCTGCCCCGCACCCCGGTGAGCTGCCTGGCTCCCAGCTTTGGGCCTGTGGCTCCAGCAGAGAACCGGCTACTGGCTCGGACCTGCACGACCCGCAGCTCGCGAGGGGGGTGGGTTTTTAGTGGCTCAGTTTGTGGTAAGTGGTTACAGTAGCAAAGCCAACCACACGGGTTTCTTCCGAGTATCAGGGTATGTCTGCAACCATTCTAAAGACATGAAAGATAAAAGGGGGTGCCGATACACAGCCACCTGAAGAACCCTTTTGTTCCACACTAGACAAATCACAATCCGTCTTTCCAGCTCTCCCACATCCTGAATGTGTCAGAGAAAGGTTCGCGCATACTGTCACTGTGGGATGAGTATCCTTTTCTCCGACTTCTGCGGTGACCCCAGGATGATGTCACACGCTGCAGAGAGAAGTAGCACAACAGGCTGCCACCACACAAACGGACGCCAGCAGGTTCGTGTCCAGTGCACCAGGACTTCGGGGGGGCAGTGGGGGCCTCGGCGACCTGCCTAACGGGACGCCGTCTGTTTAGACAGGCAGCTCAGACTAATACATGTCCCGGCCCCACGGTGCTGCTTTGATATTGGACATTTAAAAAAAATCTCCAAGGCTGTGGTTCTGTTCTTTTTGGCCGCAAGCGGGGTATTTTTCACTGTGTCCACAGAACGATACGTTTAGTGACTCTTCATCTCTGTTTACACACCTGAATTATCGATTTACATGCGACATCGATAAACACTCCTGGGAAAGCGTTGCGGATATTTGCTATCAAGGACAGATCGGTGAATGTGTGTATTATATTCTGTTGAGATATTCAGATCTTCCAAAGCTGGGGTATGAGCTGTGCGTGGACAGAGGGGCTGCTGTTCTCTCGTCTGAGACGGGGTTTACTGATCTTGGTCTCGTTGTGTGTTCCAGGTGCGACGCACACTCAGCGGCCCGCTCATGACCCATTTCAACCTGACCACGTCTGCTGTTTCCTCATGGAAACGGCTCCAGGCTCAGGGAGACAGCGCCTTTTGTGTTATCACCGTCAGCAGTAACATTTTACGGCGCAGACAGACGTTTCTTTGCAAAGGAAATGATACAACAGAGCACACAGTTTGTAGCTCACTCTGAAGGAGACACCAAGTCTGGACGTCGGTCAGGAGCGCCTGTCCCTCTGCTGACGGCACGGCGGGTCCATGAGACGCTGGGTCCTCCCGGAAGGACGGGCTGGCCGGCGAGTCCTGCCTGCTTGGGGCGGACCGTCCACCTGTCTCTCCGGAAAATGGAGCTGGGAAGAGTTTCTCGTAGCAAAGATGATGGAAGCAGACTCGGCTGGGGGTGGTGAACATACAGTACAGCACACAGAGGATGTACTACACAGCTGTATGCTTGAAACCTATATAATTGTATTAACCAAGGTCTCCCCAGGAAAATCAGGAAAAATTGAAAAAAAGAAGAAGACCTAAAAATAATGGCCCAGACTTCACAAAAGTCATTTCTGAGACTGCTGGGAAGGGAGAATGGGTTACATTGTCGAGTGGAATCTGTCACGTTACAGATTCGACTCCCTTCTTCAGAGGTCTGAGAATTGGCAGGTGACTTTCGAAAACCACCGATGCACAAGCTTTAAGTCTAAAGAGAATCTTACTACATAGATCTTCTTAAAGGAGAGGTTCTTTAAAATACGACAGAAGTTGATGCCCTATGAACAAACAAACAAAATCTCTGGTTACCAGACAGAGGGCGGGCAGGGAGCAGTGGTAAAGGGGGGCAGATAGGACCTTGGGGGTGGGCACACAGTGCAACACACAGATCATGTGGAGAAGTGCATGCTGGAAGCCTAGGATCTTATTAGTCACTGCCACCCCAATACATTTAAGTTAAAAAAATAAATAAATCTACTCATTCATATAAAGGGAAGGAAATGTGATTATTTAAAAAAAAATTTTTCCAAGCATCAAACAGTAAACCTTAAGTTCAAGCCCTCACCCCCCGTCTGTGTTCTCCACAGAGGGCACCCACAGCTGCTGTTGTCAGGACCGACCTGACTGTGCCACAGCCACAGTGACCACGGAAGTGTGCAAGGGGGCAGAGTCTGCGTGGCCAGTGCCGATCACTGCTCGGGTTCCGAGCCACGTTCCCAGGCCCATGGGAGCGAGATCTGCAGTTTAGACTGTATAACACCCCTCGGTGGGTTAGGGGCAAGGACGCAACGTTGTTAGCATTCATCCAGGGCAGAGCTTAGCCGCTGTGGGTCCTCGGTTTGCCATCTCGCGTCTACCTCTCTGAGCATTCCCATCTGCGTAAGAGGGAGAATCCCTGAATTGGTGTGAACGGGCTGTCTGTGTGTGTAAAACTGCATTGCACACTGAAATGCACAATACTAGTAACATCACCATCCCCTGGAGGCCAGGACAGGCGAGGGGCCCTCTAGTAGTCTTGTTGATACTATTTACCACTTTAAAAAAAGAGTGTTCAATTCTTTCATAATTGACTATGACAATAAACTAACTCATTCAGCTATTACAGATTCAAATCTGAAATTTAAATTCCATTTCAAGTATAGTGTTGCCTTTTTTAAAATCTGTACTTATATAACTTTCTCAAATATACTGTATGAGCCGAACACTATTAAGGAATACTGTAGACATATATGTATGTGTATGTGTATATGTGTATGTATGCATATGCACATGCATGTACACGTCTGTGCTGTGCTTTCTGAGTCACCTGTTCAATTACTGACAAAACAAATCTCTACAGCTCTCAGCCATACAGGTGAATTTAGCTGAAGAGATTTGCAACTGAATTCAATCTGCCTCGTGTAATGCCAACGAAATAGCTGAGCCAGTTAAGTTTTCTCAATGGACTTTTAGAGAGAGAGAGAGAGAGAGAAACATCAGTCAGTTGCCTCCCACACTTGCCCCGACGGGGGATCGAACCCCAAACCTGGGCATGTGCCCTTAATGCACAGGACGATGCTCCAGCCGAGTGAGTCACACTGGCCAGGACGAGCCAGTTAAGCTTTGATTAGATAATATTTATTTTTGGCGATAAATGGTAAAAATATAAAACTAAGTTTAGCTTCAGAGTGATCAGGCAGATAAAGGAAGGACACTTGCAATGATCAGTCAGGAGAGACGCACACCCTCAGACATGTCAGTGCCCAGTCCACGGGGCGTGACGACCCATGTGTGTGCAGGAAGCATGCTCGGGGCAGAGGGGTGGGGTGATGTCGGGGAGCACAGCAGGGTGCTCGGGGCAGAGGGGTGGGGTGATGTCAGGGAGCACAGCAGGGTGCTCGGGGCAGAGTGGTGGGGTGATGTCAGGGAGCACAGCAGGGTGCTCGGGGCAGAGTGGTGGGGTGATGTCAGGGCGCATAGGCAGGGTGCTCAGGGCAGAGGGGTGGGGTGATGTCAGGGAGCACCGCAGGGTGCTCGGGGCAGAGAGGTGGGGTGATGTCAGGGCGCACAGGCAGGGTGCTTGGGGCAGAGGGGTGGGGTGATGTCGGGGAGCACCGCAGGGTGCTCGGGGCAGAGCGGTGGGGTGATGTCAGGGAGCACAGCAGGGTGCTCAGGGCAGAGGGGTGGGGTGATGTCAGGGAGCACAGCAGGGTGCTCGGGGCAGAGTGGTGGGGTGATGTCAGGCAGCACAGCAGGGTGCTCGGGGCAGAGTGGTGGGGTGATGTCAGGGAGCACAGCAGGGTGCTCGGGGCAGAGTGGTGGGGTGATGTCAGGGCGCATAGGCAGGGTGCTCAGGGCAGAGGGGTGGGGTGATGTCAGGGAGCACCGCAGGGTGCTTGGGGCAGAGAGGTGGGGTGATGTCAGGGCGCACAGGCAGGGTGCTTGGGGCAGAGGGGTGGGGTGATGTCGGGGAGCACCGCAGGGTGCTCGGGGCAGAGAGGTGGGGTGATGTCGGGGAGCACAGCAAGGTGCTCGGGGCAGAGAGGTGGGGTGATGTCGGGGAGCACAGCAAGGTGCTCGGGGCAGAGAGGTAGGGTGATGTCGGGGAGCACAGCAAGGTGCTCGGGGCAGAGAGGTGGGGTGATGTCGGGGCACACAGCTTTTGCCAGGAGAAGGTCTCTGAGCCCTGGGACAGTGACTGCTCCACTCCCCGGGGCTTCAAGGACAAAGCTGTCCCGACGACACCGGTCACTTCAGGCCAGCGAGCTGAGCACAGAGTGCTCCCCGATGGTCCTCCTGACTGGGGTTACCTCCACCACCAGCCAGCACGTGGCCCCGCTCTGTGCCAGGGCTGTGACGGGGAAAGGCGATGCTCCCTGGGCCCTGGGCGCTGACTCTGCAGACGGTCAGCTGCCTGAGCTCTGCCCCCTTCACAGGAGCACAAGCCAGCAGACCCGGGACCTGAGCTGAGCGCGGGCTCAGCTGCGCGGGGAGAGAAGTCCTAGCGCCGGAGTCTGACGCCCCGTTTCCTCCTCCAGGGGTCCATCCCGAACGGAGAGCCGCCGCCTGGGGCTCAGGCAGCGTCAGAGGCCCGTGGCTCCCGCCGTGCGGTGTCAGAGGCCCGTGGCTCCCGCGGTGCGGTGTTCAGTGACCCCGCTTCGGTGGAACAAGAAACCAGAGTCGGCTCTGAAGAGCGCAGGGGACACCGGGCGTCAGCTGAAGAGAGCCGACAAGCCTTCGGAAAGAATGGTTTATACGCATTTAAATGGACTCTTAGGGCAATAATTAAGATTCAATTACATTAATGTGACTAATTAAATTCGGGTGTTTCTTTTTTTCAATTACAGAAAAACCCATTTACTGAACAAAATAGTCTGGGCTTTGCAGCTTCATTTTTTGCAGCCTGATGGTTTTAACGTGGCTTCCTGCGCCTACCGGGCATTTGCAGGAGCTGCTGATTCCGCGACGGAAGGTGCATGTCATCTGCGACTAAGCAGGTTGAAAGTGCAGCTGCCAGTTGTGACCTGAGGGAACATGCTGACAGTCCTCCGTGCTCCAGGGGGGTGCAGGTCATTCGTCACGGACACTGACAGCCAGGAGGGAATGAAGGGAAGGAATGGCCGGTTAGCACGTTTATCAGCAAGAGCAGGTGTCTGCCAAATAACTATGCACACAGATATCTGTACCCTGTGTTCATTGCAGCGCTATTCACGGCGGCCGAGACATGGAGACAGCCCAGTGTCCTTCGACACATGCTGGGTGGGAAAGAGGTGGTCCATGTACACAGTGGACGGCTACTCGGCCACCAGAGAAGATGAAATGCTGTCCCTTGCAACAACGTGGGCGGATCTTGAGAATATCATGTGAAGTGAAATAGGTCAGCGTCAAGAATCGTATGATTTCACTCATATGCGGGATACGAAACTGAAAGCAACAAATGAACAAGAAAAGCAAACAAGCACAAACTCACAGACACAGAGGAGAGTAGGTGGTGACCAGGGGAAGGGGGGGGAGGGTAAAGGTGACTACATAGGTGGTGCTGGAAGATCACGTGACCTTGGGTGGTGGGCACACAACGCATATACAGCTGATGTGTCGTAGACGTGTACCCTTGAAACCCCTACGATCTCATTCACCCAGGCCATCCCAATAAATCTAATTTTAAAAGATTTTTTAAAAAACACACACACTTTCGAGGGAAAAAGAAAAGAGCCACGACGTGTGCTTCCAGAGACGCCGAGGAAGGTGGCCAGAGGACGGCGGCCCGGCCGAAACGCCTGGACCCTCTGATGCCACCACAGGTGCGGGGTCTCTTCACACGGCAGCGGGTTCCATGTGTCTTTGCCCCGCCCCCCTCTTCCTGTTAAAGAGACTCTGCTTTGCTGCAGCGCCTGATTTCTCCTAGTTGAAATTTAGACGGAATAGCAATGGGTCCTCAACCCTGGAAGGTTTCTTGAGACTGATCAGTGGCTCTGGGATGTGGGGAGCTCCGCAGAATGACGGGGCCCAGCAGTGCAGAGCGCTGGCCATGGGGATCTGTGTGGGCGGGTCTGGCAGAACAGAGCGGGGGCGTGGCAGCCCAGAGCGGGGGCGTGGCAGCCCAGAGTGGGGGCGTGGCAGCCCAGGGAGGGGGCGTGGCAGCCCAGAGCGGGGCGTGGCAGCCCAGGGAGGGGGCGTGGCAGCCCAGGGAGGGGGCGTGGCAGCCCAGAGTGGGGGCGTGGCAGCCCAGGGAGGGGGCGTGGCAGCCCAGAGCAAGCTGTCTGTTGTTCTGACCTCAGCCAGGCCAAGGCAGGGCTGCTGCCTGTGTGGGGGTCGTATCCACCAGTGAATCCCACGTGTATAACTACACATTTTATCGTGCATCTGATGTTTATACATATGCATACATACACAGGTCCTTTTAATGATTCATTTTACTTAGGCGTGGAAGTTGGGCTCACTCTTGGAGGTCGGTGTTGGTGTTCTCATCTCTAACCGGACTTACGTAAAACTTTTAGTGCTTTTTGGCAAATGCGTGAAACAGTCCTTATTGCTTCAATCAATAAAACTTGTTTTATGTGAAAAATGCGTATGCCTGTCTTTCTTTTCTGTTTTTATTGAATAATAGATATTCTGATTGTTTATGTCCAGTACGATTTTAAAGCAATTCATTGTATTGGCAATGTTGTTTAGCAATGAAAAACACAAACCAAAAAAACAAGCTTACAGAAAGAATTTAGCCTCACAAAATAATGTCCTAACATTTTTTCATTCACTGATTATGTCTTTCTCATGTCCCCATCAACACCTGTTACAGTAGTGACGATGGCCCTAAATCCTCACTCTTTTTCTACCTATTTCACTTTCAATAACCAGATGAGGAGGTGCCGTGACCACACTGTGCTCGTGGAGAAACTGAGGCTCAGAGTTCTGGCTCACAGACTCACATGTAGGACTTCCGCCCAAGTCCCTGCACGACCCATGGAGCCTTGAGCAAGTTCTGAATCATGGGAAATGGGGATTTGGGTCATAAAACGGGACTGACAGTGCCTGTGTCACATGGTCACTGGGCTGTGGAAATGCGGTGCTGTGTGACGGTACCAAAGGAGCAGCTGATGAGGAGGGATGGTCCCTGCAGCCCGGCTGCTCTCCCGTCACCCTGTCCACCTCCATCCTGTCCAGAAAGTTCCCCATTGTTTGTGTCTCCTTGCATTTCTCTCATCAGTTTTCTTTGTCCAGTAGAATTTAACCTCGGACTACAAATACATCCCCATTTCCACCATCTAGAGAAAACCGAGCAAATAAAAACACCTGTACCTTTAAAATAAACATTTAGCAAAACAACAACAAACCACACACACACACACACACACACACACACACGCAAATCCCCAGAACATTGCTGCATTCCACAGGTTAGTGTGCCCTTTCTTGTAATAACTCCATTCTGACCCTCAGTTACAGCATGTACACACCCTGGCAGACTCTTTCTTGTAAACATAAGGGCCTTGAGAAATCCAAAAAAACTATAAAGATAAGGGGTTAAGGATGGCCTTGGGAAACTCGGAGAAACCATGAGAAAAAAGAGATAAACGGTTGCCCTCACCTCTAACAAGCTCCTCTCTCCCCTTCTCTGTATCAGCCCCCCCTTAACGGTGCCAAAAGCAGCGCCAAGAGAATGTAGCTCTTTTTTTTCTTTTTTTCTGCAGTTTGTGCCTTTAAAAGCGGGCAACAAAGAAGGCTCGGGGCTGAGGACTGGGGAGAGCCCCCCAGCCCTCCGGGGTAATAAAGTGCTCCTTTACAATCCGTCTCTGGTTATCTCGCTGACACCTGACAACATTCTTACCTGCTACAGTTACCAAGTGAACTTGGAATAACAGAAATCCAAGTAGAACTCACTTTCTCATTACTCATCACTTTAAACATAACTACAATGTGGTTTTTATCAAGCTCATATGTTTTTAAATTAAATAATTAAAAGTATTTAGTAACCAAAACAAAACAGAAGGTGGAAAGAGGAGAGGAAGAGAAGGAAGAAGAAATAAGGACCAGGATGAGTTAGGGAGAAAGAGAGATTGGGAGAGAGAGGGAGGGAGGGAGGGAGGGAGGGAGGGAGGGGGAGGGAAGGGAAGAGGGAGAGGGAGGGAGGGAGAGAAGGGGAGAGGGAGGGAGAGGGAGGGAGGGAGAGAAGGGGAGAGGGAGGGAGAGGGAGGGAGGAAGGGAGGGAGGGAGGAGGGAGGGAGGGGGAGGGAGGGAAGGAAGGGGGAGGGAGAGAGAAAATATCACACAAACACTATCCTTTCCTTCACTGCATTCTCAGTCCCAAAGACACCTTCTTGCAAATTATCTCTTTATTATGGTGTTTACTTCTTCATTGCTAAATAATGCACTAATATTGCTGCTTCTTCATTTTATTTTCCTATTTTATAAGTCATTCACTGCACATTGCGAAGATGGCAGTGGGCTTAGCCTCCGTCCCGGACGCCTCATTCACCAGCACGCTTCCCCTCCCTCCACCGGGCCGTAGCCACAGGAACTGTGACCCTGTCCTCTAGCGATGTCTCAGCCCCCGTCCTGACCCTGAAGCCGTGTCCCTCTGTCCTGCATGATCCCATACCAGCCACCGTCCCCGGGTCTCCTTACTCTGCTCTCCACCGACCTTGACCTTGCTCCTGTGTCTAATCCCAGACGCCGGGACCCTGCCTCCTCCTCGTTCTTGGCCCTCCCTCTTCTGAGGCTGCTCCTCCCAAGCAGTTTCCTGGGAAGGGGACCATGAGAAACAAGTTGGTCTCCGTTCGGAAGGCACAGTGCGCAGTCTCAGGAGACGTTAGCCTGACACCCTCGTGTCCGCCGCGCCGTACAGGACGGACTTTATTTTTCCCCGTAGAACTGTTCTTCTGTTTCCTGTGTTCGGAATGACTGCGTGACTGTCCCTAGGAAGACCCCTTTCCGACTGTGACTGATGGCCAGCAGTTACTGCGATCTTTTAACACAGGACCAAACGACCTTCTTATGAGTCTTTGGAATACCTGTTGGACCATTGCCTCCCAGTCTGTTGGTTCAGATACTGGGCATTTTATATACTACTTGATCCTTTTTCTCTATTCTCTGTTTTTATCCTTTGGGTCTACTTTTTTGGAGAGTTCTTCGACATTACCATATCGTAAGATTTCATCAAATATTTATGGACCTTAGCTGTTGAATTGAGTGAAGTGTTAAAAAGCTTATTGATGAAAATAAAAAGAACTCAGGTGTTGATACCTGATGCGACATGGGTGAACCTTGGCAACATTGTGTCGCGTGAAGGAAGCCAGTCACTCAAGACCGTGCTGTACGACTCGATACGAAATGTCGCGTGTCAGACAGAAATGAGATTAATGGCTGCCTGGGCCTGGGGCGTTGGCGAGAAACGGGCTGTGACAGCTCATGGAAATAGGATTTCTTTGCAGAGTAATGAATGTTCCCAATTGATTGCGGTGATGGATTGAAAACTGTGACTCTCCTGAAAAGCACCGACTTGTAAGCATGCGTGGGCACGTGGCGGGGCCCGTGAATCCTGCGTCCACGAAGCTGTTCTACACATTGTAAAAGCGTAGTTACGGACCTCGAAAGCATGCTACACTCAACAAGCAGTCACCAAAGGCTACGGAATAGGATTCCATGTATATGCAGGGCCCAGAACAGGCAAATCCACAGACAGGAGGTGGCTGCAGGCTTGGGGAAGACGCCGTGGAGGCTCGCGGGGAGAGTCTTGCCTGTGGGGACAGAAAGTACTCTGAAAGCTGATTGTGGTGACGGTTTTACAACTCAGAGAATACGCTAAACCACTGGCGTGTGCACCGTAAATGGATGGGCTTTATGATACGTAAACTATATCTCAATTGGACGACTGAAGTCGATCAAGCCGCCTGCTGAGTTTCTGCCAGCCGGGCGCCGCGTGTTGGATGAGAGGCGGACTCTGCGGTGAGGTTGTATTTGCGCCTCTCCCCGGCCACACCTTCCGTTTCTTCTCCTTCAAGCGGGTCAGTTTGTCCAGGGATAAACGCTCTCATCTCCGGCCTGGGCTCGGATCGCAACAGTAGCAGCTTGGAGAACCGGAACTGGGCAGGGGCTCACCCTCACCCTCGGGTGTTGCTGACATCCCGAGTCTTCGTTTGCTGTCACTCCGTTTTTCCAGAAAATAAACCATTCTGTGCCTCGTCGGGGAAACACGTTCACGGATCTGTCCGGGTGTGGGGTGGGTGCAAATCTGGGCACTTGAACTCCTCCGTGCAGACTGCTAACAGGTCCACCCCCACCCGCCCACAGGGCCTCCGGTGCAGAAGTGCTTCCGGGGTCCCCCTGCAGTGCTCACAGCTGGTTCATCTTGCCCCCCTGCTCTCCAGACTTGCCTTTCAGCTTCCTCCGTGGTACAAGTCATTTCCTGCTCACTCATCTCCTTCCCACGTCTCAAAGCTTTGCCGACACCTCCCTGACCCTGTCCTGCCTGTGATTGTCTCTGTCTCTGCCTTTGTCTCTCAGTACATACATAGATAGATGATAGATGTAGACAGATGATAGATAGATAGATAGATAGATAGATAGATAGATGACAGATAGATAGATAGATGATAGATAGATGATAGATAGATGATAGATGGATGATAGATGATAGATAGATAGATAGATAGATAGATGATAGATAGAATGATAGATAGATAGAATGATAGATAGATAGATAGATAGATAGATAGATAGATAGATGATAGATAGAATGATAGATAGATAGATGATAGATAGATAGGTGATAGATAAATAGATAGATAGATAGATAGATAAATAGATAGATAGCTAGATAGATGATAGATAGATAGATAGATAGATAGATAATAGATGATAGATAGATAGATGATAGATAGATGATAGATGATAGATAGATAGATAGATAGATGATAGATAGATAGATAGATGATAGATGATAGATAGATGATAGATAGATAGATAGATAGATAGATGATAGATAGATAGATAGATAGATAGATAGATGATAGATAGATAGATAGATAGATGATAGATAGATAGATAGATAGATGATAGATAGATGATAGATAGATAGATAGATAGATAGATAGATAGATAGATAGATTTTAGACAACAGATGGATGGATGATGGATGGATGGACAGGTAGATGCATAGACAGATGTGTGTGTGAGAGATTTCAGGGCCTGGGGGAAGGAGAGTAAAGGGTGTGTGTTCTTTCTCCATTTCTCACTTTTCACCACAGCGTCTCCTCCATGTCCTTTGGCTCCCACACGGGGCTTATCAATGACCGAACCTAACGGTCAGTTCTAAATGGTTTTCTCTTTGGTGAATTCTACTTGCAATTTCTTTTCTCTACAGAGACTTTTAAAAATGTTTTGCTGTGAGCTCCATGCCCTCCTCTCGCAGTTGGCCTCAGGCCTCTGTCGTTGTTGGGCAGGGCCCACCCACACCTGTTTCCCGACTCTGACGGCTTCTTGACATTTCGTGGGCACAGCAAGACGGGGGGACTGGGGCACATGTTTTCGCCTGGCATTCTTTTTTTATGCTTTGTCAACTATAGTTGACATCCAGTATTATTCTGTATCAGTTTCAGATATACAGCAAAGTGGTTACAAACACGACATCCTTTATACGTTTCTGTGTGAAAGTCCCCGAGGACTGGGCACTGCCCCTTGGGCCCAGATCCCAGGGCCCCAAGGGAAGAGTTATAGCCTAGGAGGGTCCTCAGGGAAAACTAAAGGGAACCTGGTCCCAGCTGTGTGTGACTCTCTTGTTCCTTGATTCCAAGACCCTGGGTTACGTTTTCGCTTGGTGAAGCCTCCTCCGATGCTTCCAGCACTGAGTTACACAGACATACAGCCTCTCTCAAGTTATTTCTAGTTGCCTGACTTCAAAACTCCCAATGGTATAAAGAATTATAGACTAAAAGTCCTGCATTTGCTAAACAAAAATGTTGACTAGGATGGACCACTTGCTTTAAAAACCTAAAGAAACAAACACAGAGAGAGGGTGGTGGCTGCTGATGCTCACCGTCAGACTGCATCCATCCCAGTCACTGTCCTCCTCCCGTCTGAGTCTGAGGCACGTAATCTACGCAGTCTGTGTGCTGTTCGTCTTTGGTCATGTGCCTCTTCGGAGTATTTCCACCCATTGTCATGTTCACAAACCCCAAGAATTCTATTCACATCTCTGAGCGTTCCCATTCTTCGTGGTTAATGTTACTTGTAACAGTGTCTCTGAATCACAGCACTGATATTTCTGTATGTTTTTCCTACTCCCTCAGATCCAGCCAATTGCTTAGGAGCACGGACATACTCTGTGGGTGAGGGCCAAAGCGGACGGACACCCAGCTCTCCACACGAGAGGTTCTGAGCGTCTGTCCCTCTGCACCCCCGTGCCTCAGGGCAACGCCCACCTCGGTACCAGCTGCTTTGGAAAATGGTTTTCTTTGGCTTCCTTTTTTTTTTTTTTGGTTGAGACTTTAGAAATAAATCAAAGACACTTTATTTCCACGTTTTTACAGTTCTATCATTTTCCTGGATAGATCCTGCTGAGTTCGCCTTTATGCAGCACAATGGTCAGCTTTGGTGTTGCAGGAGGGAAGCGGACCATGTGAAGAAGCCCACCTCTGGTGAAGGTTCGGTTACCAGACACGGTGGATACATCGCCCGCCTGTGTCTGCCAGCAGGAGCCCGAAATGCTCCGGACACAAGTGACGGAGGAAACAGAATGGTTTTGACCGCCGACCACTCCCCGCCCCCCACCCGCGCCTTAATGTTTCCTGAAAGTGTGTACAGACCATTCCGTGCCTTAGGACTGCGCTTTGACAGAAAATAACTCAGAAAAGTTGTGCATCTCAACGGACAGAGCTCCTGGTCTTCCTGGCCCTGTTCTCTGCGTCTCTGGGAAGCTGTTCCCCGCTGTCCCCACGTCCCCATCGGGTCAGGGCCAGGGCAACGCCGCTGTTGAGGGAGGAGAAAAAGGCGGGGACCGTGGAGAGTCGCTCTCTGCCTCGTGGGGGGCCGGGGACAGCGCGGGGCTTCGCATCTGCTCACTGTCATGTGACTGACACACACACTGCTTTCCAGACAAGTTCCGTGCTCTGATCTTCTAGAAAGTTAACAAATATGCCAAAGAGTGTTTGTCCGTCAACTGAAATAATGTTTAACTATAAACTCTGGAGTGAGTCAGATGTCAGCGGTTATTAAAGCCGGACCCGAGCCCTGAGCAGGAGTCGGCATTGTCAGCCAGCACCTACCTCTGTCCCTCTGTCCACCTGCAGGTCCTGAACCCACTCGCTGCTCCCCCCCCCATTCCCCGGGGCCAGCAGGGAAGCAGCGTCCACGCCCGGACGGTCACAGCCGCCTCCAGGCCGACGTCTACGACCTGAGATTCCGCCCACACGCGCCAGGGGAGCCTCTGGGAAGCAGGTCGGCCCCCGCATGAGCTGCTGGAAACCGCCTCCCCGGAGCCAGAGCAGCGCCTCACCTGCCTCACCCCCGCGTGGGCCCCGGTCGGCCTGGCACACCCAGGCTCACACGCTTCGCTGCGCTTCCCGGCCCCCCACACCGCTCCCCGCAGACGGCGCCCTGTGGGAAGGAGGCATCTAGCACTTATTTTGGGGGTGCATAAAGGAAGTGGCATCTTCTAAAGGGAAAGACAGTTATGTGCGCGCACACACACACACACACACACACCCCTCCATCGCAAGGTACCTGCCACGTGAACATGTGCGAGGCCGGAGTGAAGAGCATTACATTCTCCAGACAGAGGAATAAAACAAAACAAACGCGAATACGATGTAGACATGCGAATACACATGTACATGCCACCATCCTTGCAGCATAGAGACACACACCCCAGTCAGACACCAGAGTGGGAAATAAGTTCCACAGAAGATACCCTGAGAAATGAGCAGGAAGCCCCGCCCCAGGAAGCCAGTTTGAGCTGATGTGAGCTGCGTGCCCCTTCCCTGGGCTCGGAGACCAGAGGAAGCCCCGCCCATAGGCAGCGTGTACCACAAGGAGCAAGCCCCGCCCACAGGCAGCGTGTACCACAAGGAGCAAGCCCCGCTCACAGGCGGCTTGTACCACAAGGAGCAAGCCCCGCTCACAGGCGGCTTGTACCACAAGGAGCAAGCCCCGCTCACAGGCGGCTTGTACCACAAGGAGCAAGCCCCGCCCACAGGCGGCTTGTACCACAAGGAGCAAGCCCCGCCCACAGGCGGCTTGTACCACAAGGAGCAAGCCCCGCCCACAGGCGGCTTGTACCACAAGGAGCAAGCCCCGCCCACAGGCGGCTTGTACCACAAGGAGCAAGCCCCGCCCACAGGCGGCTTGTACCACAAGGAGCAAGCCCCGCCCACAGGCGGCTTGTACACAAGGAGCAAGCCCCACCCACAGGCGGCTTGTACCACTAGGAGCAAGCCCCGCCTACAGGCGGCTTGTACCACAAGGAGCAAGCCCCGCCCACAGGCGGCTTGTACCACAAGGAGCAAGCCCCGCCCACAGGCGGCTTGTACCACAAGGAGCAAGCCCCGCCACAGGCGGCTTGTACCACAAGGAGCAAGCCCCGCCCACAGGCGGCTTGTACCACAAGGAGCAAGCCCCGCCCACAGGCGGTTTGTACCACAAGGAGCAAGCCCCGCCCACAGGCAGCTTGTACACAAGGAGCAAGCCCCACCCACAGGCGGCTTGTACCACTAGGAGCAAGCCCCGCCTACAGGCGGCTTGTACCACAAGGAGCAAGCCCCGCCCACAGGCGGCTTGTACCACAAGGAGCAAGCCCCGCCCACAGGCGGCTTGTACCACAAGGAGCAAGCCCCGCCCACAGGCGGCTTGTACCACAAGGAGCAAGCCCCGCCCACAGGCGGCTTGTACCACAAGGAGCAAGCCCCGCCCACAGGCGGCTTGTACCACAAGGAGCAAGCCCCGCCCACAGGCAGCTTGTACACAAGGAGCAAGCCCCGCCCACAGGCAGCATGTACCACAAGGAGCAAGCCCCGCCCACAGGCGGCTTGTACCACTAGGAGCAAGCCCCGCCCACAGGCAGCTTGTACCACTAGGAGCAAGCCCCGCCCACAGGCAGCATGTACCACAAGCTGGGTTGGCTGACGGCCCCCAGCAGCGGAGGAAAAGCCCCAGGGCGCACCGTACCCAGGCACGAACTCCTTAGGGAGAGAAACAAAGCAAAGTCTACTTTGTTTTTGGGTGATTTGTTCTTAGAAATAAATCAAAACATTATCTCTTTATACAAGTCAATTATCAAGTAACTCAAAACTTCATTTGGCGACAAGGAGAGGTGGTTCAACTATCAGGGCAGGAGACCTGAATGAGGACCGCGCCTCTGCTTCTCCCCTCAGACCAGGGCCAGTGGGGTGATTCGTCAGGGAAGGACCCCGTGATAGATGAATGCCGCATTTTCCTTCCTGATGGTGGTGGGCAGGGAGGAGGACGGATGAGGAGGTGGGCAGGAGAGTGCTATGGTAATTTATAAAAAATAGACTTTATTTCTTTTTTTATTTTTCTTTATTGATTTTAGAGAGAGGGGGAGGGAAAGGGAGAGAGAGAGAGAAACATGGATGAGAGAGAACATCGACTGGCCGCCTCCTGCACGCCCCCCACTGGGGATCAGGCCCACAACCTGGGCATGTGCCCTGACCGGGAATCGAACTGATGACCTCTTGGTGCAGGGTCAGTGTTCAACCCCTGAGCCACACCGGCTGAACTACACTTTATTTTTTTAGAACAGTTTGAAGTTCACAGCCAAGTGGAGTAGAGGGCATAGAGGGGTCCCAGCATCCCCTGCACCCATTCATAGGACCGCCCCCACATTTATAGGACCGCCCCCCTCTGGGCTCCTCACCCACAGTGGCAGGTGTGTGACAACTGGTGGACCTCCTGGACCCATGTGGCCCAAAGTGCAAGTTCACGTTAGTTCACTCCTGGTGATGGACATTCCGTGGGTTTGGACAGGTGTATACCCACATGTATACACCGCTAGCGTGTGCAAGTGGCTTCCGGCCCTGCACACCCTTTGGGCTCCTCTCCCCGGGAACCTCTCCCCCCACAACCTCCGCTCTGTGCGCGGTCTCTGCAGGTCCGCCTTTTGCCGGTCCCGTGGCTGGGATCGCAGGGTGCGGCCTCCCCAGACGGGCTGCTGTCGCTCAGTCACGCGCATTTAAGGTTCACCGTGGCTTCGTCGTTCGCTTCCTTCCACTGGCGAGGAAGAGTCCGTTCTCTGTACAGAGCGCAGTGTGTCTGTCCGTCACCCGTGGAGGGCACCTGGCTGCTCCGGGTGTTGGCGATGTGAAGGGAACTGCCCGAAACCGCCGTGCGCGGGCTTCTGCGCGACGTGCGTTTTCAGCCGTCGAGGGGACGCCCTGGTGGGTGGTCGCGGGTTGTAAGATGCGATCGGTTTGCTGCCAGACCGTCTTCCAGGGCAGCTGCACCTGGGACTCCCGCAGCCCTGGGGGAGCCTGAGTTCTCTGCAGGTCCCCGAGCATCCAGGGCCCTCTGGGTCGCCGGGTTGCACCTTCCAGTTGGTGTGTCCAGGACTTTGGCCCGTTGTTCACCGAGTTCTCGTGTTCCTATCGCTGACTTTGACATAGTCTCTGCAGATTCTGTGTGGCATTCCTTTACAGGTGTGTCTCTGCAGGTGTCTCCTCCCGGTCGTGGCTGGTCTTCTCATGCTCTTGACACTGTCTTTCTCCGAACGTCAAGTTTAAAGTGGAATCAAGGCCAGCTTCGGAATTGTCTCCAGTTCCTGAGGTGCTCCACCGAAGGAGGGGTCACGGCACCCCAGGCATCCACGTTCCTCCTGGGGTTTCCTGCGACCAGGGTGGTTTCGCAGTTACCTGAGCTCTATGGTCGCCTTGGAGTTAATTCCTGCACAGGGTGTAAGCTCTTTCCTGGATTCGTTGTGGATGGATGTGTCCGTCCAATTACGCTATGGTATTTTTTTAAGTGGAAATGTTTAAGGGACAGTTTATGCTGGAGAAAACATAAGAGATGCTTACAAAAGAAATAATTGTACTGCATGGTGTATAAGGAGAATAGCTAATTTAGTCACAAAAGGTGGAAGGAATTTGTAAGTGCTACAAAAACAAAACAAAACAAAAAGAACAAGTATCTTTAAGGTATGGCGTCAGTACCGACAGAGCTGGTGCCTTATCTTGTCCTTGAGCCTGGTTAGCTCTGTGGGTCAAGTGTGCTTTCTTCACACCTGTCTTGATTTTTCGTGGATGACGTTTCTACTCTACGAACGCAATGACGGCCGGAGATAAGATGTTCCTGGCTGTGATGGAGACGAATCAGCAACCTCAATGTACTCAGAATTCCTCGTAGTAAAGTATACATTAATTATACAGTCCCGTACTGCCACTTCACATACATTCAAAATGCGTTGACGGATCTTTAGAACAAAACGAGAAACATTGTAAGGATGATAACATGCCTGTTATGCAGTCGCGGCTTCATGAACGGCGATCTCTGTAAGTGCTGACTCGGCCCTGCTGGTCGACGAAGCTGAGTCGCTCTGTACGTCTGCTGACTTTGTCCCTGGTTCTTTTGTCGGCTGCTGATGCTCTGTCCAGTTATGGATCGGGGCTGAAGTCTCCAACCGTGTCTGAGACGTGATACTTCAGATGACAAGCTCTGTGTGTGTACCTGTGGCTTGGCCTGAGCACCTAGACGGGGTGTGCCGGGAAGGTATTACAAAATAAAAGATGGGCGCATCAACATTGAAAACAAAAAAATGCATGGTCCAGCTGGTGTGGGTCACTGGTTAAGCACTGACCCATGCACCAAGTGGTCACCAGTTTGATTCCAGGTCAGGGCACATGCCCAGGTTGCGGGCCCGATCCCCTGTGGGGGGCATGTAGAAGGAGGCAGCCAATCAATGTTCTCTCTCATCAATGTTTCTATCTCTCGCTCCCTCTCCCTTCCTCTCTCTTTAAAATCAATAAAGTAAAAATGTTTTTAAAATGCATGTAGGGAATCATTAGAATTCTTTAGAGTTTAGAATCTCTGGTTTTAAAAACTGCCGCAACTGTACAAAATAAATATCCACAGGCTGAGAAACCGAAATTAGAAAAATCATGTTCGACAGAAAATAGCATTCATCTCATGTGAAGCTTTGAAGGAATCCATTATGACTGATGGAGAGAATTCTTAAAATTCTTTCGTAATTGAAGGCACTAATAGAATGTGTAAGAAGCATTTTAAATTAAATACAAACGATGAAGCTGCTTCTGATCTCTGGTAGGACTCTGCAAGTTACAGGAAATGTCAAAAGAACCATAAAAATGCCATCTTATAACTTTATATTCAAAATTAAATTCAGACTTATACAAAACCAGTTTGTATGAAGAACTCTATCTTTCTAGAAAAACTGTTTCACTATAGTCATCAGACCCAGAAGTGCTGAAATGTCCAGGGTGGGGAGAGAAGGCTTACCATGTGAGTGACGTTTAGTCTTTCATTGTTATTTAGTACTTACTGTACTATTTTCCACACGAACAACTGTAGACTTACGTTTGCCCTTCCTGCATATTTTCAAAAAAGCACCGGAATCGAGCCCAGTATTGTCCCAGCCTATGAAATCCTCCTAACAGCTTCCACGAGAGTTGATAAGCCGAAAGATCCTACTCAGAATAACAAGTATCAAAAATTACTTTCAAGCACATTTTCAAAGAGCAGATGGTGTCACTGTCAATGACATCGATTGAAAATGAAATTGTTAAAAGTAGAACTTGGATAATCTAATAGATATTTGCAGAAAAGTGGGCCAACCATGTTATGATCAATGAACTGAAATCACACTCAAAACCACGTACTATATTAGGTAAAATTATGACGCTAATATTTTTTTTGTAACTGTTAAGGTTATATTGTTTCTAAGTATCTGTCTTAATCCTATTACACTATATAAATCATTAAAAAAATTTTATTTATTTATTTTTTTAATCCTCACCTGAGGACATTTTTCCATTTTTTGTACAGATAGAGTGGGAGGGAGAGAGAGGAAGAGAGAGAGAGAGAGAAACATCGATGTGAAAGGGACACATCGAGTGGCTGCCACCCGCACGACCAACCAGGGCCGGGGACAAACTGCAACCGAGGTACGTGCCCTTAGCGGGAACCAAACCCAGGTCTCTCTAGACCGCAGGCGGACGCTCTAACCGCTGAGCCAAACTGGCCAGGGCTCATTAAAGATTTTTTAAAGGGAAATCTTTGAATTTTAGTTTGACGGTGGCACTTGTTCCTTGTTTTTTTGAACAAGGGGCCTCATTACCCGCCGAGTCAGTACCCTCCCACCTTGCTCTCCCTACAGTGCGGGCATCCCATTGGCATCTCCTGTTGGCATCTCCTGTTCGCGGACCAGGCAGCCCAGGTGAGCAACCTACAGATCCCTCTCCTGAGACAAAGACTGGGCGCCAGAAGGGCGCACGGGGTTGGAGAGCTGACACAGTAAACGGCGCAGTGGTCGAATCCAGCTGCAGCTGCCGCATGTCATCCACCCCCTTAGACCTTCGACAGCCATTAACGTGCTCAAGGCCTTAAGAAATCCTACACTTAGGTTTAGCTCGCAAGCATTTCCAAGCATGGCCACGTTGACTTCTGCACATTCTAATTAATGAGCGTAAGCAATGTTTGAAGTTAGTAAATAATTCTATCTCAGATCAATTGTATCTACATATAATTGTCATAGAAGGTGACAAGAGAATGTAAGTTACGTGGTAACCGGACCCAGAGACACACTCCCAGGGCTTGATCGATGTCAGCGGAGCGGTTACTTACCTGGAATATCAATGGGCCATGTGCAGGGGACAGAGCTGCCCCAGCCAGACCTGTCTCTTCGTAGTTGGTGTGACCACTTCCCCTTGACAAAGGGCTGAACTTGGTGACTCTTCTTACCCGCGAAACAAGCAGAGTTATGAAACACCGCTTCCAAGATCCGTGTACAAAACAGCTAGTCCTTGGGGTCTGAGCTCTGTGTCTGCGCTTGTCCTGAGGCAATCCAGCCGCTGCTGCTCCAGGACCTGGGCCGGGGCTGCGGAGGGCGTGACAAGGAACAGAGGCGCCAGCCAAGGCAAGCTGCGGGCTCCTGTGGGCAAGCCGGGCCCCTGCCAGGGAGCTGGCTGTGCGCCCCCATCCCTGGCGAGGCTGCACGGGGTCCCACCCCCAGCGACGGGGCCTCTGTTGTCCTGCCAGCACTGTGGTTCTCCGACGCCACGCGAAGGTCCCCGTGTCATTTCCGGCTGAATAAAGGGGCGTGGTTATCTCCGTGGTGTTTAAGGGGAGACTCCGGCTAGAAGGGAGGGTTGAAGAGTAATCGCAGGCTGAATCGTGCCAGCTCTGTCACGCGTGGGTCCTAGGTAGACACATAGGTACACACGTACCTTCCACCGCTGTGTCCCTCGATTTCTTTCTTCTGCATCAGTGCAAAAGTGAAATGTTACCTATTAAAGGTGATTCTTTTTAGGAGATTGCCCCACTGCCTTTTTCTACTTAGTTTTCCTTAAATACATTTTCTTGTTTGATAGTTCCATAAATGTTTGTAAAAAACACTGGATTAAAATGTATTGTCTTCACTGCCTACAGAAATATATATATATATTAATATGTTTTTATTGATATTACGAGAGAGGAAGGGGAAGGAAACATCTGTCAGCTGCCTCCTGCATGCCCCCTACTGGGGATCGAGACTCCAACCAGGCAAGGTGCCCTGACCAGAGAACCTTTGACCTCTTGGTGCACAAGATGATGCTCAACCAACTGAGCCACATGGGCCAGGGCCAGAAATGTATATTTTCATTAACGTCCCCTCTATTTTATATATATATTATATATATATATATATATATATATATATAATATATATAAATTTTTATATATATAAAATTTTTATTTTATTTATATATATTTATGTGTATATGTACACATATATACATATATGTATATATAAATGGTTGAAATGGTTGTATATTTAATATAAAGTTGTAAATGCAAATCAGTTTATGTGAGAAGATCCAATTAGACTTCCAAAGCAATTTATTTTCATTTGCATACTATAAACTGGAACGAACGTAGATGCCTGTGT
The DNA here is from genome assembly GCF_014108415.1 of Molossus molossus. NCBI lineage: Eukaryota > Metazoa > Chordata > Mammalia > Chiroptera > Molossidae > Molossus > Molossus molossus. Next base: position 126,903,285 of record NW_023425377.1, on the reverse strand, counting down.
GTATATTCACATCGTGTAAATTGTTCCAACTCTATTCTCTCATTCAAGTGTGAAATTAACTTCGCCACTTAGTATAAATTTCTAAGAAAAAAATAAATATAAATATAAATTTCTAAAAATATAAATATTTCAAATTCCATGTTCTGTCCATTAATAGCTGTTCCTGAGACTGTGACTTCCTTCTGTTCTGGACATTTCACACACAGCGCCGCTGCCTTCCGGTGGGCTCACTCCGACGCCCTCGCGCCGACGGAGCCTGCCTGGCGGTCGACGTCCACCCCTCTCCAACCAGAGTGTCCTTCGGGTAACAGAGACATCATTGTTCGCCTCTGTGGCTCTTCCTGACGGTGACATGCCGAGGGCCAGACCCTGCCTTCTCCTCTGAAGTGGGACGGAAGGAGGGCCCGACGTGCGTGGAATGCGCGGCCCCTTTCCAACATGGAACACGCGTGACCCCGGCTCAGATGGGCATGCTTCTTGACAGTGTCTTCTCTGTGGCTGTCCCCCAAGTCCAGGGGATGTGACCCACTGTAGGGACTGCACACGGGGGCAGACAGAGTTCACAGCGCTGCCCTGCGGCGGCTGCTTGTCCAACAGGGGAAAGGGGCAGTCTCTGAAATATGGCATCATGGTGTCCATGGTTCATTTATCGTTTAAGGTTGACCTTATTTTAATTGTTAGATCGAAATAAATCAGGTAAGTCTATGAGACTACAACGACCTGCTTGAAGAATTGTACTAAAAATATTCCAAGACAAAAAGAGAGAGAAACACAGTGTGGGGTAACTTATCCAATGATTTCTAGTCGCTAAGACCCAAGACCCGATCTGCTGCTCGTGACCCGTGAGCAGCCGCCCTGGGCTCTCTCCCACCCCTCAGCTAAGGGGTCTCTGCTCAGTTCCCCCGGAAGCTGCATCTGAGTGAGTTATGATTAAGTGAAGCGTGTTCTCCGTGTCTGTGACCCGACCACGGTGCCAGCTGTGGACATCAGTGCCGAGGCTGCACAGGTGATTGTCAGAAGCCCCGATGGTGCACATCTGCTTAGCGTTTGCGCAGCTTCTGTGATGCAAGATTTTCAGGCAGGAGTTTCCAAAATATACAATTTTGAGATGACTGACGTTACGAGAAGTAAAGTGTGAATTAAGCCCTATAGTATTTCCCTAAGCAGGCGGTGTATTTTCACTCATCAGCAGAGGAGGGCCCAGCAGTTCATCTCAAGCAAGTCACCACGAAAGTCCACTTTATAATTTTTGTTTTTTAAATCCTCACCTGAAGATATTTTTACATTTATCTTTAGACAAGGTGGGAGGGAGAGAGAGAGAGAGAGAGAAACATTGATGTGAGAAAGACACATCAAGTGGTGCCACCCACACGATGCCAACTGGGGCCAGGGACAAACTGCATCCGAGGTACGTGCCTTTGGCTGGAATTGAACCCAGGACTCTTTGGTCCATGGGCCGACGCTCTAACCGCTGAGCCAAACCGGCCAGGACGAAAGTCAACTTTGAAACAGTGCTGGGGGAACTCTGCCTTCGCTGAGAGCAAATGTCACCCCCCGCCCAGTGTGTTCGCCACAAAGAAATCGTTCACCATCATCCAATAAGGAATAGTGGCTACAGTTTAGACCAAGCCACGAGGTTACAGGCTGAAATGCCTTCGATAGACATCTCGGCTGAAAGAAATCAGACATGTTGTGATAACAGATAGGAAGCTGAATAAAAGATTAACTCACGCAAAGGTATAGCAAATGGGTTTGCCGCCGCTTTGGGGGTCACCTGAAAGAGCATTCGGGGTGCAGTCTGCTCCTCTGACATGTTCCTCCCAGGCGGGAACCAGACGGCGTTCACCACGAGACGGGAATTTTGTCTGGACGCGTCCGTGTGTCGTTCATGCAGATGCTGGCTCTGTCTCGGCGGCCGCAGCGGCGTCCGGTCCCTGGTGAGGCCTCGGCCAGCAGGCTGTTTTTTCTGCGTGAAGGAAAATACGATGTCCCTCTATTGCTGCTGGCTGGCCAGGGTTTGCTTGCTGTTTTTTTCATTAGCTCCTTCCAAGAATCTGTTTTGTAAGTCTGTAAAATCAGTGTTTACTAGGTTGGTATGTACTGAAAGAATAAAACATGCTCGATAAACACCAGTTACTAAAGATCTGTATTTGTATTTATTGCCCGGAGAAGGAAGAGCCGGGGCCGGGATGCTGGCTTCCCGGCGGGACGGAGACTCGCGGAGCGGACTCCGCTCTTCGTCCGGAGCAGGTCAGCCGCGGGGTCTCTCTGCTGCCCCTGTGATTGACGAGTGGTAAACAAGGTCTACTTTAGATACTTTATTTTCCAGGATTGTATAGAAAGAAAGTTTATACTTCACAAGAGTCTTTGCCGTCAAACTTTGGTCTTCGTTGTTTTATCGTTTGCTTGTTTCAGTCCCTGCGATTCTATACAGGACGACGTGGTGAATCACACTCTTGGAGGCTCCCGGCCAGTTCAGGTAGAGGCATGCTTAGGGAAATACAGGAGTGTTCCATTCACACCCACTGGCGTAAAACTCAGTACTGCAACAATGTAACTTTCCCAAAATGCTCCATCAGTGCTTATGACAGAACAGGGCACTGCAACAATGTAACTTTCCCAAAATGCTCCATCAGTGTTTATGACAGAACAGGGCACTGCAACAATGTAACTTTCCCAAAATGCTCCATCAGTGCTTATGACAGAACAGGGCACTGCAACAATGTAACTTTCCCAAAATGCTCCATCAGTGCTTATGACAGAACAGGGCACTGCAACAATGTAACTTTCCCAAAATGCTCCATCAGTGTTTATGACAGAACAGGGTGCTGCAACAATGTAACTTTCCCAAAATGCTCCATCAGTGCTTATGACAGAACAGGGCACTGCAACAATGTAACTTTCCCAAAATGCTCCATCAGTGCTTATGACAGAACAGGGGACTGCAGCCTGAAGACTGTTTTGTGACTCTGCCTGGCAAGCCAGGGGGTATCATACACTTTAAATAAATGTCCCCAATTTTGTAGACTTGGGGTTGCTTCAAGTGCATCTAAAATTTTTGATAAAACATTTTCTTTTTAAACTGTAACAAAAACGATTAAATCTGTATTGCAATACCAAGACCATTTTAAACCGCATTCTATACCACTTTAAGAATGGTATGTACGAATGTAATATGCTAGAAATCTGAAGCTTAGCTTGTTCTCGAACTGAAATAAAGTCATATAGCCAGTGTAGCTCAGTGGTTGAGTGTGGACCCTGCACCAAGAGGTCACCCGTTTTGTTCCCGGTCAGGGCACATGCCCAGGTTGTGGGCCAAATTCCTAGTGAGGGGCATGCAGGAGGCGGCCAAGCAATGTTTCTCTCTCTCTCTCTCTCTCTCTCTCTCTCTCTCTCTCTCTTCCTCTCTCTAGAATCAATAAAGAAAAAATATTAAACAAATAATAAAGTCACATAAAACAGAAAAAGCTTTGTCCTCATGAGTCAGAAAAATAAATAAAATGAAAAGCTAGTCATACAGAAGATGATAAAAAATGTCGACACTGCGTCCCTCCCCTCCCAGTCGGTGGAGGCTTTAACACGGCTGCATACGTCTCTGTTTCCATATAAACCTCGGTCTCACTTCACTAACATTTAAAAAATATTTTTTTTATCCAAAATAGTAATTTGGAATGCAATTAAACAGCAAAGATAAAAAACATTCTCATGCCATTTTATATGCGATGATTTCAGTTCGTTATATTTGAGGCAAAGAAGTGACATTTTCTGACAGATATCTAAAATAATGTTACAGTTTTAGAAACTGCTTCACATATTTTAATTTTATATCTGTGGGATCCTATTGATATCCAGGAAAAGCTTTATGGAACATGGGATCTGGTGTGGGAAACTTTATTCAAAACAGAGCTGCAGGTACATCGAGGGCAAATGACGGATGCGGAGATTTTTCTGACGGCGTCATACTCCACATCTGCCCAGCTTGACAGTGACCATCAGTTGTTACCTGTTGAAGAATCACTTACTGGCTGGTGAGAAATCTGTCTATGGCCCAGCTGGTGTGGCTCAGGGGACTGAGCGTCGTCCCATGGACGGAGAGGTCTCGTTTTGATTCTGGTCAGGGCACCTGCCTGGGTTGCAGGTTTGATCCCCAGTGGGGGGCGTGCAGGAGGCAGCCAATCGATGTTTCTCTCTCACATCCATGTTTCTCTCCCTCTCTCCCTTCCTCTCTCTCCCAAAAAATCAATAAAAACATATTTTTAAAAAGGAAAAGGTGTCTGTCTGTGATGCAGTCCTGCTCCTGGTGACTGCGTGTACGGGTGTGTCGAAGCGAAGTATGTGGACATCACCTGCAGCGAACAAAGCAGAAGGTGAAGACAGCTGACATGAACCTTACGCTGCAGGGAGTGGAAGACATGTTAACAATCTCAAGAGATTATCAACCCGCTCATGGACAAGAGGCGGGGTTACTTCCTATTTTTTTACATCAGTACAGGTCTTCAGCCCAAGTAGCTGGTTACTTGTTGGACTAGAATATTCTGGTATCTGGTGTAAACATGCAAAATACTGTGTGCTGGCCCTGGCCGGTTTGGCTCAGCGGTTAGAGCGTCGGCCTGCGGTCCGGAGAGACCCGGGTTCGGTTCCCGCTAAGGGCATGTACCTCGGTTGCGGTTTGTCCCCGGCCCTGGTTGGTCGTGCGGGTGGCAGCCACTCGATGTGTCCCTTTCACATCGATGTTTTTCTCTCTCTCTCTCCCTCTCACTCTATCTGAACAAAATATCGAAAAATGTCCTCGGGTGAGGATAAAAAAAAAAAAAAAATACTGTGTGCTGGACCTGGGGCGGGCCGGTGACTTTAACTGCCCATCAGCCTGAGACTGTGGGCTAGCAGTTATCAGTTCTGGAAGTGGTTAGAAAATAGAATCATCTGTGTACTACGAAGACAAGAATTTAACACGTAGACTTTTTATGGGTGATTCCACTTCAAAAACTTCAACACCAAAAATTATATAATACCGTTTGGAATATACGTGTCCATAAGAATGTGAAACGGAACATACTATTGAGAAGTGGCTTTGGTATTTCTTTGCTATGGCCGTCCGAGTTGCAAAACCCAATTATCATGGGTATCCGTCAGCACTTTTTTTTCCCCCCACTCCTTACCCAAGGACATTTTTCCCTTTATCTTCAGACAGAGTGGGAGGTAGGGAGAAAGAGAGAGAGAAACATCGACGTGAGGGGGACACATCCATTAATGGGCTGCCTCCCTCACAACCCCAACCAGGGCCGGGGTCGAACCACAACCGAGGTACGAGATACGAGATACGTGCCTTTGGCCGGAATCAAACCTGAGACCCATTGGTCCGCGGGACAATGCTCTAACCACTGAGCAAACTGGCTGGGGCATCTGTCAGTACTTTTAAGTCATTTCCAATGTTCAGGAACTCACAGGAATTTCAACTCTGTAGAGAAAGTCATCATATAAATGTAATTTGGATTTGGAAAAACTATATAGTGCACACACGGAAAACTACGAACCGTTTAGACGGGAAAAAGCCACACATCCAGGGGTGACGCTGTGGACAGACGGCCAGTTTTCAGTGGTGTGAGAGGAGAGCGAACAGGAAACCACACGTACAAGCAGCAGATGCACCGCAAAACCCCGGGCACCAACGTTACACAGGAGTCGGGAGTGAAATGACAAATAAGGACACATTTCATCTTTCTGTTTTGCAGGGTCAGTCTGCCGACCACAGCTGGTGTCACGGAGCTTCTGCCGTAGTCTCTCCCTAAGCTGTTGGGCACAGGAATAACTTCCCTTAGAGTCTCTTCTCCGTCACCTGACATCACAGGACACTACGGAGTGAGGGACTTCCGTCCAAACACAATAGGTTCTGAAATCTCTGATGGTATCAGAAGATGTAACAGAGACATTGCTTGTTCAAGGTTGACCTCACCAAGACCATATCCCTATGACACCTCTCACGAAAGGATTATTAAAGATTCCAGCCACCCCCTCACCCTTCGGTCGTGTGATGGCAAAGCCAGGAAAAGCATCTGTGAACCAGGACACCGGCCTCACCAGCACCTCGGTCCCGGGCCTCCAGCCCCCAGAACCATGAGAGACACGTTTCTGCTGGTTACAACCACCCAGTCTATGGGTTCCTGTTGGGGCCGCCCCACAGCACTGAGACATCAAGCGTGAAGTCACCCGTATCCCACATGCAAACTTGAGGGTCTTCTTGTATTTTCCCGTGGCACACAGCCAAGTTCCTTCCCTTCAAGAGTCCATATTTGAAGTCCTTTCTTTATAGACAACCTTAAAAAATGAAAACTCTGACCACTGAACTGGGCATAGATTCTCAAGATGGAATAAATAAATGTTAAATGACCATTGTGCATCCATTATTCCTGAAAGCACCCTGTACATCAGCTTTGTTGAATAATTTTCTAGGTTACTTACCCAAATAAATGGCGAGTACTTTGAATCGTTATTTAGTAGGTTTTTTCAACACGCCTCCCTTGCTTGAAACTCTTTCCTACTTTGCTTTGCAATACAACTCACAACCTGCAACCCATCCCTCCTCATTGATGGCGATAGTCCTTTGATGCTAGGTTTGAGGTGTGTGCACACACCTGTGTGTATTATGTGTGTGTGTTTAACACTCAGAAGCCATTTGGACATGGTGCTAAGGGTAAGGCCGTCGATCATGTTGGTCAATATTATCTTTGTTCCCCAGCAACAACCAGAGTAGAATCAAGAATCTCAGACAAGCCCTGGCTGGTATGGCTCAGCGGTTGGAGCGTCGGCCTGTGGTCCAGAGAGACCTGGGTTCAGTTCCTGCTAAGGGCACGTACCTCGGTTGCAGTTTGTCCCCGGCCCTGGTTGGGTCATGCGGGTGGCAGCCACTCGATGTGTCCCTTTCACGTCGATGTTTCTCTCTCTCTCTCCCCCTCCCACTCTATCTGGACAAAAAAAATGTCCTTGGGTGAGGATTAAAAATAAAAAAGAAGAATCTCAGACACTATGTTCACATGCTTTTGTTTGCTTTATAAATGTTTTCTTTGTCTCATGTGTAGATACTGTCTTTCTTCAAATCGTGTACACTTTCCTCCCTTAACAGGGAGCATGTTGATGGCATGTGTTCTCCTATGCAACAGTGAAACCCTGTTTCCTGCGACCTCCACAGGGCAGCGAGGAGCCGCCACGGTCTCCGAGAGGTGCTTCTGAGTTTGAGATCGGAAGAGAACTTAGAGCCCAGAAGTTAGTGCCAAATCCCTACGATTAAGACTGTAAGTCAGCTGCACAGACGGGCTCGTCGGACACATACTGTATTTAAGCGCAAGTGAAATATAAAGAGGGAGAAGGATGAAAAAGGAGGAGGAGGAGGAGGGGAACAGAGGAACCTACACAATAGAGGGCAGAGAGTTAGTCTTTTAGCTGAATTATCTAAATGCCAAACTCAGTTAACTTTAAATTCTTCACACCAAAGAGGGAGAAGTCAGCAAGAAAATTTGATAAACTGCTCCTTTGGAAACTGTCCACTTCAATTTACCCTCCGGCACCACGCCTGACAGACGCCACCCCACGTTCTTTACTTGACGCCACACACGAATGATCACCAGCAAGTGGGTGCTTGTCCTTTGGGGTGGTCTTTAAAAATCCAACATGCTGGATCAAAGCAGTGTTTTAGGATGGAAGACCGTTTCAGCACACGTACGTGGAATCCTGTCCTCGGCCGGCGCAGCGAGCGGCACTGAGGTCGTCCCGTCTCCGCTGCGCTCGGGAAGCTGAGCTGCTCCCGCACCGTGTGCGCCACGAGGTAGCGCACGTGTGGCATCCTGTGCAATGCTCCCGCGTTCCTCTCCAAACTTGCCCTGTGGACTTATTCCTGCTCAGGGACCATTCCTGTGTGTTCATGAAAACGAGAATGTTACACTGACAGCCAGCGAGATGAGCTTGCCTTACCGGATCTCACAATGCGTGATAGAAAATGTACAAGGCGATCAATACAGTATTGATTTCGGAACCGAGTGAAGCAGGAGGAGGCGTTCCCGGCGAGATTTCGGTCACGTGGGAAGTCAGCGCCCAGTGGGGCGGGTCGCTTAATCTGCGGGAAAGGAATGGGTTACTTCAAATGTTTTGCCGGAAAAACTGGCCATTTCAAATGTGTACCTCATCTCCAGCCTTACAGAGAAGTCTGCGGGGGATTAAATAATCAAGTATAAGTAATTATGCGATGTCTCTATTCAGACACCGCAGTAGTGGTCACTGACTTAAAATTCTTACTTTATCTCAGAACTTCTGCTTTGCAAGTGAGTCTAGTGGCCCGAGGAGCAAGTGTGTGCAGGGCAGTCCCCGGCCGCAGTGTGGGGCACCCCGCACCCGCCTGTGCACGTGCTTGTGCACGTGTCCGTCTCTCCCTGGCCCACCGGTGGGGGGCTGGCCCTGACGACGTTCTGTGTTGGGAGTCTGCTGGTTCCGGGATAGTCTGCACCCACGGATACTACATCTGGTGATGAGGTTAGGATTCCGATAAAAGCCGACTTGACCACAGCAGAAAGTGGAGGCTCTTTCTCAGAAGCTACTGTTGAATAATTGAAATGTCCTTCATTTGGGAACACGGTTGTTAGCATAGGCCCCCGGAGGCCTGCTGAGGAGGGACGTTGGCCGCCCTTCCTCCCGGGGTCCACACGTCTGTGTTCCGTGTCCCCAAAGCAGGTGGAGCAGAGCGCAAGGACACCCCAGTGCGGGGTGATTCCTCACCGATGGTAAGTGTGGAGATCGGCTCTGTCCACTCCCCACAGCAACACAAGTAAGCGTCAGAAGCAGACTTAGCCCTGGACAGAGACCATGTGGCCGCTTATGTTACAGTGTCACTTGTATCAAAACGATGCTATTTGAGAAGCCTTAACTGATAGTTACAGTGTAACCTTTCCCGTGGCGGTCTGGACACAGTCTTCACTTTTCCCATGTCTCGGAAACCAGTCTGACCATATGGAGTCCCTGACCAGTGTCCGAGCACCATCGTCACAGTGAGCAGCTGTTGGTCACCGCACGCTGTGCCCACATGCCAGCCGGGCACTCTTGCCCGTGGAGTCAGCAAAAATGAGCAATGTGTGTTCCAGATGCCCTTCTGTCCTGGCCAAGGGGAGGACAACATGGGCCCCCAGGTCCAGACCCCAGCCCTACAGATCCTGGCAAGCAAATGCCCCCAAGCATGTTCCAAATCGTTGAGAGGGGTGGCGTCCTAGCAGTGCCCTGGGGCTCCCACACCTGCCATCGGAGCATCCCGCCGTCATTATCAGAAGCCCCTGTGTTCCGAGCAGGCACGTTCCACAGGGTGGGGAGGGAAGAGAGAAGTAGAGCATCGTGCATGACACACAAAGACCAGGGCGCGCGACGCTTTGGGGTTCTGTCTAAAAACAGCAGGACCACAGCATACGGCGGGCACGCGGCTCTGACTGTGCGTGACCGGGCGTAACCACGGCGGTGCTGCCCGGAGCTGTGGCAACGTCGTGCCCGGTGAGCACCGCGCTGCAGAGCCGGCTGAGGCCGGAGGCGGGCGCAGGTGGGAGGAGGAAGGCTGGATGCCAGGAAACAGAACGTGCCCAGCTCACCTGGCTGCGGGCACCGGCTTCTGCCTCCTGCTGAGGTGCGGGTGCGAGAAGCGTGGGCGTTTTCCAGTGGACACGCCAGGCCACGTCCGTCCCTGCTCCTCCGCCGTACCGATGGCTCATGCTGGTCATAAACAGCGTCAGTGGAATTGCTGATGAACAGTGTGCAAAGTATCCGGCATTCTCTGTCGTTTCTTGCTCTGTTTGTATCACGGCGCAACGGAACCCCTAGATGTATCATCTGTCCACCTCTCATCTTCCAGCTGTGACAACCAGTCAACCATCTTAAGTGTACAGCTTGGAAGTGTTTATTCTCAGAACTTTTCAGTCCTTGGGAATCAGCAAGACAGGAAAATGCCCTAACATGGCCCTTCGGTGAGGACGGGGCCGGGAGAAGAGACAGCCTGAAACCCAGCCAAGTGGACGTGTGTGATTCCGACCACGCACGGTCCTCGGCCTCGATTCCCGCTCAGCCCCCTGCCCACCTCCTCCTCCCTGGTCAGGTCCGCAGCTCACTCTGCGGGAAGGAAGGTCTCCGCCTCCGCCTCCGCCCGGTGGTCTCAGGGCCCAGCCCGCTGGTCAGCTCGCCCCACCGCAGGCCCGGGCTTCGGGCTCAGGTGCGCGCAGAGGCCTCCCACCCTCCAACAGCTGCAGGGCGGAGCCAAGCACACCCCAGTTCTGGGAAGTGCGCATGACCGGAGCCCCGCCCTGCATCGAGGTGGACAGACGGGGTCTCCCGGGTCCATCTAGAGCGCAGACCAGGTACCGCGCAGAAGTGCCCGTCGCTAGGCTGCCCGAGGCGCTGGGTCCTGGAGCCCAAGCGGCTCCACCGAAGGCCGTGTCTGGAGGGAGCCCCCTGCCACGGCGGGCGGGGAGCCCACAGGCCCGGTCGCGGGAAGGCCAGAGGCTCCTCACAGCCGGCTGCTCGCGTCCCTTGAACACGGATTTCCTTGTGCTGTGATCACGCGTCCTCCAGGGCCCCCGTGGACTCCACGTGTCGTCGTGTGAACCAGCACCGTGTCTGATGAAGGAGGCCCCTTCGCGTGGACATTCAACAACGGCCTTGAGCCCCTGGAGTTGGCAGGACCACGACACAGCCCCGGTCAAGAAAGGCTGGCCCGACACGGGCGACCTGGCCGACGGACTCTCGGGACCCACTGAGTCACCCCGAGTGGGAAACCAATGCTACTCCCACCATCCAAAAACATATGAACAGTTAGAAGCTTTCCCCCCAGCATCCAACTTCGAGACGTGATGAATGTATTAGGGAGGAAATGAAAAAATATATAAAATGAAAAAATTTTATATAATATGTGGGTGGTAATTAAAGTGGACTCTGTGGTTTGCAAGTGCGTCTACCGACTTGAGCTGAGACGTTCACAAACATGAATCACAAGGAACAGAGCAAGTTCAGCGCAGCCTGGCCTGTGCCCGGTCTCAGCACGAGGTCAGAGGGCTCCGCACGGGTCTGCTACTAAACACCTCCCGTTCCTGAGACCTCTCGGTTCCCTTCAGTGCATGCACATGGGGAATGCAAACAGTGATCAAAGTCTGTAATTTGTCTTTAAGTGTTGATTGAAAGGAACTTACATTTTATTTTTATTTTATTATCATTATTATTATTATTTTAATCCTCACTGGAGGATATTTTTCCCATTGATTTTTAGACAGAGTGGGAAGGAGGAAGGAGGTGAGAAAGAGAGAGGGAGATATCGGTGTGAGAGAGACTCATTGAATGGTTGCCTCCCAAGTGACCCCGACTAGGGCCAGGGATCAAACCTGCAACCCAGGTATGTGCCCTTGACTGGGAATTCAACCCTCAACCCTCAGGTGCATGGGCCAACGCTCTGACCACTGAGTCAAACCAGCCAGGGTGGAACATTTTAAATTACAATTATTTTTTATTTATTATTGAGCTAGAATAACAATCTTTACCATGACTTTGACTAGACCACGCTTCTTTATAAATCATGAGCAGGCCCTGGCTGGTTTGGCTCAGCGGTTAGAGCGTCGGCCCACAGACCAAAGAGTCATGGGTTCAATTCCAGTCAAGGGCACGTACCTCAGTTGCAATTCATCCCCAGCCCTGGTCAGGGTCGTGCAGGAGGCAACCAGTCCATGTGTCTCTCTCTTTCCCTTTCTCTCCCTCCCTCCCTCCCACTCTGTCTGAAGATAAATAGAAAAATGTCCTTGGGTGAGGATTTAAAAAAGATTAGATATAGACATAGACATAGACATAGACATAGACATAGACATAGACATAGACATAGACATAGACATAGACATAGACATAGACATAGACATAGATATATATGCAGAATAAAGAAGGTTTTCCCTGTGGAAGAACTTGGTGAATGGGGCCACACCATGTCGGCGCTGCGCTGTTCCTGAGCTGTCCCGCCTGTTTCGGGGGAAGTGCTCAGAGCAGCGTATCAGCGCGATGAGCCGTGGACGTGCTGGGCTGCGGAGGCTCCTAAACGCCCGTTTCTCAGCAGTTTCATCACTTCCGTGTCTCACCGTCTAAGCGAACGTGCGTCGTCACAGTGCCCACCGACACACGAAGGTGAGCGTGTGGAGATGCAGGTCGAGGTGTGTGCCACACCCGGCTGGGGGGTGTAGTGACGATGCTTTACCCCCATCAGAAGTACCCGTGGTCCCAGTGAGGATGCGAACCTGACACTCCCACGGTACAGAAAACGCCTGTGGAACAATGTACCTAGACTGTCCTTCAGGGAGTTTCTCGGCGAGGAAACTGGATAGTCCCCCTTGCAGGCCTCCTGGCGCCCCGACATTGCCTGGAACAGAAAGGCCGCAAATGTTCCCCAAAAGGGGGTGAGAGCTATGGTTTGCAACATGTGGTCCCCATCTCATACCTGTGACCACATAAATACAATTTACAGTGGATTAATGAGTCATGTTTACTCGATCCAAACAACCATTCCCGCTCGGCAACAGGCCCTAAATAATTCACCAACAAGACATCTTAGAACCCATGCTGGTGCCTCCTCACCAGCGTGGTCCCCGCACAGGGGCGACTCTCTCCTCGCCACGTCCTCCACGCCGCCTTGTGAAATCCGCACGACGCACTCACTCGCATCTCCACAGGCCCGGCTCAAGCTGCGCACAGCAATCCCCCCGCGAGATTAGACACTCGAGACCAGCTCAGGCGACCGAGCGCAGGGTGCCTCCTGAAACCCGGGAGTCCCTCACAAAGTTGAATGTCAGTGGTAGGACAACTAATGAGATTTGCCCCCGTCAATTTTAGCCTCAGTAATGTGGAAATATTAAGGCGGAACACAGTAGGGGATAATTAGGGGCGTTTTCACTTTCAGCGAGCCGCTGAAAATAAAGAGGGATGTCATTAGTGCTGTAATGACTCACAGACTACGCCCACTGAGCCGACACCCTGGGTCGTACCCATCACTCTGTATTGCACCGGGCATTTATAATTATCGGCGCAAACTTACAACGTAAGAACTGAACATTAGTGGTCAGATTGGGAATGATAAGATGGGCTAATAAAGAGTTTTCTAGAAAATAAAGAGTCACCATGGAGTTCTTTGGGTTGGTTTTAATTTATTTTAATTCTAAGGTAAACACCATTATTTTAATGTATGATTAATATATGTAGGGGAGGAAATAGGGGAAACCTTGGTAAACGTTATAAAACAATCAGTACTGTGGCGGCTCTCTCTGGTGTTGTTTTCTTAGCATGTGGGAAAGGTGAAGAGACGCTGCGTTGTGTGTGTGGCGTTTTAGCAGATACTGTTACTGAGGGATGCAATCCATTTTAATCTAGAAAACGCCAATGATTAAACATGTATGTTCTAAAATCAGACATCAGTATAGAACAATCAAGCCAGTAAATTTATTTAGTCAGAGACCATTCCGTCAAACGCATTTTCTAAATCAAGTAACACAATGCGTGTGTTACTTTTACAAAGCACAGCATGTTCATGAATTTCAGAAAAAAAATACATTTCAACTTCAAATTGCTGGTTTCCAATTAAAATGAGGTTCGCAGTAGATGTTTCTCGGTGCTGCCATGTGCTGGGTCTTGATCCCCAAAGTTAACACTAAAAAGAGGGGCAGGTGTTCGGGGTTGGCATGTGCCCAAAGACGCCGGTTTGTACATTCTCTCATTCGCCAGAACGCGGAGGGAATTCAATAAAAAGCACTCGGATGTATGGCACGTTGCATGAAAGAGCTTAAATGAAAAGAAATATGGTTCTAGAGGGGCGTTTGGCAACTGAGCAACCCGTTCGTTTGAACCCAACATTAAGGGGAGGCATAAGAAAGCGCTTTCTTTCTGACAGGCCCTCAAAGGAGAACAGGATCTGAGGGCTACATCTCTGGGAACATCTGTGTTCGCTTTGATTCTGCGAACATTCCCATGGTCCGTCTCCTCCGGTCCTTCCCAACCCACTGAAATCCTCCCCCCTCGCCCGACACACGTCCTCCTACCCACCCGCTGTGATGTCCCAACACCGGGCTGGGCTAGTTTAGGTAAGAGAGACCGGTTCTCACGGTGACCGTCGTAAGTTCACACAGTGGCTCCCGGTGCACCTGCTGGCCTCAGGGCGTGGCGCCCGCCTCAGGGCCTCAGGGCAGGCTTGCCACACCCCTTCCGGACAGACGGACGACTTTCCTGGACGCCGGACAAACTGCGTGTTCTTCTGACCTCAGCCCAGCACACCTTCCCTGGGGAGCTCTCTGCCCGCCTCTGAGTGCAGGAGGAGCCCCGACTCTGCCCCGGAAGTGGGCGCAGGTCCCAGCGCGGGCACCCGGACTGTGGGGAGCGCCCGGCCCTCCCGGCCACAGCACCCGGACCGTCCTGGCTTTCTCTACATACTCAACTTATAAAAGCAAATGTTATCAAATATTACACATTTAAAGGAACACCCTACCACCCATACCAGTATCTTATTGTTCTCGGTGGAGCCAGGAAGGGCGAAAGGCGGGAGCTGCCACTCCGAGGGGCGCGGGGGTGTCGCCGACGAGGCGGGGATCGGTAGGCAGTCACTATCCCTGGGCAGTAAGGCCTCGTTGTTCATCAGCTTGTCACACTGCAGGACTGTCAGAACGCCGCTCACTAGCTTGAAAATGTGGTGGGAAAACACTGATTCTAAGACTAATTACGGTGTAGTTATATTAAGAGTGCGCTTGTTTTCCCGTAAAATCAAAATGTATTGTCATTTCTAGTCTCTGTTTTCATGAGATCAATCCTCTGGAAAAGAAAAAGACTGTGAAATGAATGTGCCAAAGTTTATATTATATATATTTATGGTTTATGTATATACAGGGATATGCGTGAGTGATCACACACACTCACACACACACATACACACACACACACACATACATACACACACACTCACTCACACTCTCACACACACACACACACACTGGTGGAGTATTCTTTTATCCAACTTGGTAACTGAACATACCAATAGAAATCCTATATCCACAGTAATCCGATTTTCGTATTAAGCACCATTATTTTCTCCTTCGGAGCCAAACCCGACGCCGTGGACCCACGACAGGCTGTGTTCTCAGCACCTTCTGTGCCCCCAGACGTACAGGGTGACGCTTCCCTTAAATACCCCACCTCTGGGCGACTCACCTGCAGCCTTAAGTAAGACCAGGTTCGTCTGTGGCTGCTGTCTGTTCCATGCGTGTAGACCTAAGTGCAGACCTTTCGAATAGAATGTCAGACCCCACGGACGCTGGCAACAGCTCGATGTTAGGAAGCTGTGAGGAGAAGCTGTCACCGTGCCCGCCACCCTGCCAGCTGCTGCTTCATGGCTGGTTTGGGCTCAGTGGGGACTGGCGGGCAGAGTTCCGCATGCTAGGTTCTCAATGCCATCCGACTGCACGCGTGCTTGTGTGTGTGTGCGTGCACCTAGACTGTGGGTATCTGTGTGCCTGGTGTGTGTGTGTGTCTGGTGTGTGCATGTGTATGCCTGATGTGTGTGCGTGCCTCGTATGTGTGTGTGTATGCCTGATATGTATGTGTGCCTGGTGTGTGTGTGCATATGCCTGATGTGTATGCCTGATGTGTGTGCGTGCCTCATATGTGTGTGTGTGTGCCTGATATGTATGTGTGCCTGGTGTGTGTGTGCATGTGCCTGATGTGTATGCCTGATGTGTGTGCGTACCTCGTGTGTGTGTGTGTGTGCCTGATATGTATGTGAGCCTGGTGTGTGTGTGTGTCTGGTGTGTGTGTATGTGTGCCTGGTGTGTGTGTGCATGTGCCTGATGTGTATGCCTGATGTGTGTGCGTACCTCGTGTGTGTGTGTGTGTGCCTGATATGTATGTGAGCCTGATGTGTATGTGTGCCTGGTGTGTGTGTATGTGTGTCTGGTGTGTGCATGTGTATGCCTGGTGTGTGTGTGTGCCTCGTATGTGCATGTGTATGCCTGATGTGTGTGTGTGCCTGGTGTGTGTGTGTGTGTCTGGTGTGTGTGTGTCTGGTGTGTGCATGTGTATGCCTGATGTGTATGTGTGTGCCTCGTGCGTGTGTGTGTGCCTTGTGTGTGTGTGTGTTGAGAGTGGGTGTGAGATAAGCTATTTGTTGGAAAACTAAATTTCATTTTTTAATTATTACTTATATTTAATTACTTGGGTTATTTTCGGGACATTTCTTGTAAATGAATCAATAATTCAGACTGTCTCCTGTAGATCAATCAATAATTCAGAACTTCCATCCAGTACTAGGCATGAAAAGGCAAGTCGAATTCCTTCCAAATCGTCAAGTCCCTGGACATTGAATCTCTGCATCTTAGGCTCCAGTTTTGCGGGAAGTTTTTACTGTTACTAGCTAAGGCCGGAGACTAAGTATTTCCTCGTCTTTCTCGTCACTTCATTGGTAGGAACACCACTGCGAGATGACAGGTGGTGGGGAGGGGCCTCCGGCCGTGAGGGTCCCTGTAGTCGGACAGACCCGGGATTTGGGGCGCGGCCTCCGCTGGAACTCCGATGAAGCACGTGACCTCGCTTCAGGGCTGATCTGTTCCCTTGTGCTGCTTTGGATACTTTTCTTCTGATGGTTCCTTCGGTGTCAAATGCTTCTAATTTGCTGTGTAACGATTTTGTTGGTTTTAGATGTTCCTTATTACATATCTTTATAAATTTCTATTTTCAACCCAAATCAGCTACATCACATTGTACAGTTTCCTGTTTCCTGAAAATATACTCACACTTGGGTTATTTCTTTTCACATACTAATCATAGTTTAAAAATCTCAGCTATTAATTTTAGTGCGGGGAGTCTGTAAAGATTTGTACATAAAAGTCCTTTTCTATCGTCTACCGTATGTTCACGAAGCTTTGCTTCTTTGGATGCTTGGTTCTTATGTGACTTATGGTGAGAGTCTTATTTCATCGTAGAAGAATTTTGGGCAATGACGTAAACAATTCTCTGGAAAACTGAATGAAAGAACTTCTTTTCGCTAAATCGTTGAATCAATTGAATGTCTCCAAGTCGTATCTCAAATGCGCACCTGGTCGGACCACGGAGGAGAGTTTGCAGGCCGAGGCCTTTGCCTCGGTACGGACGCTCTGTCCATTCCTAGGCATTCTGCTCTGTCTTCGAGGATTTTCCCGTAGGGCCCTCTGTGATTCCCATCCACGGAGACTCCGTAACCCTTTCATTTCCCTCCCTCTGCATATTCATTCTTGGAAATTTCTCCCTGCGGTGTGGCTTCGATGGTCATCCAGGTGGTGACGACTTCCCCAAGTGTCGTTATCCGCACACGAACTCCTTCTCATCACCTCAGGCCCTGCTCTGGTGGCATCAATATGCTTTGATATTTTGATATTGTCTTTGTTTCAACGACATCTGAGTTAAAAAAATATATCTAAAAACCCAGCTGGTTTAGTTCACAAACTTGTTTCTCCTCCTGTATTTTCTGTCTCAGAAAACAGCCCCACCCGCTGCCGGTGACCTGAGCCGGAGGGCTGAATGGAGAAGGCGTGGATGAAATATCCGTCTTTGATACGCACGGGAGTCCCGGTGCGGCGTCAAGCTCCCCTGTGGCCCCGCCTGGTGTCTGTGTCCCCAGCAGGCGGGTGCTCAGGCCCAGCGCCCCGGCTCCGTTCTGAGCTTTCCCACGAGCTCCTGTCTGTCGGTAAAATGCACATCCCCGTCGCAGTGACCCCCACTCTGATGCTCCCTGAAGCCAGGGCGGTGAGGCCGCTTCTCCCACAGAGTAAATAACCCCAACTCCCTGTTCGTCTCGGGGCTGACCTGCGTGGCAGCTGGACCCAGTGCCAAGGGACTGGTGCGCCCGGGCACCTGTCAGCCTGAGCCTGGCGCTGGCCGCGGTGAGAACTCAGCTCACACTGGCTGAGTGGAGACGTGAATTTCCCTTCACCCAGGTGTAACCGACGGAGCCCACGGAGCGAGCGGATTCTTCTCCAGGCTCCCACACCGCGTGCTGCGGAATTTTTTTTTTTTTTTTTTTTTATCCTCACCCGAGGACATTTTTTGTTCAGGTGGAGTGGGAGGGAGAGAGAGGAAGAGAGAGAGAGACATCGATGTGAAAGGGACACATCGAGTGGCTGCCACCCGCATGACCGACCAGGGCCGGGGACAAACTGCAACCAAGGTACGTGCCCTTAGCGGGAACCGAACCCGGGTCTCTCGGGACCGCAGGCTGATGCCCTAACCGCTGAGCCAAACCGGCCAGGGCTGTGCTGTGGAATTTAAGGCGCGTGACGAAGCATGAGCGTTCTGTCCCCGAGTGGCGCTGGCTTAACACGCCACTCTGGACGCACGCTGACGAGATAAGGGGAAATCCGCTGGTATTTTCAGATACATATTTCAGGGAATAACTCCCCTAGAAGATCATTTATCCTAACGATTCCTTGAAATTCTATCACACCTCTCTTCGGCTAAACCAGCGGTTCTCAACCTGGGGGTCGCGACCCCTTTGGGGGTCTAATGACCCTTTCACAGGGGTCGCCTAAGACGTAACAGTAGCAAAATTACAGCTATGAAGTAGCAACAAAAATAATTTTATGGTTGGGGTCAGCACAACAGGAGGAGCTGTATTAAAGGGTCAGGGCATCAGGAGGGTGAGAACCACTGACCCTAATGAAGCCCAGTTTCTTACCTGTAATTTCTATGACAAATAAGAACAGGCTTATCCCGTGGAAAAAATACGCCAGGATTTTACAGTTAGACGCATTCGGCTCCACAAACATTCTTACTAGCCGTCGTGTGCTCACAGTTCGGCGAGGGAGGCAGTGATCCAAACATAGCATTTAAAACAGCACAGGGTTGTCGTGACAGCTGGAACCAGGGTGCGGGGGCAGCACAGGACCGGCCAGAAGAGCGATGAAGCGTTGATATGTTTGACATGGTGTAATTTACAGCATCCGATGAATAACATAAAACAAGTATGAATATATTTATTCTAATAACGCCATTTAAATTTTGATGGGTATTGTTAGTTGGATATTTACAAGTATCCGCACCTTTCAACCTCTGTATTATATGTCTTTTAGTTAGTGCAATATAGATATATGTATCGACTTTCTCCTCAATGCTGTGAACATGAGATCTCTCTAAAGAAAATAAGTTTATTAAAAATAAAGATGTCTGTAGTGGGAAAAACCTGTGTGCGTACATTTGTGCATATAGATGTATGTATAAACGCACACACATCTGTGTTAAATGAGACTCTATACATAAGTGTATGTAAGGTCAACATATGAACAGCATCTGCACACAAATGAACGACAATGTTGTATGTGCATGTTTTCTGTCTTCACAGCGGGTTTCCAAAGCAAACGAGCCACTTCAACGACATGCAGGACCATGTCCTGACCTCTCCATTCCCCGTTCCTTATGGTCACCTCGTTTCCATCCTTGGCTGAGTGTGTATCTTTTTAAAAAACCAATACATTAAAGTTTACTAATTGTACTTTAATATTTATGCTGACAACTTGGTAGCTCCGTATTCCTTTGGTTGATCTGAAGGCAGCTTTGGGCGTTAAGCAGTCAGGACAGCCAGAGGTAGACACAGTATCAACCTATGTGGCCGGTAGGCCCTTTGCAGTCTGTGCCGGCGTGGGAAACTCCCAGCGAGGACGGAAATGTTCCGTTTCCCGTTTCCCTCAAAGCACGAGATTCTGTCTGCCGGTGGGTACGATTTGGTGAACGAAACTGCTGGTGTGGAAATTGATCCTTTTTTACTCTTAGCTTGGGGAGTTTACTTTCCTTTCACGTGAAAGAGACATTTTGCCTGAATTAGTAGCACACCCCTCAACAATACACCAGCCCCTCATTACTGCGAACTTAACTCTGTTCTTCAAATCCACACGAACCTCCGACCACGACAGCATGTCCTAAACTGTAAGTATCTCGGCGTAGCCAGTTCACACGCTGATGTATTTGTTTCCAGTGAAAAAGATGAGCTGACCAGGGCAGTCTGTCACCAAACCACAGGACGGCAGCCACGGGGACCAGCAGGTGCGCCACCTGCAGGAGGGGGTGTCTCCTCACAGCTTCTGCGCCCACTCACGCAGAGTGCTCAGCACTGTCCGTGGGGCCGGGTTTGAGGTAGGGATCTGGATGGCGAGACTTCGTCCTTTAACTGTCGAGTCCAGAGGCAAATCCCACTTTAATATTTGGAAACGTACGAATTTTGTTTGATGGACTTAGGGTCATTTTTCTTCCTAGTTGAGTACAACTGTCCTGTTCAGTGCGGTGGTTTCTCATAGGCTGAAGATTGGGTTGAAACAGTGGCAGTGGGAACTCCTTTTTCCGGAGAATTCGGGATGTGGGTGCATTTGAGGATTCTGGGGGAAGCTGGCTGCTATTGCGTCTCCATCACCGCCACACCCTCACCCTCGCTGGCTGTCCCCTCCGTCGGGAAGGCGTCCCTGCCATGTTCCAGCAGCACCGGGGCCATGTCGCTCCACAGGGGAGCACCAGGGACCTCATGGGGTTAGTTGAGTGAGAACTTACAATGTTACCCTCGTTTGGTCAAGTTACAAGGTCATCAGACTATCCTATGTTTTCAAGAAAGTTTTACATGCTTCATGCTGTACCTCTACTCTTAAATCTATCCCAGATCACCACCCACCTGGTTGTACACGCACCTCCCCTCCATGATGAGCAAATACTGAAGAGACGCGTGGAGAAGTTGCAAGGTTATTGTCTTCTTACCAGGATGAGAGGCAGAATCAGGCGGGTCACTAACAGAAGACGGGGCCGAAAATGTGCTCTTCTCTTGCAAGATGCGCAGGTTGTCGCGTGTGCACTGTTCGTTAAGAAAAATGGGTTACACTTTCATTTCAGTGCTAGGATTATTTTTTAAAGAAAATTTGCATTGGCCTGGTGTGGCTCAGTGGGTTGGGCACCATCCCAGGGACTGAGAGGTCCCGGTTCCATTCCGGTCTGGGCACAGGCCTGGGTTGCAGGCTTGATCCCCAGTAGGGGGCGTGCAGGAGGCAGCCGATGGATGTTTCTCTCTTACGTCAATGTTTCTCTCTCTTCCCCTCTCTCTAAAATATCAATAAAAACATATTTCTAGAAAAAGTATTTGCATTGAATTTATCTTAATAAATATGTCCCTGTAGATATATTTTTTAAAAATATTAATTTTAGAGACAGGGAGAGAGAATGAAAGAGGGGGAGAGAGAGAGAGAGAGAAACATTGATTTGTGGTTCCATGTATTTGTGCCTTCATCAGTTGAGTCTTGTATATGCTCTGACCAGGGATCGAACCCTCAACCTTGGTGTATACGCTGACGGAGCTGCCTGGCCAGGGCTGTCCCATAGATGAGTTTAAAGAACAGCGTTTGGGAAACATTGTTGCCAATAAATCAACTCAGTTCAGAACCTTTCCAGTCAAGGACAGACACATACGTCTTCATGCGTTTGCAACAACGGGTGACCAGTGAGTCTCCTGGCTTTTGCGGGGTTCACCAACCCGATGTAATCGTGCACGGAATGATCATAACGTTTTGGTCTCAGTGTGGTCCACCCTGATGGAAAGCAGATCATCACGCGGAGTATTATCACAGCCTGAGTTCTCCAGAAGGTCATGTTAAGCGGGGAGACTCTGCACTGTGCATTTCCTGAGCGTCCCCCACGGCCTGGCTTTCGTAATTTACTGGGCATGTGTTTCTTCACTTTCTGGCAACGCTTATGGAACTCCCATGAGCAGTGGACCCGTCCGTAGCATCCTTCCCCGTTTTCCGTCAATCACGTTGGTGCCTCTTGGGGACCCCTAGTTCACAGAAGGGGAGCTCTGCCCTTTCCACCGGGGAAGGATGCAATCTGACTTGACCAACCCAGCCCACGTCTTCTTGTGAGTTCTCAAAAGCTAAACCGGGTCTCTCTCTTCCGCTGCACCGCATGCTGTTCATGCAGACACCAAGCCCAGCACAGTGGGTCCCTCGCTGCCAAGCTGGAAGGTCGACCTGAGGGGCACAGAGCCAGGAGAACCCCAGGAGGCTGATCAAGGCGCTGACCCCAATTCCAGGCCAAGCCCCGTCCAACTCTTGCGTCGGCCATCACCTGAGACAATGACCTTCTTGCAGTCACTTGCCAGGCTGAATCGGGTCTGTACAAATTTGCAAATAGGAGTAAAACACAGGCCAGGCCGGTGTGGCTTGGTGGCTGAACATCGACCCCTGCACCAAGAGGTCGCTGGTTCGATTCCCGGTCAGGGCACATGTCCAGGTTGTGGGCCCGACCACCACGGGGGGCGTGCCGGAGGCGGCCAGTCAATGTTCTCTCTCATCCATGTTTCTCCCTCTTTCTCCTTCTCCCTTTCTCTCTAAAATTAATAAAGAAAAAAACAAAAAAAAAGAGTTTATAACGAGTAAGAAATGTGTCACCAGGAGTGAGGTTACAGGTAACAGGCTAGGATCCTTTAAAAACAGAGAAGGGAGAGGGATACCGCTCACACGAGCAGCTGAGCATCTTTGTCACACGACTGCACTGTGGTCGGTTGAAAGGGGTTTTCACGTGGGACCTCAGAGCATGTCCTCAGCACTACCCTGTCAGGCAGCGGAGGACACAGCTGAAGGACATCGGACTCTGCAGCCAAAAGAGAAACAGTCTCGTTTGGTCAGGCGCCTCTCCCGTCTCCGGCCTGCAATGCCAGCGGACCAAGGTGAATTTCCAGGGCCCTGTCACTGAAAAAGTGGAAACACCTGCAGTCCCAGGACGGCTCTCGAAGACGAAGAGATGAGACGCCGGGTGAAAATTAGGGAGGAACAGAAAGCACAGCAAAGCCCACTCCACGTTGTCGTTGGGTCCCTGGAACGTCCAGGGACAGTTGTACGGAGGGGGCAGGAGCGGGTGTGCAGTTGTGAGCAGTGACACCGTTACGCTTGGATTATTATGCATTGATCTGTGTATTCTTTTCCTCGCGAACTGTATCCCTACGGCCGCCCTCCTCTGCACAATGAAACTCATTTCGCCAGAGGCGGATTCCTGGGAACTAAAGCTAAGTTCCTACAGCATAGTTCTGGTCCCAAACCCCACCCAACTTCTAAGTGGGGACCTGAAACCCGTCCAGTATTAAACACTGAACTAAACTGTACCCAGCCGCTCAGGCTGCTGATGGGACCCACCCTGGTCTGGCTGCCCTTCCATCCGGGCCACTCGCTGCCACCCACACTCAGACAGGGACAGTGCAGCCAGCCACTGACCTCCCGGCACATCTGTGGGCCGTGGGAGGAAGCTGGGTCCCAGAGCAAAACCACGAGGACTCGGGAGGACCTGCAAACTCCAGGCTGATGGGGGCCCGGCCGGCTGCCAGGCTTTCTTTCTCATTAATGATGCAGCAAAGTGACGTTGAATGAAACATTATTCGAGGACCTGCTGCTATGGCCTTACCAGGAAGAGAGTTTTAAAACAGTCTCCTAAGAAGTATAAAGACATAGGGAAGTGAAATCCAAATTAAGGTTGAGAGAAGATGAATATGAAAAATACCTACCACAGCCGTTGTTTCTGTTGGCTTCTGTACAGATGCAATATATATATGTATATATATATTTAAAATGTCTCACACATATTTCTCAGTTAAGATGGAAGCAAAGTTATCATTACAAACATTACTTCGGAAAAGCCTTTCACGGGACTATTCACACAGCTGATTTCAAGCTACTTAAGGTTAGGACATACTGCTTTCCACAGGTGAATGAGCTGACATTCTTTTTACTTTTTTTCCTTTATTGATTTTGGGAGAGAGGGGAAGTGAGAAGGAGAGAGAGATAGAAACATCGATGAGAGAGAACATGGATTGGCCGCCTCCGGCACGCCCCCCACTGGGGATCGGGCCCACAAGCTGGGCACGTGCCCTGACCCGTAATTGAACCGGCGACCTCTTGGTGCAGGGTCGACGCTCAACCACGGAGCCACACTGGCCGGACTGACATTCTTTTGATAGGTATAAGTCAAGTAAGTATTGTTTTTTTAAAAAATGATTTAAACGATATTTTTCTAAGATGCTATGGAAACTAAACTGACAAGGCTCATTAAAAATAATTGTTAATAAACAAAAAAAAAACTAAGTCTGGTTTCCTTTCGACAGTTAAATATTTAATGCTCTGATTTCCACTTTACACGTGTTTAAACGGACAAAGAATAATTTTACCTCCTCGGAAGGCTTTCATGTTAATTCGGGGTTTCCTGGTTCACTGTATGGCAATAAACCCACACAGGTATTGTCCAGCAGCATTTTGTTTGTTGTCATGGTAATGTAACACTTACAACCACTACCTATAAACACATCATTTATTTGGTCTGACAAATATCTTCTCCAGTTGTAAATTCTTAGAAAGAAAATGCTAAGAATTGAGAATACTGAAGTTGCTGAAAAGAACCTCCGCGTTTGTAGTATTTCCATTTTCTCTTGCCAGAGTACATCAGAAATGTGTCCTCACCATAACAGACCATCTTGCTCAAGTCATAACTGACTGGTGTCACGGAGATGCAGAATTTTGTAGTTGTCTGCACACAGCACTAGGACTGTGTTCACAGGTACAAATACTGTGGTGGTGACCACTACTACTTTGTAGACCAATGTGTTTCCTCTCCTCCTCCTCTCCTCCAAGGCCCGTTTAAAAACAGCACCTCACAGAGTATCAGCAAAAACCAAAGGCGGCACTAACTACTGTCAGGAACAGAAGACTCTGTGGCGCAGAGAGACATCGGAGCCCAGGGAGCAGACGTCCTCGAGGTCACGCGCCGCGCTGAGTGTCCTTCGCTATGGAGACCTGTCCTTCCTCTGATGCGGCGCGTCCAACCTACTCGGAGCGACCACACCGTTTTCTGCTCCTTTTCTGGAAGACCTGCCTTTCACCCGCTTCTTCTTGGCCGCGGGGGCCTGCAGGGTGGTGTCGCCCTCCAGCCACCTCTGCAGCTGGGCACTGCACAGGTCCCAGGTGACATAGGCCTGGATGGTGCAGCTGGACAGGAGCACCGCGATCTTGGCCGCCAGCACGCTCACGTCGCCCGTGGCCGCGTCCAGGTTCCGGGCCTGGCCCCCAGCCAGGTGGAGGCCCACGGTGAGCACGGACACCACGAGGGTCCCCAGCCGGCCCAGGATGAAGGCCACGGCCCAGAGCGCCGCGCCGCGCGGGGGCCTGCCGTCGCCCAGGTGCACGAGGTGGCGCACGTGCGTGAGCAGCTCCACGACGTAGTGCATGGTGAGCAGCAGCAGCCCCAGGTGGTGCAGGTACAGCAGGTAGGCGCCCGCGATGTGGAACAGGTGCAGGCCGATGTAGACCAGCTGGCGCGGCAGGTCCTGCGGGCGCGTCCGCTGGAAGTAGAGCTCGGGCACCGCGTGGCACCAGTAGGCCAGCTGCGCCACGTAGAAGAGCTTGGTGCGGAAGGTCATGGTGGCCGGCGGCGCGCGCCACAGGCGGGCGGGCTCGGCCAGGCAGCCCTCGGCCAGCAGCACGGCGGCGCCCCACACGCACGACACCAGGTAGAAGGCGCCCAGCTGGCCCGCCTCGTGGAAGCGGCCCTGCCGGGCGCGCGGCAGCTGCAGGCGGCGCGCCACGCGGTCCAGCACGTACTCCTGCAGCGTGGCGTGCACCAGGACGGCCACCAGCGAGTAGAAGAAGACGGTGGCCAGGTCGCGCGCGCCGTAGCGGTAGCGCGCGCGGGGCGGGGGCGCCTCGGCGGGGGCGGGGACGCCGTGCTGCAGCGTCAGGAACACGAAGGACGCCTCGGCCGTGCGCTCGAACAGCAGCCCGAGCACGAAGAACATGCCCACGCACGCCGCCAGGTCCGCGTGGTTCTGCAGCACGAACTCGTGGCTGAGCACGGGCGGCTGCCGCCGGCGCAGCGCCATGGCCGGGCCGGGCTGGGGGCCTCCTCACTGCAGCGCCCCGCCACTGTCACCGCCGCCCCGGCCCCACCCCCGCCCGGGGCGCGGCCGCCCACCCCGCCCACCTCGGCCCGCCGCCCCCGCCCGCTCGGGAGCGCACTCCGCGGCCCAGCGCCGCTCGGCGCATGTGCAGGCTCCGCAGGGAAAGGCAACGCCCCCCCACCCCCGCGCGCCCGGGGCGGGGCTTAGGGTCCCACGTGGGGCGGGGCTTAGGGGCCGCACGTGGGGCGGCGCGCGGGCTGGGAACCCAGCTGCTTGCTGGCGGGTGTGCCTGCGTCTTCCCTGCGGATCCTGCAAAGCGGCACGTCTCTGCCGGGTCGTCACAGCGCCACCCGCCAAGGACAGACGCAAACGCCCAGAGTGCACGGTGTCTCCCAGGGCTGCTCGGAGCTTCAGTGTTATAAACGCAACCCCTAGAAAGCCCAGTGAAATAAGTGCGGTTATTACCTCTCTGCCAACCGCACAAGAAACAGGGAGGTCCTGTCCTAACCCGTTCATCCACTTACTCACGTCACACAGGACAAACTGAGGCACAGAGAGGTCAAGTGATATGCGCAAGACCACACAGCTGCTGAGAGCCAAGCCTTGAACCCCGTCTGCATCCAGCCTGTGCCCTCCCCTGCGGGGCTCTGTGACCTGTTACTGTGCGTCAGTCAGACCTGAAAAGGGTTTACCAGGGCCACAGCCAAGCACACTATAAAGTAGGTACCTACCAGCAGTAACAGTGGTGGCCATGAGTGTCATCGCATTTACTGTATTTCAAAGGATTGGGTAGTGGTTGGAAGCAGAAACCTACCAGTTCATGGAAGGTTCTTTTGGCCACAATGCCCGAAACTGAATTTCCTCACCCTAGAACAGTGGTTCTTAACCTTCCTAATGCCGGACCCTTTGGTACAGCTCCTCATGCTGTCTGTGGGCGTATCTGCATGTGGGCGGACCCGCCTGGAGAGGATGGAGGAGCGGGGTCTCGTTCCTAAGACCATCGGAAATACGTGTTTTCTGATGGTCTCAGGTGACCCCTGTGAAAGGGCCGTTGGACCCCCAAAGGGTCGTGATCCACAGGTTGAGAACTGCTGCTCTAGAGGAAACCAAGGTTTCATTATTTTGGTCTTTGCATATCATTTTTCTAAAGTTCACATATCAAGAAACAGCTTTTGTAGATGCTGATACCTTTCCCAGTTCAAACTCCCTATTAGTCTTCAAATTTCTCTTTGCATCCAAAGCCACTTGCTTGTTTCTTTCGTGTCTCCTGAGATCACCATCATTACTGACAGAGTGAACATTTGAAGTTTGGAATGGACATGTTAGAAGAAAGCGCTCCGTGGTGTAACCACTCGAGTGCATATTAAATTGATGATGATACCCATTCATCCCCGTCTCCCTTCAGGCTCTGCACCACCAGGGACAGTCTGACTTGTGCAGCAACGTGTAAGGTGTGGAGACAGCGCTCTGTCAGTGGGGTGTGCCTGCATTCCCCAGAGCAGCCGGACATCCGCAGTTGCTGGTGGGAATTTGCTGTGGGAAGTGGTCCTGAGTTAAGGAAAGAAAGTGCCTACATATTTTTCCAGGGTGCGAATTCGCTCATTCTTGAAGGATTGCTCACCGGATGACCCTATGGGGCTGCCTATCAGAAGACCTCCGTGGCCTCTCCGCGTGGCGTTGTCCCAGGGCGGGGGGTGTAGATAGGTCCTGAGACTGAGTTTTCTAGTGAAAGGGCAGACGTGTCATGGCATGTTATGACCTAGCTTTGGGCGTCACACCCTATCATTGCCCTTCTCAGAGGAGGGACAAGCCTTCTAACTCCCAGGTGGGGTGGGGGGCACAGAAATCACCCCTGAAGAAGTGTGCCAGGGTACCTGTGCCTAAATTTTTAAATAGTCACGTTCATCCCTTTTGGCAACAGGTTTTGTCCCCTGTCTCCCATGAAATACTCACAATGCCCTCCCCGTGGGAACAGAAGTCTCATGGCAGCGTAGCAACAAGCTCATCACCCAGGACCTTGAAAGCTAAATTAGATCCAGGCACAGAAAGGCCCCTGGGTCCTTTCCGTTGTTAAACTTTTTTATCTGAAGAATGTGAAGGAAAGAAACGAGGTTTCTGCCTCCGCCTGCCCCCCAATACACACACACACTCACACTCTCACTCACACACACATTCACACACTCACGCACATGCTCACACACACATTCACACACACACTTTCTCACACACACTCTCACACACACACTCACACATTCACACAACACACTCACACACACATTCACACACTCTCACACACATTTACATACACACTCACACACAATTTACACACACTCACACACACATTCACACACCCACACTCTCACTCACACACACACTCACGCGCACACATGGAAAACGCAGCAGACATTTTCAGGAAGTGGCCACGAGGGCTGCCCTCAGCAGTCAGCAGCCAGTGGTCATTATGAGATCTAACCAGGGAAAGTCCCCAGATCTTTGATGTGAACCCCAGTCTTCGTCCCTGGAAATGGTGGAAGACTTTTTTGGGGACGGGGCCTTCAAAAACATGAATTAAACATTACAAGTTGATTAGTTTGTGTGTTGGCTTTTATTTTAAAAGCTAAAAGACCCTAGAAGCCAAATTATGCCAAGTGTTCATGTTAATGGATGGTCTTTTCCTTTCTGATGTAAGAGTCGATTATGCTATTAATGAGAGTATTAATTATGTTGTGGTACTAAAAGGAATTAATATTCTGTCAACCCATTTACAGTGGATATCAGAGGAAGGGAAGGATCAGAGTCTGAGTATCCCACACGGAAAATTGCCACACATGGGACAAAGTATCTTTTAAAATGCTAAATAGATTTCATTATGAGAAACATTTGGTTTAAAACCATCAACAGAAAGCCCCACTATAATTTAGGGACGGTATCTTAAATCATTACTAATAATTAGTTCTTTCTATTAGCTGCACAATGTAACCTTTTGATGTTTTGTAACCTAACATTATAATATACTTGAACAGCTTAGCTAAAAACAAAGACATTTACTACATGTAAATCACTTATGTGCCTTATTAAAACTATTTCCTGAAAGGGATACCCTGGCATTAATTCTGACTTTGTTCAAATGGAGAAGGACATTGGGAACTTTACAATATAGACATTGTTTCATCTTTCAATACTTTTCCATCTCCCCATGGGAAAATATATATATATATGTATATATATATACATATATATATACACATATATATATATACACACACACACACACAGACATCCCTCATTTATTGCGGTTAATCTGTTCCAGACTCTAGCGGTTGCACCTGGCACTGAAGGATTCATGGGCGCTCGAATACATAGGCCTACAGTCCATATGTACAGTAATTTTAATTGTAATACAGGGGTGTATAATTGACTCAGACAACCGAGCATGCGCACTGTATCATTTTCACTGCCTCTATCAACTTTTTAATGAATATATTTCAAAAAAAACATGATAGAGTGAAGCTGTGAAAGTCGAAGCATGAAGTGGTGAGGGACGACTGTGTGTGTATGTGTATATATACATATATGTGTGTGTGTGTGTATGTGTATCATGTGTATATATATAAATATATATGTACATGTATGTGTATATACACACACACATATATAGTTACATACCTCTATCACATCAATATTTTAATCATTTAAATTTGGAAAATTCAAGTAATTTAATATTCAAATGCTAGAATTCAGTAGCATTTGAAGAAGCAAGGTAGGTTGGAATGGAAGTACTTAAGAAACTCAAACCCACGTCGTTCTGAATCAGCGTGTATAATTGGCAGGCATAAATGACCGAGACCACCAGATACTTAGCTCCACTAACAAAACGTAACAAAGCATTAAATTACAAAGTCTCTTGAGATTTGACTGAATTGGTCTTAAATAACACAATTGCAGGGACATTTACTACATGTAAAACACATCAGAACGTAGGCTTTAAAAAGCAGAGTATGCAATGTGAATATCTAATGGAATAAGGAAAAACCCCGATATAGCATTTCCCAATCTGGATCGCCCATTTTCAAATGTATTCACTAGTGACCCAGTAACCCTAGTGTGAAGAGTTGGCCGAGAACAGAACTCCTGGGAGAGACTAATAGACGCAGTCTCTCACTAAAAAATAAGAAGCAATGAAAATTAAAATCACTATTCAGAAATGTATCAAGTGCTACATTTATTGAGCAAAATAACCGGTGTGCCCACCTTCATGGAGCCTCTGTAAGACTCAGGGAAGATGAGGACACAGACACGCGTGTTTTGCAGACGGCTGGTGAGGACAGGCTGGGAGGAGCGTAGGAGAAGGAGCATGAACGCGGACGGTGATTGCGGGCGGGGTGGGCCGGGCAGGGAGAGCCCCCTGAGCAGATGATAACGGAGCAGAGGTCTGCAGGGAGTTAGAGAGAACCCCACGCGCATTTGAGGAGAAAGTCCTAGGACACAGCAAGTCCGACTGTGTGCCGGCGGAGTCAGGAAGGACTGCTCAGGAACAGGATCGGCAGGTGCAGGGGGACAGAGCAGAGTGGGGGAGGGGTGGCGGAGGAAAGCGGTCCCAGGAAGACAATAGGAGACCCTCGGGGCATTGTCTGAAGCAGGCCACTCTTCTCGAAGGGGCAGAGGTACAGAAGGGCCACTGCAAACTGGAAACCTCACCGCTCAGCTCTGTCTTTCATGACGCCGGTTTCCTTTTTAAAAAAATAAACTTTGGGTGCTGTCTCCAAAGTAGTTCAACTGACAAGGAATATTCCTGTGATCCCAGTGGTCTTCCAAAAGTTATTTACTCATTTTCATTGTCCAATTACAGGACATGGATTACAGTAGAACATATGTGAACATATGTGAACATATGTGAACAGTGCTGCATGACACCGGGCAGGTCTCTGGTCAGGTGTCCAAGCCGCCTGCAGGTGGGGGCCTCGCGACTTCTTCCAACGACCCACCTCCTCTTCGCTGGACCCCCTCTCTCTCCGATGGTTGCCGTGGGTTTCCAAAACTCCTTAGCTCTCGAGGGATCCAAATTATACTTAAAAGTTAAAGTCACAAGAAACGTAATGACTGACCATTTAGCATTGTTGTCATCTGTTTCATGGCTGATGTAGACAGAAAGGTCAATAGCACCTGATCCGTACTATCAACTCTCTGAGCACAGTTCATCAAACTTCTCTACAAATCACACATACAGATAAAAATTAGTTTAATGCCTGTTGGAAACGTCATTATCTTTTTGTTTCTGCAGAGAAGGAAAGATTCTTATTGTTATTCAACGTGTTAACAGATTCTCCTTGAGGGGGTTTTGATGCAGACCCCTCCTCAAAGGGTCAGAAAACACTAGAGTAATTTAAGATCTTTTATGACAGTGAATATCCTTTGCAGTTTTTGTTTGTTTTTGTTTGACTTCTATTCTACCTGGATTCTGGCCTTTAAAGAGGCTGCAAAATACCAGGCTGAGCCCTGGCGGGGCGGCTCAGGTTGGAGAGTCCTCCAAAGCCTCGTTCCGGGCTTCATCCAGGTGGGGCATACCCAAGAGTCACCCAGGGGGCGCGTGGATGGGTGGAACAGGAGGTGATGATTCCGTGTTTCCCTCCCGCTCTCTGTCTCGCCCTTTCTCTCCCTGCCTCTCTCTCTAAAATCAATGAATGACAGATATTTTTAAAAAGTTATAACATACTCTGCTGGGGTCTCACACTCCTCTGTTTATAGCTAGCTCATCTGATGAATTCAGATATGCAGAGTCTGGTAAGAAAGCACCTATTCCTCGTGATTTAATTGTTTGAACAGGAACAGTAATTATTAGAATGATTTAAAATTAAAATAGGATTGCCCGAATAATATTAGCAGATGTAAAGCAGACTGGAATCCTCCTCCGTCCTGTCTGTCGATGAGAAGGGCCCTTCAGCAGTGAGAAGCACGTTCTCTCAACCCTCCGGCTTTTCCTGAGTAACCCCGGGCTGGTGCTGAGTCGCCCACCTCGAACCCCCGGGTGCTGTGCAAACAAGCCTTCTCGCCAACACGTCCCCAGGCCAGTGCCTTACAAAGAAGGGTTGTTAACAAACTCGGATGGAAAAATATTTAAATTTATTCTGAGATTCTGAAAGTTCATTAAATCCTGATATAAAATGGATTTATGTCCTGGGGTCCTGTGGAGACATTGATTACGCCTGATCTCTCCACATCAAATCCTCAGACCTGCGGCTCGGTGGGGTCGACTCCGGCATGGTTCCTGCTGCGGGCGCGGCTCAGGCGGCTCCAGTCGGGCGCCACCGCGCCTCAGCCCTGCGGGACTCGGGGCGCTGTCACAGAGGGGCCCTGGGAACCCCGCGGAGGCCTCCGCTCGCTCTTCCGGATGGCGGAGCTCCTCCCGTGCCCATGACAGTGCTCTGAGGGCCACTTTCAGGAGAGGACACCGCCCGGAGAGGAGCGCTCGCCGCCGACTGGAAGGGGAACTGGGCGGGCGGAGCCCGTCGG